>NC_064641.1:599195156-600395156 GCF_023864345.2 Schistocerca serialis cubense | reverse complement strand
CCATTTACCTCCAAAAACAGGTTAGTTTACAAATTGCCATCCTCATAGCTCTATCCTCAAAATATTCTATAAAAAAAATTTGGAGTTATGGGTGATATAGGACTTCTTGTACCCATTCCATCGATCTGTTTAAAAACCTGCCTATTATATAATTATATAAAACGTTTATGGAAGTCAGAACATGAAGACAGAACTTCATCATTTTCACATTTGTGTTTTTACTGACTGAGTTCGAGGAATCTTTAAGTTAAAGCCACATAAAAAGACACACAACAACAAAAGCTGACCAGATGATCTGATTGGCCCAAGAATAATAATTTCAGCTGGAATTCAAATGAATTAGAAAAACGGTAATCACATTTTCCGACAAATGGGTGATGAGCCCCCTCTAATAATTTACCAAGTTGTAGGTAGGCACACACAAGGTGTTGACAATGGGACACAATAGAACCCCTTCTTTGTGGAGATTTGGTCCATTACATAATCTTGTCAGAACAGCCACATCTGGCCAATTTTTTTATCACATTTACAAAAGTGAGAGGGTCTTAGGTTTTACCCTATCTGTGGGGTTTCTCTGTAAGTTTCAATAAGCTAGGTCATCAAGTAAAGAAACAATTTTTCTAATACACAAGTACACTGATGAGCTATGACATTATGACCACTGCCCGCTGTGAGAATGAATACCACCTGGCATTGTGAGCACATGACATGGTAAGCAGGATAACTGTCCATGTCACAAGGCCAGAATTATGCTACAGTGGTTGGAGGAACATGATAGTAAACCGATTATCATGTGTTAGCCACAAAATTCACTCAATCTGAGCACCATCTGGTAAGCTACTGGGCACCAAACATCTGGTGCCACAAACATTCAGATATCTACCAAGGACTTCGAAAATCCATGCCACACAGAATCACTGCTGTATTGCCTTCCAACAAACTATTATGCAGGTGATAACAATGCTTTGACTAATCAGTGTAATCGATATCATAGGGGCACTGTGGTATTACCTTTATCTGTTGGTAAACTAAATCTTTATCTTTTCAAATAAAGTAAACAGCTAATCTTTTTCTAGGAGAAACATTACCCTGCAACAATGGTGCACAAAATTCAAAAATCAGAGGAATGCACAGTGGCTCAGCACTGTTTGATTGAGAGATATGGGATAAAATATGAGGACATACATGTGTGTCTCCTGGTATCGAGGCTGACATTAAGGAGGTGACAGATATTTATTTTGTAGGTAATATTATTAATATAGACAATGGATTTCCCTTAAGTAGGATGTGAACCCCATTATAATATGTACCATTTCTCAATGTGTGTAAAATTATAAGTAGCAGCTCTTAGTGGCAGTTGTCTGGATTGTGAAATATTCCTTATTCCAGCATTCACCAACTTCTGGTACATGTGCCATGGGCTATCTTAGAGTGACAGCTCAGATTTTTCAGAACTTCCATTTGGCACCCAAAGAATGTTAGCCATTTGAATGCTGAAATATTGTAAAAGTGATTTGAGGATTTGGCTGAAAATCCAACAAACACACCTCAAATTACAATGCTGGGAAAGCTTACAACATTAGATCGGTACCAAACGTTCCAAGATTCACCTGAATTTGGTGTTTGCATTCTTTCCCTCAGTAAAAGTAAAGGGGATGGCTGGTAGAAAAGAGCACTTAGGAAGTTTGGAAGCCATCCAGACCTATAGATCAAGAAAGACAATAAAGATAAAATGAGATGAAGACTAACAATGAAGCTGATGTCTACATAAAATGGATGATTTTAAAAATTTTGTCTCTGGTTCTGAGAAAATTATAAGTAAAAAACTGACAATATATTCAGTTTTCCTTTTATCAAACTTAGCAATCCATTACTTCATTTATACACTGTTAATATCAGTTTCCATTATCTCAGATTGTCAGTTTCTCTTATCCTCCAGCACAAATAAGGTATGGGGTATGTCCTACAATATATTATAACTATCACAGAAACACAAATAGGTTCATATAAAGAAATGGTAACAAGGTTTTTAACTTGTAAGAAGTTGTGTCACCTTCCATATAAATTTATTCTTATTGATGTATCGTTACAGATCATGAATAACAGAACAGTTATGCACTACAGTTCAGTGCCATATAGGAGAATGGCTCTTCCTTCAAGCTCACATTCTTCCACTAAAAATGGATAAATTAATGCTTCATTATTTCTACCAGTCTCAAGTAAGATCTATTGAAAAAATTGTTATTTACTGTCTCTTAAGGTGTGATGAAGAGCATCCCATGGCTGAACTGAAATGATGAAGTGAAACAGGAAAAAACTCATAACCTAAAATACCTATCTCTGAATAAACCTGGTCACTATGCATGGGTGTAAAGTATATATTATTATTGACTTCTATTTTACACACAATACAATTAGAGCAATAGAGTAGAAATAATCCAAAAACTCTGTGTCAGCAAAACACTAGAATAATACCTCTTCCAGATGTTTGTTACATTTCTTTGTTTCTTCTTCATCAAGTGTCACGCCTCCTTGCAAAATTTTGTGGATTGACACTTCCAATTTATGATACTTAGACGTAGCCATTCTAGAGATCAAATGACAGTCTAAAAAGAAAGAAAGAAATTATTATGACTAATTAATGACCAACTATTCATCATGATTTTACACACACAAAAACTTACTTATGTATACTGCTACCACAAGAACTATGACTTCCTATTTCCAGTAGTAATAGTTCATTTCAAAAACATTCCCATATTCAAATCTTGAAAGTGATGAGGAAAAACCCTTAATATATGAATAATATAGGGTAACTTCTTCTATGCACAGAAAATACTCTATACTGATGACATGACACAAGTAAATGAAGAACAAAATTTGGAAGCACATGAAAGAATTGAATATATTTCAACTAATAACACATGTGTAGTTGTATGCAGAAGATTACTTAAAATTGTAAATTTGAACAAGATAATGTTTATGGTATTCAGCAGCAAAGACATTTGTGACCATACAAGTGCATTCCTTGCTCAACCAAGACTGAATGAAATCTTTCGTGTAAAATGTTAGTTAATAATAAATGGAGAAAACATGTTAAACAACTTGCACACTATGCCAGCAAACAAGTACTGCACACAATGTACCATCACTTGTTTGAAATGAGTTTAAAACTGCAGCATGAGGGAACCCCATCAGAGCACTGAAACATGATAAACAGAGCAGCAGTGATGATTCATTCCATGAGTTATGAAACACAAACAATCATTATCTTAAAATCAGGTAAATCCAAAAGCAAGCTTCAAATTTTCCATATTATTGCCTTTATGAGAATGATGTGCAAATTACTCATGAGGCTGCTGTGTAATAGGATATGCATTGAGATACTTGGAAAGATTCTTCTTGAAAAGGCTAGATTTTGACCAAACCATAGTTGTGTCATTAAAGTGCTTTTGCTGACAATTTACATAGAAGCTAGCTTCCAGAAAAAAACTGAAGATCTCTGCTGTATTTATTGATCTGTCTGAAGCTAATGATACCATGTGGAGGCAGGTAGTTGTCTGTCAGTTACTCAGTATAATACTGTGCAGAAGAATAGCACAAATTCTTAACATGTAAAATAAGGGAAAGGCAGCCGTTCACCTATATCAGATCGAAGCATGAAGCACAGAAACATATAACAGAAAACAGTATCCACAGTAGCTATTGAGCATTAGATCTTTTTCTATCAGAAGTACACATACTCACACATACGACTACCAAACACGACACCCAAATGAATACTCCCTCAGTTATTGAAAGCTGTTGTCTGAGCTGATGATTGTGGGGAGGGGGTAGGGAAGGATGCAACAAGGGGGTAATGGGCAAGAGGCAGGTCTTTGCACAGACGACTCCACAGCTGCACAAGAAGATGAAAAGATCACAGAGGGTGGAACAAAGAGAGATGTAGAAAGAGCAAGAGGGGAGAAAGAAAGAGGAGAAGGGAGGGGCAAAAGAGAAAGATGAAGATGAAGAGAGAGAAAGAGAAAGGACTTTAAAAGGTGTGAAAGGGAGGGAGGAAGAAGAAGATGAGAGAGAATGTCAGCATGGGGGGCGGGGAGGGGAGGAAGAGTGGTGGGAGAAGGAAGTGCTCAATCTGGATGGATGGGCAGTGATATGGATACAAGAGAAATAGTAAAAGATAAAGTGAGGCAGTGTGGTGGTCTAGGCTAAGGGGGCTATGAGAGCAAAGGACATGTTGGAAGGAAAATTCCCATCTGCACAGTTTAGAAAAACTTGTGCTGGAAGGGAATATCCAAATGGTCTGCAGAGTGAAGCAGCTGTTGAAGTCATTTGTCTTGTGGTGTGCAGCATGTACAGCCACTGCATGGTCAATTAGTGATTTGCCACAGTAAGGCAGTGGACATTCATGTCAGTAGACAATTGTCACTTGCCATGCCTACATAGAATGCTGTACAATAATTACAATATAGATAATATACACTGAAGCACCAAAGAAACTGATATAGGCATGTGTATTCAAATACAGAGAAATGTTAACAGGTAGATTAGATTAGATTAGATTAACTTTCATTCCAATTGATCCGTAGTGAGGAGGTCCTCCAGGATGTAGAACATGTCAAAAAAACAACAATACATGACAAATATTTACAACTAAAACAAATAATCTAATGTACCATTCCACAGGTCTCAAGTGGAATGATCGTCATTTTTTAATGAAAACTATATGAAAGAGTCATTTTACAAATAATAAAGCACTGAATTTAAAATAAAAAAGTTTATTTATTTATTTATAATGTAATAAACATGTAATACAACTACTATAATACTTATTTACAATGAACACATTACTGCACTGAAATGGTGGTTGTTTATATAATAGAAAGAAACATTCCATGTGGGAGAAATATATATAAAAAACAGAGATGCTGTGACTTACCAAACGAGAAAAGCACTGGTAGATAGACACAATAGAAAAACACACAAACACACGCACAAATTTCAAGCTTTCGCAGCCCAAGGTTGCTTCAGCAGGAAATAGGGAAGGAGAGGGGAAGACGAAAGGATGTGGATTTTAAGGGAGAGGGTAAGGAGTCATTCCAATCCCGGGAGTGGAAAAACTTACCTTATGGGGAAAAAAGGACAGGTATACACTCGCACACACACACATATCCATCCGCACATATACAGACACAGGCAGACACATATACAAATCAGTTAGTTTTTACTGATAAATTCATCAATGGAGTAGAAGGAGTTGGCCACCAATAAATCCTTTAGGCTTCTCTTAAACTGAATTTCATTGGCTGTTAAGCTTTTTATGGCTTCTGGCAAATTATTGGAAATGTGTGTTCCTGAATAATGCACACCTTTTTGTAAAAGACTAAGTGACTTTAAATCCTTGTGAAGATTATTCTTATTTCTAGTATTGGTTCCACGAATTGAGCTGTTGGTTTGAAAAAGTGATGTATTTTTAATGACAAATTTCATTAAGGAATAAATATATTGGGAAGCAGTAATTAGTATCCCAGAATACAGCACTACAGTCGGCAATGCCTATATAAGACAATAAGTGTCTGGTGCAGTTGTTAGATCAGTTACTGCTGCTATAATGGCACGTTATCAGGATTTAAGTGAGTTTCAACGTGGTGTACTACATATCTGGTAAAACATCATATCTCTGATGTCGCTGTGGCTGGAAAAAGATCCTGCAAGAACGGGACCAATGACATCTGAAGAGAATCTTTCAACATGATTGATGCAGATTTCAATCCTGGGCCATTTACAAGTGTCAGCATGTGAACCACTCAATAAAACATCATTAATACACGCTTTTGGAGCCAAAGGCCACTCATGTACCCTTGATGGCTTCATGACACAAGCTTGAAGTCATTTCTGAAAGTATTTGTATGGAGTGTAGCCATGTATAGAAGCGAAACATGGATGATAAATAGTTTAGACAAGAAGAGAATAGAAGCTTTTGAAATGTGGTGCTACAGAAGAATGCTGAAGATTAGATGGGTAGATCAAGTAACTAATGAGGAGGTATTGAATTGAATTGGGGAGAAGAGGAGCTTGTGGCACATTGACTAGAAGAAGGGATCGGTTGGTAGGACATGTTCTGAGACATCGAGGGATCACCAATTTAGTATTGGAGGGCAGCGTGGAGGGTAAAAATCATAGAGGGAGACCAAGAGATGAATACACTAAGCAGGTTGAGAAGGATGTAGGCTGCAGTAGGTGCTGGGAGATGAAGAAGCTTGCACAGGATAGAATAGCATGGAGAGCTGCATCAAACCAGTCTCAGGACTGAAGACCACAACAACAACAACATAGGCCCATCAACACAAACATTGGACTGTTGATGATTGGAAACACATTGCCTGGTCAGATGAGTCTCGTTTCAAATTGTATTGAGTGGATAGACATGTACGGGTATGGAGACAACCTTATGAATCCATGGACCCTGCATGTCAGCAGGGGGCTGTTCAAGCTGGTGGAGGCTCTGTAATGATGTGGGGCATGTGCAGTTGGAGTGATATGGGACCCCTGATATGTCTAGATACGACTCTGACAGGTGACTTCTACATAAGCATCCTGTCTGATCATCTTAGGCAATTCCAGCAGGACAATGCGACTCCCCACACATACAGAATTGCTAGAGAGCAGCTCCAGGAACACTCTTCTGAGTTTAAACACTTACGCTGGCCACCAAACTCCCATGACATTAACGTTATTGAGTATATCAGGGATGTCTTGCAACATGCTGTTCAGAAGAGACCTCCATCCCCTTGTACTCTTGTGGATTTATAGACAGACATGCAAGATTTATGGAGTAAATTCCCTCCAGCACTACTTCAGAAGTTAGTTGAAACCATACCACATCATGTTGAGGTTCTTTTGCATGCTCGCAGGGGCCCTTCATAATATTACGCAAGTGTACCAGTTTCTTTGCTCTTCAGTGAGTAATGTAAGTGTTTTTACATGTGACTGTGCCTTTTACTGGATAGGAACTGCACTAGGAGATGATGACTGGGTGCATGGGGTGGATGTTGCACTTTTTTTGACCACTGGGGAATGATCCATGGGCTGCAGGATTGGGAGCAGAACTGGAGAAGGAATGGGCAAGGGTATTCTGTAGATTGGGTGGGTGTAAAACACTGCTTTGTATGATGTGCATTTCAGGGCACAACAAGAGATAGCTGAAGCCTTGGTGGAAGATGTGGTTGAGCTTTTCAAGGCCAGGATGGTACTAATGGATCAGAGAAGTGCCACTCGGTTGCTAGTTAACAGTTTTACTGGTTTCAGAGGAGCAGATGACATGGGAGATTTATTTATGGTTCAAATGGCTCTGAGCACTATGGGACTTAACTTCTATGGTCATCAGTCCCCTAGAACTTAGAACTACTTAAACCTAACTAACCTAAGGACATCACACACATCCATGCCCGAGGCAG
This sequence comes from Schistocerca serialis cubense, assembly GCF_023864345.2. NCBI lineage: Eukaryota > Metazoa > Arthropoda > Insecta > Orthoptera > Acrididae > Schistocerca > Schistocerca serialis. Next base: position 600,387,699 of record NC_064641.1, on the reverse strand, counting down.
GATTCGAACCTGCGACCACAGCGGTCACGCGGTTCCAGACTGTAGCGCCTTTAACCGCTTGGCCACCCCGGCTGGCATTTATTTATGGATGATATTGTCTGTCAGTAAAGGCTTTGGTAAGGTTATCAGTATATTTTGACAACTATTACTTTCCACTGTAGATGCGGTGTCCACAAATGGCGAATCTTTATGAAAGACACATTCTGAAATGAAATGAGTGATAGCTGTCCAAGTGGAGGTACTGTCGGTGGTTGGTGTGTTTGATATGGAAAGACATAATTATACAGCCATCTGAAAGGTAGGAATTGACATTTAGAAATGTGTCAATGAGTTGTGAGGGGTCAGGTGAAGTGGATTTGGAAGCAGGTATTGCTGTTATGGAAATCCCAGTTGTCCTTGCCGTAAGTCCAAATCATGAAAATGTCATGAGTTAATCTGAACCATACAGGATACCTCCAGATGTCCAATAAATAAGTTCACATGGGATAGTGCCTTGATAGTATCCATAACAGGACCACATATTCATTGGTAGACTTGACCTTCAAAATTGAAATAACTATGGGTAGAGATGTGAGTGGTTAGAAGAATTAGGAAAGGGGTGGTTTGTTTGGTATCAGAAGCACAATGGGAAAGGTAGTGTTCCTTGGCCACAAGATCATGGCATAAGGGATGCTGATATACAATGATGTCACATCCACAATGATCAACAAGGAGTCTGGTGCTAACAGGAGGTGAGCTGTGGAGAGGGGTGAAGCAAAAGAGCAGTGTCTTGAAGGTAGGATGGGTGTACAGGCAATAGTTTGGAGGTGTTGGTCACAACGGCAGAGGTTCTTTCTGTGGGAGCATTATGCTCAGCCACAATGGGACAACCAGCAGGAAGACCTATTGGTCTGGGCTTGTGGAATTTGGGGAATAGGCAGAAGGTTGGAGTGCGAGGTGTTGCTGGTCTGATGAGAGAGTTGAACTCGGGTGTCAGGTTTGGTATGAACCTAAGGCCTTGCAGAGCTACTTATTTTCATGTTGGACTTCTGGAACAGGTCCATATTTCTAAGGTTTGTATGCAGATGTGTCAGAAAGTCACTATAATTCATGTCCTCTGTGGTGGAGTCTTTGTCTGCAGGAAGGATCACAAGATCTGAACTGTTGTAGTGTGTTCCGTAGGAGTGTGAAGGGATAAAGTTACAATGGATTCTTAGAACTAGCAAAAGAACATCTTGAGAAAACCAGGGCTCCACCAAGTTGGTCACTGCCAGTGAAACAGTGCATGTTTAGTGATTTCACAACATTACAGTATCACAGATGACACTTGCTGCCAATGTGTGATGCTGCCTGTAGACCTGTTGCAACTCAGTTATGACCAATTGGAGGTACATGACATGCTCCACAATGGTAAATAATAGAAATTAGCACAAAGTAGCAATATTTAAGGAAGCTCAATCCAACCCATCATCATTAAACAGCTGGACACTGATGTGGCATCGAGCTTGTGCTACTCCACACCACGCCGATGATGCAGATGCTTCTGTCACAGCTGGGCACAAACTGCTGCCCACCCGAAAGACTTGGACCATCAGGAGGTAGCTCCAAACTCTGCTGCTGTCCTGAGAGTACAACAAAAGGGTCCAGTCATCTCCATCCCCACCAGGGCACCAACATAGACAACTACACTCCAAGCCTGGATGCGTAACACAGTCTGATGGTTACTGCTGCCTGCCACACTCATATGGCTAGGAAACAAGGGGACCTGCCAATGCAGCACAAGCAGCCCCTGCAATGGAATGCGCAGTCAGCAGCTGGACACCATGGCCTCTGGGGAGATGCCAACATAATATCCAGACCACCCACTAGTGATTATAATCAAGCCTCAATAAAGAAGTCATTACAATCACACTCTACACCTTCTCCAGCTATATCTGTGTTGTAAGTGGCGTGGCAATGACTGCTGAGGGTGAACATAAAGAGGAAGATGGACAGCCACAAGACAGCTCCCAGAGCTTTAGACCTTCTGCAGCAGGGCTGCCATATGCAACGATAAGAGTAAGTGCCAAATTCAAAATTTTGTTTGAGCCTCTATAGTTGTCTTCCTGTTCTTTTTTCATCCTTTCACTGTTGGGTATACTGATACTTGTGCTCAGCCTTAATGGGACAACCAGTAGGGCTTGTGGTGTTTGGGGAGTTTTCAGAAGTTAGGCATTTCAGGTATTGCTGCTCTGAGGAGCAAGATTGATGCAGGCATCAGGTTTCCATGGAAATTCTGAGAGTATAGGATATGATGGCAAGATAGTTCAGAGAACTTAAGTGCTGGAAGGGATTATCCAAATGACCTGTATAGTGAAGTAGCTGTTTAAGTACTTATGTTGTAGTGTTCAGTTTCCACTGCTTTCCACTGCAGATGTGTCATCCACAAATGGGGACATTGTAAGACACAAACTTTTTGACGTGGAATGGGTGACAGCTCTCGGAGTGGAGGTACTGTTGGTGGTTGGCATATTTGATATGGACAGATGTATTTAGGGGGTTATGTGAGAAGTGGTAATCAATATGTAGCAAGGTGGCTTAATGAATTGAGAATGACAGACCAAGAGGATTTGAGACTAAGTTTTGCTCTTACGGAGGAAAGAGCAAATAGGCTAATGAAAATGTCACAATCAATCTGAACCAGAGAGGAGGATTTAGGTGTTGACTGGCTGTGTTGGATTTCCCCAAATGGCCCATAAATAAGTTGGCATAAGATGGTGCCGTATGAGTACAGACGGGAGTATCACAGATTTGTTTGTGGATTTGGCATGCATGTGTGTGTGTGTGTGTGTGTGTGTGTGTGTGTGTGTGTGTGTGTATTTGCAGTTTATGGGTGCTCAATGGCTAGGTTATCAGCAAAAGTGACATAATTGTGGGTCAATATGTGATTGGCTCAGCGGATTTGGAAAGGGATCATGCTGGGAATGACGATGTGCATAGATGATGTTGGTGTACAAGGATGTCACATCCACAATGACCAACAAGAAATCTGATGGTAATGGGACAGGAACTGTAGAGAGGAAGTGAGGAAGGTGAGCAGTATCTTGAATGTAGGACGAGTGGTTACAGGCAAAAGTTTGGAGATGTGTGGAAAATTGAAGGAAGAAAAGTAGTGCCTGTCTGTATTGATAACTTCAGCCACGAGGAGAGATAACTGTCACATGATAACCCAATAGCAAATTTGGAAATACTAGATGAAGACAAATTGGACAGGGATTTCACATTAAATTACACAACACCAGCACAGACAGTCAGCTTGACTGCACTGAAAAATAAAGTAGCACATCCAGAGGGGCAAAACAAGGAGGCATGGAAAGACTTTTAGAAGAATACATTGCATTGTTTGATCCTCCTGGCCCATTACCTGCCACACCACTAGCTCAACATCATATTCCCATTGGAAATAAAGCACTTTTTTTAAAATTCATATTCCTCAAACTTTATAGCCAATCATGACAGAAATTTTAAGTCAACAGGTTGAAGATGGGATCATAAAAAAAGTAATAACCCCTGGTCAGAACCGGTCATTATTGTATCAAAAAAGTTGCCTGTTGGCAGAAAAATATATCAGTTCTGTTGCAACTACTTCTACTTAAATTTAAAAAAAAAGTCAGATACCAGATATAACTGAAACATTTGATAACCTCAGCCAGTGTCAATATTTTACAACTAAGGACCTATGAAGTGGATACCACTGATTAGTGGTAGCACCTGAAGATCATCAAAAGACAGCATTCTCAACCCCTTCTGATCATTATCAATATCATCATATGCCTTTTGGTCTGAAAAACACACTCGCTACTTTCCAGCATTTATTAGATAGTGTACTTCAAGGATTAAAACTGAAGCAACACGTAGTGCATTTAGATGACCATAATCATATATTACAAAGACATTAAGTAGTATATACTGCATTTAAGTGAAGTTTGTGACTATCTACGTGCAGCAGGATTAACCATTAGGATGTAAATGTGCCATTTCATTTTACAGGACGTGCTGTATTTGGGGCATATTATCACCCAAAATTGGATTTACTCCAATCTGTGACTTGATGCCATACAAAATTTTACAGCACCCACTACAATAAAGAAATTGGAATCACATTTAGGCTTCATCAATTTTTATTGCAAATATGTCCCAAAATTTGCAGAAATTTTGAGACACCTCGTACAGCTGTTAAGGAAAGGGATACCATTTAATAGATTACCACACCATGAAACAGCATTTAAAAAAATAAAAGACTTGTTTAATTTAGCTCAGTTCTTGCCTATCCAGATTTTCAGCAACATTTCATACTGTCCCGTGACTCCAGTAATTTCACCTTAGGTTATGTCTTGAGTAAGGAAATAGATGGACAGGAACACCCCATAGCATCCAGACAGCTTAATTAAGCAGAAAGGAATTATTCAACAGATGCCAATGAAATGTCAGCACTAACGTTCAGAATAACTTCTGATGTCAACTGTAAGTTGTAGCTAATGGACTGGTCCTTTATTTACAACACTGATAATGCTAATGACAAATTTAACTATTTGATAAATGATTTTTCTGCCCTTTCCAAAGAAATGGGTCAAAAATATTAAACCAAATTCCGTAAGTAAGCCTTGGATCACAGAAGGTATTAAACAGTCATGCAGAACTAAAAGAGAAATTTATGCTAAAATCAGAACAACTAATGATACACAAAAATGGAATCATTATAGATTGTACTGCAAAATTTTAAAGAAAGTAATGGAAATGAAATGAAGTCCCATGCTTCTTTACAGAGCGTAGGGGAACGATGCGGGAGACCCGCACCGCTTTACTAAGCAAGGTCCTAGTGGAGGTGGTTTGCAATTGCCTTCCTCCGACCGTGATGGGGATGAATGATGATGATGAAGACGACACAACAACACCCAGTCATCTTGAGGCAGGAAAAATTCCTGACCCCGCCGGGAATCGAACCCGGGACCCCATGCTCGGGAAGCGAGAATGCTACCGCGAGACCACGAACAGTGGACAAAGAAAATAATACAGAAGTCAAAAGCCCTTTTCTATAAGGAGAAAATAGATAAATCTAATAATAAAATGAAAACAATTTGGAACATTGTAACAAGTGAGACAAAGACAAAAACAAGCGACACAAATGACATAAAAATCAGGCATGGGGGTAATTTAATAGAAAATCAAAAAAGTGTAGCTGAAATTTTTAACAAACATTTCCTATCAGTAACCCAACAAATTGGCTGTAGGCCCTCTGTTGAGGAAGCTATGACTTTATGTCAGGATGCATACTCCAACATAATACCAGAAATGTACATTAATCCTATCACTGTAGAGGAAATTCAAACAGTCATCTGGTCTTTAAAGTGTAAGGACTCTGCAGGAGTAGATAATGTATCCAATAATTTATTGAAATTTTCATGTATATGGATTAGTGATATTCTGTGCCATATTTTTCATGCTTCATTTCAACAAGGCATTTTTCCTGAAAGACTCAAGTATGCCATTGTCAAGCCCCTACACAAGAAGGGTGGTAGAGCTGAGCTCACTAACTACCACCCTATTTCACTGTTAACAGCCTTCTCTAAAATTCTAGAAAAATTAATGCACAATAAAATTACTGAACACCTCATAATGAACAGACTTATCAACAAGAGCCAGTTTGGATTTCAAAGGGGCTGTTCAACTGAGGATGCAGTGTGTGCACCTACAAATGAAGTACTTGAATGTCTAAATCAAAAAATGATAGGAATTGGTGTTTTCTGTGACTTATCAAAGGCATTTGATTGTGTAGATCACCACAATCTCATGCAGAAAGCCAAACTACTTGGAATAAGGGGTGTCACAGGTAACTGGCTGCAATCTTATCTTCAGTAAAGAAAACAGAAAGTAATTTTAAACAGATCAGATGAGTCAAGGGTTACCTCTGCTCAGTCTGAATGGACTTCTATTAGTTGTGGTGTGCCTCAAGGCTCAATTCTGGGGCCACTGTTGTTTTTGGTGTTTAAAAATGATTTACCATTGTGTGCAAGCCTGCCTTGCAAATTTACTCCTTTTCCTGATGATACCACCATCTTCATGAGTGGAAAATCAGATGTTAATTTCGAGGAGTCAGTTAACAACATACTCTCTGAAGTTATTAACTAGTTCAGTGTTAATGATCTCTCTCTAAACTTAAGTAAGACTAATTTTATCCAGTTCCATACAAAAACAACAAAAGTGAGAGAAATAAATGTAACATGTGGAAATCAACCAATAGAAAGATTGGATGTGTCTAAATTTCTTGGAGAACATATTGATAGCAAAATTAACTGGTCCTTCCATATACAACAGACCCTAAAAAAATTGAGCTCAGCTATGTATGCTATCAGAATGATGTCTTCCATTGGAGATTTAACCACTATGAAGTCCGCATACTATGGGTATTTTCACTCCGTTATGTATTACGGAATTATCTTTTGGGGAAATTTAGCTTTGGCAAAGAAAATTTTTGTGGCCCAGAAAAGGGCTATTAGAATTATGTGCAGAGTACCCCCTAGGACATCATGCCGTAACCTTTTCAAAAAGCTGCAAATAATGACCACTGTATCCCAGTACATATATTCGCTGATGTGTTTTGTAATTAAGAACCCTGCACAATATCCATCAAATAAGAACTACCACAAATATAATACAAGAGGGAAAGAAAATCCTCATTGTGAACTTAAGAACCTGACAGTTGTTCAGAGAGGTGTCAAATGGTCAGGAACAAAAATTTTTAACCATCTCCCTGACCAGATAAAATGTTTAAGAGAAAATGAATCTCTTTTTAAAGCAAAACTACAGGAATATTTGTTAACTATGTCTGTTTATACATTAGATGAGTTTTATGATGCAAAAAGGGAAATAGCATTTAGATAGAATTATCCATCTTGTTAACAAAGAAATGTGCTTGCAATTTTTCTCCAAATTAAAACATGAAATTTTGTATTAACACTCAAAGAAATCTGCTGTTATAAGTACAATATCTGTTTTTTCTCTAAACTTTGTATTAACTATATTCAGTTATGTAGAACATTTTTTATATATTTAGTGAAGACTGTTTTGTATCTTTTTGTATGTTTGTTGTTTTGTATGTTTGACTCGCTCCACATCGCATGTGACGTGCTCACAATACGAGATCTATGGAACATGAAATAAATAAATAAATAAAATAAATAAATGCTTTAAAATAATAAATGATCATGCAGCACTCAAATGGTTATAAGGACTTAAAGATCCAAGTAGTAGCTTAACCTGATAGGTATTATGTCTCCGTGAGCTTGATTTCAAAGTAATACATTGTCCAGGAAGGTCACACACAAATGCACAGTCCGAGCCACAAAGTACAGGCTTTGGAATGTACTGGCACAGACCAGAATAAATGGACTGAAGCTCAAAGCAATAACCCAAGATTGTCAGCAGTTTCTCAGTTAGCCACAGTTCAGCACAGATGAAGGTATATTGTACCGAACTATGAGTAGTGTCAGAATGATTATGAAACAAATTGCTGAGACAGGCCCATGATTCAATTTTAGCAGGACCTGCTGGTTGCAGAACAACTGAATGCAGAGCTGAGCAAAATTACTGGTGGGTAACATGCAGACAGGATATGAAATATTATGTAAAGAATTGTACACCACATGCACAAAAGGCAGAGTTCAGTTAACAAAAAATTATATTACAAAGGCTCCCTGAGGAAGATAAACCATTTCAGAGGCTTGAGATGGATGTGCTTGGACCTTTTGTGGAAACATGAGCAAAAAACTGGTATGTTTTGATGACACTCGATCATTTTTTGTGTTTTGTTTCTTTGATAGCCAGCAGGCCAAAACAGTAGGACAAGTAATGGCAAAACGGTACATACTAAAATTTGGTACACCTGAAACAATAATAACTGACCAAGGGACAAACTTTATGTCCCATTTAATGAAAGTTACACCAGTTATTGCACATTAAAAAACTTCAGATTAGTGCATTACATCCACAGGTAAAGAGTCAAACAGAAAGGGTTCTTCAGACAATAGTGAAGATGCTAAGCTAACAGGTTTACTTACAGCATGACAACTGGGGCATCTTACTTATATACTTTGCAGCAGTGTACAATTAAAAGAACTATGAGAGCACAGGGTTATCCTATGTGGTTGTTTTTGGTCAGAAGGTGCCATCTCCTTCTGATTACTGCAAGTCTACCCCAGAACATGACATTTCAGCAGCAAAAATTTTCTCTAAACATTTAAAAACTTTTTATTGATAGGTGAAAAAGATGAAAACCAAATGACAAGACAGGACACATAATAAGAAAGTACAGTTACCAAAGTATCACACAGGCCAATTGGTTATGATGACCAACTCATACAGGGTGACAATTATTGAACTACATGAAGAAAATCATAAATTAGTTACAAACTACAATGTGCACACACTTTAGTCAACATTTAAATGTCACTTCAGATATTCAGATTTAGGTTATGATATGTTCGATACACCTGCCATCATTGGCGATGATGTGACACAGACAAATAGTAAAATCACGCATATTGCATATTGCACTGATTATTCTGTGACTGGACATTGCACACACCATACAGTCACCCGTTAAGGGTGACGAGACTTCTTGATGGTGAAATGTAGATTATCAGTCCCCCAGATGTGCCAATTTTGCTTATTGATGAACCTATCCAAACAAAAGTGGGCTTCATCATTAAACCAAACCATGCAGATGTGCATCCTAATTCTCATCTGTTCAGAAGTTACAATGATTTTATTTCATATAGTTCAATAATTGTCTTCCTGTATGTATCAAAAGGAAAAACTAGAAAGTTCGTCACATGTGACACAGGATGATAATGATGATGATGATGATGATGATGTTTGCTATGTGGGGCAGTCAAGTGTGCAGTTATCAGTGCCCATACAAATTCCTAACCTTTGCTCAGTCCAATCCCCCACTTTCATGAATGAGGATGAAATGTGACACAGGAGCCCTTTCACATTACAGAGATGACATCACCTGTTAATGTTAAGCTACAACTCTCCACTCACCCTACAATAGTCCACATCCGTCAGATTTGTCATTTTAAGAGAACTACAGAGATGCTGCTCCCACTTTTGGCAGCATATTTCAGGGAGGAGAGGGAAGAATCCAGGTAAAAGGGAAAAATTAGGCAAGAAAAGCAAGATAGTTCTGTAGTTATTGTGACACATCATTATGCATTTAGGCTATGAACAGGAATAATAAGGTAATCAGAGAATAGTAGTATAAATGTGAAAGCAATGCATTTATGAATTAATGTGCTATGTTAATGATTATTTGGGTTATGTGTGTATATCTCAGCAGGCTTGACCAGCAGGTAGATTCTCATTGGGGGGTGAGTATGTATTTGTAAACATGTTAGTTGTAGAGCTTTAGCTTCATGGGGAAATTTCTTTTATTACTCAGTTTGTTTATGAAAGAAGAAGGGCAACATCAGACAGTTCCATCCTGAATGTAACCCAAACTTTGATTTATGTTCCTGATCTACCCCTTGAGATTTTGCTGACTGAAAACCTAACTTTCCTAAGTAATACATTAGACTCAACCCTGCTCACTTCTCTATATCAAATGTTAGTCATATAACATGGCTGCATGTCAATATAACACCTGCTACAACATGTAAAAAAGTACCACAGAGAACATCAGCAGCAGCTAGTAATTTACAAGATTTTCATCCTCAGCTACCTGTATAATTTACACAGTAACTGGACTCATGTACTACCAACTCAAGCAGAAAGTAGTCCGAACATCATTCCTGCCAACCTTCAAGCTACAGTTTCAAACTATCACTATTGCACCAACTAGAAGCAATGTGATGACAGACAAAGTGCACCATGAACAAAGACCTCTGTGTACAGATAAGTGCTAGTTAAGTTGAGTAAATAACACACATTGTGATAACTTGAGTGTTGTACAAATACAAAGTGAAAATAAATATAAATAACTAGTGCTTCAATTTCCATAAAATTTGAGGTTGAATTTTCTTTGTGGTGGGTAGGAATGTAAAGGGATAAAATTATAAGCAAGTCTTAGAACCAGCAGCAAGGCATCATGAGGAAACCAGGACTCTGCCAAGTTGATCGCAGCCAGCAAAGGGCTATGTGGTCAGCTACTCCACAACACTACGGTGAAGACAGGCAGCACCTGACACCGACTTGTGATGTAGCGTACAGAAGTATTGCAACTCAGTAACAGCAGCTGGAGGTCACCAACATGTTCCACACAGTTCAGCATGGAATACTACCTGTGGTAAACAACAGAAATCAGTAGAGATGAGCAATATTCAACAGTGCTTGAACAAGCCCATCTTCGTCAAACAGCTGGGAAGTGATGTGATGTCGAGCTTGCACTGCTCAATACCACGCTAATAATGCAGACACTTCTGACACAGCTGGGTCACAAACCACTGCCCACAATCTATGCCTCTGGGCACCACAGGATAGCTCCATGCTCTGCTGCTGTCCTGAGACTACCACACAAGGTCCAGTCAGTCCCACCTCCACTGGAACACCAACACAGACCACTATGCTCCAAACCTGGGAGCATGGCACAGCCCAATGTCCTTGTGGCTGCCACTGCCAGCCACACTCCCTATGGCCAGGAAACATGGGAACTGGACAATGCAGCACCATCTGCCTAGCAGTGAAATGTGCAGTCAGCAGCTGAAGGCCATCACCTCTGAGGAGACACCATCGTATTTCCACCCTGCCTGCTGATGATCAAGCCTCAATAAAGAAGTCATTATAACTATCATTGGACCTTCTTCAGCTCCCAAGCATCCTCCTCAGCAGACAATTATAGTCCATACTAAGCTACAGAGGCACCATTTTACAGGTGTGATGTTGGATTCACCAGGAAGGGACGTAGGAAAGGAAGGGAAGCCCAGGTTAAAAGTGAGGAATTGCTGAAAGGTTACCAAAGGATCACTGGGTGGAAGGGGAGGAACACCACAGCTGGAGGGAGGTTGGAACTGGTTTAAACAAAATTCTGTATGGGGATTTGTTTGCCTGTTGTCAGTCGAGTGTGTGGCAAAGAAATGTTTCCACTGCAAAGAACAAGCACAGGATAGAAGGTTGTTTGCAAGTCCAGCATTGTTGAATTTGGTTACAGGACTAAAGGCAAGACTGTCAGAAAGACTGAGACCTCTGCTGGTGACAAAGTTTTGGTGAAAGATTGACATCAAAGTTATAGGACGAGTGCTCAGAGAAGTGTGTTTCATGGAAGGTGGAGGAAGTTTTTGGGGATGTGGAAGGCAGAGTAGGTCAGCAATGTGTAATCAGAGAGCTATGAGAGGTTGAATGAAGATTTGAATTGCAGTGGTAAGCTTTTTCTTGGCTGTACATTTAGGTAGTGTCACGCAGGCACAAGACAGCAGCAGCTGGGACAGCTTCCTCTGATAGTGCTAGGGATGCTATTCCAACTGTAGAAGAGCAAGAGTTTCCATTGCAGAGATGGCTTTCAGGAGGTTGGGGTCACAGAGTAAAGGATTCTGTGAAAGGAATAGAGGCTGTCTAGTATGGTTTCAGCTTGGATTGTATTATTATGAAAGACCAGATTGGTGAGGGTGAGGGACTGACAGAACTGGTAAAGGTGAAAGTTCTTGCAGTAGGATGGGTGACAGCCTGATAAGTTAATAGTAAGCACATTAAGTGGTATACCATGTGCCATACAATATTTAGGATGTGTGTGAGGGCTTCCTTCAATTTTCTGTTGACTCAGCATACAAACCTCACAGCCATGATCCCAATCAGATCCACGAGGCTTTAAATTCACCTCAAAACCTGACACCATGAATCCACCTCTTGCCTCACATCAGCAACAACCAATCCTCCTATCTTTTACCTATCCCAGATTCATTGGTGACATTTTCCTCAAGCTTAACCCCACAGGTCTCACACCCAATCATCCTATTGTGGTTGTGTACTATGCTCCCACAGAACAAACATTGCCTTTGTTGACACACATCTCCAAATTTTTGCCTGTAACCATTAATCCTACATTCAAGATACTGCTCACTTTCCTCACTTCCTCTCTACAGTTCCTGTCCCATTACCATCAGATTTCTTGTTGGTCATTGTGGATGTGACATCCTTGTACACCAACATCATCTATGCACATTGTCATTCCCAGCATGATCCTGATACCAAACATGTTGTCCCTTTCCAAATCCGCTGAGCCAATCACATATTGACCCACAATTATGTCACTTTTTCTGATAACCTTGCCACTGAGCACCCATAAACTGCAAATACACACACACACACACACACACACACACACACACAAACACACACACACACACACACATGCATGCCAAATCCACAAACAAATCTGTGATACTCCCGTCTGTACTCATACGGCACCATCTTATGCCAACTTATTTATGGGCCATCTGGGGAAATCCAACACAGCCAGTCAACACCTAAATCCTCCTCTCTGGTTCAGATTGATTGTGACATTTTCATTAGCCTATTTGCACTGATGGTAAGGAAAACCTTTGCTCTTTCCTCCATAAGAGCAAAACTTAGTCTCAAATCCTCTTGGTCTGTCATTCTCAATTCATTAAGCCACCTTGCTACATATTGATTACCACCTCTCACATAACCCCCTAAATACATCTGTCCATATCAAATATGTCAACCACCAACAGTACCTCCACTCTGAGAGCTGTCACCCATTCCATGTCAAAAAGTTTGTGTCTTACAGTGTCCCCATTTGTGGATGACACATCTGCAGTGGAAAGCAGTGGAAACTGAACACTACAACATAAGTACTTAAACAGCTACTTCACTATACAGGTCATTTGGATAATCCCTTCCAGCACTTAAGTTCTCTGAACTGTCTTGCCATCATATCCTATACTCTCAGAATTTCCATGGAAACCTGATGCCTGCATCAATCTTGCTCCTCAGAGCAGCAATACCTGAAATGCCTAACTTCTGAAAACTCCCCAAACACCACAAGCCCTACTGGTTGTCCCATTAAGGCTGAGCACAAGTATCAGTGTACCCAACAGTGAAAGGATGAAAAAAGAACAGGAAGACAACTATAGAGGCTCAAACAAAATTTTGAATTTGGCACTTACTCTTATTGTTGCATATGGCAGCCCTGCTGCAGAAGGTCTAAAGCTCTGGGAGCTGTCTTGTGGCTGTCCATCTTCCTCTTTATGTTCACCCTCAGCAGTCATTGCCACGCCACTTACAACACAGATATAGCTGGAGAAGGTGTAGAGTGTGATTGTAATGACTTCTTTATTGAGGCTTGATTATAATCACTAGTGGGTGGTCTGGATATTATGTTGGCATCTCCCCAGAGGCCATGGTGTCCAGCTGCTGACTGCGCATTCCATTGCAGGGGCTGCTTGTGCTGCATTGGCAGGTCCCCTTGTTTCCCAGCCATATGAGTGTGGCAGGGAGCAGTAACCATCAGACTGTGTTATGCATCCAGGCTTGGAGTGTAGTTGTCTATGTTGGTGCCCTGGTGGGGATGGAGATGACTGGACCCTTTTGTTGTACTCTCAGGACAGCAGCAGAGTTTGGAGCTACCTCCTGATGGTCCAAGTCTTTCGGGTGGGCAGCAGTTTGTGCCCAGCTGTGACAGAAGCATCTGCATCATCGGCGTGGTGTGGAGTAGCACAAGGTCGATGCCACATCAGTGTCCAGCTGTTTAACGATGATGGGTTGGATTGAGCTTCCTTAAATATTGCTACTTTGTGCTAATTTCTATTATTTACCATTGTGGAGCATGTCATGTACCTCCAATTGGTCATAACTGAGTTGCAATAGGTCTACAGGCAGCATCACATATTGGCAGCAAGTGTCATCTGTGATACTGTAATGTTGTGAAATCACTAAACATGCACTGTTTTACTGGCAGTGACCAACTTGGTGGAGCCCTGGTTTTCTCAAGATGTTCTTTTGCTAGTTCTAAGAATCCATTGTAACTTTATCCCTTCACACTCCTATGGAACACACTACACTATAACCTGAAAAACAGTTCAGATCTTGTGATCCTTCCTGCAGACAAAGACTCCACCACAGAGGACCTGAATTATAGTGACTTTCTGACACATCTGCATACAAACCTTAGAAATATGGACCTGTTCCAGAAGTCCAACATGAAAATAAGTAGCTCTGCAAGGCCTTAGGTCCATACCAAACCTGACACCTGAGTTCAACTCTCTCATCAGACCAGCAACACCTCGCACTCCAACCTTCTGCCTATTCCCCAAATTCCACAAGCCCAGACCAATAGGTCTTCCTGCTGGTTGTCCCATTATGGCTGAGCATAATGCTCCCACAGAAAGAACCTCTGCCTTTGTGACCAACATCTCCAAACTATTGCCTGTACACCCATCCTACCTTCAAGACACTGCTCTTTTGCTTCACCCCTCTCCACAGTTCACCTCCTGTTAGCACCAGGCTCCTTGTTGATCATTGTGGATGTGACATCATTGTATACCAGCATCCCTTATGCACATGATCTTGTGGCCAAGGAACACTGCCTTTCCCATTGTGCTTCTGATACCAAACAAACCACCTCTTTCTCAATCTTTTGAGCCAATCATTTCTCAATTCACAATTATTTCATTTTTGAAGGCCAAGTCTACCAACAAATATGTGGTACTGCTATGGATACTATCAAGGCACCATCCCATGTTAACTTATTTATGGGTCATCTGGAGGTATTCTTTCTAAGCAGTCAACAACTTTATCCTCCTGTTTGGGTTAGGTTAATTAATGAAATCTTTATGATTTGAACTCATGACAAGGACAACATTTGGGATTTCCTCCATAACAGCAATACCTGTTTCCAATTCCACTTCACCTGACCCCTCACAACTCATTGACATCTTTCTAAATGTCAATTCCTACCTTTCAGGTGGCTGCATAAGTGCGTCTTTCCACATCAAACACACTAACCACCAATAGTACCTCCACTTGGACAGCTATCACTCATTTCATGTCACAATGTGTCTTCCATTAAGCTTCAGCATTTGTGGACACCACATCTACAGTGGAAAGTAATAGTTGTCCAAATATACTGATAATCTTACCAGAGCCTTTAGTGACAGACAATATCATCCATAACTAAATCTCCCATGCCATGCTCCTCTGAAACCAGTAAATCTGTTAGCCAACAACCGAACAGCACTCCTTTAATCACCCAGTGTCACACTGGTCATGGAGAGCTCAACCACATCCTCCACCAAGGCTTCAACTACCTCTTGTTGTGCCTTGAGATTAGGGATATCCTACCAACATCACACAAAGTAGTGTTTTGGCACCCATCCAATCTACAGAACATCCCTACTCCAACTTTGCTCCCAATCCTGCAGCTCATGGATCATTTCCCCTGTGGTTGACAAAGTTGCAAGACCTGCACCATATGCCTGTCCACCACCTCCTAGTGGAATCCAGTCACATCCATTTCCTACCCAATAAAAAGCATGGCCACATGTGAAAGCAGCCATATTATATATCAGCTATGTTGCAATTACTTTACAGCATTCTATGTAGGCATGAGAAGTAAGCAACTGCCTACTGGCATGAATATCTACTGCCAAACTGTTTTAAACCACAAATTGGTCATCCAGTTGCTGTACATGATGCACACCACAAGACAAATGACTTTTACACTTGCTTAACCCTGCAGCCCATTTGGATTCTCCCTTACGGCACAAATTTCTCTGAAATGCACAGATGGAAATTGCCTCTCCAGCATACCCTGCACTCTCACAGTATCCCTAATCTCAACCTTCACTAACCTGTTCCCACTGCTTCACCTTATCTTTTATCATCTCTCCTTTGTCCACATCACTCCTTATCTGTGCACTGGTTTCTTCCACTACTCTTCTTCTCCTCCATCATGCTGGCATTCCCTCCTTCACTTTGTCTATCTCATTCTCCTCTCTCTCCCTCTGCTCTCTCTCCTTTTCATACACTCTCCCTTCTCTCTCGACTTACTTTCTGCCTCTTGTTTTTATTTTTCTCTCTTTCTCCCTCCTCCCTCCCCCACCCCTTCTCCCCCTTTCTACATCTCTCTTTGCTCCACCCTCTGTGATCTTTTTATCTTTTTATGTGTCAGCAGAGCTATCTGTCCAAAGACATGCCTCTTGCCTGCTACCCCCTCCTTGAGTCCTTCCCTACCCCCTCATCGCCTCCACCAGCTCAGGCAACTGCTTTCAATAACTGGGTATCAATAATAAGTCTTGCAGTGGCCATTAGGGAGCGTACATTTCAGTGTCTGTGCACTTGTGTGTGTGAACATGTGTGTACTTGTTCCAGAAAAAAAAGTGCTCAGAAGTTAGTGTGAATGCTGTTTTGTCCTCTGCTCCATGCATTGATCCATTGCCTTTCTCCTAATTTACATATTGCTACATCCCAGAATCTGCATTATTGTTACACAACTTCTTGGGAATATGCCAACTGATAAAAAATTTCAGGTAATTTATGGCAATACTACTAGTGACCAAAAGACCATTAATAATGGCCTACCTCAAGGCTCAGTCCTCCAGGGTGGCACACGATAAGTCACCCAATTGAATTTTAATCCTACAAATATACTATTGGGGCAATAGCTTTCAAATTGTGCACTCAACTTCATGCAGTTCATGGGAATTATGCCAGATGTCGTTTAGAGTTCATCGCTTCCGTTGTGAGTCCACCATTTCAGTTTGCCGCAATCGTGGACAAAGAATGGTTGACCATCACATAACAGATGAAGTTTGTTTTACTGTTCAGGGTGACGAACAGCATTACAGTGACACAGAAAGTTTTGGGCTGATTTTGGCGCTTAGTGGGCTCCCAGGCCACAGACAATACACAGATTACATCAAACATTTGAAGCTACTGTATCTGTTTTGGTGTGTCAGCAGCCACATGTATGTACTGTATGTTTGCTGCAAAACATTGAAGCAGTTTGAGTGACTTTGAATCATAGCCTGAGTAAATCAACAAGAAGAGCATTCTCCAGAATATTTTGAAGTAGAGAAAAATGTGTGCAAAGTTTATCTACATCTATGTGCATACTCCACAAATTATGGTACAGTGAAACATGGAGGATACCTTAAACCACTACTGGTTGTTTTCTAATCTGTTTCACTCACAAATAGAGCAAGGGAAAAACAACCATCTTTGTGCATCCATAGGAGCCCTAGTCTCTGTTATCTAAGTGGTTCTAATGCAGACTGTACATTGGCAGTAGTAAAACCATTCTGCAGTCAACTTCAAATCCCTATTTTCTAAATTTTCTCAATAATGTTTTGTCTTCTCTCCAGGAATTCTCATTCGAGTTAATACTCTGTAATACTCATGTGTTGATTGAACCTGCTGGAAAAAGTCTAGCAGCACACTTTTGAGTTGCTTCAATGTCTTCCATTAATCTGACCTGGTGGCAATCCCACACACACAAGCAATACCCAAGAATAGATTCCACTAGTCTTCTGTATGCGGACTTCTTATATACTGTGTTCAACACAAGAATAAAGTGATAACATTACAATATGTGTGAATGCTTTTGCTGGTATGCAATTGAATTTTGTTTTACATAGCACGGAAGGCAAGCTGTCTCAAGCACAGTTAAGTATGATAATAAGGATACGTTATACACTGTGTGTTACATGCAGTTAGATTCATTGACATAGGAAACAGATTTACTGGTGGATTTAAATTGAACAGCACTGGCCAGTCATCTGGTCCAATTAACATGCAGTGAAGTGAATAAATACAGTCAAGACTTAAAAAGAGTTGAGTAGAGGAACAATATACACTACTGGCCAGTAAAATTGCTACACCACAAAGATGAGGTGCTACAGATGTGAAATTTAACCAACAGGAAGAAGATGCTGTGATATGCAAATGATTATCTTTTCAGAGCATTTACACAAGGTTGGCGCCGGTGGCGACACCTACAATGTGCTGACATGATGAAAGTTTCCAACCAATTTCTCATACACAAACAGCAGTTGACCAGCGTTACCTGGTGAAACGTTGTTGTGATGCCTCGTATACGGAGGAGAAATATGTACCTTCACGTTTCTGACTTTGATAGAGGTTGGATTGCAGCCTATCGCGATTGTGGTTCATCGTATCGCGACATTGCTGCTCGCGTTGGTCGAGATCCAATGACTGTTAGCAGAATATGGAATGGGTGGGTTCAAGAGGCTTATACGGAACGTCGTGCTGGATCCCAACGACCTCGTATCACTAGCAGTTGAGATGACAGGCATTTTATCTGCATGGCTGTAATGGATCGTGCAGCCACATCTCAATCCCTAAGTCAACAAATGGGGGCGTTTGCAAGACAACAATCATCGGCATGAACAGTTCAATGATGTTTGCAGCAGCATGGACCATCAGCTCGGAGACCATGGCTACGGTTACCCTTGATGCTGCATCACAGACAGGAGTGCCTGCGATGGCGTACTCAATGACAAACCTGGGTGCACAAATGACCAAATGGCATTTTTTCAGATGAATTGAGGTTCTGTTTACAGCATCATGATGGTCGCATCTGTGTTTGGTGACATCGCCGTGAATGCACATTGGAAGTGTGTATTCGTCATCGCCATACTGGCGTATCACCCGGCGTGATCGTATGGGGTGCCATTGGTTACATGTCTCAGTCACCTCTTGTTCGCATTGACGATACTTTGAACAGTGGATGTTACATTTCAAATGTGTTACGACCCATGGCTCTACACTTCATTCGATCCCTGCGAAACCCTACATTTCAGCAGGATAATGCACGACCGCATGTTGCAGGTCCTGTACGGGCCTTTCTGGATACAGAAAATGTTCAACTGCTGCCCTGGCCAGCACATTCTCCAGATCTCTCACCATTTGAAAACGTCTGGTCAATGGTGGCCGAGCAACTGGCTCATCACAATACGCCAGTCACTACTCTTGATGAACTGTGGTATCGTGTTGAAGCTGCATGGGCAGCTGTACCTGTACGCGCCATCCAAGCTCTGTTTGACTCAATGCCCAGGCATATCAATGCCATCATTACGGCCAGAGGTGGTTGTTCTGGGTACTGATTTCTCAGGATCTATGAGCCCAAATTGTGTGAAAATGTAATCACATGTCAGTTCTAGTATAATATATTTGTCCAATGAATACCGGTTTATCATCTGCATTTCTTCTTGGTGTAGCAATTTTAATGGCCAGTAGTGTAGCTTCAAACATCATTTAATTTTTAAACAGAATGAAATAATGTATGCCAAAACTCTGTCAATATGCTTCTTAGGGGACCAGATGGAAAACATTACACGATGTCATTCTTCACTAACATAGCATGGTAATTAAAAACAAGAATGATGAAAATTCCTAACTTGAACACAGGGTAATTTTTCAGCATGAGCTACGTGTTACGTAAAAGTATACTGCAGGAGTTTCACCTTATCGGTATAAATAATATTGAAGCCACAAAAGATATTACCTACCGTCTGACGCCTGGTAATCTGTGAACTCCTCCCACACCCTAACCAAAGAAATATAATTTCATACCGGAACTGTCATCACCTATGGCGATAATGAGGTAGTCAACAACAGAATCCATGAAGCCACCCAAGCACCATATTTTTCATCCTTTTTTTATGATGTGCTGTTCTGCAGTGCGTCAGAGGTCAGTAGTGATATGTGTCAAAGCTTCAAACATTTGTTCCAGTATGTTTGACCATTTAAATGTCTTGTTGTTTCTTGTGAAAAAATCCTTAACTTGGTTCCAGATGAGTTATAGCGGTTCATATTATAGTGGTACGGTGACAACTGTAAAAATTTGCATGGCATTTTCAATGCCATGAAAATGATTGTTTTCCTTCTTTCCACAATCCTTATTCCTCTGGCTCATGTGAGATCACATCCACAAAACAATAGAGTAAAAGAATGCAAGGCTCATGTTATGATAGGGAAATAGACCAATGCTAGCACTCCAAGTGGCCTGACAGTATTCTTGCTTTGCGAAATATGAGTACTAAATGATGATATTTTTCAGTTATACTTTATGGATGGGTCTGATAGTCTGGTGGTAAAATTTGTTTATTTGTAAAACTCAGTAGTGAAATTAGGATATGGATTACAGCTTTCTTGTGTGTATTGCTCTTTTTGAATTGATTTGGACATATGTTGCTCACATTTATATATTATATTATATATATGTTAATATTTACATACTAAGTTTTGCTCTCATCTCTAATATTGGTGGGGTAAATGATTCCATAAATATCAAACAGAAGCTACTTTTGGTGCATAGTATTCTGTGGACTCATACCTGTTTGTTATTGGTTACAAATGCATGTGTGAACTGCTCAATTTAAAAGCACTGTGAGTATACTGCTTGTTTTCTATGATACTTTGTTTCCCATTCATTTTTCATACTCTTTCATTCAATGACAGTCACCAAAATTTTCATTGACTTCTGCTAAAATGTACTTGTTGTACTACAGGTAACTGTTAATAACATGTGAAAACATAACTACTGTCACATTTTTAGCACTTTCAAGGAAGAATGTTCTCACTATGAAGACTATAAAGCATCAACTTCCATACTCTGCAAGCCACAGTCAAATGCACAGCACTCAGTGGCAAGAAGCAATGTCATTCAAAGCAGAATTACATACTCTTTCTGTGACAAGCTGTGATAAAGAAGAATACCAATACTATCAAAAACTCCTAATATATCCTCCATTAAATACAAAAAAGTACGGAATACAGACACTAACAAAAATAAAGTGGAATAAAAGCAATAACCTTATCACACAATTAAATTGTGCAGTTCACATACAGATTTGTAAGCAGTAACGAATATACAAAAATCCACAGAAGACTTTGTGACAAAACCAGCTTCTGTTTTTTATGAAACACAACGAAATATGGAATCATTTACCAAATATGATATTATGAATATGAGCAAAAATCAATTAGAGCATGAGCAACATATTTACAGTGCAATTCAAAGAGTGCAATGCACATGAAAAGTCATAATCAGAAGTACATTGTGATGAACACAGCTTCTGTTAACTGCAAAACAAAAACAAAGATGGAAGACTAAAAATCAGCCAGTATGAAATGGAGATGATGGATTGATAATTTTGTAGCACTCCAAGTGTCCTGGCAGCAAATTTGGGTCATGTTACCAGAAGTCCTCATACCTATGAGTTGCAGCCAGTGGCGGATACAGAAAAACCTCAAGGAGGGGGTGCTAAAGATATCTTGAGTTACCTTTGCTTTTACCAGAATAAAAATAATCAAGTCACATGCAAAGTTTAACAAAGTTTTATTTAAACTGATTATACACATATACAAGACAATGCCCTCTTATGATATAAAAAAAGTTGCAATTGTGGTTCTCTTCCTTAAATGATGTATTCTATGCATATATTCTTCCTGGCAAATTGGTTAATTTCATCATCAATAGGACAATCAACGTCAGGGTGAGTGTTCAACAGAGCTAAGGCATTAAGTTGATCCTCCTCCATTGTCGACCTCAGCCATGTCTTTGTACACCATAATGTTGAAAAAGTCTTTCCACCATAGCAATAGGTGGAACTAGACAAGCAAATATTTTGTACACCATGTGCAAAGTAGGATACTCAGATCTAGGACAAACAGACAATGCTTGCATAACTGAACCATAATCATTAAGGTCGTTTATGATCATTTACTTGTATTGAAAAATCTCTCCCATTACTCTCTTTTTAATTACAAAGAGTGATTCTTCTTCAAAGAATGATAGTTCAGTTAAGCACTGATTCAATATAGGTGCCAGATCATTACCATCATGTTACAGTAGTTGTGAGGGCAAAAGTATGTTGAATTTTAAATGCTAAGTATTTTCTTCAGCAAAACGTTCTCTCATGTCAGTCATAACATAGTCCAGTGTTGGAATAAAAACAGTTCTTATATGTCATAGAACCATCATTATGATCACAGTTTTCCCTGTGTCTTTGTCTGCTTGTAAGATGAGGAACACTCATCTCCGTGTCTAACTCTTACATAACAACCTTCGCCTCTTCAACAATACAAGCAAAGTGACTATCAGCATTAACTCTCATGCTGTCGTACTCCTTGAGCATTGAATCTAATTTTGCTTTTGCCATCGTGACAGCCAAGCTAGGATCTTCTAAGATTTTTCTGACTGAATAATGTCACTCAGTGTAAACAGAGTGATAATAAACTCACAATTAGAGAGAGCTCGAAGGAGAGCATTGGCTTTGGCAGTTGTTGTTTTATCCCTCCAACACTGTATTTCCTTAAGAACTTTGCAAACTGTTCGGAGATCAGCTGCGAATTGAATAATAGCATCATGTCACTCAACCCATCTCGTTTGACAATGTGACTGCAACGAGTGTTTTAGGTGACTCTTCACTGTTGTGAACCGCTTGCTAGGCACTGTAAAGAATGATACTACTTCTTCAATATTAACAAGTGAGTTTCTCCCACTTGTAACTCTGGCAGTGCTACTTACACGATGATAGCTTTCTTTTTTATTGTAGCCACAGCTCCTTTCAATTCTGAAATGCTGACTGAGCAACCACCACAGTCTATACCCACACAGTTCTCCAGTGACAGAGAAAGGCTTTCCAATCTCCTTAGAATTGTGGTACCTAATACTTCACCAGTAATGCTACACTCTTGACTAATCTTCACACTTGAACTTGCTAGAACTCCAACTATTTATTTATTCATTCTTCAGTCTTAATATTTCTGTTTCTGAATGTAAACTACCTTCCTATTTGGCGAATAGTCCATATTTATAACACTACGTATTGAAGGTTCTCCATACAAGAAAACAGTAGAATATTTGTGAGTTTTCTCGAACAAATGCCAGACAGAATAACATATCGCGATCACTAGGATGGCCACAACTTTTCTTGTAGGTATGTGATAGCTATCTATGTGCCAGACAGAAATGTACAAAATACAATGATGCAGATGTGCGTGATACATAGGAAAGTACAACTACTCGATGACTTACTGAGCAGGGAGGCAAGCTGGTCCCCAGCACGAATCTGCCCAGTGCATTAGTGTCGAGGTCCAGTATGCCAGCCAGTCTGTGCATGGTTTTTAACGTGGTTTTCCATCTGCCTCGGCGAATGCAGACTGGTTCCTTTATTCCATGCCAGTTACACTATGTTGGCAATTGCTGCGCAAACACTGGCTCCACATAATCTGGTATGAGGCATTCCCAGGGGAGGGGGGGAAGGGGGGGGTTGGGAGGGGGGGTTGGGGGGGGGATGGTGTCCACTGGGAGCAGAGCTGCGCAATAGCTCTGGGTTCGGTGTGGGGCAGCGGTGGGGCGGGTGGACTGCTATGGCCTATTGTGGGGTTGTGAACCACTGTGGGCTAAGGCGGGATGAAGCCTCTCCGTAGTTTCTAGGTCCCCAGTTTAATACACAATACATACACCTGATGACTCGATTCAGTCGAGCCGACTGGCGAAAGAAACGAACAAATAGCGTGCAGGCTGACTTGCGGGAGCAGCGTGGCTGGCAATGCAGGCACTCCGAAAAGGGGGGCACACACCCCCATATGTATCCACACAGGTTGAAGCCCCATAATCACATCTGTTGTATAAAACAATGGATGTAGTCCAAATAAAGAGTACCAAATTTTCCATTTTTGTGCCAAAAATGTAGTTTGTAATGTTCTCTTAAAATAAACAATCTCTAGTAACATTCTTTTATAAAATATCGATAAC
This sequence comes from Schistocerca serialis cubense, assembly GCF_023864345.2. Taxonomy (NCBI): domain Eukaryota; kingdom Metazoa; phylum Arthropoda; class Insecta; order Orthoptera; family Acrididae; genus Schistocerca; species Schistocerca serialis. The sequence continues at coordinate 600,363,944 of NC_064641.1, read as the reverse complement.
TAAGAATTTATAGTTGCATTGAAAATTGGAATTTTGCGTGGAAGATGTAATTAGAAACAAGAAGATGTGTATTAATCATAAAAATGATGACTAGATATGTGTTAATTAGGACATATTAGACGAATTTTATATTTAATGATGTAGGTATTTAGTGTTGAGGATTTCTAGTTCTTCATGAATGATGTATTCTTAAAGTAATTTATAGAATCTCCTTCCTCACTGAATATGTAATTTATTAAAGAATATGTAAAACATGTGAGTGTTGTTATGCTGGATGGTGAAAACATGTTAATGTCCATGTACATTATTTTCTTGGTGTTTATTCCATTAACACTCATTGATAAAAATCGCCCTGATTTAAACTTTATTCATTTCCATAAACCTGTAATTTTCTTGCAGCTTACTGTACGATGTATGGCAATGTCAACCATTCCACAGTATTCACAGTATGGATTACTAGTCAGTTTTATTTTGTGGCGTCATGGAGCTGCCAAGATTATATAATTTATAAACATGTAAGGTGCTGATCACAACCTTGAACATAAGTATTTGTCTGCAAACTCTGACCAGTCAGTCTTCCAGTTTAAGTCTTTGGGTTTCATTTGGTTTGTTGAGGGATATGAATTTTTCCCAGTGGTTTCAATTCTTTTCTTTGTCATATAGAATCTTACATTGGTAGTCTTCTCTAAGAAATATGTTGCAGTTTACAATGCACAAGTTATAATTGCTGGCATCGCCTGTTGTCTCTGTTCCCTGTCATGACACTTCACCCAGCCTTTACTAAGTCCATCTGACTGGCTGGTAATTGGAGCATATTTATGAGATTTGCCTCACAGTCTATGAAGGCCAGTTCTCATTCGTTAACTGGTTTCATAAGTTGATCCCTGGGTACCTGAAATAACATACCTTTCTGAATAAACCATCCTACGTACTTTTCAATTTGTGCAATACATTTACTATCAATGGGTCTAATTTGTGGAACATTTTTTTGATAGGGCCAGTGCATTTACACATTCAGTCCTTTGAATAGTGTTTAAATTTCTTGAATTATTCTCTGTCAGAGTGCCTCCTACTTTTTCTAGCATCTCTTTGGAATTGATGCCAATTAACTCATTTATATTTTTCCTTCTTTTCACTCCTAGCACTTTCATTTTGACATATTCATTGAAAGGATGTGGCATGGAATGGGCACTTTCATTTAGCCACATGAACTGTGTTTTATGATTGTTTATCATTGCCGCTTCTGTTTCTTTATAATCATCTATTATTTCTGATACTTTTTTGATGTCTTGGGGTTCTGTAATTATAGTTCTAACATCATCAAGATAAGCGTTCATAGTGAAACGTTGTGCATCAACATGTAATCCAGGGAGCTGACTGTATGGATTAATGGTTTCAAAGATATCATTAACAGTATCAGGGACAACCCCGTCAGACTGAACATTGGAATGGGAATGCTTCTATGAAATGTCCTCTAATTCACATCTTGGAAACCATTTTGCATTGATCTGGTAAACAGTAAATCTATTTTTGTTTGTGGAATTTGGAAATACTCTAGCATAGTTCATAAGTATTGATGGCTGACTTTATCAAAGGCTTTCTCTAAATTGATGTTCAGTAGTCACAGTGTTTGCCCTGATGTGTCCATGAGTAGAAGTACGTATCTCTTAAGAAGCAAATTCTATCTATAGCACTTCTATTAGGTATGCTACACATCTGTTCCAGTCCAAGGACATCTGGCAGGATTTACTTTAATCTTGCTGCTACGACACGAGAAATTATTTTCAAGTCTGCACATAGCGACGTTATTGCACTCAATTCTGCTATTCTTCATGGAATAATTCTCTTTTGGTTAGGAGTAAGATAATCCCGGGTTCTTTTTACGAGTTCTGGGGTCTGCATCGCTGTTTCTCTCTTGCTACTTCTTTCTTCTTTAATAACTGAACAGAAGAATTTATATAATTCATTTACAAACACACCTTAACTTTACTGAATATCTTCCTTGGAAAACTTCAAAGATGATTTTCTCTGCAAAATTGTTGAAAACGTTAACAACAACCTGTTTCTTGCCATTTTTAAAGGTGTTGCATGACCATATTTCACCACAGAGCAGGAAGCAGTGTCACACATTTCCACAATACATAGTAACCTCTTCAGGGGTATTGGCACATATTGGGCCATTAATCTTATGTTGAATATAGTGCACAATATGACATACTGCAATGGGGAGTGTTTACATTTGTGACCCAGGAGCTGGCTTCCCTGTTCATAGTTTTCAATCTTCAACTATTATCGAGACAATAGACAGTAACTGCCTGTCGTTCAAAGTGTGCGTTTCATTATTTATATTTTCCTGCTGGCAAATTTTGCTTCAACATTTTTTATTTTGTGCTTTGATCATGTGCTATGGTAGTTTTAGTGTTGAAACAGTGATATCTGTGCACCATTTTATATAAACTGAATAAACTGATTCTTTACAGACCCAAACATTTGTGGCCACAGTGCAAAAGGTAACATACACTCAGAGACAGTAACTTCTACTAAGTATTGGTTTATAGATGAAATGCTTATCCTCTTCAAGAATGGAAGCAGGGAAAATAGTACATAAGGTCTAAACCCAAAAATCGGGGATTCAAAGCATGGATATGGTCTAGCTCAGAGTACAGAAAAGAAGTACAATGGAAGCAGATACATCACAGAAATGTATCTCATGCACTTAGGTCTAGAAGTAAATAGTGTAAGTTCTGGGGTATAATGCATGTATCGTATTTGTTTGTTACTTACGTTAGTCTTAATTTTCTTTACTTGCCATATTCTGTGCTTATTTACTTGTATAAAGGAGGGAGGGGATTGATGGTGCCCCATTTCCCTCAGGTGGCATGCCAAGATGCTGACCAGAAAACGTTTTCTGAGCATAGCGCTACTACACTGTTGCAGAGGAGATGTGATATGGCAACTGTTATACAATGAAATTTTATTTGCTAGGCAATCAGATATTTTACTAATGAGTCACAGATGGACAGTTACGTTTACATTTAATATCGAGGAAGTAAGAAATGATGTACAAAGACTGCAAGATAGGTTTGCAACTTTACAAAAGCAAGTAGAGAAAAGAGGATTGTTGGGGAATTAAATCTCTTGTATGAGAAACTGAGGGTTCAGTTGCAGCTGATAACAGAAACTGTATCACAAGAGTTAATACGTAAAGAACGTGGTTGGGAATCAGCTAGAAACTGTGTTTCGAGCAGCAGATAATGAGGATATCAAGAATTTAAACAGTACAATTGGAAGGGTGTAAGAGTTAGCAAGAAATACAGAAGCAAAAGTAGATTGCCACACGACATGTATAGGGAACATGGAACAAGGAATACTCAATGTTACTTAAACAGTACAAAACATAACAGCAGAATTAGAGCAATATGCGTGTAACACCAGGAATGTTTTAAATAGTGATGTAGAAAAAATACAAAGCCAGTTAAGCAGCCTAGATGAAAAAGTGTTAATAGCTACATCATTATGAACTTAAGCAGATAGATTAGATAACATAAGAATTGAGGTTGAGACTTCGCATGAAGCAATATGTCATGCTACTCATGGGTAATTGAGTCTGATGTTATTAAATCCTCATCAAGTGCAGATCGCATTACAGAAAGCTCAAAGACACTTTTCTGAGGGACTACAACATGTCCTGCCTATAACAAGTAAGAATATAGCTTCATGTTATCGTATATCTGATCCAAGAGTAGACACTGATCAGGATAGACAGCACATTAAATCTGTAATTCCAGTGGTAGGAATAAATGCTCAGCATCAGTGTTACATATACATCCATACCCAATTAAACTGAGCAGAATTGGGAAATAGATACAGTTGCAAACTCATGAAGTATTATTAGTTTCTAGATGTAGAGATGCTCATATCGCCATATCTGTAGCAGATTTCAAAGACTGTAAAAGAGAAAATGTTATTATATGTCCAAAAAGGATGATACAGGTGAACAACAAATCACATGAAATACAATTGTTTTTGGGGAAAATGGAAGCAGGAAAGTGCAATAAAAAAGTCTTAGCACCTTAGATAAAATTCACTGGCTTTATATTTTCGCCAAAGATAGCAATTCAAGTCCATGCAGAATAGCATAGCCGGTAGATACGCAGACAGTATGACATGCATGGAGAGAGCGGTCGTGGTAGGGGTTAGGGGCAGGCATTGCAGGGAAAATGCTGAATGCTGGAGGGGAAATGCCATTCTAAACTGAAACCTACACACACATTTTTTGTAAATATTAAGGGAGGGGAGGGGGGGGAGGGGGGGGGGGGCTCCACACTCACTTTTGTATGGTGACCATTCAAAAAGGTCTGTCTCCTCTGCTTTGGTTAGTATCTCAAAGGAATTCTGCCAAAAATGCAGCGATTTATTTTCACCTGTCTTGTTAACCATTTTTAGCTTTCAGATGGTTCAAATGGCTCTGAGCACTATGGGACTTAACGTCTGAGGTCATCAGTCCCCTAGACTTAGAACTACTTAAACCTAACTAACATAAGGGCGTCACACATATCCATGCCCGAGGCAGGATTCGAACCTGCAACCGTAGCAGCAGCGCGGTTCCGGACTGAAGCGCCTATAACCGCTCAGCCACAACGGCCAGCTTTAACTTTCAGAGAAGCGTTAGGAGTGGCGAATTTTGAGTAAAACCTACATATTTCTCTGGTTTTCATACTAAAATTTTGCTTCTTTTGCCAAAACACAGCGGGGTTTACACAGTCTCACCTCACTAACATGTGCGGACACAGTTGTAAGAGAATTCTGCAACAATGGTTTATTAAGTGAGGAACTGAGGAAAAGTAGTGTCAGTACCTTCGGAAGAAGCACATGCTCATATTGTTCCAAAACCTATAGCATTTCTAATTTCGTCAGCTAGCGATGGTGCTTAAAAATTAGAGTCTTTCATCAAAAAAGCCTGCAGTTAGTGGAATAATGCGGTAAACAATGAAGTTTTGCTTAATAACTATATGGAAAAATACCCTCCTCTTTGCACCAACGCTGTTAGTAAGAAATACATTGAAGAGTTAAAGACACTCGTACATTTGCCTAATATTGTGTAGGGCCCCTGCGAGCAGGCAGAAGTACTGCAACACGATATGGCATGGACTCAGCTAATATCAGAAGTAATGCTGGAGGGAACTGACATCATGAATCCTGTAGGGCTGTCTGTAAATCCGTAAGAGCACGAGGGGGTGGAGATCTCTTGTGAATAGCACGTTGCAAGGCATCCCAGATATGCTTAATAAAGTTCATGTCTGGGGAGTCTGGTGGTCAGCGGAAGTGTTCAAGCTCAGAAGAGTGTTCCTGAGACCACTCTGTAGCAATTCTGGACATTTGGGGTGTCACAGTTCCTGCTGGAATTTCCCGAGTTCTTTGGAATGTACAATGGACATGAATGGGTGCAGGTGATCAGAGAGGATGCTTACATACGTGTCACCTGTCAGAATCATATCTAGACATATCATGGGTCCAATATCACTCCAACTGCACATGCCCCACACCATTACAAACCCTCCACCAGCTTGAACAGTCCCCTGCTGACATGCAGGGTGTATGGATTCATGAGGTTGTTTCCATACCCGTACACGTCCATATGCTCGATACAATTTGAAATGAGACTCGTCCGATAAGGCACCATGTTTCCAATCATCAGCAATTCATCGTCGGTGTTGACGGGCCCAGGGCCGAAGCAGGGCATAAAGCTTTGTGTCGTGCTTTAATCAAGGGTACACGAGTGGCTTTCGGCTCTGGAAGCCCATATTGATGATGTTTCATTGAATATTTCGCACTCTCACTCTTGTTGATGGCCCAGCATTGAAATCTGCAGCAATTTGCGGAAGGGTTGCACTTCTGCCTAGCTGAATGATTCTCTTCAGTCGTCGTTGGTCCCGTTCTTGCAGGATCTTTTTCTGGACACACCGATGTCTGAGATTTTATGTTTTACTGTTTTCTGATATTCATGCTTCACTTGTGAAATGGTCATACAGGAAAATCCCCACTTTATCACTACCTCGGAGATGCTGTGACTCGTCGCTCGTGGGCTGACTATAACACCATGTTCAAACTCACTTAAATCTTGATAGCCTGCCATTGTAGCAGCAGTAACCAATTTAACAACTGCACCAGATGACTTATATAGGCGTTGCCAACTGCAGCGCCATATTCTGGCTGTTTACAAATCTCTGTAGTTGAATACGTGTGTCTATTCCAGTTTATTTGGCGCTTCAGTGTAAAAGTCTAGAAACAGAGCAAAGACGTGCATTACAGGGTGTACATAAAGTCCAGGAACACTTTCAGTTACTTATTGCACAAGAACTAAACATTGTATAGATATCATACAATGTCATTTTGAAGAGAAACCCTGAAAGTTTTTTTTTTTTTTTTTTCATGTATACCGCCACAGCGTAGTTTGGTAATTTGCTGATAGTCAGTGTTAGTCGCAAACATGGTCGCCGTGCTACAGAAGGGGACTGCTGTTTCATGAAATGGCCTCCCCAATCACCAGATCTCACTCCGTGTGACCTTTTTCTGTGGGGACACATTAAAGATCTGGTGTATGTACTGCTTCTACCACATGTTGTAGCAGAGCTCCAGGAGAGAACACGGGAAGCGACTGCCACAGTCGACAAAGCCATGCTGGGATGGGTATCGCAAGAAATCGATTGCCATATTGGCGTCTGCTGGGTCACTCAAGGTTCGCATATCGAATGTTTGTAAAAAAGACTTTCAGAGTTTCTCTTCAAAATGCAATGTGTATGACATCTGTACAATGTTTAGTTCTTGTGCAACAAATAATTGAAATGTTCTCGGACTTTATGTACACCCTGTATATGTTTCGTTGTTAGTAACATATGAAAATAAATATTATTATTCGAAAGTCATGTAACAATCCCACTTTGATGTGCAAAGTATGTTTATTCTCATTCCCCTACTCTCTGTGTGTGGTAGCTGACATAGTTACGAAGAGTGACGTGATGTTTCCTGTTGTTGTATCACCGATGACTTGTCGCAAACAAATTGTATACACTTCACAACCTTCTAAAGCATGTCCAATGCAAGCAAGGAAACAAGCTATTTTTTAAGTACTTCACCATGCAGATGCTTCATAAACGAAGCACTTCCGTTGGTTTCTTTTGTCTCAGAACAACCAAACAGTTGACTGCTATTTATATTCCAGCTTGTTCGAATACAAGAAAGTTCAGTCTTCAGCTACAACACACTGTAGGGAATTTTGAGCATTTCCTTACACCAACTGACACAAGCCTGTTCCTGAACTTCAGCCAGATTGGCCAGAAGCCACTGGGAACACATTGTTATCATGGCTAACCGTTTATTCAAAACTGAATGTACTGCAGTCGTCGATACGCCACTGTTTTATCTTACAACACATCATGTGCCGATCGTCTTTAATCATGTTGCACACAACCTTGTAATACATTGCACCAGCCAAAATGCAGCTGCACTGTGAATGCTGTTCTCGAACATGGGATGAGTTAGTTGATGTTCATGAGCAGCTTCAAATCGCCTTGACTACTGCCAAACGATTAGCGTCTACTGTGAACTGCAGTGTCGGAAGAGCTCCTGAGAGTCGTGTAACTGTGATAACTGTACCAGAGGTACCTCGGGTACTTTCCTCTCCTGTGGATGCTGTCTCCTCTGAAGAAAGTACAGGGTCTGTCATTAAGCGTCCATTTGACTGCAAGTGGCGTGTCAGTGGTAGATCTAGGCATCCTGTACAAGATGGATGGGGACTAGGGAGGACTCAGGGTGTTGTACAGTCCCCCTCACCAACAAGTCTGAGGTGCTGTCTTTCAATGAAACTGGAACTGAACCAGTGGGACTCACTTCAACTGTTTTGGGGAAATCTGTTTTATCTGGTGTCAGGAGGTGGCAAACGCAAAAGGGTAGGAGTCTAATAAACATCAGCAGTTCAAACATATGATGAATGATGGTATCCCTTAGGGAAATGGCAGCAGGAGAAAGGAAGGGACATCAGGTGCATTCAGTGTGTATGCCTGGGGGCCTCATTCAACATGTTCAAGTGGCTAATCCAGCAGCCATTGAGGGTGCTGCATACAACCAACTGTAGATTGTGGCACACGCTGGAACAAATGGTTCCTACCTGGGCCCGAGGACAATCTTGGGTCATTCCAGAGAGTGGTAGAAAAGGTCGAGAAGACCAGCCTTGCACATGGAGTTTCAACGAAGCTCACAATTTGCAGCATTGTCCCCAGAACTGATCGAGGCCCTTTGCTTCTGAGTCAAGTGGAAGGACTGAACCAGAGACTTCGAAGGTTCTGTAACAAGATAGGTTGCAAATTCGTGGTCTTGAACCATAGGGTTGACAACTGTAGTGTCCGCCTAAATGGGTCAGGTGTGTACTAAACATCAGAGGCTGTTACTCAGGTAGCTGACTGTGTGTCGAGCACACACAGGGTTTTTTTTTTAGATTAGGTGACACTCTATCCAATCCAGATAAGGATAGCTGTAGGAACCCAGAAGTATCAGTGTAAGATCGAAATAAATGCCTCCCACAGGTGAGAGTATTACAATCCTAATGGTAAACATTCGCAACAATGTGCCAGAGTTTGAAGTGCTCATGAAAAGCAGCTCACATAATGCTAGGTACAGAAAGCTGGTTTGAAACCTGAAATTGATAGCAGTGAGATTTTTGGGGAAAAATTTAGTTTATATTGAAAACACAGACAAATGGGAAATTGTGGTGGTCTTTTTGTTGCAGTAGACAAGGAACTCAAACCCACCGACAAGCTGCATGTGAGATTGTTTGGGCAAGACTCAGTATCGGGGGTGAGCATAAAATGATAACTGGATGCTTCTATCACCCACCAGACTCACCTCATGATGTAACCAAAAACCTTAGAGAAAACCTCAGTTCTCAGTTCACTTGTATGTAAGTTCCCCAACCACATTCTAATCATCAGTGGATACTTTAATTATCCAGCAATCAATTGGGGAAATTACAGTTATGTTAGTAGTTGGCATCATAAGACATCCTGTGAAACTTTATTAAATGCCTTCTCCGAAAACTACCTAGAACAGATAATTAGAGCCCCAGTCATGATAAAATATATTGGATCTAATGCCAACAAATAGACCTGACCTCCTTGAGGATGTCCCCATTGAAACTGGTATCAGTGACCATGACAGAGTTGTGGCAACAATGGTAACCAAAGTATAAAGGACAACTAAAAGAAAGAAATATATATAATAGAGGGAAACATTCCACGTGGGAAAAATATATATAAAAACAAAGATGCTGTAACTTACCAACCGAGAAAGCATTGGTATGTTGATAGAGACAATAAAAAACACACAAACACACACACACAAATATATATATATATATATATATATATATATATAAAACAAAGATGATGTGACTTACCGAACGAAAGCGCTGGCAGGTCGATAGACACACAAACAAACAAAAACATACACACATCCACACCGGCTGTTCAGAGCATCCTCCAACAGGCCAACCGTAAATTAGAACAGCATGCCACCCTCCACCTCAAAAAACTATCCAATCTCCTGGTTTCCCACCTCCGGAAAGGCAACTCACTCACCCTTCACAACCTTTCCAGCAAACCTCAACCTCCTCTCATTGCACAGAAACCCAGTCTCTCCCATCTACTCAATCTCCCACTTCCAGCTCCACTCCCTCCAAAACCTCAAAATTCCAATCAACTCAATCTGGAACCACAACACCCTAATTCAGTAGTTAACCTTTCCTCCAAACCTCTCTCCCAATCCGAAACCTCTGTCCTATCCAAAGGCCTCACCTTCAGCCCCACTCCCAGATTCAACCAAACATCCCTTGTCAAAGATTTACTGTCCTACACTCGTGCTCTCTGCTGGAAATATCACTTTGCCATGAAGAAAAATGATCCTAATCCTACTCCTAATGATCCAACTCCCCAAGACACCATCCAAATTGAACCCTGCCTGGAACAGTTCCGTCCTCCATCGCAGCGGGACCCACCTCCTCTTCCTCAAAATCACCCTCTCCAAACCTTCCAGGAATTACTGACTTCCAGCCTTGCATCTCAATCCTTCTTAAAAAACCTTAATCCTACTCCCAACATCACCACTGCTGAAGCCCAGGCTATCTGTGATCTGAAGGCTGACCGATCCATCATCATTCTTCCGGCGGACAAGGGTTCCACGACTGTGGTACTTGATCGTCAGGAGTATGTGGCTGAGGGACTGCGTCAGCTTCCAGACAACACCACATACAGAGTTTGCCAAGGTAATCCCATTCCTGATGTCCAGGCAGAGCTTCAAGGAATCCTCAGAACCTTAGGCCCCCTGCAAAACCTTTCACCTGACTCCATCAACCTCCTGACCCCACCAACACCCCGCACCCCTACCTTCCTAAAATTCACAAACCCAATCATCCCGGCCGCCCCATTGTAACTGGTTACCAAGCCCCCACAGAACGTATCTCTGCCTACGTAGATCAACACCTTCAACCCATTACATGCAGTCTCCCATCCTTCATCAAAGACACCAACCACTTTCTCGAACGCCTGGAATCCTTACCCAATCCGTTACCCCCAGAAACCATCCTTGTAACCATTGATGCCACTTCCTTATACACAAATATCCCGCACGTCCAGGGCCTCGCTGCGATGGAGCACTTCCTTTCACGCCGATCACCTGCCACCCTACCTAAAACCTCTTTCCTCATTACCTTAGCCAGCTTCATCCTGACCCACAACTTCTTCACTTTTGAAGGCCAGACATACCAACAATTAAAGGGAACAGCCATGGGTACCAGGATGGCCCCTTCGTATGCCAACCTATTCATGGGTCGCTTAGAGGAAGCCTTCTTGGTTACCCAGGCCTGCCAACCCAAAGTTTGGTACAGATTTATTGATGACATCTTCATGATCTGGACTCACAGTGAAGAAGAACTCCAGAATTTCCTCTCCAACCTCAACTCCTTTGGTTCCATCAGATTCACCTGGTCCTACTCCAAATCCCACGCCACTTTCCTTGACGTTGACCTCCACCTGTCCAATGGCCAGCTTCACACGTCCGTCCGCATCAAACCCACTAACAAGCAACAGTACCTCCATTATGACAGCTGCCACCCATTCCACATCAAACAGTCCCTTCCCTACAGCCTAGGTCTTTGTGGCAAACGAATCTGCTCCAGTCCGGAATCCCTGAACCATTACACCAACAACCTGACCACAGCTTTCGCATCCCGCAACTACCCTCCCGACCTGGTACAGAAGCAAATAACCAGAGCCACTTCCTCATCCCCTCAAACCCAGAATCCCCCACAGAAGAACCCCAAAAGTGCCCCACTTGTGACAGGATACTTTCCAGGACTGGATCAGACTCTGAATGTGGCTCTCCAGCAGGGATACGACTTCCTCAAATCCTGCCCTGAAATGAGATCCATCCTTCATGAAATCCTCCCCACTCCACCAAGAGCGTCTTTCCGCTGTCCACCTAACCTTCGTAACCTCTTAGTTCATCCCTATGAAATCCCCAAACCAACTTCCCTACCCTCTGGCTCCTATTCTTGTAACCGCCCCCGGTGTAAAACCTGTCCCATGCACCCTCCCACCACCACCTACTCCAGTCCTTTAACCCGGAAGGTGTACACATCTTGGCTCAGTGTTACACCGTCCGGGTTATCTGGATACTTCCCACCAACACCAACCTATCCGAACTCCGGAGATGGGAACTTGCTCTTCAATATATCCTCTCTTCCCGTTACCCACCAGGCCTCAATCTCCGCTAATTTCAAGTTGCCGCCACTCATACCTGTCATTCAACAACATCTTTGTCTCTGCACTTCCGCCTCGACTGACATCTCTGCCCAAACTCTTTGTCTTTAAATATGTCTGCTTGTGTCTGTATATGTGTGGATGGATATGTGTGTGTGTGTGTGTGTGCGAGTGTATACCCGTCCTTTTTTCCCCCAAGGTAAGTGTTATATCCTAGCCAGTAATGCCACCCGAGCCCGCTGCCAAAAGGTTGGCAGCATCAAAGTCCGGACGCCGTCCGCATAAGCAGCGCCAGCGAGACAGGAAATCGCTTCTTAAGCGCTGGAGTCGCGAGCGCTAGGACAGTTCTGTATTTGCCGCTCAGTTGTATACTCGCCACCGAATTGTGTACTTGCTAGTCAGTTGTGTGTTCATTGCAGCAGAGTTGTTGTTTGTCGTCAGCCGACGCTGACCTAGCCGCTCCGACTCGAACTAGACAGATCTCGGTAGACACGGAGTTCACTATTGTGTTTCTGTATCTTCGTCAATAAAGATAAGTACCGACTTTTATTTAATCAGAGTGTTTGGGTTTTCATCTTTCTGTTCACTGTTCCAGCGGACCGGTCGGCCCGCTATTGAAAGTGTGGCGGTGACTTCGTAAGCCGTTTCTACAGCGAATTGTTTGTCGCTACGAACGCCGCCACAAAAGTAAGTCTTTCCGCTCCCGGGATTGGAATGACTCCTTACCCTCTCCCTTAAAACCCACATCCTTTCGTCTTTCCCTCTCCTTCCCTCTTTCCTGATGAGGCAACAGTTTGTTGCGAAAGCTTGAATTTTGTGTGTATGTTTGTGTTTGTTTGTGTGTCTATCGACCTGCCAGCGCTTTCGTTCGGTAAGTCACATCATCTTTGTTTTTAGATATATTTTTCCCACGTGGAATGTTTCCCTCTATTTTGTATATATATATATATATATATATATATATATATATATATATATATATATATATATATATATATATATATATATATATATATGTGTGTGTGTGTGTGTGTGTGTGTGTGTGTGTGTGTGTGTGTGTGTGTGTTCAGTAATCTAGATAAAAAATGAATAGTAGTGTCATATCTCAGTGAGAAACTTGAAACTTTCGGCACAGGACAGGAGCATGTAGAGGAACTCTGGCTCAGTATTTAAAAGAATAGTTGACCATGCAGTGGATAGATATCCATCCAGTAGAAGAGTTCATAATGGAAGGGAACCTCCATGGTATACAGTCAGTGTAAGGAAACCTCTAAAGAAACAGAGAGTACTGCATAATAGGTGTAAAACGAAGCATAGGCTATAGGCAGAGAGATGCTAATGAAACGCATTTGGCTGTGAAGAGAACAATGCGTGATGCCTTCAATGATGACCATATCAGAATATTATCAAATGCTCTTTCACAAGACCCAAAGAAATTCTGGTCGTATGTAAAGGCTATTAATGGTATCAAAGTTAGTGTCCAGATCCTCGCAAGTGAGACACAAATTGAATTTGGGGCTAACAAAGCAAATGCTGAAACGTTCAACTCCATTTTAAAATGTTCCTTTACAAAGGGAAACCCAGGAGAACCGCCCCAATTTAATCCCTATGGCACTGGAAACATGAATTAATTACATATTAGTGTCAGCTGAAATCGTTAAAATTGGACAAAGCTCCAGAGCCCGATGGAATCCCTGTCAGATTCTATACTGAATTTGCGGCTGAGTTAGCCCCTCTTTAAATTATAATCTATTGTAGATCCCTCGAACAAAAAAAAAACGTGCCTTTTTCTTGAAAAAAGGCACAGGTCACACCTGCCTACAAGAAGAGCTTCGGTAGTAGAAGTGATCCACAAAACTGCCATCCAGTATCCTTGAGACTGATTTGTTGTAGACTCTTAGAACATATTATGAGCTCAAACATTCGGAGGTATCTTGAACAGAACGTCCTCCTCAGTGCCAGTCAGCATGCATTTAGAAAACATCAACCATGTGAAACTCAACTTGCACTTTTCTCACATGACATACTGATAGCTTGGATCACGGCAATCGGGTAGAAGCGGCATTTCTTCATATCCAGAAAACATTTGACTCAGCAACATACCTACGCTTATTGTTAAAAGTATGATCATATGGAGTATCAAGTGAAATTTGTGACTGGATTGAGAACTTTCTGTTAGGGGTGACACAGCATGTAATCTCGGATGGAGAGTCATCGTCAGATTTAGACGCTACTTTGGGTGTGTCCCAGGCAAGTGTGTCGGGACCCTTGCTGTTCATTTTATATATTAATGACCTTTGCAGGCAATATTAATAGTAAAATCAGGATTTTTGCAGATGATGTAGTTATCTGCAATGAAGTAGTATCTGAAAGAAGCTGTATAAATATTCAATCAGATCTTTGAACATATAAAGAAAAGGGCAGCACGAATGGCGACAGGTTTGTTTAACCCGTGAGAAATTGTCACAGAGATACTGAAGTAAATGAACTGGAAGACACTTGAAGGTAGATGTAAACTATCCCGAGAAAATCTATTAACAAAGTTTCAAGAACCGTCATTACATGATGACTTAAGGGATGTACTACAATCCCCTACGTATCTCTCACATAGTGATCGGGAGGATCATATTAGAACAATTACTGCACGCACAGTGGCAATCCAACAATCATTCTTCCCGCTCTACATACATGAATGAAACAGGAAAAAAACCCAGTAACTGGTACACTGAGACGTACCCTCTCCCACGGACCTCACCATGGTTTGCAGAGTATAGATATACTGACAGGTTTTAGATAGATTATATAATGGTAAGACAGAGATTTAGGAACCAGGTTTTAAATTGTAAGACATTTCCAGGGGCAGATGTGGACTCTGACCACAACCTATTGGTTACGAACTGTAGATTAAAACTAAAGAAACTGCAAAAGGTGGGAATTTAAGGAGATGGGACCTGAATAAACTGACAGAGCCAGAGGTGGTAGAGAGTTTCAGGGAGAGCATAAGAGAACAATTGACAAGACTGGGGGAAAGAAATACAGTACAAGAAGAATGGGTAGCTTTGAGAGATGAAATAGTGAAGGCAGCAGAGGATCAAGTAGGTAAAAAGACGAGAGCTAATAGGAATCCTTGGATAACAGAAAAGATACTGCATTTAACTGATGAAAGGAGAAAATACAAAAATGCAGTAAATGAAGCAGGCAGAAAGGAATACAAACGTCTCAAAAATGAGATCGACAGGAAGTGCAAAATGGCTAAGCAGGGATGGCTAGAGGACAAATGTAAGAATCTAGAGGTGTATTTCACTAGGGGTAAGATAGATACTGTCTACAGGAAAATTAAAGATACCTTTGGAGAAAAGAGAACCACTTGCATGAATGTCAATAGCTCTGATGGAAACCCAGTTCTAAGCAAAGAAGGGAAAGCAGAAAGGTGGAAGGAGTATATAGAGGGTCTATACAAGGGCGATGTTCTTGAGGACAATATTATGGAAATGGAAGAGGATGTAGATGAAATGGGAGATATGATACTGTGTGAAGAGTTTGACAGAGCACTGAAACACCTAAGTCGAAACAAGGTCCCGGGAGAGGACAACATTCCATTAGAACTACTGATAGCCTTGGGAGAGCCAGCTCTGACAAAACTCTACCATCTGGTGAGCAAGATGTATGAGACAGGCGAAATACCCTCAGACTTCAAGAAGAATATAATAATTCCAATTCCAAAGAAAGCAGGGGTTGACGGATGTGAAAATTATTGAACTATCACTTTAATACGCCACAGCTGCAAAATGCTAACACGAATTCCTTACAGGCAAATGGAAAAACTGGTAGAAGCTGACCTTGGGGTAGATCAGTATGGATTCTGTAGAAATGTTGGAACACGTGAGGCAATACTGACATTACGACTTATCTTAGAAAATAGATTAAGGAAAGGCAAACCCACATTTCTAGCATTTGTAGACTTAGAGAAAGCTTTTGACAATGTTGACTGGAGTACTCTCTTTCAAATTCTGAAGGTGGCAGGGGTAAAATACAGGGAGCGAAAGGCTATTTACAATTTGTGCAGAAACCAGACGGCAGTTATAAGAGTCGAGGGGCATGAAAGTGAAGCAGTGGTTGGGAAGGGGAGTGAGACAGGGTTTTAGCCTATCCCCAATGTTATTCAATCTGTATATTGAGCTAGCAGTAAAGGAAACAAAAGAAAAATTTGGAGTAGGAATTAAAATCCATGGAGAAGAAATAAAAACTTTGAGGTTCGCCAATAACATTGTAATTCTGTCAGAGACAGCAAAGGACTTGGAAGAACAGTTGAATGCAATGGACAGCATCTTGAAAGGAGGATAGAAGATGAACATCAACAAACGCAAAACGAGGATAATGGAATGTAGTCGAATTAAATCGGGTGATGCTGAGCGTATTAGATTAGGAAATGAGACATTTAAAGTAGTAAATGAGTTTTGCTATTTGGGGAGCAAAATAACTGATGATGGTCGAAGTAGAGAGGATATAAAATGTAGACTGGCAATGGCAAGGAAGGCGTTTCTGAAGAAGAGAAATTTGTTAACATCAAGTATACATTTAGATGTCAGGAAGTCTTTTCTCAATGTATTTGTATGGAGTGTAGCCATGTATGGAAGTGAAACGTGGACAATAAATAGTTTAGAGAAAAAGAGAATAGAAGCTTTCGAAATGTGGTGCTACAGAAGGATGCTCAAGGTTAGATGGGTAGATCACATAACTAATGAGAAGGTATTGAATAGAATTGGGGAGAAGAGGAGTTTGTGGCACAGCTTGACTAAAAGAAGGGATCGTTTGGTAGGACATGTTCTGAGGCATCAAGGGATCACAAATTTAGCACTGGAGGGCAGCGTGGAGGGTAAAAATCGTAGAGGGAGACCAAGAAATGTATTTCGAAATTTGGGCTACAGAATGTATGGACAAATGACGGCAGGATAATAATTAAAACCGAAAACGGAAAGAGAAGTATCTGCAGCGTTAATGAACTCGAAAGCCTGTGCTGCCATTGCCAGTCTACATTTTATATCCTCTCTACTTCGACCATCATCTTGCTGCCACTAACCTGTATGTTATATTGTTTGCACTGTCAACCATAACTTAACTAATGTATTATCAAATTTTTCGTTTCTCCACATAACTATTTTTTTAATCTCTAATTGTTTTCTAATGTAATTCTGTTATTATTTGTATTATCAACTTTTCGTTTCTGCACATAACTATTTTCATCTCTAATTGTTTACTAATGTAATTTTGTTAATTATTACATAAGGCAGTCTCACTTCCATCTTTAATTAGCAACCCACCATCATACTTTAGTTGTTATCCTCATAAGTTCAATTAATATCACACTCTACCGTAACGTGCAGATTACTACCGTTGTGTTTAGCGAAATTCCTTCCCCTGCCAGCCCATGGCTACTTCCAGAACCGTTGCAGACCTCGCTGACCTTGGCCGCAGTTCCCGTTGCCTCCCCGTGGACCCATCCCCTTCCCCTCTCGGCTGCTCTTACTGCTCAGAACTGGGAGGACACTCCCTCACCCCCTCCCATTCACACGCCTTCCGCATTCCTCATGCCAGACCTTCTTGTCGCCGCTAACCACGACCCGCAAACATCTGTCGGCAGTCTCCTCGGGCAATCAACACCCGAGTGCGCCATGCAAATGTCCAACCTCTGCCAGCTCACTTCTCACGAGTTCAAATATATATTTCAGACTACTGATATACACGTAATACTTTTGTCAGAGACTTGGCTGAAAACAAGTATTCCTACAACTTCCGTAAACCTAGATGGCTATGTCTTTCTCAGGCACGACAGATGCAACAGACGAGGGGGCGGAGTAGGGGCGTACATACGCTCTGATTTGTCACCTACTGTACTACACACATCCGACAACAATGTAGATAAACAAGAGGAATATATGTTAATAGAGATCAAATCCCTTAACAGAAAGTGCTTAATATGTGTCCTTTACAAACCTCCTAAAGTAGGCGGGTTCGTCTGCTTCGAAACTGCCCTCTCTAGTCTCGAATCGTCATATGAACATGTAATTATAGCAGGTGACACTAACATTAATTTTTTGGGCAATAGTCCTTCCACTGGGAAATTTAAGAGGATGCTTTCTTCCTCAAATATGACGCTACTTCAGCTGGCACCTACTCATCACACGACTACCAGTCACACTTTCATAGATATATTCGCACCGAAATCTCCAAACAGAGTAATCCGCACCTCTCAAATATCTGCGCCTGGCATGTCTGCCCATGACATCATTTTCATGACTTATTCACTAGAATGTCCTAGAAAGAAACAAAAACTGTCTACATACCGAGACTTCAAACGCATAAATTTGCCTGAACTCGAAACTGAGGCACAAGAAATAGTTTGGGGGATGACCTCTACTCCCCTCATGGACATAAACGACAAACTCCAAGATTTCACTAACAAAATTACTCAACCATATGACAAATACGCTCCAATAAAGACCAGAAAAGTAAAAAAGGAAACCTGCACCTTGGCTGACTGATGAACTAAAACAGCTCATGAATCTCAGAGACGCTGCACATCGAGCATGCAAGATACACCCTACACCTGAAAATCACACTGTATACAAGCAGAAGCGAAACAAAGTCAGTCAAGCGGTGAGAAACGCTAAGCTCAGGCATGCTCGTACATGACAATAGATGTAGACCAGCTATCCTGTGGAAAAATCTCCGTAATCTCGGTTTAGGCAAAATAAAAGTCGCAGAAAATCCCATGGTCCCAGCTGAAGAACTAAACCGATTCTTCACATTACCTGCAACCACAATTGAACCACAAAAAAAAAAAAAAAAAAAAAAAAAAAAAAAAAAAACAGAGAATCATTGATTACTTAATGGGGATGAACGACTGTAGCAAAGAAAAATTCTATCTATGGCACATCACTTGCAATACTGTCAAAAAGCCATAATGCAGATTAGATCAGCATCTACTGGACATGATGGCATCACTATCCAGATGGTAAAACTTTTTATTGATCAACTACTGCCCTCTATAACAGACATTTGCAACGATTCATTAATCACAAGTGTTTTCCCTGAGGCCTGGAAACTGGGACAAATTAAGCCACTGTCTAAAAAGGACATCGCCACAGCACTCTCTGACTACCACCCCATCTGCCTTCTTCCTACACTATCAAAGGCCTTATAATATCTAGTCCGTGACCAGCTCACCAACTACCTAACAACTAACAACCTACTAGACGAATACCAATCAGGTTTCCGTAAACATCGAAGCACAACATCCGCACTGATAAAGGTGACAGATGACCTGAAACTTGCCATGGACAGACAAGAAGCGACTATCATTTGCTTCTTAGATTTCAGCAAAGCATTTGATACTGTCGACTTCGACATTTCACTAGCCAAACTTAGCGGTCTAAATTTTTCATCAAGTGCAGTGCAATGGTTTCGCTCATACATGACGTCTCGTCAGCAACACGTCCTGTCCGGTAATATAAAATCACAATGGCGGCAGGTAGTGTCAGGCGTTCCCCAAGTCTCAGTACTAGGTCCCATACTCTTCTCTCTGCCTGTCAATGATGTGTCATCGGTTCTGACTTACTGCAAATATCATATGTATGCTGATGACCTTCAGTTGTATCTAAGTGCGAAACCAAGCAATCTTAAGAAATCTATTGAAAACTTCAATACTGAGCTCGATGCACTATCAAAATGGGCACAGGACATAGGACTAAAACTAAACCCATCTAAAGCCCAAGCGGTACTTGTTGGTCACTCTAAGCTCATTAGCCCAAAACATCGGGAATCTGTACCATCTCTTATCCTAAATGGAACAAATATTAACTTCTCTCCCTCAGCAAAGAGTTTGGGAGTAATAATAGATGAAAATCTAAATTGGACAGAGCACGTAACTGCAGTGTGCAAAAAAGCATCAGCATCTCTTCATGTCCTACAAAAATATAAAAAACTCTTCCCTTTCGATCTGAAAAAAAAATTAGTACAAACGCTTATACTCCCAATCATTGACTACAGCGATATTATCCTACAAGGCCCCTCTCAGGGAAACTCGCGACTTCTGGAACTGGTCATGAATGCCTGCGTGCGATATATCTGTGACGTTCGACTTTTTGATCACATTTCACCAGCATATGCACAATTGTCCTGGCTGCGTGCAGACAACCGCAGAGATTTCCATACACTCTGTCTCATATACTGCCTTATAAATGCACACTGTCCCTCATATCTCTCCTCGCCCTTAACGTTTATGTCGGAACAACATGACAGAAACACACGTTCCCATCATAATAAAATCCTCTCTGTTCCACTGCATCGCTCAGTCACCTGCTCCAAGTCCTTTACAGTAGCGGGAACCCGGTTCTGGAATAACTTCCCTCGTTATGTTAGAGAACTTAAAAACATGTCCGGCTTCAAAAAACAGTTAATGACGTATCTACTTAAGCAACAGTGATGCCTTACTCTGTACACGAATGCACTTCACCTCATTACTTCCCTCTTTCCCCCTCCTTAAGTCTCCCTCCCCCAAAACTCGCTATACTAATAAACATCTACTTTACATACCAGGATATTAATGTACATCTCTCAAATCTTCATTACTATTGCCAATTTTTCTCATGTTTATCATTATTATTTGATTTTTTTACTGTTACTATTATTACTTTTATCATAATTTGTATGTATAGCAACTGTTGTAAAAATACTGCCAGTACTTACTTCATTAGGTCTTAGTCATTATTCTTGATTCATATTGTGACTAGAGTAATCTAATTTTCTTATTTAAAGTATTGTCATGATGTAACTCTGATGTGCGAAATGCTGCATGTGTGAAACACTGGTCCGATGTCAGAGAGGGTCTGATGGCCCTAATCTGATCAGGTTAAATAAATAAATAAATTATCCTCCTGAAAGTGACGGATAACGAAAAGTTTTATGTAGCAGTTCAGTTCAAGGCACTGTCGAGTTATGCCATTACAGAAATCGTAAGAAATAGTCCAACAAAAACCTTCAAGTGAAATTTCTTTTCTTTTCATTACATAGTTTTTTTAAAAATGCTCACCCCCATGAACCATGGACCTTGCCGTTGGTGGGGAGGCTTGCGTGCCTCAGCGATACAGATAGCCGTACCGTAGGTGCAACCACAACGGAGGGGTATCTGTTGAGAGGCCAGACAAACGTGTGGTTCCTGAAGAGGGGCAGCAGCCTTTTCAGTAGTTGCAAGGGCAACAGTCTGGATGATTGACTGATCTGGCCTTGTAACAATAACCAAAACGGCCTTGCTGTGCTGGTACTGCGAACGGCTGAAAGCAAGGGGAAACTACAGCCGTAATTTTTCCCGAGGGCATGCAGCTTTACTCTATGATTACATGATGATGGCGTCCTCTTGGGTAAAATATTCCGGAGGTAAAATAGTCCCCCATTCGGATCTCCGGGCGGGGACTACTCAAGAAGATGTCGTTATCAGGAGAAAGAAAACTGGCGTTCTACGGATCGGAGCATGGAATGTCAGATCCCTTAATCGGGCAGGTAGGTTAGAAAATTTAAAAAGGGAAATGGATAGGTTGAAGTTAGATACAGTGGGAATTAGTGAAGTTCGGTGGCAGGAGGAACAAGACTTCTGGTCAGGTGACTACAGGGTTATAAACACAAAATCAAATAGGGGTAATGCCGGAGTAGGTTTAATAATGAATAGGAAAATAGGAATGCGGGTAAGCTACTACAAACAGCATAGTGAACGCATTATTGTGGCCAAGATAGATACGAAGCCCGCACCTACTACAGTAGTACAAGTTTATATGCCAACTAGCTCTGCAGATGACGAAGAAATTGAAGAAATGTATGATGAAATAAAAGAAATTATTCAGATTGTGAAGGGAGACGAAAATTTAATAGTCATGGGTGACTGGAATTCGAGTGTAGGAAAAGGGAGAGAAGGAAACATAGTAGGTGAATATGGATTGGGGGACAGAAATGAAAGAGGAAGCCGCCTGGTAGAATTTTGCACAGAGCACAACATAATCATAACTAACACTTGGTTTAAGAATCATGAAAGAAGGTTGTATACATGGAAGAACCCTGGAGATACTAAAAGGTATCAGATAG
This sequence comes from Schistocerca serialis cubense, assembly GCF_023864345.2. Classification (NCBI taxonomy): domain Eukaryota; kingdom Metazoa; phylum Arthropoda; class Insecta; order Orthoptera; family Acrididae; genus Schistocerca; species Schistocerca serialis. The sequence continues at coordinate 600,342,000 of NC_064641.1, read as the reverse complement.
ATTATATAATGGTAAGACAGAGATTTAGGAACCAGGTTTTAAATTGTGAGACATTTCCAGGGGCAGATGTGGACTCTGACCACAATCTATTGGTTATGACCTGTAGATTAAAACTGAAGAAATTGCAAAAAGGTGGGAATTTAAGGAGATGGGACCTGGATAAACTAAAAGAACCAGAGGTTGTACAGAGATTCAGGGAGAGCATAAGGGAGCAATTGACAGGAATGGGGGAAATAAATACAGTAGAAGAAGAATGGGTAGCTTTGAGGGATGAAGTAGTGAAGGCAGCAGAGGATCAAGTAGGTAAAAAGACGAGGGCTAGTAGAAATCCTTGGGTAACAGAAGAAATATTGAATTTAATTGATGAAAGGAGAAAATATAAAAATGCAGTAAGTGAAACAGGCAAAAAGGAATACCAACGTCTCAAAAATGAGATCGACAGGAAGTGCAAAATGGCTAAGCAGGGATGGCTAGAGGACAAATGTAAGGATGTAGAGGCCTATCTCACTAGGGGTAAGATAGATACCGCCTACAGGAAAATTAAAGAGACCTTTGGAGATAAGAGAACGACTTGTATGAATATCATGAGCTCAGATGGAAACCCAGTTCTAAACAAAGAAGGGAAAGCAGAAAGGTGGAAGGAGTATATAGAGGGTCTATACTAGGGCGATGTACTTGAGGACAATATTATGGAAATGGAAGAGGATGTAGATGAAGATGAAATGGGAGATACGATACTGCGTGAAGAGTTTGACAGAGCACTGAAAGACCTGAGTCGAAACAAGGCCCCCGGAGTAGACAATATTCCATTGGAACTACTGACGGCCGTGGGAGAGCCAGTCCTGACAAAACTCTACCATCTGGTGAGCAAGATGTATGAAACAGGTGAAATACCCTCAGACTTCAAGAAGAATATAATAATTCCAATCCCAAAGAAAGCAGGTGTTGACAGATGTGAAAATTACCGAACTATCAGCTTAATAAGTCACAGCTGCAAAATACTAACACGAATTCTTTACAGACGAATGGAAAAACTAGTAGAAGCCAACCTCGGGGAAGATCAGTTTGGATTCCGTAGAAACACTGGAACACGTGAGGCAATACTGACCTTACGACTTATCTTAGAAGAAAGATTAAGGAAAGGCAAACCTACGTTTCTAGCATTTGTAGACTTAGAGAAAGCTTTTGACAATGTTGACTGGAATACTCTCTTTCAAATTCTAAAGGTGGCAGGGGTAAAATACAGGGAGCGAAAGGCTATTTACAATTTGTACAGAAACCAGATGGCAGTTATAAGAGTCGAGGGACATGAAAGGGAAGCAGTGGTTGGGAAGGGAGTAAGACAGGGTTGTAGCCTCTCCCCGATGTTGTTCAATCTGTATATTGAGCAAGCAGTAAAGGAAACAAAAGAAAAATTCGGAGTAGGTATTAAAATTCATGGAGAAGTAATAAAAACATTGAGGTTCGCCGATGACATTGTAATTCTGTCAGAGACAGCAAAGGACTTGGAAGAGCAGTTGAATGGAATGGACAGTGTCTTGAAAGGAGGATATAAGATGAACATCAACAAAAGCAAAACAAGGATAATGGAATGTAGTCTAATTAAGTCGGGTGATGCTGAGGGAATTAGATTAGGAAATGAGACACTTAAAGTAGTAAAGGAGTTTTGCTATTTGGGGAGCAAAATAACTGATGATGGTCGAAGTAGAGAGGATATAAAATGTAGGCTGGCAATGGCAAGGAAAGCGTTTCTGAAGAAGAAAAATTTGTTAACATCCAATATTGATTTAAGTGTCAGGAAGTCATTTCTGAAAGTATTCGTATGGAGTGTAGCCATGTATGGAAGTGAAACATGGACGATAAATAGTTTGGACAAGAAGAGAATAGAAGCTTTCGAAATGTGGTGCTACAGAAGAATGCTGAAGATTAGATGGGTAGATCACATAACTAATGAGGAAGTATTGAATAGGATTGGGGAGAAGAGAAGTTTGTGGCACAACGTGACCAGAAGAAGGGATCGGTTGGTAGGACATGTTCTGAGGCATCAAGGGATCACCAATTTAGTGTTGGAGGGCAGCGTGGAGGGTAAAAATCGTAGGGGGAGACCAAGAGATGAATACACTAAGCAGATTCAGAAGGATGTAGGTTGCAGTAGGTACTGGGAGATGAAAAAGCTTGCACAGGATAGAGTAGCATGGAGAGCTGCATCAAACCAGTCTCAGGACTGAAGACCACAACAACAACAACACTGTAAACAAAGTGGTCAACCATTTACATTGTTTTAACAGTAACAAATAGAAAATACTGAATTAATTTTAATGTCATATCTTAGTATACGGCCTGACCAGACACATTTCTTACAGAAATGAATGGGTAAAGGATGGAAAGATCTTGCTTGGAAAGTGTTCTTTCCAGTCAGCCAAATTTGTGAACAACTCATACAGTACATGGCCTTTATCGACTATGAGAAAATCTTTGATAAACTTAACAGAGTTAGAAAATACAAGTACAAAAGGAAATCTGTATGCGAGAACCATCTCTCAAGGAGTGAGAAAAGAGCCACCTTTATCACACACATTTTCAGTAGAAACACTGTACCCTACTGCTGTCTGCTTGTGTGGAATTCCAACTGCAATGCTATCTCGTGGCGAATTGCGGCGTTGCAATCCTTGAAGTTTCAACAACAGCCATGTAGAAGGTCAAAGCGCTGCATCCTGGGTGCAAATGTAACAATCAGCATCTGACTGACACGTGTCGGAAAATGGTCGTGGAACAGTGAGGCAAAATCAAGTTTCTAATTAAGTTGAAACGATTGATATGATGGAAAGTGTTTACGATAGTGATTCTTTAAATCATGCAAAAGTTTTTCGATGGTATTCTCTTTTTCGTGAAGGCAGGGAGGACATTAAGGATGAACCATGAGCATCAAAGCTGCGAACGAGTCACATGGACGAAAATGTCCAAAAAATCGCAGAAATAATTGCATCAGACCATTTTTTTTTACAACTCATCGAGTTTGTACCACACGTATATTCAGGGCATGAAAAACATGCCGGAGTCCAACACTGCTAAGACCTGTTACATGCTACCCTAAATGATACTGATTTCATGAAATCGATTGTAACTGGCGGCGAGACGTTTTTCAATACGAGCCTCTTACAAGGCAGCAGAGTACAGTGTTGTCGAGTCCATTGAGTCCATGGAAGCCAAAACCAAGGAAATTGCAATAGAAGAAGGAATAGGCTACACTGCTAACAGTTTTCTTTGAATCCAAAGAAATTATTCACAAGGACTTTGTACGAGAAGGGCAACTCACTAATTCTGGGATAAATAAAGTAACTAGCAGCAGGAAAGGCAGTTTGATTTGCAAAACAAGTAGTTATATGCTTGCTGTGACGGATGGCCACACAAACAAACATGTAATTCTGAGTATTATTTCGTATCCTCCATTGCTTGTGGGTGAGAATTGGTCAGATTCGTACCAAATACCAAGAGGTAGGTTCCTGGTTTGTCCTCCTCGTCATTGACCCAGACCACAAAGACTATGCATAAGTTTTGACGGAAAACGGATTGTAGTCCTGGATCACCCCCCCCCCCCTCCCCGCCCCCGTCATATTCGCCGGATTTGGCCTCAGCTGATTTCTGATTGTTCGCCAAAATTGATGTTGGCGCAATGTTACAACGCTGTTATGGGTATGCAAGAAAATTGCACTACAGTACTAAATGCAGTTCCAAAAAAGGACTAAAATAATTGTTTCAAAACACTTTTCAAGCAATTTCAGCTCTGTATCGATCAGGGAGAGTCTATTTTGAATAAATACAGTGATTTTCTGGACATTATCCCTGACTTCTATTTCTCACAGCCACAGCCATAACAGAACTGGGACACACTGTGTACATCGCTGATGTCTTAAATACATGGTAAAACAAAGTAGTGCACCATTATAAGCCCAATAATAATATTATGAATACTCTCTAGTTTGGAGATGATCAAACTATCTTAGGAGACTCCGAAGACAAATTACAGAGAGCAGTTTGGTCCTTACACAAAGTAACAAATGATTATAGTATGATAAGATTTAAAGACAGAACAAATATAATGGCACTCCATAGTCAGGACTATTTATGATCAAAAATAATAATTTACAATTAACCACGAGAAGAAATAAAGTTTCAAATTTCTCGGAAGTGAGGTCTCATATATTATGTCCAGTGATCACGAATTCAAATTGCAAAACTTTCAGCTGTTGGTAGGTACAGTAAATCACACATTCCTCAAAAAAATTGAAAAGAGACAGTAACTGCACTCTTTAATATGATGGCTGTACCAGAACTAATGTCTGGTCAGTGACTTGGATACTAACTGCTAATCAATGGAGTAGGATTGAAGCTCCAGAGATGAGACTCTTAAGATCACTAGCTGATTGCAAACTCAAAGGTCAGGAAAATGAAATGAATTTAGAAACGAACTGAGTGTCAAACGTATACTTCAGAATATAGAGGAATACACAAAGAAATGGCACGAACATATTCAATGCATGTCAGATGGATGAATACCTACATTAACATAAAAATTACGTCTCACGGGAGAAGAAATGTTGAGAGTGCTAAGAAATGGAAAGATCAGTTGAGTTGTACTGTATCTGAAATTAGAGTGACAAGATGTCCTAAATTAGAACTGTATATGATGATGTTAATGATGGCAATCTCAATATCACCATCTAGAGTCAGTTTGTAGGCAAGTCTCGTAAACAACTTGCAGCCCATTCACCCGAATACAATGCACCAATATCTGTACCCAACGCTAATCTCCAGCTTAACTGTATGTGTTAAATTCAGACATATCGATAGTCTACACAAAACTGCACATCATTCTTGAGAAGTACCAGAACTTCTATAAAAAACTGTACTGATGAAGCAAGACCGCAGAACATTCACAATGTACAGTCACATAAAACCTGGTTGCTAGCTGGCTGCAGCAGAGGCTAAGTCCAAGCCATTCACTTGAGATGCAAATAAAACTGGCCACCCCTCAGAACTGTTGAGTCCTGCCATCTGCACCATCTGGCAGCATTATAGATTGAGGAAGCATCTGGCAGCACTGTAGATTGTGGAAGTGACTGGAGGAGATGTCTTCTGTTTGAGCTGCTACAGTACTGAAACTGCTCGTGGTCGAGAGGTAAACGTTATGCAATGTAGATGTTGAGCTGCGAGTTTAAGTTTCCTCCTTCGTTTATTATTTAAACCAGATTTCGGTTGTCTGCTAAAGGTATCAGTCTGATGGAACCTTAAAGATATTATGCTTCACTTTTGAACCCACCAGTGGATCAGAAGAGATTCTCTCAGGTTTCGAGCGGATATCAGAAGTGGTAAAGGCTGCCAGTCTTGCTTGCAAGATGAAAGGAGAGCTGACCATTTGCAGCATAGTCGACAGGACCGATTGCGGACCTCTGACACAGAGCCGAGTGGAGGGCCTGAATCAGAGGCTCAGACGGTTTTGCGACCGTGTAGGCTGCAGGTTCCTCGACATGCACCAAAGGGTGGTTGGGTTTCGGGTTCCGCTGAATAGGTCAGGTGTCCACTATACGCAGAAGGCGGCTACACGGGTAGCAGGGGCTGTGTGGCGTGGACTGGGTGGTTTTTTTAGGTTAGAGGGTCTCGGGAAAACACAAGATGGGCTTCAGTCACAAAGGGTGCAGGCTGAACACAGGAAGAACATAGATACAGGAACCATTTGTATAACAGTTGTAAATTGTCGTAGCTGTGTTGGGAAAGTACCAGAGCTCCAAGCACTAATAGAAAGCACTGATGCTCAAATAGTTATAGGCACTGAAAGCTGGCTGAAGCCGGATTTAAGTTCAGCCGAAATTTTTGCGAAGAACCTAACGGTGTTCCGAAAAGATAGGCTAAACACGGTTGGCGGTGGCGTGTTTGTTGCTGTTAGAAGTAGTTTAACTTGTCGCGAAATTGAAGCAGATACTTCCTGTGAGTGTGTATGGGCAGAGGTTATTGTTGGTAACCAGAACAAAATAATAATTGGATCCTTTTACCGACCTCCCAGTTCAGATGATACAGTTCCTGAAAGGTTCAAAGAAAACTTGAGTTTGATTTCAAACACGTACCCGACTCATACGATAATAGTTGGTGGTGACTTTAATTTACCCTCGATATGTTGGCGAAAATACATGTTTAATTCCGGAGGTACGCATAAAATATCATCCGAAATTGTGCTAAACGCATTCTCTGAAAATTATTTCGATCAGTAAGTTCATGAGCCCACGCGAATAGTAAACGGTTGTGAAAACACACTTGACCTCTTAGCAACGAATAATCCTGAGTTAGTAACCTACTAACCAGCATCAAAAGGTTTATACGACATAAACTAACAAACGACGGAGCTGGTCCTCCTAGGTACACAAAACGGGCTCGAAACAACGAAACAAACATGCCAAATTTAAATAGACGCAAAATCCCCAAGATTGGCGATCCTTTACAGAAGCTCGAAACTTGGCGCGGAGTTCAATGCGAGACGCCTATAACAGTTTCTACAACGAAACTTTGTCTCGAAACTTGGTAGAAAATCCAAAGAGATTCTGGTCGTATGTGAAGTATGTTAGCGGCAAGAAACAATCAGTGCCTTCTCTGCGCGATGACAATGGATATACTGTCGAAGACAGTGCTGCCAAAGCAGATTTACTAAACAAAGCCTTCCGAAATGCCTTCACAAAAGGAGACGAAGTAAATATTTCAGAATTCGAATCGAGAACAGCTGCCAACATGAGCAACGTAGAAGTAAATATCCTCGGAGTAGTGAAGCAACTCAAATCACTTAATAAAAGCAAGTCTTCTGGTCCAGACTGTATACCAATTAGGTTCCTTTCGGCGTATGCTGATGCATTAGCTCCATACCTAACAATCATATACAACCGTTCGCTCGACGAAAGATCCGTACCCAAAGACTGGAAAGTTGCACAGGTCACACCAATATTCACAAAAGGTAGTAGGAGTAATCCACTAAATTACAGGCCCATATCGTTAACGTCGATATGCAGCAGGATTTTAGAACATATATTGTGTTCGAACATTATGAATTACCTCGAACGAAACGGTCTATTGACAAACAGTGAACATGGATTTAGAAAACATCGTTCCTGTGAAAAACAACTAGCTCTTTATTCACATGAAGTGCTGAGTGCTATTGGCAAGGGATTTCAGCTCGATTCCGTATTCCTGGATTTCCGGAAGGCTTTTGACACTGTTCCATTCAAGCGGCTTATAGTGAAATTGCGTGCTTACGGAATATCGTCTCAATTATGTGACTGGATTTGTGACTTCTTGTTATAGAGGTCACAGTTCGTAATAATTAATGTAAAGCCATCGAATAAAACAGAAGTGATTTCAGGCGTTCCCCAAGGTAGTGTTACAGGCACTTTGCTATTCTTTATCTATATAAACGATGTGGGAGACAATCTGAGCAGGGCCGTCTTCGGTTGTTTGCAGATGACGCTGTCGTTTATCGACTAATAAAGTCATCAGAAGATCAAAACAAACTGCAAAACGATTTAGAAAAAATATCTGAATGGTGCGAAAAGTGGCAGTTGACCCTAAATAACGAAAAGTTTGAGGTCATCCACATGAGTGCTAAAAGGAACTCGTTAAACTTCGGTTACACGATAAATCAGTCTAATCTAGAAGCTGTAAATTCAATTAAATACCTAGGTATTACAATTACGAACAACTTAAATTGGAAGGAACACACAGAAAATGTTGTGGGGAAGGCTAACCAAAGGCTGCGTTTTATTAGCAGGACACTTAGAAAATGGAACAGACCTACTAATGACTGACTGCCTACACTACGCTTGTCCGTCCTCTTTTAGAATACTGCTGGCGGTGTGGGATCCTTACCAGGTAGAACTGAAGGAGTACATCGAAAAAGTTCAAAGAAGGGAAGCACGTTTTGTATTATCGCGAAATATGGGAGAGAGTGTCACAGAATGATACAGGATTTGGGCTGGAAATCATTAAAAGAAAGGCGTTTTTCGTTGCTACGGAATCTTCTCAAGAAATTCCAATCACCAACTTTCTCCTCGGAATGCGAAAATAGTTTGCTGACACCGAATTACATAGAGAGGAACGATCACAAAGATAAAATAAGGGAAATCAGAGCTCGTACGGAAAGATATAGGTATTCATTCTTTCCGCGCGCTATACGAGATTGGAATAATAGAGAAGGTGGTTCGATGAACTCTCTGCCAGGCACTTAAATGTGATTTGCAGAGTATCCATGTAGATGTAGTAATAGCAAAACATTCCAGAAACATTTCTGCAATAGAACATGTGGCTGCGTCAGAATCAGAGTAGTTCATGCTCGAGAGTTTCCTTGCCTTATAACTGATTGTAGTTTGATTTTTCTCATGAATTAACTCCCATAAACCGAGTCTATACTGTGCAGTTACACAACATGTTTAGGTGGCTATGAGTGTAACTGTGAATTGTAATTTTCTTATTTTAACTTCTAGTATTTGTCTTGTAGTTGCGAATTGGATTTTGCATACTTACATCTTATGGACACAGTTTAAATGTTACAAAATAGAGATTCTAGAGGAAAAGGTCTCACATTTACGACAAGTTGTTCGCTTTAGGTTTAATACAGGGGTGATGTCAGTAGAGGCAGCTTGAAATATTTGTATCATGTAGGGGTGAAAGCTTTGAAGGAATGACAACAGAAAAGGTTGTCCTTATTTCAAGAAAGTCCGTTCTGCCGTGAATGCTTTTCCAGTGAGTCTCAGTAGCTGACATATATGATGAATTACGACCATTTAACCTATGTGCGACATTTGCATTCGATAGGTAAGATTCACTATTGGATGTAGAAGTAGCCTTCTGCATGCTCCAATTCAAAGTAATGAAAATTAAAGAGATGACTGATACTTTATTTTCGCTTGAACATCATCAGTTCGCTCACTGCACGTTCTTGTGCAATATTGTTACAGGCGACGAGCTGTGAGGCCTTTGTGTTAAGTTGCCAAGAAGAAATTAATGAATAAGACCTAATAAAAGACTTATACTCAAACAAAGGGCAGTGTGAATATAATATTTGGCACCTGGTGGGGCAAATAGGGTGTTGTGCATTACTAACTCCTTCCCTGGGCTGCACACTTCGGAGCTAACATTTGTTGATAATAGCTGAGACATCTTTCAGTCACTGTGCAAGAAAAACGACAAATAAGTGTTGCTATTATGTGATAAGACACTATGCTCATTTCACAACCAGAATTATCCAGGGGTTTGTTAGGGATGTCATGACTCATGCACTTATTCTTCTGATCTTTCACTCTCAAATGTTTATTTTTATCCAACAACCACCAGGAAAATACCTTCCCAGACGAAAACGCATGTCAAACCTGGATTGATGATATCTTTAATCCCAAAAGAGTCAGTAAACTGCCTAAACATTATTACTGTTTCAGTTGATTTCTGATAATATATGGCTGATAATTGATTTCTGTTTTTTCAGTAAACTATTAGAAAAACATTATTAAAATATGCATTGTACTAATACAAATTAATTAGAGCTTATCACAATAATCTTATGAAGTAGGTCTAATTTAATAAAAAAAATTAGTATCTGTAGTACAAGTGTGCCTAAATCGGCACAAACTAGTATCCATGCAGTATTATGTATTTTGGACTTTGAAATGGCCTGTATTTACATCCTGTGGTATGTCATATTCAAGTAGTATGGAAATGTGGCAGTTGGGGGTGGATGCATAAAGAAACCTAGTCAACAAATTATTCAGTCCCACTGAAATTAGGCATTCACAAAAAGTAAAAATTATGCAGTCATAAGCAGAAAATGGCATTCTCAAGTGTGCAGTTAAATGTAAACACATACTCCGCCCACAGACCCTAGTGGGCCCCTAGGTGCCGACCGGCCGTATGTCATCCTCTGCCAATGGCATCATAGAATGCGTTGTGGAGAGAGTCGAGTCAGCACATAGCTCTCCCGCCACTGTCAGTTTTTGTGACCTGGAGCTGCTTCTGCTCGATCCAGGAGCTCCTCAGTTGGCATCACAAGACTGAGTGCACTACTTTCCAATTCTCTCACCAAGGACAAATCAATAGCAGCACTGGGAATCAAACCCGGCTCCTGTGCACGGCAGTCAGCCACGCAGACCACTCTGCTACGGAGGTAAGTTTGCACCTGTACACTGTGGGGTATTAGAAGTAACCAGAGGAAGCGATTTCCTTACCGATTCTCGATCTGGCTGCTTGTAGCTCCCTCACAGAACCGGAAAAAAGCTGGCCTCCATCAAGTTTGGAACAAACAGCCAATGCAGCCTTTAATCCTACCATTACCAACAAATTTCTATAAATGCGTACTATGTATTACAACGGGTGATGGGTGTGTGGTACCTTATGCCCATCACAAAAGAATTTGAAAGAAATTCGTTAATTGCTGGTAACTTTTGTTAACTGTATACTTTTTAAACAGGTAACGATACATAATAAGTGTCCAGAACCTGAAAATACGCTTTAGCACAATCTTAGCAATACCAACGCATTTTCCGTAATGCCTGTACCGTGTAGAGAGGTACTTTATGACCAATAGAAAAAAATTAAAAAACGCAAATTTCGTTAACTGTCGTTGACTTTTATTCACAATTCACAACATACTTCTTATAGATATGTTGTTGTTGTGGTCTTCAGTCCAAAGACTAGTTTGGTGCAGGTCTCCATGTTAGTCTGAGCCTCTTCGTTGCCGAATAACAATTGCAACCAACATTCTTCTGAATATACTTACTTTATTCATCTTTTGGTCTCCATACACGTCTTTTACCCCTCCTCCCCTCCCCAGCACTTCCTTCCAATACTAAAGTTTTGATCCTTTGATGTCTCAGAACGTGTTCTATCAACTGATCCCTTCTTTTGGTCATGTTGTGCCACAAATGTCTTATCTCCCCAATTGTATTCACCACTTCCGCATTAGTTACATGATCGACTGATCTAATCTTCAGTATTCATCTGTACCACGAATTTCATAAGCTCCTATGGTCCTTTTATCTAATCTGTTTATCGTCCATGTTTTGCTTACATACGTGGGTACATTCCTGACAAGCACCTTCAGCAAAGACTTCCTAACAGTTAAATCTATACTGGATGTTAACAAATTTCTCTTCTTCAGAAATGCTTTTCTTTCCATTGTCACTCTATATTTTACATCCTCTCTGCTTCAGTTATTTTGCTGCCAAATAGCAAAAGTCATTTACTATTTTAAGTGTCTCGTTTCCTCGTGCGTTCCTACATTTCTCTGGAATCCAAACTATCTTCCCTGAGGTCAGCTGTCAGCAACTGCTTCCTTTGATATTGGAATTACTACATCCTTATTGAAGTTCGATGGTATTTCGCCTGTCTCATACATCTTGCACATGGAAGAGTTTGTCGTTGCTGGCTCTCCCAAGGCTATCAGTAGTTCTGACAGAATGTTGTCTATTCCCGGGGCCTTTTTTTGACTTGGATCTTTCTTCTCACAGTACCATTCTCCCATCTCATCTTCATCTACGTCCATTCCCGTTCTATAATATTGCTTTGAACTTCATCTCCCATTTATAGACCCTCTTTATATTCCTTCCAGATTTAAGCTTTCCCGTATTTGCATAGGACTGGTTTTCCATCTGAGCTCTTCTTATTCATACAGCTGCTTCTCTTTTCCCCAAAGGCCTCTTTGATTTTCCTGTAGGCGGTATTTATCTTTCCTCTAGCGAAATATGCCTCTCAGTCCTCACATTTCCCCACTACCCATTCCTGATAAGGCGTTTTGCACTTCCTGCCAATCTCATATTTTAAACATTTGTGTTCCCTTTCGTCTGGTTCATTTACAGCATTTTTAAATTTTTTCCTTTCATCAATTACATTCACTATCGAAGGATTTCTACTGGGCTTTGCCTTTTTACCTATTTGATCCTCTGCTGCCTCACTATTTCACTCTTGAAGCTACCCATTTTTCTTTCACTGTATTCCTTTCCACTGTTAAGATATATGTGTAAGTTGGGTTCTGAACCTTAAAATTTGAGTATAACATTTGTTGTGAAAAGTGGCATTCGCTACTAAGACTTAAATTTGTGGGAAAAGTTTTACTGAAAAATTTAAAACAAATAGAGAATATAGTACAAGAAATCATTAAATAATGTAAATGTTTTTTATCTTTAAAATATAAAACACAAAGCTAAACTGTAATAGTCTCGAAAGGTGGGCATAAAGTATCCGCCCCACCTTGGTATTGTGCCAGTGAATTTACAGAACGACCCAGTTTATAGTCTCAGTTCCGATTAGGTGCGTTACTTTGAAACTGAAGCATTCAGGTACTGATGTTATCTCCTGGATTCCACTCTGTTTGCAAATTTTCATCGTTATTCGTTAGCTTCTATGTCCTAAGAAACGAAAGATATTAAGATCAGTCTCTTTACAACAAATCCAAAAACTTATCTTCTTTTTACTATTTTCTGTCTGCTGTATTGTAAGTCGTTACTTTTGCTCATTATTCAATCTTCGCCTGTATTTTTTTTTCATCGTATCCTAAATGTATTTTAGTACAGATTATTCTCGTGGGTTTATTCCAATTTAATCAAAAACACCAGCGATGTGAAATAAAATTAATTCTGTACATGTATACGAGGATTTTTCCTTTTAAGTATTGCTCATCGTTTCCTGTGACAGTGATTTCCTTTTCTGCTTGCCTAGTCCGTTTAAAATAAATGGTTCAAATGGCTCTGAGCACTATGGGACTCAACATCTGAGGTCATAAGTCCCCTAGAACTTAGATCTACTTAAACCTAACTAACCTAAGGACATCACACACACCCATGCCCGAGGCAGGATTCGAACCTACGACCGTAGCAGTCCCGCGGTTCCGGACTGCAGCGCCAGAACCGCACGGCCACCGCGGCCGGCAGTCCGTTTAATGATTGAAAATTCTGATTCGCGTTGCTTCTTTCGCCACCTCACTTTCTCCGACAACAAATACTACTGGCAGGTAGGAGAATCGTTGCGTAGTGGCACTCCTCAAAACTTTCCTCATTCGTAATGGAGGAATGGGTCATGTACATTCGATGTAAAAAGACGTTTGCTCATCTGTAAGGTAACTGTGGGAGTAAGAACTTTCTTTTCACGCATTTTCTGATGCCACTGGATACGATTGGATATTTATAATTTCCGACAGACTCTGTAGTCTCCAACACTCTCTTTACAAACAGTATACTGTTAGTCATAAATGACTAAAAACGCAGTACCTTTAGAGAAAAGATGAACAACATAATCGTGAAATTTGGGAATATTTTGGTGTATATACTATGAAAAATAGGTCAGGGGGAGACATGCAATGTTATACTTAGTTATTTCGATCCGTAACTAGCCGGTCTCCACGCATGCTGTACTAGGACTGAAATAATAACACAGTTAAACAATAAAATCGCGAAGTTGCCACTCTAGGACGAACAGAAGCATTAGCACAGCACTTCTAAGCGAAATGAAATATTAACATCGACATGAAACACGCCGTGAGTATATGTTTTCTGCTCTTACTTGTCTTTCCCGTTGGTGCTACAGAATAACCCTTTCATTTGAGATGATGGGCTGATAGGCAAAAACGACTGTACAACGATCAACACACAAGTGTGTACTTACCGCTCATAACACAGGCAAGGCACGTTTCTCACGATAACCCGGTGCTGCTGACGTGTTCGTTCTTCCGCTCTAGCGGCGCGCTACTGCTCAGCGACTGTCATAGAAGTCGAGGAAGCAGGTTTTTTTCGCAACCGCCAGTGCAGCCAACCCAGACAGCTTATCCAGTGCAGCGATATCAGCATCTAAGGCATGACAAAACAACTACGTCTTATCGCTTCAGTGTCGCTAAAGGAATGAAATCTATTTTGACAATTAAATAACCTGAAGCTTTTGTGCATAATGATGCACACATCGTCGGCTCCAGGTAATTTAGCGCCTAGGGTAGGCCTATGTAGGGTATCTTACCCTCAATCTCTCAGCCTTCAGTCGCTGTAAACTCTGTAATAGTATTGCATTGTTTAGGAAGACGCAACAACAGTTTTATGCAGATGTGTCAAAAATGGGTAGTAAGTAATTGTATGAAGCTTTAACTACGGTATATTAAAAGCGGAACAGCAGAAGTACAGCAAATTAACGAAGTGTCAGAGTGATGGATAGTCAAAAAACAGCAGTAATAAGGAATGATGACTAACAACTATGTGACAGTACAACTGCTTTACCACATATTTCATTTTCACGTTTCTGCTGATAATATTAACAAGTCCGCGAACCTGTGGATTAAATTTTGCCGGCAGAACATTAGAGGGGTAACGCTCATTTCACGAGACTTTCTGCAAACGTGACGCCATTTTGACTTCACGCACAATATCGACAAACGCAAGAACTGCTGACGACTTTATGACGAGGAAGAATATGAATGTTATTTCTCCTCGTTTCCCTCGCAGCAATTTAAGCCGTCCTCTTCAGTTCCTGCTTAACAACAACTCTGAAATCGTCACGTATTCGAAAATAAAGGGCCAAATATTTGTGAAACGGAAGAATATGAATTTCATTGCTGCTCGTTTCTGTCACAGCAATTAAAACTGTTCTCATAGGTTTCTGCCTAACCACACACTCGGAAAGCGCCATGTATTCGAAAAAAAAACAGCGAAATATTCGACATATTTGTGCCAAGAGAAGAATATAAATGCCATTGCCCTCGTTTCACTCGCATTAATTTTAGCTGTCCTCTTAGGTACCTGCCTTATGTAATGCCCTTTTCTAAAAAAAGAAAAAAAAGCACGTGTTGATCGCGACAGTCATCTGCGAACATTTTTTAAAGCATGTATTGTTATTTTGATGTTTGTTATTAAAATCAGGCACTTTCAGTGCAGCTCAGTAAGCCAGGCTTGAGAATCAACCAGGCGGTTCGAAACTAGACGCCAGACATATAATCTGCAATTGTGACACGCCGGCCGGTGTGGTCATGCGGTTCTAGGCGCTACAGTCTGGAACCGCGCGGCCGCTACGGTCGCAGGTTCGAATCCTGCCTCGGGCATGGATGTGTGTGATGTCCTTAGATTAGTTAGGTTTAAGTAGTTCTAAGTTCTAGGGGACTGATGACCTAAGATGTTGAGTCCCATAGTGCTCAGAGCCATTTGAACCATTTTTTTGCAATTGTGACAGATCTCTTAATAAATGCTCCACGAAATATTAAAAACGATGCTGGTCCTGTGTCAACAAAATATTGGAACTAAAAGATCTCTACTTCTGTTTAAAGACAAGTTGCTATTCAACGTTGTTACATAAAATTTCGAAAAGTTCTAGATCAATTTACTTCATCTTTTCATATGATAGTCTAATACAAATTTGGACGGCCGTAGACCGCACATTTTTTACATATATAGGTTACATAAATGAAGGGTGAGTCAGGTGGAAAGGTACATGCTTTGACGGGTGATACTACTACTGGTGATTCTGAACTAAAAACTTCTAATAAACATAGGCCCTTTTCTTAACCGTTTCCGGGTAAACCAATGCAAACAGCTAGGAACGGGAAAGATGCAGGTAAATTAATAATACTATTATGTTATGGTTTGTTTAATTGTGTACGTTTCCTCACAGAAGATGTTCAAACAGTCCACCGTCAATTTCAATGCATGTTGCTGCTCTTGTAGACAGGTGTTATGTCGGCGATTGGAGTTCAGTTTTGCATTCCTTTACCTTGGCATAAGCAGAGCGAGAAGTTCCTCTCTTGTATCCACCCTGCGCCTGTAGGCGTCGCCCTTCAGCCTCCCCCACAAACAGTAGTCCAATGGGATAAGACTGGATGATCTCGGTGACCAAGCAACGACTCCATGGCGACCGATCCAACGACCAGGATACGTTGTGTTTGTCACTGGCCGAACGGAATGTGTAGGAGCTCCGTCATGCTGAAAGTACATACAAGCTCGTGTTGCCAAAGAGATATCCTCCACGTATTCTGGTAACACATTTTGAAGAAACTCAAGATACCGTGTCCCAGTAAGACGGTTATTTAAAACACCTGGACCGATGAGGTGGTCATCAATAATAAACACCACACGTTGACTGAGAAACGTCGTTGAAAATTCGTTTCCACACTAGCGTGCACATTTTCATTTGCCCATACATGAGAGTTGCGCCTGTTGTTGATTCCGTTGCGGGTAAATATTGACTCATCAGTGAATAGAATACGTGCAATTAATCGCTCATTGGCAACGATCCATTGACAGAATTCTTGCCGGGCGGCAGCATCTCCTTCATGCAAATGTTGTACACTCTGCCGATGAAAGGGATACAGACCGTGCTCGTGTACTGAGCGTATCACTCGTGTTTGTGGAATACCAAGTTGGGCACCAGTTCTTCTAGAGCTAGTAGTAGGGTAGCGTTCCACTACTTGAAGAATGTTCTCGACTTCATTAAGAGTATATTGTACGGGACGTTCAGAGATAACATTTACGCTGGGAAGCGTACCGCTCTCACGTGATCCGTGAAACACCCTGCTAAACACCCTGCTATCTGGCACTCTGCGATTCGTAAATCGTTGTTGGTATTCTCGCACAGCAGCTCTGGAATTCCCATTGAACAAACCATAGACAAACACGATGTCAGCATAGTCTGCATGTGTGAAGATCCTTGGCATTTTCACTCCACAAAACTACACTGTAGTACCGTGCACTACGACCAGCACTCTCGGACTAAGACATGAGGTAAACAACTGCACCATTCGCAAGTGGACTGTGTACTGACACGGTTAGTAAGGACGACGATACACCTTTCTCGCTCCTAGTTCTTTCCGTTGGTTTACCTGGAAAGAAAAGGGCATATGTTTATAAGGAGTTTTTTGTTCAGAATCACCACTAGTATCACCCCTCAAAGCATATACCTTTCCTCCTGACACACCCTTTATACGAGGGTGAGTCAAATGAAAACCTTAAATTTGTAATAACAAATCGAAATTTCGCGCCGTTATCCTGTAAGTTGGTAAGCATGCTACAAACAGTGTGCAGAATGGCCTGTAGGTGGTAGCATAATGCAGATGCACACATCCCATCGCAGTATCAGTATAAAGATGGCCACCCCACTTGCGACTTGCACCAGGGAAGAACAGCGTTCTATTATTCGGTTTTTGCGTAGTGAAGGTGTGTAACCTATTGAAATTCATCGACGAATGAAGGTTCAGTACGGTGATGCATGTTTGTTACAGTAGCAAGTCTACGAATGGAGTAGGAAGTTCGCAAATGGTGTGACTTCAGTGGAAGATGCTCCTCGTCCAGGTCAGGCACTACGAGTTGTGACTCCTCAGAACACTGCAGCGGTTGAAGCCATGTTGTGGTATTCAGTCCTGAGACTGGTTTGATGTCATAGTGAAGGAAAACCGCCGAGGGACACTCAATGACATTGCAGCATGTTTACAGATTAGTCATGCGTCAGCACACCACATTGTGCATTATGTGCTCCAGTTTCACAAAGCGTCAGCAAGTTGAGTGCCACGTCAGCTGACTCCTGAAATGAGAGAACGACGTGTTGATGCTTGTGAAGAACTTCTTCGGCGCTTTGAATGAGAAGATGATGGCTTCCTTTCAAGAATCGTTACTGGGGACGATACCTGGGTTTACTTCCATCAATCGGAAACGAAGAGACCAGGCAATCCAGGACTTGCCCCAAATGATTTCCATATATTTGGACCACTCGGAGACGCAATGGGAGGAAAGAAGTTCCGTTCTGATGAAGAAGTACGGCACACGGTGCATGAGTGGTAGCACAGACTACCAAAACAATTTTTTTCTAATGGAATGTGTGCAATTTGTAACCGCTGGAGGACTTGCATTGAGCTTGGGGGAGATTATGTTGAGAAGTGATACAGCTTTGTACCACTTCTGCACAATAAATAATATTTAAAAAAGTATTTAAGGTTTTCATTTGACTCACCCTTGTATCCACATTATTCAAAGAGGAAATGTTATTACCAAAAATTTTTAGAAGTTCATGAACAATTTACTTTGAATTTTTATATTAATACTCTAATAAAGATTTCTACAGACATAGGTTATATACTTTTCAATGTTGGCTACCATCCCCACAGATCCAGCAGGTGGAGAGGTCTGTCATACACCATATACCAATCGTCCCAAACGATTTGCCCATTCATTTTAAGAGACTTCAATTCCCATTCACAGTTTCATTGGTAATAACAATAACCAAAGCTCAGGCTCACAACGACAGGGGGAAGAGGAGATGGAAAAGGGGAGGACGAAATGGACACAGAGAGGGCGAAGGAGGAGATGGAAGAGAGGTGGGGGGAAGAAGAAGTGGAGAGACACAGGGGAGAGGGAGAGATGGACAGAGAGACGAGGGGAGGAAGAAATGGAGAGACACAGGGGAGAGATAGACAGAGAGATGAGGGGACTAAAAGTGGAGAGATACAGGGGACTGGGACAGATGGACAGAGAGATGGGGGGGAGGACGAAGTGGAGAGATGTAGGGGGAGTAGAGATGGACAGAGAAGGGGAGAAGAGGTGTTGGAGAGAGAGAGCAGAAGGAAGAGTTTTCGACGAATATCCAATTCCCATACTTATTTCGCTATTGCGAAGCATTGCTGGGTTCGTTAGTAATGTTTAATTACAAAACCATATCGAAGATTAGTGGAGGGACTTATGGCGGGATACCGTTAGCAAGACTAATTCTCAATACAGTCGACGATGATGATAGTAAATCCCATGTGGAAAACCGGCCACCATCGCGACGTACTTCCTATTTTGCCTACTGGATCGGTACACGTCTTCTGCACCGCTTCCTTCCCTCACACAGAATCTCCTGAAACAGTAAAATAAAGACAAAATAAAAACTACTTCTCCACAATAACATTGTTACACTGCAAGTTACAGGAATTTAAATCCAGGCATTTTTCATTCAATAGTGCTAACAATAATTCGTGACGTTACTTTATAACACGCCATTTCGTCAAGTTAAAAGCTTTAGCAAACACTATTCGAGAAATATTATTTCATTACTGTACTGTAGCATACTGCAAAAACAACCGGTACTGATTTGTGAGATTCGTTATGAGATTTCCAAACTTCATTTCGGTTTTGCATTCTCACAAATTTTAACAATACTGTTTATAAAATTATTCCGTGGACTGCAAAAATTTCAAGTCTGTGATGTGAGCAGTGAATGGTGCGGTAGTTTTTATGTGAAGTTAGTGTATGGGGGCCAGTGTCAGAATACGAACGATTCTTTTTTTTCTTCAAATATTGCGTTCCTCGGATTGCAGGAAAATTTATCCATTGTAGATCGTCGACCCAGCTAGTCGACCCAGTATAGCAGCGCTGCTTTCCATCAGTGCTGCCAACTCATTTCTCCCTTTGTCACCACACGACAAGTAAAAAGTTCATACCTTCACCTTGAAAGTCCCTGAGAACGGAAAAATTCTAGGCCGACGGAAAGAAAGCTAATCACGAATTGAGTGGTTACATTTCCCCTTTGTTAACAATTTTGTACACTGAACGGTCACTGTTTTCAAACAAAACATTGACAATGTTATTCGAGAAGCTTGGTCCTGCTCGTCTCTACACCATATGCGGCAGTATGTAATTTTGTGCTTCCTACTACAGGAACTAACTGGAAATGACGCAGTATTTCCAGTTATTCTCCATTGGAGGTGTCTGAAAGGAAAAGACTGATTTTTAGTTTTGTATTTAGTTTTTTGTATATTATTTTAATTTTATTGTGTGCTCCCTTTAGTAAGGCTGTCGGCCACTGGGTACTTGGGAAGCACAAGGGTATGGGTAGGGGTGCGGCGAGGGATAGATGTTCTGCATTATACAAACAAAGAAAGTTAGCTTCCAGATGCAAATTGTTATTTATTCAAATGACTAGTTTCAGATTTCACAAAATCCCTGCCTTCAGAATATTACATTATGAAATCCCAAAATGCGTATTTGAAGAAATACAAATTTGCATCTGAAAGCTGATCTTTATTCTTCTTGTATAATGCAAAAACAAAATAGGTGCAAGGTAGGCGCTGAAACCAGTACGACTGCCAAAATTCTCAAGATGTTCCGCAGTTCTGATAACTTACGCAGCTTGCGATACTTACCGAACACTTGCTGTGATTGAAATGACGGCAGGAGTATGAATCCAGAATGAGATTTTTCACTCTGCAGCGGAGTGTGCGCTGATATGAAACTTTCTGGCAGATTAAAACTATGTGCGCAACCGAGACTCGAACTCGGGACCTTGGCCTCTCACGGGCAAGTGCTCTACCATCTGAGCTACCGAAGCACGACTCAGGCGTGATACTCACAGCCTTACTTCTGCCAGTACCTCGTCTCCTACCTTCCAAACTTTATAGAAGCTCTCCTGCGAACCTTGCAGAACTAGCACTCCTGAAAGAAAGGATACTGCGGAGACATGGCTTAGCCACAGCCTGGGGGATGTTTCCAGAATGAGATTTTCACTCTGCAGCGGAGTGTGCGCTGATATGAAACTTCCTGGCAGATTAAAACTGTGTGCCCGACCGAGACTCGAACTCGGGATCTTTGCCTTTGGCGGGCAAGTGCTCTACCATCTGAGCTACCGAAGCACGACTCACGCCCGGTAGAGCACTTGCCCGCGAAAGACAAAGGTCCCGAGTTCGAGTCTCGGTCGGGCACACAGTTTTAATCTGCCAGGAAGTTCCAGAAGTATGAATGTTGGATAAAAGAGTGTTACCGGAGACACTCATGCACATCTGAGGTAGCCTCTTAGTGTCATCACGCAAGACAAGTCAGAACTTAACTGCTGCTTTTTGTAGACTATTTTATTTTTTCAGACCACAGGTTTTGAGCCCTACTGTGCATCTCACGCCCTCCAATAACGTACATCCACTGGCAAAACCGTGAGCACTTGACAATGTAAAGGTATGTCAACACGATGCGTCTTTCCTTGTGTACAATTGTTCACGCACGGGAACAGAAGAGCTTGCATGGAAATTAGTAGGAACAACGCCCTTAGGCATGTACGTTCTCGTGTCCAGACGATGCCTCAATGTGCAAACGATCAGCTTTGCAGCTGTTACTTTGTTGGGAAATTTATGCTGCGCTTACTGCGATAAAAGAAGACAGAAAACGTAAAGACGGGATGACTACTGAGTTAAATAGTATCTAAACAGTAGAGGTATGGGAAATACAAAGTGACACGTTTTGTTAGCATATTTCCAGGAAAGTTGGTCATAGTGAAATTTAATACTTTCTGTCCGCCTCCGTAGCGAAGCGTTAGCGTTAGCGCCTCCCAAGCAGGGGGCCTGGGTCGGTCGTAATTTTCATTATCATTGACTCACAAGTCGCCGAATTGGCGTAAACTAGAAAGGACTTGCAATACGGCGGCCAAAGTCCCCCTAATGGGGCCCCCCGGCCAACAACGCCACACGATCATTTCAGTGCATTTTTAAGAATTTCTGTAGAGGAATATTTAGCGACAAGGCTAGCATTAACAATCGTTGGCTGACAATATACGCTGAAGTGCCAGAGGAAGTGGTATAGGCATGCGGATTCAAATACGAAAATATGTAAACAGGCAGAATATGGCACTGCAGTGGACAACGCCTATATAACACAAGTGTCTGGCACAGTTGTTAGCTCGATTACTGCTGCTACAATAGCAGATGTGGGTGAGTTTGAACGTGGTGTTATAGTCGAATTTTCCAGTACGACTATTTCACAAGTGAGCAGTGACTATCACGAATCCGCTAAAACATCAAACCTCCGACTTTGCGCGGTCAGAAAAAGCTCCTGCAAGAACTGGACCAACAACGACTGAAGAGAATCGTTCAACGTGAGAGAACTGCAACTCTTCCAAAAATTCCAGTAGATTTCAATGCTGGGCCATCAGCAAGTGTCAGCATGCGAACCCTCCAACGAAACATCATTGATAAGGGCTTTCGGAGCCGAAGGCCCACTCAGCCATGGACCCTGCATGTCAGCAGGGCACTGTTCAAGCTGGTGGAAGCTCTGTAATGGTGTGGGGTGTGTGCAGTTGGAGTGATATCGGACCCCTGATTCGTCTAGATACGACTCTGACAGGTGACACGTACGTAAGCATCCTGTCTGATAACCTGCACCCATTCATGTCCATTGTGCATTCCGACGGACTCGGGCAATTCCAGCAGGACAATGCGACATCCCACATATGCAGAATTGTTACAGAGTGGCTCCAGCAACACTCTTCTGAGTTTAGAAACTTCCGCTGGCCACCAGACTCCCCAGACATGAACGTTATTGAGCATATCTGGGATGCCTTGCAATGTGCTATTCAGAAGGGATCTCCGCCGCCTCTTATTCTTACGGATGTATGGGCACCCCTGCAGGATTCATGGTGTCAGTTCCCACCAGCACTACTTCAGACATCAGTCGAGTCCATGCTGTGTCATGTTGTGGCACTTCTGCCTGCTCATGGGGACCCTACACGACATCAGGCAGGTGTACCAGTTTCTTTGGCTCTTCAGTGTATATACCAATATCAGTACTTTATTTCACATTTCAAAACAAGACATTTCAGTGATTATTCCTGAAACTGAGAAATACAATACTGTACCTACTTAAGCGAGATTCCAAGTCGTTATGTAAAGTTTAATCAATTATTAATACGTCGGTCCGCAGCTCGTGGTCGTGCGGTAGTGTTCTCTCTTCCCACGCCCGGGTTCCCGGGTTCGATTCCCGGCGGGGTAAGGGATTTTCTCTGCCTCGTGATGACTGGGTGTTGTGTGATGTCCTTAGGTTAGTTAGGTTTAAGTAGTTCTAAGTTCTAGGGGACTCATGACCATAGCTGTTAAGTCCCATAGTCCATAGTGCTCAGAGCCATTTTAGTACGTCATTTTGATTTTCTGAAAAGCTGTTTACACAACTTCATTCAAGTGAAATTATTTATTGGGTAATATTGTTGTACTCTATAAATTCAGTAAAGCTGTAAACCACAGTATCCACTAGAGCGGAGGCTGTGTTTCCAATTTTGTATTTCATATGTCATCAGTGTCCTCCATTTCTGTCTTTAATACGGGTACTGTAGATTGTTGAGAAGCTCCACCTACCCCATGTTTTGTGTTGTTCAGGTATCAGGCTCTTCAAATGTTGTGATGTTAAGTCGCCATGTAATAATACACACTTTCCACAGATTTATAAGCTGTTTCTTCACTGAGTTCGTACTTCGAGAGTTATCTGATTCTTTACTGATGTTGCGACAAGTGTGAGATTAACTTTGAAGCAACATTTATTGTCTGGCGCGTTCACACAACCTAATATGCGAATACCCTATAAACATTAAAATTCAAGAACAGCATAAATATATAAAACAAAGAATACACACAAAGTCAAAGATATTACGCCTAAATGTAATCACTGTACAACTTCCGTACTTCTACACTTAAATGCACTGCACTGCGCAAACGCTATGCAACCATTACATCTCTGAGGAATTCACACAGTGGAAAGACCATTACATCATCCCCCCCCCCCCCCCCTACAAGTGTTAGCGATATCCGCGATTAAACTTGACCTGGCATCTGGATTGCGTGACTGGTGGTGTTGTTGTTGTGGAGTCGTCAGTTGTATAACTCGACGTCTGTGGTGGCTTGTCGGCGGTATGTGGTGGGGCAGTGGGTGATTCAGACGTGACCATGAGTGGTGTGGTAGGTGATTTGTGTGCACCGATTATCAGCAGCGCTAAAGTAGGTTTTAGGCAGTCAATTAAAACTGTTGTTGGCGTTCCCATGACGTCCACTCTAAATGTTTTATCCTCCCTGATGAGTAAAGTATATGGCTCATCGTACAGTGATTGTAGATGTTTCCATACTGCGTCATGCTGAATGAACACTTGTTGCAGCTCAACAAATCGACAAAGATGAATGGGCGACGAGTCACTTGATCTCTTGCTGGGACAGGACGGAGTTGTCTCATCTGTGTGTGTAACGTACTGACGAAGTATGACACATCGATTATAGTGTCCAGCATGTTACACAGAAACTCACCAGGTAGACTAATTGGTTGTCCATATACCTGTTCAACTGGAGTTGTGCTCAGATCGTCTTTGATGGTGGCGTGAAGGTCCAGCAGCATGATCAGTAGTGTCTCAGTCCAATCCTATGACTTGTGACAACGAAGAGATTCTTGGAGCCAATGGTGTAATCACTCTATCAAACCATTCACTGCCAGGAGGTAAGCCATTGTCTGAATGTGTTTCGTACCTAACAGGGTGGCAAGTGCCTTCAATAGGTAAGATATGAACTGCCTGCCCCAGTCGATAGTGATGCACAATGGTACATCAAAATGGGCAATCCATTTCCGGAGAGGCCGGAGTGGCCAAGAGGTTCTAGGCGCTACAGTCTGGAACCGCGCGACAGTTACGTTCGCAGGTTCGAATCCTGCCTCGGGCATGGATGTGTGTGATGCCCTTAGGTTAGTTAGGTTTAAGTAGTTCTACGTTCTAGGGGATTGATGACCTCAGCAGTAAAGTCCCATAGTGCTCAGAGCCTTTTGAACCATTTTTTGAACTATTCCCGGAGAAATGTAGTGATGACAGTTGTGACGGTGATATTGGATATAGTTAAACTCTGGCCTGCGACTGAATCAGTCTATGACAATCAGACAGTAAGCACATCCCTCTGATGGCGCAACGATCTAACGATGTCAACGTGGACATGTTTGA
This sequence comes from Schistocerca serialis cubense, assembly GCF_023864345.2. Taxonomy (NCBI): domain Eukaryota; kingdom Metazoa; phylum Arthropoda; class Insecta; order Orthoptera; family Acrididae; genus Schistocerca; species Schistocerca serialis. The sequence goes on along the minus strand of NC_064641.1, from coordinate 600,317,256 downwards.
ACCATTGATTAGATGGAATGAACATGCCGAGGGGTGCACTAATATGACGAGCGATCTTGTTATGTTGGCAGGCCATGCACTGGTGGGCAAAGGTATTACAGTCCCTGTCAATGTTAGACCATACAGACGTTCTTTTCACCAACTGTACTGTGGCACGAACACCAGGTTGAGACAGGTCATGTAGTGACACAATTGCTTGCTGCCGAAAATCTTGAGTTACGAAGGGTCGAGGCTTCGACATAGAGATGTCACAGTGCAAAAGCACGTTTATTGGAACCACTTGAATGCGCTGTAGCTGAAGACTAGATGGCTGGGTCAAGACATCTCGCAGTTCGCCGTGGGACTGTTGTGCTACACCTAGCTCCTCGTGATCGATTGCTTTTGAGATCATCTCAGGGTGAGAGAGAGCATCTGCTGGGACTTGAGTTCTCCCTCCCCATGGACAATGTTGGCTGTAAATTGTCCTATGAAGTCCAGGCGACGAAGCTGGCGTGACGACACTCTATTTTGGCACTCACGAAATGCATATGTCAGTAGTGTGTGGTCCATGACGCGGATGAAGTGTCTGCCTTCAGACAAGTGTCTGAGCTGTTTTATTTAAGCGTATGCCATGTACAGTTCACGGTCGTAAGTAGACCAGTTCTGCTGTGAAGGAGATAGCATTTTTGTTGTAGAATGTAAAAGGTTGCCACTGATCGTTCACCTACTATTGCAGCGAGGCTGATATTGCAATTGCTGATGCATCAACTATTAAGGCAAGAGGTGACTGCAGACTTTATATTTTTAAAGCTGTCTCGGCTTCACTATTCCACAGCACTCTGTGACATGGTTCATGCAAACTGAACGGCATAGAAGATCGTTCAGCGGGGAGGCTAACAATGTATGGTTCCACACACTCCAATGATGGAAGTTGATGACGCCTAGAAAAAGTCGCAACTTACAAACAGTCACCGGTCGTGGATAATTAACTGTTGTGTCTACCTTGTCGTGTGACAGCTGTATTCCCTGTGCACTGATTGTGTAGCCCAGGATGTGAACTTCTGAAGCTCCAAAGACACATTTAGAGGTGTTGACATGACGTCTATGTGAACGAAGGCGTGTGATGCTCCACTTCGGAGCTAGACATAACTAATACACCATCAATTAACACATAACGGAAGTCCAGGTCTCTCGTCGCTTCATCCATGAAACGCTGGAAAGTTTCTGTAGCATTACATAACTCAAATGGCGTTCTTGTGAACTCAAAGAGAGCAAACATGGTGGTGACAGTGGTCTTAGTTATATCTTCTGGGTCCACTGGTACTTAATAATATTCACGCACTAAGTCCAAGGTGGAAAACACTTACTGAAAATATTAAATGTGAAGTCCTCAATGTGTGGAACTGGCTGTCGATCCGGGACTGCCATTGCATTTAGATGATGATAAACCCAGTATGATCTAGAGATGGGCAGTCTGCTCCTCAGCTGATTCAAAGAGCTAGATCATTTTAAAAAATGGATGATGGATGATTCGGAAAAGGTGGATGGTAACTCATCTAATTTCAAAATGCTTTCCTGGTGGCTGTCATGAAGGGATGAAAATTCTGCACCAGGTTGCTGCAATGGCGCCCCACCCCACATCCTTAAGAAAACGTTTCCCAAGCTACAAAAAACGTGTTATAGACCATGTGCTCATGTGGATTTGTGTACTTTATTAGTACATGAGGTTTTTCTCACCCATGAAAACAGAAAATGAAGAAAGCTCCTGTTTTTTTTAAATTTTTTGGCTGTCGGGCAGTACCCATTCGGTCATCTCTATAGTAATACTAATGATGGCGATATGAAAGTAAGCACAACACAACACCCAGCATCCTACTGGAAAAAAAAGCTTTGACCCAACTGGGAATCAAACCTGGGTCTGTACCCTTCACAATCTGCCATGTTGACCACGCAGCTACCGAAGCAAACGAGACAGAATGCCTCAGTACAATACATTACATAGAAAACGCTTCCAGCATGATGTTCCCACTCTTGATTTCAAAAGAATATCTCAAACTTAAGAAGCTCAATAAAGGTTTTGAGCGAGTTGTTAATTCTTATTCAGTAACTAAGGAATGTGTTGCCAGCAATCATAAAAGCTGCGGTCTGCGGCCACCGTGTGGTCAGAGCATATCGCAAAACAATCCAGGCATCACTCCCCTCCCAACAGCTCAGGCTCCCCACCACTCTCACCGATTGGACTGTAGGCCAATTCACCATCCCTCTGCTCCTCACCAATCTCAGGGATCAGACTGCAAGGTAGCTCACTAGCTCACTACTCCCCACCACTCTTACAGATCGGATTGCAAGCTAGGTCATTGCTCCCCGCCATTCTCACGGACGAGATTGCACGGAACAGAGTTCATGGTGACTTGAGGAGAGGTTCTCTGTGCTCTTGGAACAGTGATACAGATTGCATCTCGCTTTCTTGACTGAGCAACCTCTCAGTCCGAGTTCGGCTCTTTATTCTTTGTATCCTTATTTGATTTGTTCTAGTCGCCATCTTCTTGTGTTGTTGCCCTTCTGTTCCCTTGTTGTGTGAGTGTTGTTAATTGTACCATTATGTTTTCTTCTATGTCTGTTGCATTTATAGTTGCTGTTGTTAATGTGTTGGTAGCATTTATGCAGGTTTTAATTACTTTGGGTGGATAGGATATTAAATATGTATAACACGTAATTATTTTAATATACATGATAGTCCATGAGTAAAGGTTGACTCAGGAGAAATCGTGAATATTCGTAGATATGAGAGGAACAATCATTTGAAGCAAGAACTTAAATATGGACGTAAGCCCTACTTCAAATGGTTTCTGAGAGGGAACATATTTAAAGTTACTCATCTACGTTTTTCTTGAATAACACGGAATCCGCGGCCTCTAGTGAAAGCTTGTCATAGTACAAAATCAAACTATTGCGTGAAGAGAGCGAGAGAACACGGAAAATCTTGCGCAACGTGCATGCGTCAAGGTGTTGGTAAGCCAGTATGTGGCAGTTTCCCGACTTCAGATACCACGTGTTCTACACTCCTGGAAATTGAAATAAGAACACCGTGAATTCATTGTCCCAGGAAGGGGAAACTTTATTGACACATTCCTGGGGTCAGATACATCACATGATCACACTGACAGAACCACAGGCACATAGACACAGGCAACAGAGCATGCACAATGTCGGCACTAGTACAGTGTATATCCACCTTTCGCAGCAATACAGGCTGCTATTCTCCCATGGAGACGATCGTAGAGATGCTGGATGTAGTCCTGTGGAACGGCTTGCCATGCCATTTCCACCTGGCGCCTCAGTTGGACCAGCGTTCGTGCTGGACGTGCAGACCGCGTGAGACGACGCTTCATCCAGTCCCAAACATGCTCAATGGGGGACAGATCCGGAGATCTTGCTGGCCAGGGTAGTTGACGTACACCTTCTAGAGCACGTTGGGTGGCACGGGATACATGCGGACGTGCATTGTCCTGTTGGAACAGCAAGTTCCCTTACCGGTCTAGGAATGGTAGAACGATGGGTTCGATGACGGTTTGGATGTACCGTGCACTATTCAGTGCCCCTCGACGATCACCAGTGGTGTACGGCCAGTGTAGGAGATCGCTCCCCACACCATGATGCCGGGTGTTGGCCCTGTGTGCCTCGGTCGTATGCAGTCCTGATTGTGGCGCTCACCTGTACGACGCCAAACATGCATACGACCATCATTGGCACCAAGGCAGAAGCGACTCTCATCGCTGAAGACGACACGTCTCCATTCGTCCCTCCATTCACGCCTGTCGCAACACCACTGGAGGCGGGCTGCACGATGTTGGGGCGTGAGCGGAAGAAGGCCTAACGGTGTGCGGGACCGTAGCCCAGCTTCATGGAGACGGTTGCGAATGGTCCTCGCCGATACCCCAGGAGCAACAGTGTCCCTAATTTGCTGGGAAGTGGCGGTGCGGTCCCCTAGGGCACTGCGTAGGATCCTACGGTCTTGGCGTGCATCCGTGCGTCGCTGCAGTCCGGTCCCAGGTCGACGGGCACGTGCACCTTCCGCCGACCACTGGCGACAACATCGATGTACTGTGGAGATCTCACGCCCCACGTGTTGAGCAATTCGGCGGTACGTCCACCCGGCCTCCCGCATGCCCACTATACGCCCTAGCTCAAAGTCCGTCAACTGCACATACGGTTCACGTCCACGCTGTCGCGGCATGCTACCAGTGTTAAAGACTGCGATGGAGCTCCGTATTCCACGGCAAACTGGCTGACACTGACGGCGGCGGTGCACAAATGCTGCGCAGCTAGCGCCATTCGACGGCCAACACCGCGGTTCCTGGTGTGTCCGCTGTGCCGTGCGTGTGATCATTGCTTGTACAGCCCTCTCGCAGTGTCCGGAGCAAGTATGGTGGGTCTGACACACCGGTGTCAATGTGTTCTTTTTTCCATTTCCAGGAGTGTATGTCAAATTATCGGTGTAGACTTCGTCTGCACTACTCTGGCACATTGTGAACGATGACAATGTACTGAACAAAAAAAGAAAATAAGTAACAATCTTAAATATGTTCTATCTCGGAAACCACTCAGAACAGTGCATATGTCCACATGAAGTTTTTTGCTACAAATGATCTTTTTTGTCATATCCCTGAATATTGACGATTCATCCTGCGACAACCTGTGTATTGTGTTTAATTTTTTATTTATTCATTTATCCTGAACAGATTAATACCTTCAGGCGTCCTCTTACATCAGACCAAAGTAATTACAGAGCTTATTAAAATCACAGTTACTTAAAAAATTACAAACTTTGTAATATGATATCTCTTCTTCTTCTCTCTGCATGTATTGTGTGTGTGTGTGTGTGTGTGTGTGTGTGTGTGTGTGTGTGTGTTAGGGCTTATGGGCGCTCAACATCGAGGTCATCAGCGCCCTGATACACATTAAAAGGAACGAATGTGGACAGACCTAATAAAACTGAAGCACACACACAAAGAAAGCAGGAAAAGAAGGAAAATGTTACATAAGAAAGTAAAACGTAAGGAAAGGGAAATTGTCATTGGCTGGCCACTTACATAAAATATGGGCGAGCTTGTCACACAGTGAGCAAATTAAGACCCTCTCCCTAAAATATTTGTAAAAACATTTGACACGGCACAGAACTTTAAAACTTTAACCACATTCGTCCGAGTGTTTCCTAAAAGAGATGGCACGTCCGCTGGAAAGTTAGCCGCGGCCCGATGGTCAGAAAATAAAACGCAATCCAATAAAACGTGGCGCACAGTGACCTGGACGCCACAAACACCACACATTGGAGGGTCCTCTCGCCGGAGCAGGAAGCCATGCGTCATAGGGTTGTGGCCTATCCGAAGCCGAGTGAGGAGAAACTCGTCCCGTCGACGGGGCTGAAGGGAAGCACACCACACACGCGTTGTGGGCTTGACTAAACGGAGCTTATTGTCAGTCACTTCCAGCCACTCATCCTCCCACCGACGCATGACTCGTGAGCTCAACAGCGAGGTGAGTGTGTGCAGGGGGATAGCACACTGAAATACTTGTGGATCGAGACACCCCTCCTTGGCTGCGAGATCTGCCCTTTCATTCCCAGCAATGCCAATGTGCCCCGGAACCCAGCAGAAAACCACCACCTTCCCCAGTCGCTGTAGGTGGAGGAGGGCATCCTGGATGGTCTGGACTATTTTATCTGCTGGATACAAACGTTGCAATGAGTGAAGGGCACTTAGTGAATCGGAACAGACAAGGAATTTAGGACAGGAAGAATGTCTCATCTGCTCCAGAGCCCTCAAGATCGCAGACAATTCTGCATCAAAGACAGTAAAAGTTGGAGGCAGTCGAACCTTGAGGACACGATCCGGAAAAACAACAGAGCAACCAACGGAATCCCCTTGTTTCGGCCCATCCGTAAAAACAGCTACATAGACGTGTTGCTCTGATAAAATGGAAAAAATGCTGCATTAAAAACGGTGGCAGGAGTGCAATCTCTCTTGCACTGCACCAAATCTAAAATCACTCTCGGCCTCTCCAGTAACCAGAGTGGCAGCGGTTAAAATCCAGGATTTGGGGTTGTACAGAATCCACACCGAGGGATTCTAGCACACATTGCACACGGATCCCAAACGGCAATGTAGCCTGGGGACGGTGGGAAAAAAGGCAGACCAGAGGTGGATGAGATCAATACGTTGAGCAGGCGAGGTTGGAACTGCAAGAAACTTACAAGCCTGGCGCACCAGCAGGAGCTGCCGCCAGATGGTAAGTGGCGGAGGCATTCGCTAGTTACACTCTCTTGATTGAAACTGCTGAATTTCCTCAGACTTCCTAAATATCTTCTAGTCCATTGGATAATAATTATCACCAATTTTGGTAATATGTCAGTAGTAGAACAAGGGCGGCGCCACCCCACTCTGCATTGTCGCCAAATGTATGCAAGATGGCGGATCCAAGATGACGGCGATACATATGGCAACATCGCAATGACGTCATGGTGGGAAGTTCAAATTTTGGCGGGAAGATAGGTCAACTGGGCTACCTTCATTAACCTAACCCCCTCCCCTCCCCCTCCCCCCTCCACTAGAAAATGGCAGGAAGTTCAAATCCCAGCAGGACAATGCAACACACAACAGCTACCTCCACCAACCTAAGAAAATGGCGGGAAAATAGGTCACATGGGCTACCTCCACTAACCTCTTCCTTGGAATTGGCTGGAAAATGACTCATCCTGTGCTGGATAGGATGGATGTAAGTCTTTATTAAACAGTCTTTATTTAACACTTTCAACACTGCCTTCTTTACACCCGGCACTTGGTTCTGAACTGGCATATTTAATGGATGTTTGAAATTATATTGCAAAGAACAGAAAAATGATATGAATATGGTTCCTGCATCATTTAAAAGGAAAAAGTAAGAGCTTTACATAAATGTGAGTTTATTTTACAATATAAAATACAAATGGTTGTAATAATTAAAGAAGAAAACACAAAAATATCGTCGATAAAAAAGTTTTACATGATCTCTCTCTTGAGTAATGCCATTATTACTGTATCTAAATTTAAAAGAAATTATCACTGGACTGTCTAACTGCAGTATTAAAGTTCAGATGTAGTTAGCCTTTGTGTGAAAGTCCTGGAAACACTGTGGGTCGCAAAGGTCAAAGCCACAGTCCTTGCACCACCATCCACTTTCCTTCCTGATGCACTTACCAGTCTCTTTCTTCCCCCTGTCTGAACATACTTTGCAATACCTAGTAGTATTCACCTTGTTTGCAGTGGGTGGGACCTTCTCTGGAAAGTGCCTTGCAAATGTCCTCTCAATTTGTGAGGATGAAGCGGCTTGTTGCTGAAAAATATTTCCGCCCTTCTCGGCCAATTTTTTCTCCACTCTGTGAATAAAGTCTACTAGGGATACATTCTTCCTAGTGTTCTCCTTATATAAAATAAAACTGTTGACAGTTGACACGATAAACAAGTGGAAAACAGCTTTTACCACCACTTCAAAGTTTTTCGGGCAAATGGATAATAGCTGGAGCACTGATCTGCTCTGTCAACCCTAGCTTTATTCTTATTGTAATCAATAATAACGGTTGGCTTTACAATTTCTGCTATTCCACCTTTGGTCCTCACTTGAATACTAGTGCTGTTAGACTTATGCTTTGTGGAAAGACAAAAAACATCTCGTTTTGACTTCCACTTCACTGCCAAGAGATGGAGTTTCCTTTGAAAAACTATCTTTTTTTTTAAATTTTAATGTTCTGAATATTCGTCGCAAACCTTTCCAGTTTTTCATTACAGTTCCCACTCCAAGAGCTTTATTTTCCCACAACATGTCCAAAAGAGATGGACTGGTGTAGTATCTATCCAATGTCCTTTGCCAAACTACTGTGAACACAACCTTTTTACAAGGTCCTGGATACTATTGTCAACACTGCGTGCAGAGCCTGTATATACATCACAGTTTAGCATACAACCAGTTGATGAATTGCAGAGAGCATACAATTTTATTCCATATTTATTGGGTTTGTTTTTCATGTATACCCTGAAGCTTGTTCTACCACGAAAGGGACACATTGCCTCATCTATTGTCAGATTCATGACTGGACGAAAACTAATTTTGGTTTATTCACAAAGAAATCAAATAAAGGCCTGACTTTGTTAAGTGGCTCGTCCTTTTCTTCGCCTCTGCTAATGAACATAGCATTGTCATTCAAGTGTAACATCGACAATGTAGCGAAAAATCGATCGCGACTCAACAATTTACTCGCAAATCCAGGCTGCGGAAACGGGTTTGTTGACCAATAATCACTGATTTTCGGCAATTTGACGACGCACACATGCAAAATAATACTTCAGTAAATCTCTTGCAATTTTACTGCCTACCACTTATGCCAAACAGAGTTTATTTTCAGGCTACCTTTGTGTTTCATTGTCGTAATAACGTTACCAGCGTACAGATTCGTTTCACTTTTGATGATCTGAATAAGGTCGTCATCAAAGAAATAACTAAAATATTGAAGCTCCTCATTGGCATCTGAAAAATGCGATGCTCCGCCGACCACCTCCTGGAAATTCGGCAGTGCTGGCTGATCGTCTGGTTCCGACCAATCTTGCTCTTTGTGCTCAGTGAGCCACACACGACCATGTACCACAGATGGTCTGTACCATTGTCTGCATAGAAAAAAAATAATGCTAAGATTGGTACTAAAAGGTACCAAATGCAAGTGAAGTAATGAACATTACTCAAAATGCGGTAATGAACTCTTCACTTTATGAGCAATTGAGAATATACATACCTGAATCATCACTTGTACTCTCGCCTGAAGAGTACGAATCCTCTTTGTCAGAATCGTCAATTTCAGATCCTGCATCTCCATAAAGTATATCTAAGATCTCTGCCTCCGTCAACTCGCTGCGCGATATTTTCACAATCGTAAACACCTGTGAATGAACGGCAGGTAACTTCGTCTTTCCAGTGATCACAGCCGCTCGCAGGATGAGATAGCCGATAAGTGCTTGCCTCTTGCGCAAGAAGAATGAAATACCTTCACATTAGTTGGCGAAACTGCTTCGGAGACGCGCTAAACGCGCTTACAGAGCCAAATAAAGGCTCGCCCGTACGGTATACGGGCGCTGTCGCCAACGTCAGGGCGGCCGCGCCCGTATGGCGTACGGGCACCGTGCTGTAAGTGTTAAACAATTTGAGGCAGTAGCTCCATCCTGTGTGTTCACCATGGGGTCTGGAGTCCTACTGCCCTAGTACACAGTACTGCCACCAGAGGGCACCATCGTCCCTCCTGTGTCATATTCCAAGAAGGCGATCTTGGGGGAAAATGGCAGGAAAAGGACTCAGGCTGTGTTGGGCTGGTGGATAGGATGGACATAAGTCTTTATTTTGCATGCAGTGTTTATTTAAACAATTTGAGGCAGTAGCTCCATCTATTGTGTTCACCATGAGGCCCGGAGTCCAACTGACCTACTATACAGTACTGCTATCAGAGGGTGCTATCGACCCATGGTGGTCTGTGGGAAAATGGTGGGAAAATGACTCAGCCTTTGCTCGGCTGCTGGAGAAAGGAAGGAGTGTACTTTATTTATTTTAGGAACAATTTATTTAGGGACAGACTCCATGTAGTTTATTTATTACACTGATACAAAACACTCACCCTAGAATGCTTGGAGGCTCAGTAAATAGTCTACAGATACATAAACTACATGTAAATCAGCCAAAATAATGCAGTACATCGATGTGCAGAGAGGCAAACAACTAGAAAATTGTCAAAATAATGCATCTAAAAGACTCTTCAAACACGCTTGCTACTCGTCAACTGTTGAAATCATGCATTGCACAGACTGCACACCTATTCACAAAATAATGCAACAGACATGAAAACAACTCATAAATTGTCAAAAGATGATTCATGTGTAATACTATACAAACATGCTCACAATGCTTAAACAGCCGAAAATAATCCAGTGCACAAACATTCAGTGCACGTGAAAAACGCTTTCGAACGATCATCAACCTCAACTACACTCCTGGAAATTGAAATAAGAACACCGTGAATTCATTATCCCAGGAAGGGGAAACTTTATTGACACGTTCCTGGGGTCAGATACATCACATGATCACACTGACAGAACCACAGGCACATAGACACAGGCAACAGAGCATGCACAATGTCGGCACTAGTACAGTGTATATCCACCTTTCGCAGCAATGCAGGCTGCTATTCTCCCATGGAGACGATCGTAGAGATGCTGGATGTAGTCCTGTGGAACGGCTTGCCATGCCATTTCCACCTGGCGCCTCAGTTGGACCAGCGTTCGTGCTGGACGTGCAGACCGCGTGAGACGACGCTTCATCCAGTCCCAAACATGCTCAATGGGGGACAGATCCGGAGATCTTGCTGGCCAGGGTAGTTGACTTACACCTTCTAGAGCACGTTGGGTGGGACGGGATACATGCGGACGTGCATTGTCCTGTTGGAACAGCAAGTTTACTTGCCGGTCTAGGAATGGTAGAACGATGGGTTCGATGACGGTTTGGATGTACCGTGCACTATTCAGTGTCCCCTTGACGATCACCAGTGGTGTACGGCCAGTGTAGGAGATCGCTCCCCACACCATGATGCCGGATGTTGGCCCTGTGTGCCTCGGTCGTATGCAGTCCTGATTGTGGCGCTCACCTGCACGGCGCCAAACACGCATACGACCATCATTGGCACCAAGGCAGAAGCGACTCTCATCGCTGAAGACGACACGTCTCCATTCGTCCCTCCATTCACGCCTGTCGCGACACCACTGCACGATGTTGGGGCATGAGCGGAAGACGGCCTAACGGTGTGTGGGACCGTAGCCCAGCTTCATGGAGACGGTTGCGAATGGTCCTCGCCGATACCCCAGGAGCAACAGTATCCCTAATTTGCTGGGAAGTGGCGGTGCGGTCCCCTACGGCACTGCGTAGGATCCTACGGTCTTGGCGTGCATCTGTGCATCGCTGCGGTCCGGTCCCAGGTCGACGGGCACGTGCACCTTCCACCGACCACTGGTGACAACATCGATGTACTGTGGAGACCTCACGCCCCACGTGTTGAGCAATTCGGCGGTACGTCCACCCGGCCTCCCGCATGCCCACTATATGCCCTCGCTCAAAGTCCATCAACTGCACATACGGTTCACGTCCACGCTGTCGCGGCATGCTACCAGTGTTAAAGACTGCGATGGAGCTCCGTATGCCACGGCAAACTGGCTGACACTGACGGCGGTGGTGCACAAATGCTGCGCAGCTAGCGCCATTCGACGGCCAACACCGCGGTTCCTGGTGTGTCCGCTGTGCCGTGCGTGTGATCATTGCTTGTACAGCCCTCTCGCAGTGTCCGGAGCAAGTATGGTGGGTCTGACACACTGGTGTCAATGTGTTCTTTTTTCCATTTCCCGGAGTGTATCAGAGGATCCAACATGCACATGCATCGACACTGCCGGGAGCCTCTGCCGGATAGATGAACGCATGCGGTGCTAGCCATTTGCTCTCACGCCACTGCCGACAGCAGCTAGCAGGTGAAAGCCATGTCTACAGTTAGAGTTCTTCAAGTGTTCTTCTGACATCACATGTCTATGTAAATAAGAGCCAAGTCACCCTCTGGACGTGCACATGTTCACCATTGCTGGTGCGATGCCTCTCTACCTGTGGTCCAGCTAAGACCTAATTGCCGAGTGATTCACCCTCGCAGATGCAGCTGAAATCCAATCCAATGTTTCCCAAAATAGCACAGGCTGCATTGTTCCGAGCGATCCTAATGGGACATGCGACCTGTGTCTAGCCCGTGCACATGCATGACTGATGCATCGCTGTGAAATGTTCAAGTAGTGACCCACCATCGCAAGCACATCTAAAAGGTTCTCAATGTTATACTGATGTCTTATGGCTATGTAAATAGGACCCAAGTCGACCTCTCAGAAATTGTGTATAATGTCTCAGAAATAGTTAATGGTGCTTTTTGTAGGAGCTTTCATGATATCTCTCAGCTTGTCTGCATCGAAAATTCTTGTCCTAACAGAACCTGTTTACGAAAAATAGCACAGAATAACACTGAATGCATTGTCCCTGTTGGCCCATCACGTCATACCCATCCTGGAAATCGCCAAGTCCTGCTTTCAATATACGCAAACGTTGTCACTGCTATGTAGAGACTCCTGTGTCCTAGCACAAAGGATGTCTTGTGAATGAATTGAGCATTATGATTGGCTCTTACTGAATTTATCCATCAAATTATTGATGCTGCCGGTGTGAAAGCACTGTCTGACTTTTTTAATTTCTGTGGACAAGATTTTCAGAGCCAAAAAACTATTTTGTATATGGCCATATTGCACTGACAATTAAACCATACAAGGTGACCTATAGATCGTCAAATACAGAAAGACTCCTACTCAGTTACACTGCTCTGCCACTGAGGATGGAAGCTTGAATATTAGAACCTGAAACCGACCCACAACCTGACAATATATCACTCTGCACCATGTCGATGTAGTAGTAATCACACAATTCGTATCCTGCATCAATACAAAATCACGCCTTTTGCATCATTCGTACAGCTATTGACTGCAAGACACTCGTACATAAACTGCAAAGACTGTTGTACAAAGGCTGTGTCGGTTCCTTGCAGCACAAAGACATCACTGTTTCGGGTCCCAACCTGCTTGGCAGCTTGCTTTCCTCACCAATCTCCAGACTCTGGGATTACAAGAACATATATAATTTCACCTGTTTTTATCAGAATATCATACCATTTTTTTCTGCATACTTTTCGATATCAAGCACATAGCTGTATGCTACCGATCGCTTGTAACAGCATAATTCCAAATATACAGACTGGAAATTATTTCTCGAGAAACCCAAAACTTTAGCGAGGTAGAGCATGCTGAAAACCACGGAGTAACTAGAAACTTATCCTGTCTGCGAAGATCTTTACACGAAAACTCGAAAAGAATAGAGGAAACGGATATTTTCACTCGCGAATACCGACATCGGTGATATAGCAGATTCCATATCATCATTATAATTTACAAAGTCAGCTAAAATGTTTCTCATGTCTAGAGAACCAGCAAACCTGTCTTCCAGCCGTCTTTCACCTGCTAGATGCACACACCACAAACGATGTTCTCTCAACCAAATAAAGGCGGTAAATGTGCTGAAGAAGTCAATCGGACAATTTACATGGGAGGGAATAATGGCCCAGTGCAAACACATGTCCATATTGAATCTTCTGAAATTTCCACACGACCATTAAGGCTATCCAACCCGTACTGTATGTTAGTTCGCTATTCGGCCGCCTAGAGGACGACACAGTTAGGTCAGTTACATTCCTGCATCCCAACAGGCCTCTTCATTCGTACAGCTCCTACCGTTAGCTGTAAACATGAATCATTCCCACCGCAGGTCACCAGCGCAGACAGAATCATTCTAGGATACTAGTCACATATATATTTTGTCAGTGTACGTGCAATTAAATGTTACGATTGCTGTCTCAATTGGACATAGTCATTTCCTTTGCACATGTTGCAACACATACACATACTTTATAGGCCTGATTCTCATGGCGAAACTATCATGCATGCCCTACTACTAAGTACAAAACTTCGTCCATAACTGATTGCCAGCGATACGAAACAATGCTGACCGAAAACCAGCGATGGGTGGACGTCTCATAAGTTTTTTGCGAGTGGTACCACTGTGTCTTAGAAGCAGAGGCGTAATCTGTTACAAGCCGCCGTATGTTAAAAAAACACGACCATATTACTATCAGAAGAGGTCTTGGTTCTACAGGTGCACACAAGTATTCGTGTTAAAAGCTATACTGGCTTGATAAATTTACATATGGCGTTACTTCTGAATGAATTGGTTTTTCCAGAGAAATACCATGACACTGAATATAGATGGTGATCGCTGGAGTGTGTATTATCAGACCAGTAGTGCGGTTACACGTAGCCCACGATGCAAACTCGTGATAAAATCACTGAATTTAGAGAGTGATTCGGCTAAGGAACGTGGTATGAAACTAATATCAGCAACTCCATCATGCCGCCACTGGATATTTCCCCAGAATTTGTGATGCGTTCTGTCTCAATGCCATGTCAGAGGTTCTGCGATATATCCACTGGGCTATAGGCGAAGGTTGATTAAGAAGGATCACAAACAGTGGATGGTGTGCTGATTGAGGTCGTAAGAAATGTACACAGGCTTTGCAGATCTCTAGTGTTACACTCCCCGGTAGAAATGCTGTCCAGTAGAAATGCTGACTTGGAATCAAGTCTTTCCAATCAATCACATACCTGCCTTGCATCCTATGGAGAAGTCCTTTAATGATTACTGTTACTAGTGAATCATATTTCTGGCACTGTCATATCTCGAAATGAGTCACCTTTTTCGAACCTATCACCTACAGTAAAATTTTAGATAGTCGTTATGCATCTTCCAACTGCCTGCCTCAGACTTTGAACAGTCACCCAGCAGCTTTGCGCATGTGATCGCTCAAATTTAAATCAGAACTGAGTAGAAGTCAGAGAGATCTATATCTACCATCTCGTGCAAGCTGTGTAGAAACGGGCTAAGCTGAGTAATTGCTATAGGACTGTGTTTTTACCATTCGATGGAAATGGGGGGATTCTCTCGTATCTCCGCCAACAGTGTGTGATGTGTAAGGTCAGTGCCAAACGAAGCATGCTCCAGCAAAGTTAGAGACTGAAAGCCCCCTCACACTGTTCAAATGGTTCAAATGGCTCTGAGCACTATGCGACTTAACTTCGGAGGTCATCAGTCGCCTAGAACTTAGAACTAATTAAACCTAACTAACCTAAGGATACCACACACCTCCACGCCCGAGGCAGGATTCGAACCTGCGACCGTAGCGGTCGCTCGGCTCCAGACTGTAGAGCCTAGAACCGCACGGCCTCTCCGGCCGGCCCCTCACACTGTCTCTGACCAACCCGCCCTACAGCACAATCACCGATATAATCTGCAGCTGACCAGAAGCTGAATTAACATGTATATAGGAACCACATGGCATATTTCTAAAGCATCAAACAAACACACATCCATTGCAGTGGTATACTCTAATGTAAGGGATCCGTCTTGTGGACGATGTTGGATATTAAGCGAGAGACTTCTTTTCCTGTTGTTTGTAGATACAGAAATACAGTCCTCTTAATTGATATTCATTATTTCATATAGAAAAATTAAATCTTCATCATCATCACGTACATCATATTTATATTCGTCTGGCAACATATACCACCTCGGTGGTGGCGGGTTCTGTGGTGATGGTGGTGGTGATGGCGATGCCAGGCTGTCTGGTATAGCTTCTGAAACAAAAATAAATAAATAAATAAATAATACACTACTGGCCATTAAAATTGCTACACCAAGAAGAAATGGAGATGATAAACGGGTATTCATTGGACAAATATATTATACTAGAACTAACATGTGATTACATTTTCACGCAATTTGGGTGCATAGATCTTGAGAAATCGGTACCCAGAACAACCACCTCTGGCTGTAATAACGGCATCGATACGCCTGAGCATTGAGTCAAACAGAGCTTGGATGGCGTGTACAGGTACAGCTGCCCATGCAGCTTCAACACAACACCACAGTTCATCAAGAGTAATGGCTGGCGTATTGTGACGAGCCAGTTTCTCGGCCACCATTGACCAGACGTTTTCAATTGGTGAGAGATCTGGAGAATGTGCTGGCCAGGGCAGCAGTCGAACATTTTCTGTATCCGGAAAGTCCCGGACAGGACCTGCAACATGCGCTTGTGTGTGACCCTGCTGAAATGTGGGGGTTTGACAGGGATTGAATGAACGGTAGGGCCACGGGTCGTAAGACATCTGAAATGTAACGTCCACTGTTCAAAGTACCGTCAATACGAACAAGAGGTGACCTAGACATGTAACCAATGGCACCCTATACAATCACGCCGGGTGATACGCCAGTATGGCAATGACGAATACATGCTTCCAATGTGCTTTCACCACGATGTCGCCAAACATGGATGCGACCATCGTGATGCTGCTGCTGCAAACGTCGTCGAACTGTTCGTGCAGATGGTTGTTGTCTTGCAAACACCCCGATCTGTTGACTCAAGGATCGAGACGTGGCTGCACGATCCGTTACAGCCATGAGGATAAGATGCCTGTCATCTTGATTGCTAGTGATACGAGGCCATTGGGATCCAGCATGGCGTTCTGTATTACCCTCCTGAACCCACCGATTCCATGTTCTTCTACCAGTCAATGGATCTCGACCAATGCGAGCAGCAATGTCGCGATACGATAAACCGCAATCGCGATAGGCTACAATCCGACCTTTATCAAAGTCGGAAACGTGATGGTACGCATTTCTCCTCCTTACACAAGGCATCACAACAACGTTTCACCAGGCAACGTCGGTCAACTGCTGCTTGTGTATGAGAAATCGGTTGGAAACTTTCCTCATGTCAGCGCGTTGTAGGCGTCGCCACCGGCGCCAACCTTGTGTGAATGCTCTGAAAAGCTAATGATTTGCGTATCACAGCATCTTCTTCCTGTCGGTTAAATTTCGCGTCTGTAGCTCGTCATCTTTGTGGTGTAGCATTTTTAATGGCCAGTAGTGTATAAAATAGAATGAACTTAGTTTATGATGCTGCTACTTAAACAGAATGCATGCATTAATAAAAGTGAAAGTTTGGGGTTTATACTAGAACTAGAAAACAGTTATTCCCTTTTTTTCTACATATAATTTATCAACTGTTCTTTCAGGGGTCAAGTGATACACAACAATCATGTTCAATTACCTATGACACTCGATAACAAAATTTTTAACTCTTAGACATATTGAATTGAGAATTATTTAAATCGTTATCTCTACATATGAAAAAATTTTATCACTGGAATGAATGATTAAAAATCTTCATCAGCTCATTTACATCTACATTGTCGTTGCTGGTCAATGCACTGAGTCGGAGGAGAATATATTTACTTTTCGAACCAATGAAAAAACTCTCATGTATTCAATATGAGGGTAGGTTAGTATCCTAGCTTTTGATATTAAATGGTCAAAGTGGAGTGAGTAAAGTTTCGACTCAACATTTACTGTGGCCTAATGCACGATGGTGCTTTACCAAGTGGCATCTGCAACGGTGTTGTCTCTGTGCTGGATCTAAAACGCTGAATCCCTACTATGACCTTCTTGACTGAATTCACTCAGTCTCAACTTTCCTGCGTTCTGCAGAACATTAATTTTTCCAAAGTCGAAATAATGGCTATTGCACACTCGCTAATGGTTGGAGCGACATACATAATCTCTTTACCCACAAAAATACCCACAGGAATAACGAACTACTTCTTTGCTAACTGTCACCACAATACGTGAGCATATCATCAGCATTTCACAGAAAACAAAGCCCTCAACGCCCTCACTATTTTCCACACACTTGTGCAGTCTGCCACAAGATGAGAGAGACATCTAGAAATTTTAGTTCTCAAAGTGCTTTTATATAATGGGGATCTCCCCACTGTGTCGTGTCTGCGTCGCACAGTATGACTTCAGCCAATCGCTGTCTATCTAGAGGTGAATTTTATTTTTCTTGCCAGGTTGCTGCCTAGCCATGTTAAATCCATGCAACCACTTACCCTCGGTCCCTGCCGTACTTATATTAAAAGGAAGAATGTATTGTTCTGGCCTTATCCATTTCTGCACTGAAGCTCGCCGTTTTCTTGTTAAGTGGGGTTTTCGGATGTCATTAACCTCCTGCTTGGTTCATCTCCAAAATGCATTTGACTTTAACTTATTTATTCACTTTAACTTATTTATTTTCCCGCCCATTTTCTTAGGTTAGTGGAGGTAGACATGGCTTGTTGCATTGTCCTGCTGGAACTTGAACTTCCCGCCATTTTCTGGGGGAGGAGAAGGGAGGGGGGAGGGGTTATGTTAGTGGAGGTAGGCCAATTGACCTACCTGCCTGCCAAAATTCGAACTTCCTGCCATGATGTCATTGCGACATTGCCATATCTATCGCCGCCATCTCGGGTCCGCCATCTTTAATACATTTTGCAACAATGCCGAATGGGGTGGTGCTGCCCTTGTTCTACTACTTCAGTTATGTTCCATTCTTGTGCCATAATCTGTCTGGTTGTTTCTATATTTTTTAATCTGCTCATTTAAGTTTTTCACTCTCACTTCTTTTCTGATGCCTACATTCACTCTCCTGTCAGACAGAATGTACCCAACTACTCTTCTTAGCAATTGGATCTCCAGTGCTTGTATTCCGATGGGAACTAGTGCTTCTGGTGTGTTGTCCAGGCAACAGTTTCAAGAATTAGGGAGCAGTAGTTATTATGAGCAGTAGTGGGTCAAAAATAAGCTTGATCATTTGGCCTGCGACTCCAACCTGCGGAGTAAATGTACAGTACATGTACATATACAGTAAATGTGCAGTAAATTTTTTGATAGCGTCGTCAGCTCAAGAAAGAATTTTCGTAACTACCATCATTTACCTCCGTGAAATTATCGGTAAGTCTATATTTCGATTACAGTTCAGTGAAGATTATCGCTAGTTGAAGTACTGGTTTAGTTCCTTGGTTGGGACAATGGGATCAGCTGGCTCTACTTTGCCTATTGTAGATCACACAAGCTTTTCCATAGAGCATCTGGTCTTTATGTTTCAGATTAATGCATTGGCATGTCTTGGTTATCGTTTTCCTCAGACTGATTGATTGTGCTTTCTGCTTGTAATCAATTTTATTAACAAGGGTAGGAGGTCACTTATAAGTCCGATGTGCAATGTCTTCAAGATTCGTGAATTGTTTTAGCACTTCCGTTACCCAGGTGCAGGCTTTCTCTTCAGATTTCCGGTCTTTGGGGAGCAAATTTATTGTGTAACAGAGTTAGTTGGACAGAAAATCCATGGAGTTGATCTTTCACGTCCAGGAATGCTATGGAAGTCGTCTCCCAAATTGTCTGTTGTGCCTCCACTGCAAGTTCAGGTACACTGATACACCTAAAGTGTCTGTATGTTGGCACATTTTATTTCTTGCATATTTTAGAGAATAAGTCACAAATATGATATTGTGAGCTGATAATCCAGGCATGAATTTCTTTGCTTGTGCATTTCATGGTAAATTTATACGTGGGGATCGGATTATAGGGTGCATTATGGATAGATACAAGCTGAAATACTGTTACATTTGAAGCAGAAACTACGTACTCGAATTTCACAGTGAAGGGTCAGAATATTTATGTTAGTGTTCCTAGCACTATTTGTATGCTACTATATCAAATCGAATTTTGAAAATTCAGTTTTTAAACAGGCTGTCCTGCCTAATTTCGGAGGCAAATTTTCTTAATGGATTTAATATTTACAAATATATGTTTGACTTGTTTGTCTTCATTACTAATGGACGTGAGTAGCACGCTCGGTAATAAGTCAAAGCGTTTGTATGCCGCTACTCCATCTGCTCGTCTGTTACTTCTGTGGTGTCTTCAGACAGTGGAGTCTAGATTAAGGAAGCTGGAGAGCATGCTTGGCTTGAGCCAGGTGTCCAAGCTCATTAGAAGAAAGACATGGGTGTCATTATTCTGAAATATATGGCGGACTTCGTCGAAATGAGTTGAAAGTGATGGCCACCTATATTCTACAATAACAATACAGACACACTGGTAGGACTAGTGTCTGCATCGGTAGACAAGTTCGTAACCCCTGAAGCACAGGCTTTACAGTTCATTTGCACTCCTTTTTTCCAGCCTTTATCCGCACCATTATCCTGCCATCTCTTATTCTCACGCTATGTAGCCCAAATTCGGATTGTACATTATTCAACATTTTTATCTTTCAGCAGTGAGATTGTTGCATATTATCAGACTTGTCTTAATCACTATATCTGTTTCAGACCTTTTCGTATATGATACAAACTTCATGATTGTGGGTCTAGGTTTCGAACATTACAAAGTTCTAAACCCTACCCTATAACTTCTGGTTATAGAATGTGCTGCACGTATATTTGCTCTCACTTTAAGCTTCTAAAGTTTAAAACGGCTATGTTAACAGTAAATATTTTAATTTTACCAGTGTACTTTTCAGTGCTACACAACAATAAGTCAGCTACATTGCTTTCGACTAGAAGAATTACGAGCGATGTTCCGTACCATTTTACCAACATGGAAGAAAAAGGAAAATGCTGCTACTGTCAGTAGATATTTGCCATGGCTTCTGGCTCATCATCAAACCCGGAGAGACATCTGAAATCGAAGCATCCTACAGCACAGTTCCAGAGGAACGATGGGCTCAGGAAGCCGACCAACATCGCCACCAATCGATGCAGAAATTCGAGAAATCATTTCTCTTGAACCGTTTTCACTGACGTCTGAAGCTGTATCCAGCTCATCGGTGTTGTCAGGTTCTGGACCAAGTCCTAATTTATTTCCTTTTGCGGTGTCTTCACTCTCAACTGATTTTCATTTACAACAACAGATAAGTAATTTTTTTAATCGCTCTCTTTAAATAAAAATGTGGCGTTAGATGTACAGCTTTTAAAAATAATTTGCAGAGAATACTAACCTTGTATTGTATGTTAATCGGGGGCCTAGAAAAGACGGAGAGGCTCCATCCCCACTGCAGCAGCAGTAGTCCACAACCCCACGATGACTACCGCAGTCCACTTCACCCCGCCCGACACCAAACCACTCTTTCGGGGTTATTGTGCGGTTTTGGCCTCAGTGGTTCCCCCCGGGAAAGTCTCACACCAGATGAGTGTAGCCCCTATGTTTGCGTGATAGAGCAATGGTGGTGTACGCTTACGTGGAGAACTTGTTTGCGCAGCAATTACCGACATAGTGTAGCTGAGGCAGAAGAAGGCTAACCAACCCGCATTCGCCGAGGCAGATGGAAAACCGCCTAAAAACCATCTACAGACTGGCCGGCTCACCGGACCTTGACTCAAGTCCGCTGGGAGGATTCGTGCTTGGGACCAGGCGCTCCTTCCCAGCCCGGAAAGTCATGCGTTAGACCGCATGGCTAACCTGGCAGGCAATACTATCCTTTCTCTATAGTTGAAGAGACGTGATTTAAATGCCGAAATTATGATTAACCAAGTCGAAAAACATTGTCAAACTCTCTAATGCTCGGTTTGCATCATGAGTTATTTGATAAAATTAAAAATGATTTGATCACTGGAAAGGCAGGCCGTCTTTCGTCTGATGCGTGGACGAGTGTAAATTGACATTAGTACCCGTGCACTCACTGTACATATCATAGATGAGAAAAGTTAACAACAGTCATACCTTCTACAGTGCTCGCAATTCGAAGACAGACACACTGCATGAAACCTCTGAAACTGCGCCAAATCTGTTATCCCAAATACAATATCAATTTTAAAATCACTTCCATAATAACATAAAATGCGTCAGATATTGAATTAACTACAAGAATGGACGATGTCAACGAGTTGTTATGTTTCTTAAGGAGAGACCCTTTGGTAAAGCAGACATGCAGAAAAGCAAGAATATTTAAAAAATGACCGACTGAAACCGAAACAAGTTGTTCCAACCAGATGAAACTCTACTTACGAAATTTTCCAAAGATTTACCTTAAATAAAGATCCCATAATTTCTTGCCTCGCTTTTTAGGTGGAAAATCGATCGCCTAAAACTTAAAAGGTATAGGCTGGAAGATAATGCAACAGGCTTTACAGGTTTTGAAAGTTTTTGATGAGGTAAAGAAAGAAGTGTCCTCAGAGAAAACAGACGCACTTTTAAAAATGGAAATCTTGTCGCATTTAATGGAAAAGCAACCAAAATATTTTAAAGACAAAAATAAAGAATATCCACAAGAAAAAGAGCCATTGGTTGATAATTTGCTTAAGCGGTTATCAGAGCGATTGGAGATTATCTCCGGTAGCGAACTGGTTAGTCAGGCAACGTTACTGGGCCACCGATTCAAAGTTAAGTATTTTCAGACGATAAAACATTCCAGGACTGCTACATGAAGGCAATTCCAGAGATGAAAGCATTGATTGTTCAATAAGAAAGTTCATTTCTCAACCAGCTACCACCGTAACACATGAGACTTCTTCAGTCTGGGAGGAGTTCAATGAAACTATTAGTCAGCTTTAGGTAAGTCACCACCCAGAAAATGCGGCAATTATCGAACTGGACAAATATTTAGTGGAGGGATATTTGCATAGAAACAGCAATCCCTTGAACTCGTGGGAAAGAAGAAGACTGATATGGCCAGCGCTGTATCAATTCGATCTAAAAGTGTTATGTATCAGGGCAACATCAGTTGCCTGTGTTGAAAAGCAGGACAAATGTGCACTAAGAAGAGAAAGAGACTCACAGCGACTAAAATGCGTTAAATTTTATTTATAAATGACAATACCGATTAATTTTTCCTTTATGGGTACATATATGGTGATACTGACTGTAAATGATGACTGCAGATACACTTCAGTTGCAGTTATAATTTTTATATATTTTTCCCAACAAAAGTATCAATATATAACCAGAATCAGCCTTCATTCTTAAAATTTTTTACTTGATGAAACATATTTAGGATTTTGTTGTAATACACTCCTGGAAATGGAAAAAAGAACACATTGACACCGGTGTGTCAGACCCACCATACTTGCTGCGGACACTGCGAGAGGGCTGTACAAGCAATGATCACACGCACGGCACAGCGGACACACCAGGAACCGCGGTGTTGGCCGTCGAATGGCGCTAGCTGCGCAGCATTTGTGCATCGCCGCCGTCAGTGTCAGCCAGTTTGCCGTGGCATACGGAGCTCCATCGCAGTCTTTAACACTGGAAGCATGCCGCGACAGCGTGGACGTGAACCGTATGTGCAGTTGACGGACTTTGAGCGAGGGCGTATAGTGGGCATGCGGGAGGCCGGGTGGACGTACCGCCGAATTGCTCAACACGTGGGGCATGAGGTCTCCACAGTACATCGATGTTGTCGCCAGTGGTCGGCGGAAGGTGCACGTGCCCGTCGACCTGGGACCGGACCGCAGCGACGCACGGATGCACGCCAAGACCGTAGGATCCTACGCAGTGCCCTAGGGGACCGCACCGCCACTTCCCAGCAAATTAGGGACACTGTTGCTCCTGGGGTATCGGCGAGGACCATTGGCAACCGTCTCCATGAAGCTGGGCTACGGTCCCGCACACCGTTAGGCCGTCTTCCGCTCACGCCTCAACATCGTGCAGCCCGCCTACAGTGGTGTCGCGACAGGCGTGAATGGAGGGACGAATGGAGACGTGTCGTCTTCAGCGATGAGAGTCGCTTCTGCCTTGGTGCCAATGATGGTCGTATGCGTGTTTGGCGCCGTGCAGGTGAGCGCCACAATCAGGACTGCATACAACCGAGGCACACAGGGCCAACACCCGGCATCATGGTGTGGGGAGCGATCTCCTACACTGGCCGTACACCACTGTTGATCGTCGAGGGAACACTGAATAGTGCACGGTACATCCAAACCGTCATCGAACCCATCGTTCTACCATTCCTAGACCGGTAAGGGAACTTGCTGTTCCAACAGGACAATGCACGTCCGCATGTATCCCGTCCCACCCAACGTGCTCTAGAAGGTGTAAGTCAACTACCCTGGCCAGCAAGATCTCCGGATCTGTCCCCCATTGAGCATGTTTGGGACTGGATGAAGCGTCGTCTCACGCGGTCTGCACGTCCAGCACGAACGCTGGTCCAACTGAGGCGCCAGGTGGAAATGGCATGGCAAGCCGTTCCACAGGACTACATCCAGCATCTCTACGATCGTCTCCATGGGAGAATAGCAGCCTGCATTGCTGCGAAAGGTGGATATACACTGTACTAGTGCCGACATTGTGCATGCTCTGTTGCCTGTGTCTATGTGCCTGTGGTTCTGTCAGTGTGATCATGTGATGTATCTGACCCCAGGAATGTGTCAATAAAGTTTCCCCTTCCTGGGACAATGAATTCACGGTGTTCTTATTTCAATTTCCAGGAGTGTATTTATAAATTTTATAGCAGACAAAATTTAAAACTTTCGTATCTAAAAATTACTAGGGACATAACACAAAATTATTACTCCTCTTTATATGTTCTGTCAAACTAGTACAAAATCAGATAAAAATAGAGGTTTAGTGACCTGAATTAAAAAGGCAGTGTACCTTCCTTTTACTTACTTTCGTGAGAGAATGGTGAGTGCTGAGTCATGAAAAAGAGCTAGTTCATTCCAGTGAGCGACCAGTTCTGATCTGATTTCTGAAAAGAACAGTTTTGCTCATCTCTAATATAAAAATGCAGTAAATGAAGCAGACAAAAAGGAATACAGACATCTCAAAAATGATATCGACAGGAAGTGCAAAATGGCTAAGCATGGATGGCTAGAGAACAAATGTAAGGATGTAGAGGCTTATCTCACTAGGGGTAAGATAGATACTGCCTACAGGAAAATTAAAGATACCTTTGGAGAAAGAACCACTTGCATGAATATCAAGAGCTTTGATGGGAACCCAGTTCTAAGCAAAGAAGGAAAATCAGAAAGGTGGAAGGAGTATATAGAGGGGCTATACAAGGGCGATGTACTTGAGGACAATATTATGGAAATGGAAGAGGATGTAGATGAAGATGAAATGGGAAATACGATACTGCGTGAAGAGTTTGACAGAGCACTGAAAGACCTGAGTCGAAACAAGGCCCCCGGAGTAGACAACATTCCATTAGAACTACTGACAGCCTTGGGAGAGCCAGTAGTGACAAAACTCTACCATCTGGTGAGCAAGATGTATGAGACAGGCGAAATACCCTCAGACTTCAAGAAGAATATAATAATTCCAATCCCAAAGAAAGCAGGTGTTGACAGATGTGAAAATTACCGAACTATCAGTTTAATGAGCCACAGCTGCAAAATACTAACGCGAAATCTTTACAGACAAATGGAAAAACTGATAGAAGTCAACCTCGGGGAAGATCAATTTGGATTCCGTAGAAATGTTGGAACATGTGAGGCAATACTCACCCTACGACTTATCTTAGAAGAAAGATTAAGGAAAGGCAAACCTACGTTTCTAGCATTTGTAGACTTAGAGAAAGCTTTTGACAATGTTGATTGGAATACTCTCTTTCAAATTCTGAAGGTGGCAGGGGTAAAATACAGGGAGCGAAAGGCTATTTACAATTTGTACAGAAACCAGATGGCAGTTATAAGAGTCGAGGGGCATGAAAGGGAAGCAGTGGTTGGGAAAGGAGTGAGACAGGGTTGTAGCCTCTCCCCGATGTTATTCAATATGTATATTGAGAAAGCAATAAAGGAAACAAAAAGAAAAGTTCAGAGTAGGTATTAAAATCCATAGAGAAGAAATAAAAACTTTGAGGTTCGCCGATGGCATTGTAATTCTGTCAGAGACGGCAAAGTACTTGGAAGAGCAGTTGAACGGAATGGACAGTGTCTTGAAAAGAGGGTATAAGATGAACATCAACAAAATCAAAACGAGGATAATGGAATGTAGTCGAATTAAGTCGGATGATGCTGAGGGAATTAGATTAGGAAATGAGACACTTAAAGTAGTAAAGGAGTTTTGCAATTTGGGGAGCAAAATAACTGATGATGGTCGAAGTAGAGAGGATATAAAATGTAGACTGGCAATGGAAAGGTAAGCGTTTCTGAAGAAGAAAAATTTGTTAACATCGAGTATAGATTTAAATGTCAGGAAGTCGTTTCTGAAAGTATTTGTATGGAGTGTAGCCATGTATGGAAGTGAAACGTGGACGATAAATAGTTTAGACAAGAAGAGAATAGAAGCTTTCGAAATGTGGTGCTACAGAAAAATACTGAAGATTAGATGGGTAGATCACATAACTAATGAGGAAGTATTGAATAGAATTGGGGAGAAGAGGAGCTTGTGGCACAACTTGACTAGAAGAAGGGATCGGTTGGTAGGACATGTTCTGAGACATCGAGAGATCACCAACTTAGTAGTGGAGGGCAGCGTGGAGGGTAAAAATCGTAGAGGGAGACCAAGAGATGAATACACTAAGCAGATTCAGAAGGATGTAGGTTGCAGTAGGTACTGGGAAATGAAGAAGCTTGCACAGGATAGAGTAGCATGGAGAGCTGCATCAAACCAGTCTCAGGACTGAAGACCACAACAACAACAATGCAGACGCCATCCGTTTTGGTTTTCTTCATAGTCACGACATGTAGCAGGAATGCCCGGTGTTACTTCACTGTCTGCAGAGGCTCTGCACAAGCATGGGAGAGATTTCTTGCTTAGCTACTCTCAAGCAGTGTGGTCGGGCAAGGGTCGGCAGTCCGGGAGTTGTGAGTATGTAGTGCACTGTCGAATTTCGTATGTGTGCTATGGTCAGTAGCTGTGTGATAAGCTCTTGGAACTGTTTAAGATGCATGACGTATGGTGAGTCACGTGCGATCATCCGAACACTTGTACCATCTACACAACGTACACTACCTTCGGTGGCCAGATTGGTGGTGGTATCGAGTAGTCGACGATGTCTGAGCAGTCCATACAATGACAGAAGATCACCTCCTATTAAGCAATGTGTCACGTTGGCTATCATAAATTGCTGTTCGAACTTTCGATGTAGGCCTAGGATTAGCCAGCACATCATATGACGAATTGTCTTTATCCTGGATCCATAAGTAACTAAAAGGTGACAACCATTACAGATACGGAGAGGTAGAAGAGTGGATGGGTAGGCAGACAGACATGAGATCGGCATAGTGATCTGTGACGAACAGTTGACAGCTGCTGTATGGAAAGCCAGTCAGTGTCGTCACTGACCTCCTGTCATGCTTCACAACTCGCATGGTGGTGTACATTTCTGTGCTTGAGGTCCAACCTCCTGTGTTACCAGCAGATGCGGGCCATCGGCTGCATTTTCCTGGTGAGTGATGCCGGTGAGAACGATGACTGGCCTGCCACGCTCACAGTGCAACGACTAGCGCGGTAAGCTCCGTAACCTACGCCTGTAATGATGCTATAACCGAATCTGGCGGTGAGCTGACAGTTGCTACCATTGCAGGCAGGTACATTTCCGCGATTCAGTCCATTCAAACGGAATTTCTTGTACCTTTCCATATTTTTCTCATTAAATTTTCGGTACAAGAGATTTAATAGCGAGAGGGTTTTACCCTGCAGAAATAAATCAGTAGGTAACAAGCAGGAAAAAAAATATGGAAATGAGCGTTTGGCGTCATTGGCCGGGAGGCCCCTTTAGGGGCAGTTCTGGCCGCCTTGGTCCACGTCTCATTACACTCGAGAATGGACCAAACGGCGTTTGTTTATTTATTGACAGATTTTATTTAGTGTGTGCCACGTTTCTCTGCATCCTTTCCCTTGTGCAACCTGGGCTGTATGAGCGGGAAATTATGTGAAGTAGCAGAAAGCTTTAGTCAGATGTTGTATCATCACATGAGTAGAGCGGTTCTGTGGCAGGGTAGTACCAACCCCCAAGTGCGACCAAGTTTGGGAAATACCAAGTGTTCATATCAGGTCAGAGAGGTCGCGAAGGCAAGAGCATTGGCTCTGTCAGGCTGGCGAACCACCCCCCTCCACCCTCGCTTGTGAACGTGCAACGGTTAGGCGATGAGGCCTGCAGGAGAGTGATTCCTGGATAACGGCACTGTGCAGACGTTGAAGACTTAGCTCTCGCTTTTATGATAATATTATAAAAGGTATTAGAATGTTTCAAATCTGTTCGTTACTAAGGTCCAGATGTTGAAATGAAGTGTGAGATCACCACGAAACCCCCATAAGGGTGTTTATTTTCGTAATTTGATTAAATTTCAGTAAGAACTTTGCGTTTGTGCCGTGGTCAGGCATGCACCATCGGCCTTAAGCTCACGGTCGCATTATTGCTCTAAGGGTAACGGAAGTTAATTCATTTAATGTTTTTTAATGTGGTGTTCCTTTCACAGTGATATTTTGGGGGATTTTCGTTCTTATTTCTGATATGTTTTCTTTGTGTATTTGGTTTCCCGCCATGTGGTCGGCTGGAGCAACTGTCACATTAGTAAAGCACAGCTTCGTTCCAAAAATGTACAGTAGCTTCACTACAGTTTTGTGTAACTCAATTCCGAAATAGTAAATTTGGGCGGAAGATTAGAACTCTGAATCATGAAATATGCGCGTATTCACTTTGGTGCGAAACTGTGTCAATGGTCGTTAATAGGAAGGTGGGCCATATCAATTGATACAAAGTACGAGTAAATAATTATACGGTAGTACGTGAGTGGACACGGCAGAAGTAATCCCGTGTGTCAGAAATTTTGCGTTTCTGTTGGCTACCCCAAGGTGATAAATGTTCCTTGCGCCCACGTAACCGATTTGCTTATAATGCAGTGCGTTGTATATATGAAAAGTTCAGATTTATATGCCTGCAAAATTTTCCCGCCGTACGAAGGTACTGGGAGATGAAGAAACTTGCACAGGATAGAGTAGCATGGAGAGCTGCATCAAACCAGTCTCAGGACTGAAGACCACAACAACATCAACGATATTAAATGTTCTTGTGCCCCAGTTCAGTAACGTGGTGTTGTTTCGGAACGCAGGATTAAACCAAAATTGCCATTCAGAGTCAAGTTGCCCATTTGCTTCCCCTCTTTGGCGCACGTTTTACTGAAGTCGGAAATAATTAGGTAGACACTCTTTCTCCCTGACCGAGTCCACTTGTGTCTTTTGCTAAACTTACTCTGTGTGACCCATAGTAATTAATTTTAATGGCAATAGAAGGCATGGGTTTAGGTATAATTGGGTGCCTGCATAAAATTCCATTGAAGCCAAGTCTGCACTCCCATCTCCCTTTCCATAATTACGTGCTGAAAGTAAGTCCTGTTTATTAGAGAGACCATTTGTCGTGATGTATAATATTAGAGCCCCAGCTGTTGCATCGCCATTAACTAGTTCCAACAGACATGTGATTAATTGTTCAAATGCTATAGGTAGTCAATAAATATCAATTAATCGAGATCTTCTACTGATTATTTCCTCCCTTTATCATTAACAACTTAAAAGAATAAGTAAACCCTAAAGTATACAAAGCTCCCTAGAAAATGGAAAATAGGATTGATAAAATATCCCTTAAATATGACAGGCAAACCCCCACAAATTAGTCCCTACTTCAGTCACATGCTGGGTCAACAAACAAAAATAGTTTAAAACTCTAATCTCCCAATTAAGCCCTGCATAGGTGCGTTCTGTAGTGGTTATAAAGATTGCGTTATCCGTTGCCTTCAAACCCATCCGCTAAAAATTATTAATACCCCAGCAGTAACTCGCAGGGGCCTGTAATTTCGTGGAGCACACGAGTTTTGTAGACGAGTACTACAGAGGGTAACTTACAGAAGCATTAGTACACGATAAGCGACTGTAAACATCCTACCAAGTAGAATTTTGTCAGTACCATCCGTAGGCTGGTTACGTTGCACGATATTACGCGCTAACGCGTCCAGGTCACCGGCCCATATTGTGAGGATCTTCTGTGCGTTTGGAGGGATACTCTATAAGTCTATAGCAAGATATTCCTCAGTATATCTTCATTGATGGCGCTCCTCGCAGCAACTGCGAGGGAGTGCGGCCTCTTAACTCCTCTGTTGACAGCAACTTTTCATGTCATTTTGCTTCAGACTGCGATAGCCACGTGATCAGAGTGTTCTTCAGAGTTGTATATCGGTCTGCGCTCGACGGTAAGGGCAGAATATTCTGTACCTCGCCATCCATGTCTTCATTGTGTGCGGCTACGACCTGAGTGTACTTGATTTCGTCCGCTGTGACACTGGCGAGCGCAAATAGACTTCCACGTTGCGTGAACCATAAGACGGCGTTCTGCTGACAAAATGGTGGTGGTTTAACGGCGATGCAAATGACATGTGCTCGGGGCAACGTCGACGGCTGGTACCGGGTCCGACATTGCTTTATTGACCTACGCAGACAGAGTGTTGTGTGGTTGATGTGGCAAATCGGCTCTTAACATTCGAAGGAAATCGTCGATTTACAGGTGGTGCAGGATACGGTGTCCGATGCGTAGTGACCAATTTTTGTCGCAAGAGCTGGGTGAGTTCTTCCGTTTGTTCAGAAGGGAAGGCCAACAAGCATTTGCCACCTTTTGGCCAGTGGGCATTTCCCCTACAGCACTCTGAGCTACCCCCCACCACGGCCGCTCTCCCCACGTTTTCCCAGCCAACTGCGCATCTAGCGGCCATGGCATTTTGTGCTCACTACAGCAAGTAGACGACGCACAGCACGGTTGGTATGCGCTTCATGTTCAGTATGACATGGTACAGTTACAACGTTAACAGCTTATGGCCCATTTTCCGTGCCTGACCAAGGCACAAACGCAAAGTTCTTACTAAAATTTAATCAAATTACGAAAATAAACACCCTTATGGGGGTTTCGTGGTAATCTCACACTTCATTTCAACATCTGGACCTTAGTAACGAACAGATTTGAAACATTCTAATACCTTTTGATAATATAATCATAAACGTGAGAACTAAGTCATCAATGTCTGCATAGTGCCATTATCCAGGAACCAGTCTCCTGCAGGCGTCATCGCCTAACCGTTGCACGTTCACAAGCGAGGGTGGAGGGGGGTGGTTCGCCAGCCTGACAGAGCCAATACTCTTGCCTTCGCGACCTCTCTGACCTGATATGAACACTTGGTATTTCCCAAACTTGGTCGCACTTGGGGGTTGGTACTACCCTGCCACAGAACCGCTCTACTCATGCGATGCTACAACATCTGACTAAAGCTTTCTGCTACTTCACATAATTTCCCACTCATACAGCCCAGGTTGCACAAGGGAAAGGACGCAGGGAAACGTGACACACACTAAATAAAATCTGTGAATAAATAAACAAACGCCGTTTGGTCCATTCTCTAATGTAATGAGACGTGGACCAAGGTGGCCGGAACTGCCTCGTAAGGCGCCTTCCGGCCAATGACGCCAAACGCTCATTTCCATTTATTTCTGCTTGTTACCAACTGATTTATTTCTGCAGGGTAAAACCCTCTCGCTCTTGTACTGGAAATTCAATGAGAAGAATATGGAACGGTACAAGAAATTTCGTTTCAATGGACTGAATAGCGGAAATGTACCTGGCTGCAATAGTAGCAACTGTCAGCTCACCGCCAGATTCGGTTATAGCATCATTACAGGCGTAGGTTACGGAGCTTACCGCGCTAGTCGTTGCACTGTGAGCGTGGCAGGCCAGTCATCGTTCTCACCGGCATCGCTCACCAGGAAAATACAGCCGATGGCCTGCATCTGCTGGTAACACAGGAGGTTGGACCTCAAGCACAGAAATGTACACCACCATGCGAGTTGTGAAGCGTGACAGGAGGTCAGTGATCACAGAAATCATGTCGGGGTCATCAATAATGTTGCGACAAATGTGAAACTAGCTTTCAATCAACATTTATTGTCTGATGTGTTCACACAATGCAATCTGGGAGTATTCTATAATCGTCAAAATTCAGCAACAGCATAAATATGTAAAATAAAGAATAAACACAATGTCAAAGATATTACATCTAAATGTAATCACTGTACAACTTGCACACGACTACACCTTGATGCATTACAATGTACAAACACTAGGCAAGAACTACATAGTAATATGATAGAAGACTAAGTCTAATACTTGACACTCATGGCACCACACCTCAAATTTTTATTCATATAATCTTTATAGCAGCATTCCATATGTCTCTCTTTTTTCTGTAATCATCTACAAATGCGAGTGTGGTTTCTTTGGAATCAACAGAATTGACCCATAAGGCCTGGAATCTTTCGCAAACGAGTTACAGAAACTATTTGGTAAAAAAATTCATTTTTGCTCTACTTGTAGCTTTATATGTCAGGTTCATCATCAGGTGTCCATCATTTCGTTAATGGTCCTAATTATTGTGATATTTATGTGGAAGTGAGACAATGAGTGAAATTCGATAAAGTTTGCAATGAAAATTAGGCGTCGGTAGGATTTTGCGTCTGGTACATATCATATAATATGTTGCTGCATATGAAATTTAGCTAACACATAAAATTTTTCTTCAGACTTGGTTGGAGGTCTCTGTCACTATCTCGAGAGAACTGATACGACGTAGCACACTCATTTGCGATTGCGCTGCGCCAGCGATAAGGCCAGAGTTAAGTATCCACAACATTCCTCATATTTCATAAATGGTTTGAGATACTGAAACGAGATTTTGGCAAATGATAGCACACAAAGAATAGGAACTTTTTCATAAGCTACTGGCCTTACTTTTCGTCAGTTCCTCTTTTAATAAACCACTGTTTCAGACTTCCCTCGCAATTGCTTCTGCACAACATGTTAGTGAGATGAAACTGTGTAAACTCCAAAAGATGAAAATTATAACATGGCAACAAGAGAAATGTGTAGATTCTGCTCAAAATTCCCCAATCGTGACACGTCCATGAAAGTTAAAATTGGTTAACAAACCAGGCGAAAGTAAATCACTGCAGTTTATGCAAAATTCTTTTTAGATAGGCTCTACTAACCAAAGAAGAGGTGTCAGACCTTTTTGAAGGGTCACCAGGCAAGTCAGGCGTGGAGGGACCCTGCTTAATATTTGCCAAAAATGTGAGTGTAGGCTTCAGTTTAGAACGGCTCTTCCCCTCCAGCACTCGGCATTTCCCCTACAGCACTCTGAGTTACCCCCCACCACGGCCGCTCTCCCCACGTTTTTCCAGCCGACTGTGCATCTATGGCCACGGCATTTTGTGCTCACTACAGTATAAGTGGACGATGCACAGCACGGTTGGTTTGCGCTTCATGTTCAGTAAGACATGGTACAGTTACAACGTCAATTGCTATCAGAAATCATGTCAGAGTCATCAATAATGGTACGACAAATTTGAAACTAACTTTGAAGCAACATTTAATGTCTGGTGTGTTCACACAATGCAATCTGAGAGTATTCTATAAACGTCACAATTCAGCAACAGCATAAATATGTAAAATAAAGAATAAACACAATGTCAAAGGTATTACATCTAAATGTAATCACTGTACAACTTGCACACTACTACACCTTGATGCATTACAATGTACAAACACTAGGCAAGAACTACACAGTAGTATGATAGAAGACTAAGTCCAATACTTGACACTCATGGCACCACACCTCAAATTTTTACCCATATAATCTTTATAGCAGCATTCCTTATGTCTCTCTTTGTCTGTAATCATCTACAAATGTGAGTGTGCTTTCTTTGGAATCAACAGACATTCACATAAATCGCATTAAAGTATAACCTCAGCACACTGTGCAACGAAACACATGGGCCGCAGGTGTATTCCGTCTGCTAAACAGCACAAATGGTTCCCACCAAGCCCAGAAAGCAAAGCGCTTTTACACATGGCCTCCATTTCAAGGAACTGAGGCATGCACAAATGTGTATGTGTTGCTGCGCGCCGGCCGGAGTGGCCGAGCGGTTCTAGGCGCTACAGTCTGGAACCGCGCGACCGCTACGGTCGCAGGTTCGAATCCTGCCTCGGGCATGGATGTTAGTGATGTCCTTAGGTTAGTTAGGTTTAAGTAGTTCTAAGTTCTAGGGGACTGATGACCTCAGCAGTTAAGTCCCATAGTGCTCAGAGCCATTTTTTTGTTGCTGCGCATCCAGAAATGTTGGTGAACGCGCGAAATTGAACGGAAAAAGGCATCATGAGGACGCATTATAATGGCTACTGTGCCACGCCGTTTTAGATACCATTGACTGGCAGCAGTTACTATAGCGGCACGAAACTCTCCGAATTCTGTCGACGAGTTGTGATCAGTACCAGGGGGCAGGAGCTCTAAATAAAGGGAACAGTCATTAATTTACATCCTGCATTTACAACACAAAGTAATATATACTTGTACAGGACATCACAGGATGAATGATTTCATTTGAATAGTTATTGAATTTATAACAGAAAAAAGTAGCGACTTCTACCAGACAGGTGAGTGTTTGAGGCCTGCATGAACTTGATGATCACTGAATAAAAGGTCATACAATAAAGTTTATTTGATTTGTGGTAAGGACTGTAGTACCAAACTGCTGAGGTCATCGGTTTTAGGCCTACGCACTGCTTAATCTAACTTACACTAAGGACAATACATACATCCATGCCCGAAGGAGGACTCGAACCTCCGGCGGGATACAATAACGTAACGTAACAAAAGTATGGTATCGTACAGGTAAATACGTACACTCACCTCTTTTTTATTGAAGATATCTGTTGGTGAATGCATTTGCTGAAGATTACTTCAAATTATACGTTTGTTCATTATGCAGAGTCAGACGCTTGTCTCTTATTTGGTGGGTTCTGCGCTCCATGTTCTGAATTTTTATAGCAGATTTAACTGTTAGCAGAGAGTTAAGAAGTGTAGATCCCATATACCTTTTTTTGTGTCACACAACATAGAAAAAACACTTTCTCTTTCTGCATTTGAATACCTAAGTGTTAACACAATCTTTACAATTGTAGAAATATTTGCGAAAACTATTTGTCATTTAAAATTTTTGATTGATGACAGTTTACACCAAAAGGCTTCAGGCAATTCTTTTTGTAAGATCTCCTTGTCTGTTTCATGAAAATAGCAAGGTAATGATTTCCATTCATTGTGTAATGAGACAGGATTTGGTAACAAATGCTGATACTTCTCCGAAACGATTTGTAAATTTGACATATCTCTTCTCCTTTCATAGCTAAGAGCAACATTTGGCTCAACTAACTGAATACTGTGGAATAGTGTCCCTGATAGAGGTAATCGGCGTATCACCTCAATTACAGCAGTTTGATAAAACTGCAGACACCGTTCCCAAAAATTATCAATATCTGTTTTTTCGTTATCACTGGAAAAATTTAAAAACTTTTCATGTTCACTTCCAAGGTAGATTTCGTTAAGTAAAGTTTGAGGGTCAAGAGAATTTAATGTATATATATATATTTAAAGGAGATGGTTTTCATAAAGTTTTGACAAAGGGCTCTGACTACTTTCTGTGTTTGTGATTGTAGTTGCCC
The DNA here is from genome assembly GCF_023864345.2 of Schistocerca serialis cubense. Taxonomy (NCBI): domain Eukaryota; kingdom Metazoa; phylum Arthropoda; class Insecta; order Orthoptera; family Acrididae; genus Schistocerca; species Schistocerca serialis. Next base: position 600,282,182 of record NC_064641.1, on the reverse strand, counting down.
TATTAAATTCTGCTTACTTTGAAAAAGAGTATTTGCGCTGTTATAAAAAACAAGAACGTATTTCATAAATTTGAGATAAGTTTTGTATAAATGTTATTCATTTAATGACTTATCATTTCCTGCTTCGTCACTCTATCATCTTAACCTGGCTTCAAGAAAATTTCTTATTTATTACTTAATAAGAGTTGCAGAGGTTCCCACTGCTCTAAAATCCTCGCTATACACTGCTGTAATGCTAGTCACCTTGCTTCATTAGGTCTTAAAATTTTATGTTTCTCTTGGTTCATGAAATCTTGTAATAAAGAGAGCATTGCTTGTCTTTTGTTGCTGTGGCTAAAGCAGGATGCCATGTTTCTTATTAAACCTTCTGCATTTCTCGGCAGTTTCACTGCAGCTATACTGGAAGCAATGTGTAAGGAAAGGCATACACATTTAATAACGAAGAATGAGTCATCTAGCTGTTTTCAGTTTTGTCATCAACGAGCAATTTTCCCCTACCATCACACTTGTATTGTTTGCAGCTATGACAATAATATTTTTAGCTGGAATATTTTCCTCGTTGAAACATGTGGTGGCTGCATAAGACAGAGCTTGCGCGGTATAATTTATGGCATCTAAAGTTACGATTTCCAGAACCTGTGTAGCTATACACTCATTGTTTTCAGAAAAAAATCTAACAACTGTACTCAACAATGTTTTACTAAGCATGTCAGTGCCTTCGTCTACAAATAATGAAAAATTGTGAATTTGCAGAATATCGTCCAATTTATCATACTCTACTATAGCCACAACATTTTTTTATAACACTGTGCATTTTGTTCTATGAATTTTCATATTTTGGGCAATTTCAGAAACGACGAAAATGTCTTTTATGAGGTCACTTATATGTTTTATTGTTGACAAGGTGCCCGTCCGCTGTGGCCGAGCGGCTCTGGGCGCTTCAGTTCGCAACCGCGCTACTGCTACGGCCGCAGGTTCGATCATCCTGGATGTCTGTGATGTCCTTAGGTAAGTTAGATTTAAGTAGTTCTAAGTCTAGGGGACTCAGATGTTAAGTCCCATAGTGCTTAGAGCCATTTTTTTGTTGACAAGGATAGTGAGTGAACAGTAAATGCTGTCGCCAATCTTATTTCAGCGGCTTTGGCGTCTTCAAGCTTAAGACTTGCGGTGCTTGTAGTATCTTAATGCTCCCACGATGAAAGCACTGATTGTTCATTAAATTGTGTCACTGGACTTTTGTGCGAATCACGATTTGCGCGGTAGCCGGCCGAAGGGCGCCGTGCGGTTCTGGGCGCTGCAGTCTGGCACCGCGAGACCGCTACGGTCGCAGGTTCGAATCCTGCCTGGGCACGGATGTGTGTGATGTCCTTAGGTTAGTTAGGTTTAACTAGTTCTAAGTTCTAGGGGACTAATGACCGCAGAAGTTGAGTCCCATAGTGCTCAGAGCCATTTGAACCATTTGAGCCATGATTTGCGCCTTTCTGAAGTTCGCTTCTTCCAGCACACAAACTAATATCACACGCCCTGCGACGAGCACAAGAACTGTCCATGAGATCTATAGTTCACTACCCTTTAAACTATTTATGCTCCAGCCATTCTTCCGTCAATTTCTGTTTACGTCTTTGACTGTCACTGTTTTGTATCTCTATTTTTATCTCGGAGCTGAAGCCATAATAATAAAAATACTAATACTACTGTTACATACTCCCCAAAAAAGAAACTTTAGAAGCTTATGTTAAGGCTGAAGGAATTGAACTGCAACATGTGAGCGCACATCAAAGACGATCGCCGCTGCGTAAGTTAAGAATGTATATGTGGAAGTAACAATGGGCAGAGTTTACAGTAGACGAGCTAAATGTTGCCAACGGCCTCTTGGTTTCGGTCGCCTCATTTTGGTCCCATTCGGACCACTTCGCGTCTATTGTCTTCTGTTCGTGATTGTTGCTAACGTCAGGGTTTCAATAACAGCGACCTTATTCTTCTAATCATTGTGTAGTTTTGCTACAACTTTAGTTTAATTTACCTTTTTCTACAATTAAGTACCGCATTTGGAAATGATTGTCTTGTAATGCGCATTCCCGAATCTATGTTATTTCCGTGCGAAATTTGTACCTTAGGCGAAAGCAGTTGATCGGGAGGAGGAGAGCTAAGTAATAAACTCTTCAGTATTTTCCTTGTCTCGTACCCTCTCCAGACAGTGACTAAAATACTTTCCTATTGCATTTCGTTTCATCTCTGAGGTAGGCCCTTACAGGCCAACTTCCCGTTCGCAATGGTGGCAGACATATACAATGTTTAAAATTTACAGTTTTGCAATTTTTTCTATTTTAATTTCTGATTTTGTAAATTTTCTTTCTTGGACGAAAAGCCCCTGCATTTTACAGAGGGTTCGGAAATCCGTCGCTATGTCCCTATATTTTGGAAAAAAGACCCTATGCATAGCGACATGTCCCTACGGTAGGTGGTTATGTATTATGTTATTCTTATAAGACCTTTTGGAAAAGAATTGCAGGTAGCTGGTGATTGATTGGTCGCAAGAATAGTTCGCCTTATATCACTCTGATCAAGAGGCAAATCGCTAACAATACAAAGGACAAAATACCCAATTTGTTGAAATTTTACGGATTGCCACTCAAATTTTGTTCCCCATCCCTAATGTCAACGTCATATACTACTGCCTAGTTCGTTACGGATACAAAACAAATCGACAGTAAAGTTTCAGTGATAGTATGGATAAATAAGTGGCAACACTTGACTGAACCACCATGGAGCTAGTGGAATGGGTGAAGAGTGGTGTCAGTTAAGTATAGCGGTCGCACATTAAAATCGCAACATCTTGAAGACGGCATGCAAAAAATGTCAAATTGGCATGACGTACACACGTCCTTGGACGTGAAAATGTTTTGCATTTCAGCGCAACAGCACGGAATATGTAGGAGTAAGGCCTTGTACATTATATCTATAAGGAGAGATTAGGCAGTGGGTTCCTCATTCAGAAATTGCTTTTGACTATTGGTTGTTTGTGAGAAAACTGTGTTGTGCTACGTTTAAGAAACAGAAACTTCTACCAGAACGTGTCGGAATTCCACAGCGGCAAGATCATCAAGATTGGCGTTTAACGTTCTGCATTTTTGCTGTTCGCCAACGGTCTTGCCGCAGTGGTAACACCGGTTCCCATCAGATCACCGAAGTTAAGCGCTATCGGGCTGGGCTAGCACTTGGATGGGTGACCATCCGGTCTGCCGAGCGCTGTTGGCCAGCAGGGTGTACTCAGCCCTTACGAGGCAAACTGAGGAGCTACTTGATTGAGAAGTAGCGGCCCCGGTCTCGGAAACTGACATACGGCCAGGAGAGCGGTATGCTGACGACATGTCCCTCATATCCGCATCCAGTGACGCCAATGGTCTGAGGATGACACGGCGGCCGGTCGGTACCGTTGGGCCTTCATGGCCTGTTCGGGAGGAGTTTAGTTTTTAAAATTTTGCTGTTCACGTTAGTCATGGTCCCACGACTGTCATCAGTATATGGAACCGATGTGTTTCACAAGGGCCGCACTCAATGCCGCACATGGGCTCAAACAACACTTTGTTTGCTCGCCAGCGCAGGATTGTCCAGCCATGTCAGCTAGTTAGTTAGTAAGTTAGTCGTGTACTTTGAATGACAAAACGGGCTTGTTTGCAATAAGACAAGTAAATAACCCTATGGATAGTGCGATGAAACAGGAGCACCACCATAATGACATTGGTGACTTAGATGTAATAACAGATCTTTCACATTAGCACTTGCATTATATTTCCAGGCTGTTACAGGACTCAATATTTGTTATGCTAAACACTTAGTATGTGACTTAGTCGCCAGTTCTGTTTCCCACATTATCACATGGATCGTGGACCCTGCGCACTGCTGTGCTAGTTACAAGACATTTGACGTTACATACGACATCCTTATACATATGCTTTTATATTTCAGCTTCACATGCTTTCTATATTATTGTTTATGTCAGGAAACAGTTTTGTCTACTCCCCTTGCCTTTCAACAGTATCTACGATAAAATAAGTGACATTTCTCTTTTGCACTGTATCCAAAAGCCGTTTCTATGTATTTAAATGTTTATGTGGTTAGCACAGGAGAGAAATTCGAGGTGGGCAGCATCAAACCAGCCGGAGGGCTTATGCTTCTTTTTTTTTTTTAATTAGTCATCAAGAAATTTGTGTAGGTGTATAATAATGTAGTTGTGACTTCATAATGTGATATTTCTACTCACACTTGAAATGTTTTCATTATCAGCAGTTCTATCCCAATTCATATTTTTTTTAACTTTTCCATTTTTTACTCTGTAGCTTCTGAAATCTTACCATTTTGTCTCATTTTTAATTAGACTCTTGTACAACTGAAATGTACTTTTATAGTATACAGGAGATCCTAAGTGTTGTCATAATTCATTCGGATAACTGAAAATCCGAATAACTGAGTGTAGGAAGAAAGGCGATTTTTATATTATCCGCTCTAGAAAGATAACCTATGTCACCTACACGTGGTTATCTTTTAGGTATCTTATCATCTGGTTATCTTTCTAGGTTTAAAACAAATTAAACTGATTAAAAATGTTGTGTCTAGACAAGACAGCCTAGACACAACGAAAGGAAGCCGAAAGGCACGCGCTAAGCTAAAGCAGGATGGCATGAGGTCTGAAACAGGATACGCAATGAATGCTATAAAGAAAAGTACGTAGCTTCTAGAATACTTAACTTTAATCCATCCTTTTGGTACATCTGGAGATTGTGGCGATACAGTGAGACTCTTTAGATACATGCAATGTTACTAATGGCGCCTTGCTAGGTCGTAGCCATTGACTTAGCTGAAGGCTATTCTAACTATTGGCTCGGCTAATGAGCAATGCTTCGTCCATGTAGTAGCTAGCAAAGTCGTCCGTACAACTGGGGCGAGTGCTAGTCAGTCTCTCGAGACCTGCCTTGTGGTGGCGCTCGGTCTGCGATCCCTGACAATGGCGGCACGCGGGTCCGACATGTACTAATGGACCGCGGCCGATTTAAAACTACCACCTAGCAAGTGTGGTGTCTGGCGGTGACACGACAATAATCAACAATAGTTAATGTTTATTACGAGATTCGAGACACATTTTCGTACTACCACGCCTTGGTCGCGAAATAACTAAAAAGTCACGTAGGACAGTCACTGTAGGTTAATATTGTTAAAATATTTGTTAAATGTCATTCGATGTAAACATTTTTTTAGTTTGTTACTGTTACATCAAAAATTCATTTTAATTGCAGTAAACTCACAGTATCACACTCTGTTTGTTTTCCGAACCATTTGAAAGCTGTTTCCAAGGTTTGAAATGCTTCTGGACGATGTGCCCCTCATCTTTTTCTGCATCTAACGTTTCTTCTGCTCCATCTTCTTGCGTTTCCTACTGTGTCGTTTGCCTGCAATATGTTTTCAACTTTTTCGTCATCCAAAATAATCTGAAAACATTGATCGTTACTGTCACAAGTGAGCCACTCTTTCACATCGTTGGCATCAGATTACTGGTATATTTTTATGTTTGTCATTAGCTCATTTTGATCTGCCAAAACAGACCCTTTCTTATCAGTCACTGAATTTTTATCCGCCCATTTTAATATTCTGTTCCAAGCTTTATTTAAAGTCTTCCTTTCAATCAAGTCCCATACATTTACAAATATGTAACAACACTCCTTGCAGTTTATTTCCTTGAAAAATGACAAAATGACTCAACATTAACATCTTCGTCAACACACAACAACCTACGTGAAAGTGTTTCAATAACACTGATCCATTGGTTGCAGCAGGGATATCACATTAGAAGGCGAAAATTTTACTATAAACATTCCATTTTCTCTCTCTAACAGTTCAGCCGAAGTATTGGTTTCGACATATCCAGTAAAAGTAGATCTTGTCGTTTTTTACCAAATTCGTTTTGAATTTTTTGTTTTATTTCCTGGATAAAAGTGTTTTCATAACAGTCAATGAATGTTTCGGTGTTCATTAGAGCCCTATTTTGGTTTTTATAAATTAAGGAATTCCTGATATATTTGAAGCATCTGGACTTCTTGGATTTCGTGATGAGGGCCAAAGGCATTAATGGGTCCCAGTAGCATTTGGGCAAAGTAATATTGTTATTCTTTCTTTCCTAGTTTTATATCCTGTAGCTGAACTCTCTTACAGGGAAGCTAAAGATTTTAACGCTAATAATTTACAGTTTAATCTGGTTGTAAAAAATATACAAGTCACAGTCATTTTCTTCCAATTCTTATTTAAAACCACCTATAAAAGAATTTGCTGCATCTACATCAGCTGACATTTTAACATCTCATATTTACCATTTCGGAAATTCTGTGACAAGATTTAAATCCGTACAGCCTGCTGTTACTTTCACAAACGATTCATCGCCAACTATTTGTTCATTTAACAGTAATGCCTTTTCACAGAGCAAAGGACCAGATATCGGATGCCCAGTTGACAATTTTTGTAAAACCGACAAAACAAACTTTCGTCCAGAAGTTCATATTTTAGTTTCTTCGTCACTTTTAGATGTTTACTCATGTCTTCATTATCAAGTTCGCAGGCATGCGTCAAAACGGAATCGATATTCTTTGTAATATCGTTTAGCATAGAAGTATCCTACGCCATACTTATCGACTTATTTCGGACCAGTTTCTCCCTTTTTTTTAACGAAGCAATGCTGTTTATTTTCTTTTTAAGCGATAATATCAATCTCTGGCGCTTTGACGTTTTTAAGTACAGATCCGACACAGCGCAGTGATAGGCAGCTGTGGAACTAAAACAATAATGAAACGCGCGGGGCGTGTGGGCACTGCCAGTGCGCCATGTCCGTGATGCAAGGACTATATATGATTGTCTCTAAGAATTTTTGGGTAATAGAATTAGGTAGTTACCAAATTTTAGTACAAAGATATTTGCTCCCGGTTGACAATCGAGATAATTGAAAATCTGTATAACGAAGGTCCAGATAATTCGATTCCTTTGTATATTTATCCTGTTTCTGTGTCTAGAGTACTTTTATTAATTTTTTTACCCGTTTTCTTGTGTGGGTATCCCAGCTGAGCTTTTTATCTACGTGAAACCCTAATAGCTGGACTATTTTGTGTAATAAGGTGCTGTGGGAACAAGGCTTTAGTGAAATGGCTTTGCTTTTCAGCATCGCAAAACAGTTGGGTGAACACTTGTGATATGATATACCGGGTATAATGGGTTCAAAATGGCTCTGAGCACTATGGGACTCAACTGCTGAGGTCATTAGTCCCCTAGAACTTAGAACTAGTTAAACCTAACTAACCTAAGGACATCACAAATATCCATGCCCGAGGCAGGAGTCGAACCTGCAACCGTAGCGGTCTTGCGGTTCCAGACTGCAGCGCCTTTAACCGCACGGCCACTTCGGCCGGCGGTATAATGGGTATGGGTGCAGATATTGTTATTGTTGTACCTTAATATATACATCAGTGTGTTTGTTGTTTTTTCTCTGGTTCGAACAGTCTTCCCACAAACACGTCACAAATTTTATAATCTGTAGTTTGTGCATGGACGTGCCTGGGCCGTCAAGTGAATGACACGTGGCACTATGGACTACCTGCTTTGAATCCACGCGTCCGCCCTTCGATATATGACCTACTACTGTTGGGAAAATGAACATTAATGGCTTCCTTGTCTCACATGTTCACATTCACTCCAAGGGAAAAAACGGACCATGAAGGAATTATCCGAATGGGATGGAAATCGATAGATGTAATTTATATGTACAGACAAACAAATGATAACAATTTTAAAAAAAATGAATGATTTATTCAAGAAAAACAGATTCACAGACTGAGCAAGTCAAAAATGTGTTGGTCCACCTCTGCCCCTTAACAAGTTGTTATTAGGCTTGGCGCTGTTTGATAGAGTTGTTTGGTATCCTCCTGAGTGATGTGTCAAATTCTGCCCAATTGGAGTTTTAGATCGTCAAAATCCCAAGCTGATTGGAAGGCCCTACATTCTCAACTGAGGAGAGATACATCGACCTTGCTTGCCAAGGTATGGTTTGGCAAGCTTGAAGATAACTGGAGTGAACGTCATCTTGCTGAAATGCAAGCCCAGGATGGCTTGCCTTGAAGGGCAACAAAATAGGATGTAGAGTATCGTCGATGTAGCGCCGTGCTGTAAATGTGCCGTGGATTACAACCAAAGGGGTCCTGTCACGAAAAGAAATGTAACCCAGAACATCAGGCAATATTGCGGGCGATAGTAAGTTGGTACCCCACAGCTCTCTGGGGCGCCTCCGGACTCGTCTTTGTTCGCCATCGGGGCTCAGTTCGAAGAGGGACCCTCACTAAAGACAACGTACTCGTCACTGAGATTCCAGGCCAACGACATGTTGTGGCGTTTGCTGTGTTATTCAGTGGTTTGGTATTTAACTAATTTGTAAATGGAAATGATAATCTTATTTTATTACATTGAGTAATTACTAAATAATATTTCTCCCGGCTTAAGATTTGATCAAGTTGCTAAGGAACTCCACGTTAACGTCGTGTTAAAGTGTTGTCTGTAAGTTGTGTAAGTGTCACTAAATCACAGTTTATAAAACAGATTCCCTACAACTATTGATTAAGATGGAAGCAGTTATCATCAGCAAAATGATCATTAAAACCACCGAATATCAGCCGCGCACATCACTGACGTATGTTACCTGAAACAATATTCTTCGCAACTCGTGCGTAATTAATTTCGGCTCCATACATCAGCTAGAAAAGTTTCTTATAAGGATCGTGCTATGAGCACTGTTTTTAAAGAACCAATCTGATTCGAATCATTTTCATTAAAATGAGTTCGGGATCACCGGTGCACATTTATTTTTACACATTTGTATTACCTTCGGCATTTATTCTGCAGAGTTGCGTAATTTAAATTTGAATTTGCCTCTGAGATAATTGTTAAGATGGCGGGATAAACATACGTCAGTGTTGTGCGCGGCTGATATTCGGTGGTTTTAATGATCATTTTGCTGAAGATAACTGCTTCCATCTTAATCAATAGTTGTAAGGAATCTGTTGTATGAACTGTGATTTAGTGACACTTACACAACTTACAGACAACACTTTAACACGACGTTAACTTGGAGTTCTTTAGCAACTTGATCAAATCTTTAGCCGGGAGAAAATTATTTAGTAATTATTCAATGTAATAAAATAAGATTATCATTTCCACTTACAAATTAGTTAAATACCAAACCACTGAATAACACAGCATCCAGACTCGTCTTTGTTTGCCATCTGGGCTCAGTTCGAAGAGGGACCCTCACTAAAGACAACCGTACTCGTCACTGAGATTCCAGGCCAACGACATGCCTGGAAACGCCATAGACAGCTGTGGGACACCAACCTGCCTGTAGCCCGCCATATGGCCTGACAACCAGGGCTAATGATCTGTGCTGCCACTTCTTTCCATAGCAGGACCCTTTTATTGTCATCTGGGGCACGCTTACAGCACAGCGATATGCCAACTATATTCTTCGAACCATTTTGTTGCTCCTTATGGCAAGTCGTCCTGGGCTTGTATTTCAGCAAGATAATGTCCACCCACACACGGCGAGAATTTCTACTGCTTGTCTTTGTGTTTGCCATACCCTACCTTGGCCAACAATGTAGCTATATCTCTCCGTAATTGAGAATGTTTAGCGCACTATGGGCAGGACCATCCAATGAGCTCGGGTTTTGATGATCTAAAGCACCAGTTTTATAGAATTTGGCACGATATCCCTCACGAGGACATCCAACAATTCTGTCAATCAATGCGAAGCCAAATAACTACCATCATCGACTTGTTCGGACTGTGAAGCTCTTCGTCTCGAATAAATTATCCAATTTTCCTGAAATTATAATCATATTTTGTTTGTCTGTACATGTAATCACATCTACTGATTTCCGTCCATTTGCATAATTTCAGGGTACACAAACCTCAGACAGTGCAGTAGCATAGCCTGAGTGCTGGGAAGTGCATTGCAGGTGGTGGCAGTACACTCGTCAAAATGACAGTTGCACTTCATATTCCTGGACAAAGATTCTGTGGACCTGGAACGAAACTAAAAAATCATCAGGCTCTTGGTGATAAGGGGATTAATCTATTTGATAAAGCCTGTAAGGAGCATGAGTTAACATATGCCAATAAAGCCAAGCAAATATGTTACAGAAAGATTACTGGCACAGGGACAACATATTGCAGCATTCACAGTTGAAAAAGTAATGAGTACCAAACTTAACTTGGGTGCTGGAATAAATTGCAAACAATTAAGAACATAGGTCATCGTACGCTAAAGAAGAAAGGTGCATAAAAATTGTATCCAATCAGCAGTAGTAGTGGCAAAAATTTGTTGAAGAAGCAGAAAGAAATAAGAAGAAGAAGGCGTGTTAAAAGCCTAATGTCCTGGCAATACCTAAGACACCTGGTGAAATTATCCTTTTTCTAATTAGCCGGAGGCGCTGCTGTAATTGCCTAAACAGAAAGAAATGTACAAAACACTCAGGAGGAACTACAGCAAACTAAAAGCATAATAAGATGACGGAAGCCATCGCTATCGGTGAAGGACTATATTTAAAACTACACAAGAAAGGACTTGGAATGTTTATTAAAAAAGATGACTCTACTAATTATGCTACCGGACAGTCTACTTACTAATAATGATCTGCTTAAATTCGTCAACAAACTCAAAATCCAAAGATTTCGTGGCGTGATTATGCGGAATACTTTGCCGAAGACGATCTGGAAACGCAAGGCATATGGGATCGTAAATTTAAGAGTCCTATGGGTCTGGAACATGCATATGTTCTGGGTTGCATAAGTTAAAAGAAAGCAAAATAACAAGTTCTACTTTGACCTGTACAGGATTTATGCCCGCCGAAGAGTTGAGCTATTATTTCGCCAGGAACCATGTGTTCTAAGATTTTCGACGCTATCCAGGCTTTAATTCATACCTCTATGGTCATTTATGTCTAATGTTACAAGCAGGGTAATATCTCGAAATTGTGTAGTTCGAATTAAGCTATTTGTGCAACAAAGGAGACAGATAAAGTTTAAATCAGTATAAGGAAAGGAAACGTCGTATCTCTCGAATGCCGGACATTTGCCACGCCGGACATTTGCCACGCCGGACATTTGCCACACTTGCCCCTTCGTCAGGTAGCGATCCCTCAGGTAAGGGACGCCCTTCCTCGTACTTCTTCTGTCCGCTTTCAAACCGCAGACTCCACGTCTTACTCGATACAACCAGTACGCAAGGGATCTTCTTCTTCGACATCTTGGCCAAATACAGAGCTTCTTTTCCGAAATCGAAATATTTATATCTTTTGGGAAACGAAAGCAATTCCGATCATTATGTCAGTATGTAATTTGTTCTGCCAAATATAAATATAGATCCCTCTGTCTGTACGGTAGCTTCCTTTCACGCTTACTGATTGCGATAGAAACAGTCCATCGCTATGGGTGCAACAAGAAATGAACGCTGTAAACAAAATGCGAATGTACGCTAATCATTTCTTTTTGATCGCTGCATTTGTGTCTACTTTAATTACTGTAAGTGCATGCCCAAAAGACAATAAGGAAAGAAGAAATGGGTATGTGAATATTTGAAAAGAAGAACGACATACTCCATCTTAATTTACTCTCTAAAATCCGATATCCCTTGCGGCGAAACATTAGTTAATAAAGTGTAGCGGGACAACGTTCAAAACATGACTGACAGTACGTTCATAAACAGAGATAAGAACATCTATGATTGACATGTCATCTAAAGTCGACGTACAATTTTAAAATATTAGAAATAAGGAAATGAAGTAATACAGAATGCTATGCTTGTACCGTACGTTGTTGTTCTACATTGTTTAGCTCTGGTATTTACAGGGTCACAGAGAAAGCATCGTAGGTTTTGGAGGGAAAAGCTGTAATTGTATGATCTCCACTACAACAGAAACAAGAAGCACAACTTAAGGAAAAATAATGTAATGTGTGTTGCAGCTCACAAGCAACATTGAAGCAGACAGTTCCTGTGACTTGGTATGGACAGAGGTTATATTCGACAACAGGAATAAATTAATAACTGGCTCCTTTTGCCAACCCCCGGTCTCAGATGAAACAGTTGCTGAACATTTCAAAGAAAACTCGAGTCTCATCGCAAATGGGTACACTACTCATACAATTATAGTTGGCAGTGACTTCAATCTACCTGCCGCATGTTGACAAAAATACATTTTCAGACCCTACTGTAGATAGAAAACAACTTCCATAATTGTTCTAAATGCTTTTTATAAAATTATTTTGAACAATTAGTTCACGAGGCCATTCAAATTGTAAATGGTTACGAAAACACACTTGACCTCTTAGCCACAAATAATCCTGCGCATCACGACGGGTACAGGAATTAGTGAACACACAGTCGTTGCGAGGCAAAGAAATTCTCCAAAACTAAACGCGAAATATATATATTTATAAAAGCAACTAAAAATTCGGTTGACGTCTTTCTAAGAGACAGTCTCCAATCCTTCCAAACTATGTAAGTGAAGACCATATGTGGCTTAAGTTCAAAGAAATAGTATCAACAGCACTCGAGAGATTCATACCAAATAAATTAATATCAGACGAAACTGATCCCCCATGATACACAAAACACGACAGAAAGCTGCTGCAGGAGCACCGAAAAAGGCACGTATAATTTAGACGAGCGCAAAATCTTCAAAATAGGCGAAGTTTTACTGTGGCTCGAAATTTGGTACGGATTTCAATGCGAGATGCATTTAATAGCTTCCACAACGAAACTCTCTCTAGAAATGTGGCGAAAGATCCATAGAGATTCTGGTCCTATGTTAAGAAAACCAGCGGAGAGGCTCAGTAAGTACCCGTACTGCGGGTCGGGCGGCGAGTGTGGAGGAGGAGGAGGAGGGGCAGGAGGAGGGGGAGACAAGGGACCCAACCCTTCGGAGCAGGTAAAATCGTGGCAAATGTCCGCCGTGGCAAATGTCCGCACACCGTATCGCTCTGTTGGCTGGAGGAAACTGAGTGATAAGAGATTCAGCCATTAAATCGGACAGGGTTTCCTTCCTGCGCGCGCAATGGTTCTCTGATCACGGTTTGATAGGTGATCACGGATTAGAAAAGCAACTAAATCAAACGAAAAAGTAGTAGAATGAGGTACCTGTGCGAGTCCACAGACAATACGCAAAAAAAGGTTCTCCACTTCTGGCATAAATATTTTTCTTAGCTTGTTGGAACAACGAAGGGTGCCAGGAGAATGGGACAAAAGCACAACTCATTCCTGTTTTCAAAAAGGGACGACGAACTATTACGCATAATACAGTGCTCAAAATAAATGTTGCATACGGTGAAACCTTAATATTGAATATTGTGACGCAGAAATACGTTACGATACAAACACATTGGTTTATTTGTAACGTAATTCTAGCGATAGTGCCCGGCCATCCTGATTTATGTTTTCCGTGATTTCCCTAAATCGCTCCTTGCAAATGTCAGGATAATTGCTTTGAAAGGGCATGACCGATTTCCTTCCCCTTCCTCCCCTAATCCGAGCTTGTGCTCCGTCTCTAATGACCTCGTGCCGGCCGGTGTGGCCGTGCGCTTCTAGGCGCTTCAGTCTGGAACCGCGTGACCGCTACGGTCGCAGGTTCGTATCCTGCCTCGGGCATGGACGTGTGCGATGTCCTTAGGTTAGTTAGGTTTTAGTAGTTCTGAGCTCTAGGGGACTGGTGGCCATAGATGTTAAGTCCCATAGTGCTCAGAGCCATTTAATGACCTCGTAGTCGACGGGACCTCAAACACAAATCTCCCACTCCTCCGGGAACAGTCTGTGTTTTCACCGTGGGAGTCAGTATACGCAGTCTATAGCAATCGGCCCACCTGTAAACATTACTATGTGTCATTACGAAATCTGCGTTGTTTCAGGATGATTCGGACAACAATAACGTACTATCAGAGGTTCCGTATAGTCACTCTAATGGAGCAGGTAATGAGACAGGCAAACGTCGCAGCGAAAGTCGCTGTTAGTCAAACTGATGTCTCTAGAATCTGGAACAAGTTTCTAGCGACATCAGTTGAGCATCGTCACGAAAGTGGCCTCAGAAGAAAATCAGCAAGTGTGCAGGACCGATATCTGCATATAACAGCAAGCAGGAACCCTCACACAATGCTACACGTCAACGGTGACAATTCGAAACAGATCCAAGAGTGCAGGTGTGAACACAAACGATATGAAATAGGCTCCGTGAGCGAAGATTACGTGCCAGAAGACCTCGCAGGGCCCCCTCTCTAAAGCGTGTTCGGAGACGGGCTCTTCTCACATTGGCATGAAACCACACTTTGTGGACTATGCACCAGTGGAACACAAAGCTCTTTTCTGACGCGGCCCGTATTAGTCTCCATGAATAATGATATTCGTGTGTGGAGGTAACGAGGACAACGTTTACATCCTAACTATATCGTACACCGCCACCCCTGTCGAGGCGGTTTGGTCTCGTTTTGGGGTGGAATCGTGTATGGTCGCGGGACAGGCCTTCTGCCTTCACTGGTGTCAAGTATCGGGACGACATCCTTGCACGCATTGAGGCTACATTTTGTGAACGTACTGGAGCGGCATTCACGCTGATGGACGACAATGCACACCCACATCGTCACACTCCTGTGAACATTCTTTTCTAGTGGAGCATAGAATCAGCTGAATGGAATGGCCTCCATATTCTCCACATATCTATTGCTCTGACAATGCATTGGCCGTGCTAAAGAGAGCCGTCTGCAATTGTCCTGTCGCACCAGAGACCTTACGAATGGGCCAATATCCCACAGTCTTACCTGGACATATTGACAAGAAGCATGCCTAACGGAATTCAGAGGTGTCTCCAATTACGAGCAGTGCCAATTGGTTCATAAAAAATTTGTTATGCAAGATGACAGTGAGGAGAAACTCTAGTGTTGCCAGTGGAGTCTTTTGTAAGGTTTTGATTATTTTTATCAAGTGGAAATGTGTTTATCTTCTTTATTTTTGTTTTCTTGTAATTGTACCTGACACAACAAAATCAGTTTTGTTTTCTATTATGTGCGATATTGGCCGTAAAGCAATAAGCTACATTTATTTTGACCACCGTGGTATGAAGTGGATAAACTGCTATTGACCGGCCATAGAAGCTGCAGATGGAGGCCATATGTGCCTGAGGCGTGCTTGCTTGTGTGAAAAAGAGCCACCGTGGTACAACAACCGAGTTAGAAAACTGCTGCGGAAGCAAAGGGAACTTCACAGCAAACATAAACATAGCCAAAGCCTTGCAGACAAACAAAAATTACGCGAAGCGAAATGTAGTGTTAGGAGGGCTATGCGAGAGGCGTTCAATGAATTCGAAAGTAAAGTTCTATGTACTGACTTGGCAGAAAATCCTAAGAAATTTTGGTCTTATGTCAAAGCGGTAGGTGGATCAAAACAAAATGTCCAGACACTCTGTGACCAAAATGGTACTGAATCAGAGGATGACAGACTAAAGGCCGAAATACTAAATGTCTTTTTCCAAAGTTGTTTCACAGAGGAAGATTGCACTGTAGTTCCTTCTCTAGATTGTCGCACAGATGACAAAATGGTAGATATCGAAATAGACGACAGAGGGATAGAGAAACAATTAAAATCGCTCAAAAGAGGAAAGGCCTCTGGACCTGATGGGATACCAGTTCAATTTTACACAGAGTACGCGAAGGAATTTGCCCCCCTTCTTGCAGCGGTGTACCGTAGGTCTCTAGAAGAGCGTAGCGTTCCAAAGGATTGGAAAAGGGCACAGATCATCTCCGCTTTCAAGAAGGGACGTCGAGCAGATGTGCAGAACTATAGACCTATATCTCTAACGTCGATCAGTTGTAGAATTTTGGAACACGTATTGTTTTCGAGTATAATGACTTTTCTGGAGACTAGAAATCTACTCTGTAGGAATCAGCATGGGTTTCGAAAATGACGGTCATGTGAAACCCAGCTCGCGCTATTCGTCCACGAGACTCAGAGGGCCATAGACACGGGTTCACAGGTAGATGCCGTGTTTCTTGACTTCCGCAAGGCGTTCGATACAGTTCCCCACAGTCGTTTAATGAACAAAGTAAGAGCATATGGACTATCAGACCAATTGTGTGATTGGATTGAGGAGCTCCTAGATAACAGGACGCAGCATGTCATTCTCAATGGAGAGAAGTCTTCAGAAGTAAGAGTGATTTCAGGTGTGCCGCAGGGGAGTGTCATAGGATCGTTTCTATTCACAATATACATAAATGACCTTGTGGATGACATCGGAAGTTCGCTGAGGCTTTTTGCAGATGATGCTGGGGTGTATCGAGAGGTTGTAACAATGGAAAATTCTACTGAAATGCAGGAGGATCTGCAGCGAATTGACGCATGGTGCAGGGAATGGCAATTGAATCTCAATGTAGACAAGTGTAATGTGCTGCGAATACACAGAAAGATAGATCCTTTATAATTTAGCTACAAAATAGCAGGTCAGCAACTGGAAGCAGTTAATACCATAAATTATCTGGGAGTACGCATTAGGAGTGATTTAAAATGGAATGATCATATAATGTTGATCGTCGGTAAAGCAGATGCCAGACTGAGATTCATTGGAAGAATCCTAAGGAAATGCAATCCGAAAACAAAGGAAGTAGGTTACAGTACGCTTGTTCGCCCACTGCTTGAATACTGCTCAGCAGTGTGGGATCCGTACCAGATAGGGTTGATAGAAGATATAGAGAAGATCCAACGGAGAGCAGCGCGCTTCGTTACAGGATCATTTAGTAATCGCGAAAGCGTTACGGAGATGATAGATAAACTCCAGTGGAAGACTCTGCAGGAGAGACGCTCAGTAGCTCGGTACGGGCTTTTGTCAAAGTTTCGAGAACATACTTTCACCGAAGAGTCAAGCAGTATATTGCTCCCTCCTACGTATATCTCGCGAAGAGACCATGAGGATAAAATCAGAGAGATTAGAGCCCACACAGAGGCATACCGACAATCCTTCTTCCCACGAACAACACGAGACTGGAACAGAAGGGAGAACCGATAGAGGTACTCAAGGTACCCACCGCCACACACCGTCCGGTGGCTTGCGGAGTATGGATGTAGATGTAGATGTAGGATGCGCGTGTTTTCTTTCTGAAGGAGGCCTCGGCCGAAAGATCAATGTGTAACAGTTTTTTCGTTATGCCTGTTTGCAATTCAACGCGCCATCTTTAAAGTGAGTAGCAGTCTATCCCTTTCATAGTATTTCTGAAATTCCAGCCTGAACTTTCCATTGTTTGGTAGTGCCCATAATTATAGGCTTATGTTGCTGATGTTCACCTGTTGTAGAATTGTTGTTGTTGTTGTGGTCTTCATTCCTGAGACTGGTTTGATGCAGCTCTCCATGCTACTCTATCCTGTGCAAGCTTCTTCATCTCCCAGTACCTACTGCAACCTACATCCTTCTGAATCTGCTTAGTGTATTCATCTCTTGGTCTCCCTCTACGATTTTTACCCTCCACGCTGCCCTCCAATACTAAATTGGTGATCCCTTGATGCCTCAGAACATGTCCTACCAACCGATCCCTTCTTCTGGTCAAGTTGTGCCACAAACTTCTCTTCTCCCCAATCCTATGCAATACTTCCTCATTAGTTATGTGATCTACCCATCTAATCTTCAGCATTCTTCTGTAGCACCACATTTCGAAAGCTTCTATTCTCTTCTTGTCCAAACTATTTATCGTCCATGTTTCACTTCCATACATGGCTACACTCCATACAAATACTTTCAGAAACGACTTCCTGACACTTAAATCTATACTCGATGTTAACAAATTTCTCTTCTTCAGAAAGGCTTTCCTTGCCATTGCCAGTCTACATTTTATATCCTCTCTACCTCGACCATCATCAGTTATTTTGCTCCCCAAATTGCAAAACTCCTTTACTACTTTAAGTGTCTCATTTCCCAATCTAACTCCCTCAGCATCATCCGAATTAATTCGACTACATTCCATTATCCTCGTTTTGCTTTTGTTCATGTTCATCTTATATCCTCCTTTCAAGACACTGTCCATTCCATTCAACTGCTCTTCTAAGTCCTTTGCTGTCTCTGACTGAATTAAAAAGTCATCGGCGAACCTCAAAGTTTTTATTTCTTCTCCATGGATTTTAATACCTACTCCGAATTTTTCTTTTGTTTTCTTTACTGATTGCTCAATATACAGATTGAATAACATCGGGGAGAGGCTACAACCCTGTCTCACTCCCTTCCCAACCACTGCTTCCCTTTCATGTCCCTCGACTCTTATAACTGCCATCTGGTTTCTGTACAAATTGTAAATAGCCTTTCACTCCCTGCATTTTACCCCTGCCACCTTTAGAATTTGAAAGAGAGTATTCCAGTCATCATTGTCAAAAGCTTTCTCTAAGTCTACAAATGCTAGAAACGTAGGTTTGGCTTTCCTTAATAAGTCGTAAGGTCAGTATTGCCTCACGTGTTCCAGTATTTCTACGGAATCCAAACTGATCTTCCCCGAGGTCGACTTCTACTAGTTTTTCCATTCGTCTGTAAGGAATTCGTGTTAGTATTTTGCAGCTGTGGCTTATTAAACTGATTGTTCGGTAATTTTCACATCTGTCAACACCTGCTTTCTTTGGGATTGGAATTATTATATTCTTCTTGAAGTCTGAGGGTAGTTCGCCTGTTTCATACATCTTACTCACCAGATGGTAGAGTTTTGTCAGGACTGGCTCTCCCAAGGCCGTCAGTAGTTCCAATGGAATGTTGTCTACTCCCGGGGCCTTGTCTCGACTCAGGTCTTTCAGTGCTCTGTCAAACTCTTCACGCAGTATCGTATCTCCCATTTCATCTTCATCTACATCCTCTTCCATTTCCATAATATTGTCCTCAAGTACATCGCCCTTGTATAGACCCTCTATATGCTCCTTCCACCTTTCTGCTTTCCCTTCTTTGCTTAGAACTGTGTTTCCATCTGAGCTCTTGATGTTCATACAAGTGGTTCTCTTATCTCCAAAGGTATCTTTAATTTTCCTGTAGGCAGTATCTATCTTACCCCTAGTGAGATAAGCCTCTACATCCTTACATTTGTCCTCTAGCCATCCCTGCTTAGCCATTTTGCACTTCCTGTCGATATCATTTTTGAGACGTTTGTATTCCTTTTTGCCTGCTTCATTTACTGCATTTTTATATTTTCTCCTTTCATCAATTAAATTCAATATTTCTTCTGTCAGCCAAGGATTTCTACTAGCCCTCGTCTTTTTATCTACTTGATCCTCAGCTGCCTTCACTACTTCATCCCTCAAAGCTACCCATTCTTCAAATGGTTCAAATGGTTCGGAGCACTATGGGACTCAGCTGCTGAGGTCATTAGTCCCCTAGAACTTAGAACTAGTTAAACCTAACTAACCTAAGGACATCACAAACATCCATGCCCGAGGCAGGATTCGAACCTGCGACCGTAGCGGTCTTGCGGTTCCAGACTGCAGCGCCTTTAACCGCACGGCCATTTCGGCCGGCACCCATTCTTCTTCTACTGTATTTCCTTCCCCCATTCCTGTCAATTGTTCCCTAATGCTCTCCCTGAAACTCTGTACAACCTCTGGTTTAGTCAGTTTATCCAGGTCCTATCTCCTTAAATTCCCACCATTTTGCAGTTTCTTCAGTTTTAATCTACAGGTCATAACCAATAGATTGTGGTCAGAGTCCACATCTGCCCCTGGAAATGTCTTACAATTTAAAACCTGGTTCCTAAATATAAGCCTCTACATCCTTACATTTGTCCTCTAGCCATCCCTGCTTAGCCATTTTGCACTTCCTGTCGATATCATTTTTGAGACGTTTGTATTCCTTTTTGCCTGCTTCATTTACTGCATTTTTATATTTTCTCCTTTCATCAATTAAATTCAATATTTCTTCTGTTGCCCAAGGATTTCTACTAGCCCTCGACTTTTTACCTACTTGCTCCTCTGCTGCCTTCACTACTTCATCCCTCAAAGCTACCCATTCTTCTTCTACTGTATTTCCTTCCCCCATTCCTGTCAATTGTTCCCTTATGCCCTCCCTGAAACTCTGTACAACCTCTGGTTTAGTCAGTTTATACAGGTCCTATCTCCTTAAATTCCCACCTTTTTGCAGTTTCTTCAGTTTTAATCTACAGGTCATAACCAATAGATTGTGGTCAGAGTCCACATCTGCCCCTGGAAATGTCTTACAATTTAAAACCTGGTTCCTAAATATCTGTCTTACCATTATATAATCTATCTGATACCTTTTAGTATCTCCAGGTTTCTTCCATGTATACAACCTTCTTTCATGATTCTTAAACCAAGTGTTGGCTATGAATTGTAGAATTATGGAACATATTCTATGCACGCTATGCACAACGGTTCCGGAGAACGAGGATGTTGCCTAGGAAGACCAGCATGGATTCCACAAACACAGGTCTTGCTAAATACAGCTCGCTCCTTGAAAGAAATTAATAGCGATGTAGGGAAATACAGCCAGGTTCATACCGTGTTGTTTGAGTTCCGGGAGGCCCTCGCTACTGTTCGGCACTGTAGTTTAATCAGCAAAATGAGTGCTTGCCGAGTACGATAAGAGGGTTGTTACTGCATTAAGGACTTTCTAAGAGACAGAACTCAATGCGTTATTCTAAACAACGAAATTGACTGAGGTAAGGTAATATCTGGAGTACACGGAGGGAATGTAATGGGACCATACATGATACTGTGGCTAATGTTGAAAGCTCCATGAGGCTTCCTGTAGACGATGCTGCTGTCTGCATGAGTGTGCTAACGCCGGGAGACTGAGGCAAAGTACAGAAAGACATGACGAGGATCGATACTATTTGATGCGGTAGCTGGCAGTTCATCTTGAACGTAAATAATGTAACATACTGCGCGTAAATATGTGAAGAGATCCTCACTGTTCCATTACGCTATTGATGAAAACTCACTGGAGAAAGTAATAACTATAAAATATGTATAAGTAACCGTCCGGAGCAATCTAAAGTGGAATGACCACACGAAGGTACCTGTGAGAAAACAGATGCCAAGCTGAGATTCATTGGAAGAATTTTAAGTAAATTTAATCCATCCGCGAAAAAAGTGGCTTACAAATCACTTGTGCGACCGATTCTTGTTTACTGTCCATCATTCTCGGGCCGCCGGCCCAAGTGGCCGTGCGGTTAAAGGCGCTGCAGTCTGGAACCGCAAGGCCGCTACGGTCGCAGGTTCGAATCCTGCCTCGGGCATGGATGTTTGTGATGTCCTTAGGTTAGTTAGGTTTAACTAGTTCTAAGTTCTAGGGGACTAATGACCTCAGCAGTTGAGTCCCATAGTGCTCAGAGCCATTCTCGGGCCCTTACCACGTTCGATTAACAGAAGAGATAAAGAAGATCCAACGAAGGGCAGTAAGGAATCGTTTAGTCGATACTATAGCGTTACGAAGCTCAACAATCCTTCGTCGACAGTTACAACAGTGGTGCTGTGTATCACGGAGTGGGTTACAGCTGAAATTTCACATCGTATGGGTGAAGAAAAGACGGGCAAAATATTGCTTCTTCCCACACATGTCTCGCCACATGACGGTGACTAGAAAATCAGAGAAATTAGAGCTCATACGGAAGTTTACATACAGTTTTTCTTCCCAGACACTATTGGCGAAAGGAACAGAGTGGGAGAAAATGATGGTGGTAGAGAAAGAACCCTCAGCCACAAGCCGTAATGGGCCTTGCCCTGTATAATGTAGACATAGGTCTGTTTGAGATTAGTGTTGAGTGTATCTTTTTAGAGTATGTATTAGGCGTGCGTGTAGTACGGCGTCATTGATGAGTTGTACGATGAGTACGGAATCCCCATGCCTCCGAGCTTATTGAATCGCCATCAACAGTCTCACACATCCTCCACTCCACGAGACTCTGTCGAGAGTCTCGGAATTTGATTCCGAACAATGCCACAGCGTATCGTTACAAGTAATTTTATGCCACCGCCTCTCGTCCCCGTCGTTGGCCAAGTACTGGCGGTAAAGATTTTTTCCGCCACCAGGATTCGAACCGGCTATATCTGAGATGAGCCCCAGCGCAGGTACCTGCATCAGCAACCTCATCTACAGAGGCGGGCATAATTACTACAATGTCTCAGCAAGTAGACAAACACTGCAATAAAACAATTCTTCCTGAATACTGTATATTAATGCAACACTGGAACTAGCTGATAGGCCAGCGAATGAAAAGCTATGAGGTAAGACGAAGTCGATGTGTTTATTCTCAGTCACATATACGCGTCCACTGTAAACGCGAAATGATAAATGTATTCTACCACGTTTTTACTGACTGACACGTGTGAGTGCCTTATCAGCCGATCTCATCGGTGAGATAAGTTTGAATACAAAGGGGTCTGTCTAAATGCGGACATAGATTTGATACACACTATCAGTATTTTTTCCCCACATAAGATTGGTGTTTTCACTTCCAACAGAAGAATTCGACGTCGTGCATGTTGACCGTTACAGAGAGACTATAAACGTGCAACTAAACAGTACTTGAGGCAAACGTTACTTTTGGCGCCTAGCGCTCTGCCACATGAACCTTCGGACCATACTTCATCAATAGGAACAAACTTTCAGCATCTCAGCACATATCTTGTTTACACATCCCACCCTCGTAGCTCAGGGCTGTGACGAACGAATCCCTCTCGCATCCCTGTTGCAAAAAGAGCATTCTACACTAGAATTTGACCGGCAGGAGACAGTCCGTTCTTGATCACCAAACAATGGCCTCAATATCTCCTTAAGTCTCAAACCTTGTAGCAGTGTCTTTTTTTCTGAGAGCAAAGGGCACTACTGACGATGATCCGGGGGCCGGACGGGCATGGTCGTTGCTTTTCTAAAGGAATAGACGGTGAGGCTACACTGCGTTTCACCCGTTCTTTCTGTTATTACCATCAACGACTGAAATACAGTCAGTAATGTCAGCTTTTCTCTCCCTTAAATTATGTTGCTGTTGCAGTCTCCAGTCTGAATGCAGCTCTCCATACTACTCTATCCTGTGCCAGCACCTTTACCTCAGAGCACCTGTTATACATAGTACCCCGAGCTCCATCATACGTTGCAACTTAAGGCTCTTCATCTACGAATAACTATTGCAACCTACAGCCATTTGAATCTCGCTGCTGTATTCATCCTTTGGTTTCCCCAGGTAATTTTAATTCTCCCTCACCCCCTATTTCAGCCCCTCAAACACTTCCCTCCATTACGATAGAGACTACTGTTTCACGTCTCAGATGGTGTGCTATAAACCGAACCCCTCTTTTAGTCAGGTTGTGTTACAAATTTCTTTTCCCCCAGTTCTATTCAGTACGTCCTCATTAGCTACTCGATGTATCCGTCTAATCTTCAGCGTTCTTCTGTGGCACCACATTGCGAAAGCTTCTAATCTCTTCTTATCTGGATTGCTCATCATCCACGTTTCACTTCCGTACAAGGCTGCGTTCAAGACAAATACCTTCAGAAGAGAGTTCCTAAAACTTAAATTTATGTTAAGTGTTTTTTTTTTAATTTATGAATATGGCCAGCTATGGACTGCATACAACTTAACACTTATGGTGTTTCTTTTTCTTCCGTTCTTCCCAGTACTTCTTAATTTTCTCGCCAACTGCTCGTCTCTGCTCATCTGTCCACACTCCCTTGGGTCGAGGTTTTGGCTCATCTTCTTCATAATTTGCGTTTTCTATCAGTATCCTGAAGTGATTCAAATGGCTCTGAGCACTATGGAACTTAACATCTGTGGTCATCAGTCCCCTAGAACTTAGAACTACTTAAACCTAACTAACCTAAGGACATCACACACATCCATGCCCGAGGCAGGATTCGAACCTGCGACCGTAGCGGTCACGCGGTTCCAGACTGAGGCGCCTTGAACCGCACGGCACTACCGGCCGGCTGAAATGATTCCTGTCACGTATTATTTCCTATGTAACACCAATTTTGCTGGCGTCTTTCTTTACTGCTTCTATCCATCCTACAGTTTTTTCGAGCTTACTAACGTAATTAAAAATTTTCTTTGTAATTCGGGTTTCTTCCATTCTTTTTAAATGTCCACAAAATTTTAGCTCTCTCTTCCTCATTGTATCTGTGATCTTTTCTGTATTTTTGTATAAGTCTTCATTTCTCCTTTTAATCCTTGTTTTTCTCAGGATCTAGAATTTTTCTTAGTATTTTTGTCTCTCTTTTTTCTAGTCCTCTTACTTCACCTTTCTCATTCAATGTTAGGCACTCTGATCCATACGTTGCTTGAGTCCTAATAACTGAATTACAATGTCTAATCTTCGCTTGTATGGATATTGATTTCTTATTGTAGTAGTTTTGTGTTAATTTATATGCAAATTCTAACTTTTTCATTCTTTCTTTATATATAGAATCTGTTGTGCGGAAGGCGAACCAGAGGCTGCGTTTTATTGGCAGCACACTTAGAAAATGTAACAGACCTACTAAGGACTCTACCTACACTACGCTTGTCCGTCCTCTTTTAGAATACTGCTGCGCAGTGTGAGATGGAACTGCAACTGCTGTGTTCGGATGCAGGCTGAGTTGGCATTCCTTCGCTCCCAGCTTCAGGCAGTGTTGGCTTCGGTCACACAGCTTGAGGCTGTTGCCAATGGGCATCACTGTGGGGGTCGGGATGGGGGTTTGTCGGGGACGGCCAGCTCGTCCCACGCATCCCCTGATCGGACTACGACTGTGGTTGCCCGGGATACTGCCCGCATTGAGGCTGATCCCTCACCTGTGGTAGAGTGGGAGGTCGTTTCAAGGTGTGGCAGGGGGCGAAAGACATTCCGGAGGGCTGAACGGAAAGCCTCTCCAGTTTGTCTGACGAACCGGTTTCAGGCTCTGTCTCAGGCTGATACTGATCTTCGGCCTGACATGGCTGCTTGTCCTGTTCCAGAGGTTGCCCCTCAGTCTGCAAGATCCGGGCAGTCGCAGAGGGTGGGCTTACTGGTAGTTGGGAGCTCCAACGTCAGGCGCGTAATGGGGCCCCTTAGGGAAATGGCAGCAAGAGAGGGGAAGAAAACCAATGTGCACTCCGTGTGCATACCGGGGGGAGTCATTCCAGATGTGGAAAGGGTCCTTCCGGATGCCATGAAGGGTACAGGGTGCACCCATCTGCAGGTGGTCGCTCATGTCGGCACCAATGATGTGTGTCGCTATGGATCGGAGGAAATCCTCTCTGGCTTCCGGCGGCTATCTGATTTGGTGAAGACTGCCAGTCTCGCTAGCGGGATGAAAGCAGAGCTCACCATCTGCAGCATCGTCGACAGGACTGACTGCGGACCTTTGGTACAGAGCCGAGTGGAGGGTCTGAATCAGAGGCTGAGACGGTTCTGCGACCGTGTGGGCTGCAGATTCCTCGACTTGCGCCATAGGGTGGTGGGGTTTCGGGTTCCGCTGGATAGGTCAGGAGTCCACTACACGCAACAAGCGGCTACACGGGTAGCAGGGGTTGTGTGGCGTGGGCTGGGCGGTTTTTTAGGTTAGATGGCCTTGGGCAAGTACAGAAAGGGCAACAGCCTCAACGGGTGCGGGGCAAAGTCAGGACATGCGGGGACCAAGCAGCAATCGGTATTGTAATTGTCAACTGTCGAAGCTGCGTTGGTAAAGTACCGGAACTTCAAGCGCTGATAGAAAGCACCGAAGCTGAAATCGTTATAGGTACAGAAAGCTGGCTTAAGCCAGAGATAAATTCTGCCGAAATTTTTACAAAGGTACACACGGTGTTTAGAAAGGATAGATTGCATGCAACCGGTGGTGGAGTGTTCCTCGCTGTTAGTAGTAGTTTATCCTGTAGTGAAGTAGAAGTGGATAGTTCCTGTGAATTATTATGGGTGGAGGTTACACTAAACAACCGAACTAGGTCAATAATTGGCTCCTTTTACCGACCTCCCGACTCAGCAGCATTAGTGGCAGAACAACTGAGAGAAAATTTGGAATACATTTCACATAAATTTTCTCAGCATGTTATAGTCTTAGGTGGAGATTTCAATTTACCAGATATAGACTGGGACACTCAGATGTTTAGGACGGGTGGTAGGGACAGAGCATCGAGTGACATTATACTGAGTGCACTATCTGAAAATTACCTCGAGCAATTAAACAGAGAACCGACTCGTGGAGATAACATCTTGGACCTACTGATAACGAACAGACCCGAACTTTTCGAATCTGTATGTACAGAACAGGGAATCAGTGATCATAAGGCCGTTGCAGCATCCCTTAATATGGAAGTTAATAGGAATATAAAAAAAGGGAGGAAGGTTTATCTGTTTAGCAAGAGTAATAGAAGGCAGATTTCAGACTACCTAACAGATCAAAACGAAAATTTCTGTTCCGACACTGACAATGTTGAGTGTTTATGGAAAAAGTTCAAGGCAATCGTAAAATGCGTTTTAGACAGGTACGTGCCGAGTAAAACTGTGAGGGACGGGAAAAACCCACCGTGGTACAACAACAAAGTTAGGAAACTACTGCGAAAGCAAAGAGAGCTCCACTCCAAGTTTAAACGCAGCCAAAACCTCTCAGACAAACTGAAGCTAAACGATGTCAAAGTTAGCGTAAGGAGGGCTATGCGTGAAGCGTTCATTGAATTCGAAAGTAAAATTCTATGTACCGACTTGACAGAAAATCCTAGGAAGTTCTGGTCTTACGTTAAATCAGTAAGTGGCTCGAAACAGCATATCCAGACACTACGGGATGATGATGGCATTGAAACAGAGGATGACACGCGTAAAGCTGAAATACTAAACACCTTTTTCCAAAGCTGTTTCACAGAGGAAGACCGCACTGCAGTTCCTTCTCTAAATCCTCGCACAAACGAAAAAATGGCTGACATCGAAATAAATGTCCAAGGAATAGAAAAGCAACTGGAATCACTCAATAGAGGAAAGTCCACTGGACCTGACGGGATACCAATTCGATTCTACACAGAGTACGCGAAAGAACTTGCCCCCCTTCTAACAGCCGTGTACCGCAAGTCTCTAGAGGAACGGAGGGTTCCAAATGATTGGAAAAGAGCACAGATAGTCCCAGTCTTCAAGAAGGGTCGTCGAGCAGATGCGCAAAACTATAGACCTATATCTCTTACGTCGATCTCTTGTAGAATTTTAGAACATGTTTTTTGCTCGCGTATCATGTCATTTCTGGAAACCCAGAATCTACTATGTAGGAATCAACATGGATTCCGGAAACAGCGATCGTGTGAGACCCAACTCGCCTTATTTGTTCATGAGACCCAGAAAATATTAGATACAGGCTCCCAGGTAGATGCTATTTTTCTTGACTTCCGGAAGGCGTTCGATACAGTTCCGCACTGTCGCCTGATAAACAAAGTAAGAGCCTACGGAATATCAGACCAGCTGTGTGGCTGGATTGAAGAGTTTTT
Organism: Schistocerca serialis cubense; assembly: GCF_023864345.2. Lineage (NCBI taxonomy): Eukaryota > Metazoa > Arthropoda > Insecta > Orthoptera > Acrididae > Schistocerca > Schistocerca serialis. The sequence goes on along the minus strand of NC_064641.1, from coordinate 600,254,669 downwards.
AGCAAACAGAACACAGCATGTTGTTATCAATGGAGAGACGTCTACAGACGTTAAAGTAACCTCTGGCGTGCCACAGGGGAGTGTTATGGGACCATTGCTTTTCACAATATATATAAATGACTTAGTAGATAGTGTCGGAAGTTCCATGCAGCTTTTCGCGGATGATGATACAGAGAAGTTGCTGCATTAGAAAATTGTAGCGAAATACAGGAAGATCTGCAGCGGATAGGCACTTGGTGCAGGGAGTGGCAACTGACCCTTAACATAGACAAATGTAATGTATTGCGAATACATAGAAAGAAGGATCCTTTATTGTATGATTATATGATAGCGGAACAAACACTGGTAGCAGTTACGTCTGTAAAATATCTGGGAGTATGCGTACGGAACGATTTGAAGTGGAATGATCATATAAAACTAATTGTTGGTAAGGCGGGTACCAGGTTGAGATTCATTGGGAGAGTGCTTAGAAAATGTAGTCCATCAACAAAGGAGGTGGCTTACAAAACACTCGTTCGACCTATACTTGAGTATTGCTCATCAGTGTGGGATCCGTACCAGGTCGGGTTGACGGAGGAGATAGAGAAGATCCAAAGAAGAGCGGCGCGTTTCGTAACTGGGTTATTTGGTAACCGTGATAGCGTTATGGAGATGTTTAATAAACTCAAGTGGCAGACTCTGCAAGAGAGGCGCTCTGCATCGCGGTGTAGCTTGCTCGCCAGGTTTCGAGAGGGTGCGTTTCTGGATGAGGTATCGAATATATTGCTTCCCCCTACTTATACTTCCCGAGGAGATCACGAATGTAAAATTAGAGAGATTAGAGCGCGCACGGAGGCTTTCAGACAGTCGTTCTTCCCGCGAACCATACGCGACTGGAACAGGAAAGGGAGGTAATGACAGTGGCACGTAAAGTGCCCTCCGCCACACACCGTTGGGTGGCTTGCGGAGTATCAATGTAGATGTAGATGTAGATGTAGAGATCCTTACCAGGTAGGACTGACGGAGAACGTCGAAAAAGTTCAAAGAAAGGCAGCACGTTTTATATTATTGCGAAATATGGAAGAGAGTGTCACAGAAATAATACGGGATTTGGGCTGGAAATCACTAAAGGAAAGGCGTTTTTCGTTGCGACGAAATCTTCTCACGAAATTCCAATCACCAACTTTCTCCACCGAATGCTCGTACAGAAAGATATAGGTGTTTGTTCTTTCTGCGCGCTTTGCGAGATTGGATAATGGAGAATTGTGAAGGTGGTTTGGTTCGATGAACCCTCTGCCAGGAATTTAAATGTGATTTGCGGAGTGTCGATGTAGATGTAGATGTTGATGTTGATGTAATGTGTGAAACTAGTCGCCTAATAAGTACTAAAACTGTTGACAGAACCATTAATAAATGCTTTAAACATTTATATTTATTACATCTGACAATGTCTCTGGCAGTAGGAAACGAATTGTCAGACACAAATATATGTCTTAGACTTCGGCTTTATTCCCAGAAAAACCAATGTTACAAACCACAACGAAGGTAACACGTCGTAAATAGTGGACCAAAACCCGGCGCGAGTCCAATTCTTTAGTGCGGGTTGCCTACATCAGGGGTAGGTATGCACTCAGCGGAAAACCTATTGTTCTCCTTTGATTGTTCTGCTAAAAGGATCCTTCCTTTTGATTGACAAGCACTTAACCTATTGTTCCCCAACTCCCTCCCCCACATCATCTCTCAGGAAACCTCCCCTCCTCACTGCTACAGGTACATTTTCAGATCTGAGCTATTGGCATAGCCCCTCTCACTCTTATCAATTTGATTAACTTCTTAATTAAATTGATCAATTATTCAACCTAACCCCCTACCCCAGAAAATGGCGGGAAGTTCAAATTCCATCAGGACAATGCAACACACCATGCCTGCCTCCACTAACCTAAATCATCTGACTGCTACCTCTTCATAGGAATTGGCGGGAAAAGGACTCAGCATTTGCTGGATAGGATGGACATAAGTCTTTATTTTGCAGGCAGTCTTTATTTAAACAATTTGAGGCAGTACCACCATCCAGTGTGTCCACCACGAGATCTGGATTCCAACTGATCTAGTACACAGTTCTGCCACCAGGGGGTGCTGTAACATTTTATTTGCCACATGACGTATTTTCAAAGTATGAGCCACACTTTGAGTGCTATGACTCGAATGCACAATGACATGCTGTGGACCACCAAGAGTTAAGATGTATTGTATTGGGTGTACAGCTGAAAAGATCAATAATAATAATAATGTCTGTTCTGTAGCCAAGGTGATATTGCTTTTTTAATGAGCTATTTCTTTACTTCATGGTTTCTAAGATGATGAGCATAGACAGATCCTATTTAAAGATATGGGGTACAAAGATGATGCAGGAATAATAGAGACATTCTAAGCAAACATTGTGTCACTGAGGTCTTTTAAGTATGTGAAGTGTGCTGACATGGAGGACTGCAAAGTGGTTAACACATTTCTACCATGGAATTCACTGGATGATCCTGGCATACCCTATAAAGATATGGTGACTGCAGTTAAATTATTCGATCACATGGATACCATTATCAACATGAAGAGGAAGGAGAAGATCTCATGGATGCGTCGAATATTTAAGTTTGCTACTATTGAAGACCTGAAATTCTATGGATGTCCTTTTCTCCATCGACTCAAGAAGAAGGTGTGTGAAAATAGTGTTACTGTATCTGCTTATGAAAATGTAAAATAATTTTTAAGGTTGGATGAGAAATAAATGAATCTTTACCTCATAACCTACGCGGTTTTTTTTTTCAACCCTGTTCCTGCTTTGACAGTGTATAGTTTTTTAACCTCATGCTATGTCTGTGGTTTTCTTCAAGCACAGGAGACATAATTTTAGACATGTCTACTATATATCTTTAGAAGCAGACACAGTCATGTACCTCCTGCTCCAATAACCCAATTCATGCTGCATGATAGGCGTAATGCTATGTAATCATTATATATATTTTGTTATCTTCCTTCTTAAACTTCACCTCCTTAATAGCACCCATCTTCAGCAAAACTAATGTCATTTGAGACATGCACTGCCTTTATATGCATATACATACATAATGAAATAGATGATATGGATTTTTGTAAATAACAACAACAAATATGTATGGTGACTAATTTTTTACTTGGTTTATTCAGTTCACACAAATACAATACAGTTCTTGGGGTAAATTTTTATTCTTGAGGTACGATGTAGTTTTTAAGGTACAATACAGTATTCTTGAGGTATAAATTGACTCTGCTATTCCAATGCAGGAATACTTTTAACTTACACACTACAACAGTAACACTGTTTTTTTTTTAATCTACGCTAAAAACTAATGCAGAAGTACTTTCTTTACTACATTTAAATTCCACATCCCCAGTAGCATAACTTTTACAATAATTCTGATGGACTGTGCACCCTTAGAATCTAATTTCAATTGTCCACAATAGCAAAGGTTTTTACAATAACAGTTCTGATGGATAGGCTACACATACATCGTGTATGAACAAATATATCAATATATAAATTTCTTTCTATTTTTGCTTTTTTAAATATTTCTTTTTGTTTATGCTCATTCCTTCTTTCACACACATGGTGCCCATATAATAAATATAAATTTTTGTTCTTTTCCTTTTTATCCTTTCTTTTCCATACATTCTCTCTACATATGTATATACATACATATACATAGTAAACAAAAATATTTACGTGCAGGCGCACGCGCACGTACACACACACACACCACAGTGTCATACCCACTTAAATTGTGGAAGAGAACGGGTATGTGTCTTGGTACCTGATACTTCAAATTGCACCCATTGTGAGCTGTGCCACAGAACTTCCCTATAAGATGACAGTGGTCCCTATGAGGAGTGCCGGGCGGTTCTAGGCGCTACAGTTTGGAACCGCGCGACCGCTACGGTCGCAGGTTCGAATCCTGCCTCGGGCATGGATGTGTGTGATGTCCTTAGGTTAGTTAGGTTTAAGTAGTTCTAAGTTCTAGGGAACTGATGACCTCAGCAGTTAAGTCCCATAGTGCTCAGAGCCATTTGAACCATTTGAACCCTATGAGGAGTTTCCACTTTTCTGTCTAACAGCAGCCCATAAATATGACAATCAACTGCATTATTATACAAATCTTCATTCTCCTTCGATTTGGTAATGGGAACGTTGCTGCTGAAAGCTTATCAACCTCCACTGAACATTTTTCGAGCTCAGTGAACAGCCAAACCACAGGATTATCCCCACATAAAATTTGTAGCAGTTAAGACTGGAATGGAGTGTAGCCATGTATGGAAGTGAAACATGGACGATAAATAGTTTGGACAAGAAGAGAATAGAAGCTTTCGAAATGTGGTGCTACAGAAGAATGCTGAAGATTAGATGGGTAGATCACATAACTAATGAGGAAGTATTGAATAGGATTGGGGAGAAGAGAAGTTTGTGGCACAACTTGACCAGAAGAAGGGATCGGTTGGTGGGACATGTTCTGAGGCATCAAGGGATCACCAATTTAGTATTGGAGGGTAGCGTGGAGGGTAAAAATCGTAGAGGGAGACCAAGAGATGAATACACTAAGCAGATTCAGAAGGATGTAGGTTGCAGTAGGTACTGGGAGATGAAGAAGCTTGCACAGGATAGAGTAGCATGGAGAGCTGCATCAAACCAGTCTCAGGACTGAAGACCACAACAAACAACAAGACTGGAATCATAGGACGACACAGTTTGGTACAGCGCCACACAGGTACGTGTTTTTCTTTATAGGTGCTGTATGAGGCTGTAGGGTCAACTGCACAGTGGGTCATGGGAGCGAGGAGGCACTGAAATTTGGCATACACTGCAAACGGGCGTCGCTCCTGGTGGTGAGCATTCTTGAACTTTATGAATTTTTTCTCCTCAGTAGGTTTAATGACAAGTACCAGATCCTTGGAAGTGCAGTCTATTAGATGCGCTGCTAATAACTTGTCTGAGGCGAAATAATGCAGACACCTTAAACAAATATACTGCTTATGTTCATGTTTATTCATCTGGGCAGAAAGGAGTTGGGACATGTCTTTGATCCAAACATAGTGATAATTATCACCTTCAGAGAAGAGCAGCATTTTTACATGCAGCTCACGCTCACCAGCAAATTCTGAGAAATGGAAGTGTCCGACGACAATATACTTGTCTTGCTCATCTGACTTGCTTTTCTCCTCCAGGCCGTAAACATGAACCGATATTCTGGTATTCTGTGCCTCAAATTTAGTTACGTCCTGGATCATGGTGGGGAACTCAATACCATCAAAGTTATAACACTTACGAATGTCAAGGTATCTGTCATACTGAGTTGTGCGTTGTAGATGTATTGTGTAATTTCTCTCGAAAGCCAGGGTTGATCATGTGAAACAAGCCTGATCCTTTCTGTTTTCGACATTAATGGATGCCTGCTTATTAGCTGTATCTTTAGGGAGCTTGATATAGCTAGACCCTCCATTTACTGGATCAAAGACGTGTTTATGGATGTCCAGTTGTAGTATTCGGCTGAGTGCTTAAGCTGATCCTCTTAACTTCCATCTCGGAAAACCGGGCCAGTATAGCACTCAAGGTGGATTTACGAAACCAATCGGCGACTGACGTTCTCCACGTTATCACGCCATTCCCCCCCTCCCCCCAAAGGTAATGAAGAGTTGTCTCTTCAACACCAGACTCAACTTGGGGGGAGTGTGATAATTCGATGCAAAGCACCACGCTGCATTTCATGGCAGGATACCGCGGATCATTGACTACCTTGAGGAGCTCCGTTTCCACGACTGGAAGGCACGCCTTAGAAAACCAACAGGGTCGCGGTACCCCCCTGCCGGGTTCTCGAGCCTCGTGAACAAGATTCGCTCCACGAGGTGCCTTCAATTACCGAGTACTCTAACTGAGGTATGGTGCCACTGACCTGATGTCCTTCACTGAAAGGATGGGAGAGGGAACTGCCACTAGCCATAGGATCTTCTTTATTACTAATACTATAACTACAACTAGTCGATGGAACTGGTGAGATGGACAGGAGTATGTGCTGTACCCCACGTGATAGGCGAGGACGTGACGTAGGAGGAGGAAGAGACGCTGCGGAATCGGGCCTCTGCGAGCATACTGGTTGCTGCAGCCCTGACCCGCTAGCCTGAGGGAGGGCAGCCCATGGACGCCATAGAGGTGCTCTGATGGCAATGGGGGGGGGGGGGGGGGGAAGGGGGGGGGCAGCGGCGGGGGCGGCGGGGGCGTCCGCTTCCCGCGCGGTGACTAGCGGCGCTCTTGCTGGCGAAGCACGCCGCACTGGACCTCGATTAGATGTTATAGCCTTCACCGCCCCCGGTACCCGAGCCACGGCGTATTGCGGGAATTGTTCCCCTGACTCGACCGCTGTAGAATAATGAAAAACGAAATTAAATACAACATTCTAGACATCGCGAGCTACCGCTACTGCTGCAGGGAAAGAAAGGATACTGATTATTTATAAGCAGAGTGAGTATGCAATACATATTTCGCTCTGGTCCCTTGACGTCCCCTGTATCTCCTCACGACGACAAAAATCTCTCTCCATCTCCTCCACTCACTGTGGCATTTCGTCCTCGCCTGAATTGGGGAAAGCCTAGCGATTCATTTCCCCTATATCGTTTGCAACATAATGACCTAATAATAAAATCATATACAATCAGAAACTACAGGAAACATATATATACAGGGTGTTACATATATATATACAGGGTGTTACATACATATATACAGGGTGTTACAAAAAGGTACGGCCAAACTTTCAGGAAACATTGCTCACACACAAATAAAGAAAAGATGTTATGTGGACATGTGTCCAGAAGCGCTTAATTTCCATGTTAAAGCTCATTTTAGTTTCGTCAGTATGTACTGTACTTCCTCGATTCACCACCAGTTGGCCCAGTTGAAGGAAGGTAATGTTGACTTCGATGCTTGTGTTGACATGCGACTCATTGCTCTACAGTACTAGCATCAAACACATCAGTACGTTGCATCGACAGGTTAGTGTTCATCACGAACGTGGTTTTGCAGTCAGTGCAATATTTACAAACGCGGAGTTGGCAGATGCCCATTTGATGTATGGATTAGCACGGGGCAATAGCCGTGGCGCGGTACGCTTGTATCGAGACAGATTTCCAGAACGAAGGTGTCCCAACAGGAAGACGTTCGAAGCAATTGATCGGCGTCTTAGGGAGCATGGAACATTCCAGCCTATGACTGGCGACTGGGGAAGACCTAGAACGACGAGGACACCTGCAATGTCAGCGTCAGGAAAGTTGCTGCTGTACAAGGTGACGTTGACCACGTCACTGTATGGAGAGTGCTACGGGAGAACCAGTTGTTTCCGTACCATGTACAGCGTGTGCAAGCACTATCAGCAGCTGATTGGCCTCCACGGGTACACTTCTGCGAATGGTTCATCCAACAATGTGTCAATCCTCATTTCAGTGCAAATGTTCTCTTTACGGATGAGGCTTCATTCCAACATGATCAAATTGTAAATTTTCACAATCAACATGTGTGGGCTGACGAGAATCCGCACGCAATTGTGCAATCACGTCATCAACACAGATTTTCTGTGAACGATTGGGCAGGCATTGTTGGTGATGTCTTGATTGGGTCTCATGTTCTTCCACCTACGCTCAATGGAGCACGTTATCATGATTTCATACGGGATACTCTGCCTGTGCTGCTAGAACATGTGCCTTTACAAGTACGACACAACATGTGGTTCATGCACGATGGAGCTCCTGCACATTTCAGTCGAAGTGTTCGTACGCTTCCCAACAACAGATTCGGTGACCGATGGATTGGTAGAGGCGGACCAATTCCATGGCCTCCACGCTCTCCTGACCTCAACCTTCTTGACTTTCATTTATGAGGGCATTTGAAAGCTCTTGTCTACGCAACACCGGTATCAAATGTAGAGACTATTCGTGCTCGTATTGTGGACGGTTGTGATATAATACGCCATTCTCCAGGGCTGCATCAGCGATTCCATGCGACGGAGGGTGGATGCATGTATCCTCGCTAACGGAGGACATTTTGAACATTTCCTGTAACAAAGTGTTTGAAGTCACGCTGGTACGTTCTGTTGCTGTGTGTTTCCTTTCCATGATCAATGTGATTTGAAGAGAAGTAATAAAATGAGCTCTAACATGGAAAGTAAGCATTTCCGGACACATGTCCACATAACATATTTTCTTTCTTTGTGTGTGAGGAATGTTTCCTGAAAGTATACATATATATTCAGAATGTACTCTTACATGAGATCTGAGATGGCTCCTGCATATCTCCAGCACATACCCCCCCCCCCCCCCCGTCCCTCTTCTTGGCATCATAGGAAATCATCTACACCAGCAACAAATATGCTCCATATTACATATATGATGAAATTTAATTACCTATACACAATACTACGGAAATGAAAAAAATTATTAATGGATATATGTACTCAAACAACATGAAATTCTTAGTGCAAAGGAAAGAATTAACGTTTTATTGTTTTGACCCTCGAAATCATCTACAACAACACCAGCGACAACATAATACGTACAGGATGAACTTTTCAGAAAGAAAATACTTATACACGACATATACTGCAGCAGTACGAAATTCTTAGTGAAGAAGTAACGATTTTGGTTCCTCTAAATCATCTACAACAACCGCAGACTCATTGGTCGCAACACATTATTTATACAATGAAAGATGTGTAAACTGCTTACGACGATATTGCTGCTGCTGCTGGAATTCGTGTCACTTGCTGCCCGTGCAGCTGGTGGCACTGCTGTTGCTGTTGCTGCTGCTGCTGTTGATGCCTCTGATGCTGCTGCAGCCGCTGTTGTTGCTGTTGCAGCTGAAACCACTGTTGTTGCTGCCACTGCTGTTCCTGTTGCCCCTCAGCTTCTTCAATTACCCCCTGGATATATGCTGAAACAATAAGACATGTATTCAACACGAAATCGTGAGTGAAAAAAAGTTACCGTTTCCGATTTTGATCCCTCGAAATCATCTACAGACTCGTTGATCACACCAGTAGTACAAAGATGGTATATACACTTACAATGCTGCCGATGCTGTTGCTGTTGCTGATGCAGCAGCTGCTGCCACTGTCTCTGATGTCACACGACAGGGTTCATATCATCCACGCTTTGGCGTTGGTGGATATGAGCTGAAACAATAAGAAGAAGAAATGTATTCAAAACTGTGAAATTCTTAGTGGAAGATAAAAATTGCAGTTACCGATTTGAATCTGTACTTACCAGGTAATTCCACATCCTGCTCTAACGGTGTTTGCAGATTGTCGCCACTGGCACCATCGGCGGTGCTTGATGCTGCTACTGAACGTTTCATTTTTTTTTTTTTTTTTACCAAAACCGGTAACACGCACGCAAAAAAGGAGCAAATCGACGCGCACGAAAGACAGCAAGACGATCGATCTCACACTACTGTCTCTCTCTCACCTTGTACTTTCCTCTCCTTGGAGAAGTGTATGGAGGAGTTTGTAGCCTGTTGGCTACACTTCTCAGATAATCAGAGAATCACGGTGCTGTAAGGCTTAAACTAGAGTGACGTAAGGGACAATGACACTGGTCCATCAGTGTGACATCGCGCATTCGAGTCATAGTGCTTAAAGTGTGGTTCATACTTTGAAAACACGTCAGGTGGCAAATAAAATATTTATCACGTAGTAGTCGTACAAGTTGTGTAGGGAACATGTAATAATCAAAAGCGTTCACGTGGCGACGACTCTTTATCAGTTTCACATAAATATCCAACAGCTCAAACACGCTGTAAGCAGTAGAATTCTCTTTTCCCTTGAATCCGTAGTTCTAAAGGTTGATTGTCGTGACATATTAAGAATTAAGAGCTGTGGAATATTTTTTCTTATGTGTGGCTACAGCTCCGTTGTTGAACAAGCAGAGCCGCGCAGTCACTATCCCCCTTTATTAGCGATAGCTAAAGCATGACCATACATTGCACACTACACTCACTACCGCTCCTCAGAACTACGGCATTACCTTATTAGCAGACATCCAGCACACACTTGAAGTTGAAAAACTGAATGACGATGGATTCATAGTGATTATTCAGTTACATAAAGCTAGTGCGTTGGAAGAGAGAAACAAAAGTCTTCTAATAAAGCAGTCTTTACATTCACATTCAGACCTAGAGGTTTCTACGTAACATGATATTCCTTTTTGAAAATTCAGCTCCCGCACACACACACGCACACACATGTTATATGATCTAAACAGGGCTGTATCAACAAGTCACCGTTTCTCGCACATGTAACAAACAAAATCTTTGTATTACGCTCCAACAGGCTCTTTTGGTTTTTCGTAACAAACTCAATTTTGCCACCTGAAACAACAGATCCGTCTCGCGGTGATCCTAATCCTGATCTAAAGTGTTAGACAGGTATGGTGCTTAGCAACGTGAACTTAAAATGCGCTTAGACTACAACAGTTTTGCAGGTTCTCCACCCACTTGCTCTGCCCGTGAAAATTAACTCCGAATGTACGTACTCGAGTACATTCTGCACTCACAATGATTTCTTAGTCAGGGGAAAACTGTGTGATCCGGGTGGTGGAAGCTATGCATGGAATGAACTGACACAAGCCCCGATTGGCGGCCTGAATATATATATATATATATATATATATATATATATATATATATATATATATATATAACGCCACTGTGTGTTAGCTGGATTTACAAGTATCGAAAATACCAAAAGATGGAAGTGGTGAAATTGATAAACCGAAAACACCCTAGGGCTTTTTTAAATTGTAATTACATCGTTTATTCCTCGAGAAATATGTAATGGCGGGAGGCTTTTTGCAGTGCGAAAACGACACCCAGGTGGTGCAAATGTGGACGTATCATAATTTTTCTATACACCTATAACTGATAGAAATTTTATGTTGCTGCCTGAACGTAAAGGTACCGTGGTTTATGTTCTGACGTATGTTTGTAGGAAGTAATCAAACTACTATTCACGCAAAAACAAAAACAAAAAATACGTATGTCTAGTCGTAATGGAAGGATAGATTGGACATGGTGAATTGCGATTTCAGCGCACTGACGAATATATCCGAACGTAAGTGATGATAGATTCATTTCGTCAACACTTTGTCAGATAATTTTGTAGGACTGAGGAGAATTGAGACATAAAGCCGATGTGAGTGTAAGCACACCATAATGTTTTGGGCCACTGTACAGATATAAAAGATAACTGAACTTTTTGTGTAAAATGTGTACATATTGCAGTGTAATGTCACTGTGGCTTATGTTGTGGCATGACCAGAGAAAATGAGTGTGTGTCCTATCGTGAGGGGCGCATAGATTCGGCACATCGATAACCACGAAGGTATGAGAGAGATTTTTAGGTGGAAAATTACGTGTGCCATAGATACTGAGATTTGTTCCAGAACCACGGCCATCAAGAGGAGACATTTCCAGTACATTGCTCGATGTCAGACTGCAACAGCAATCCTATTTAATTGTAGTTACACTGATAAATATGTTCCTGGTTCCCAGTATTCTTATAGTTTTTTGCCGGTGAAAGTCTCATGTGCAGAAAGCAATGGTGGACAGAGATCCCACATGGGCAACAGCAGCATTTTGATGGGTAAATTCGGTGATGAACGGACTATCCCATTAGAATCGCAAGGAATAGAAAGCAGTTGATCAGATTTCTATAGCGTGAGCTGTGATGTCAATATCCGTAGGTTTTGCACACGCAGGCTAGACATGTCTCACATGTCCCGTTAGGATTGCAATGGAGAGAAGCAGTCGAACAGATTTCTATAGCGCGACCTGTGACGTCAGTATCCACAGGTGGAGAGGTATCACACCAGCAGTGGTGCCTAGGTGAACATGTATTTCGACAGGAGTTTCTCAGGTGTCAAGTATGAAAGGTATGCCGCCGCCTCATGCTTGCGGGTCCTGAACGGACACCTGGGCGTCGCTTGGCAGCTGACGGCCATGTCGTCACTCCCTGGATTCCGCCGGTGCACCCCGTCTCCACCGTCAGCATCGGGCATCAGGTGGGGGGATGTGTTTTTTAATAGTGGTCTTTTGTTTAAACTATATTCCATTCATTTTACCGACCAATAGGATGCCGCAAATTTAAATATATATATATATATATATATATATATATATATATATATATATATATATATATGTGTGTGTGTGTGTGTGTGTGTGTGTGTGTGTGTGTGTGTGTGTGTGAAGAATATCAATTTAATTAATTCACATAAATTTTTTATATCAACATGGTATCAGCGGTACAATAGTTAAGGGGAGGGTGTGTATGTGGGTGACATGGAGTAGAACAAACACTTCGTTAATTTGAATAATTTTTATGTAAAATGCAGTACAATAGTTTAAGGGAGTGGGTGACAAAGAAGAATGCGCCAGAAATGGCGTTCAAAAGCATGTGAAATTCGAAAAGTGTACCAGAAAATTGTGGGAATACATAATTAATTACTTAATTTGGTGTCAAAGGCGGTACAATAGTTTAAGGAAATGGGGGTGGCATGGAAAACCACTTAACAGAACATTAGGTTAAGTGCTGACAAAGGACCAAGCATTAGATGATGACACCCAGAGTACAGTGCTGAACATTGGGTTATGCAACATGTTTGCCCCAGAGTTGTTTGCGTCTCTGCACATCAGTGTACTGCATTATTTACAAGTAGTTTTCAGGTCTGTAGACTATTTGCTATGACCTCAAGCACATCAGGGTGAGTATTTTGTATCAGTGTAATAAATATGCTATGTCAATGTCAAATCCATCTCTAAATAAATTGTTCCAGAATAAAGTTCACTCCTTCCTCTCTCCATCAGCCCAGAACATGCTGAGCCATTTTCCTTCTATTTTCCCCCCTCCAGACCGTCATGTTGGATTATGTCATGGGAGGGATGAGAGTGCCCTATGGTGGCAGTACTGTGTACTAGGTCAGTTGGAATCTGGATCTCGTGATGGACACAATGGATGGCAGTACTGCCTCAAATTGTTTAAATAAAGACTGCCTGCAAAATAAAGAATTACATCCATCCTATCCAGCACAGGCTAAGTCCTTTTCCCCCCAATTCCTGGGAAGAGTTAGTGGTCGGATGACTTAGGTTAATGGAGGTAGCCCAAGTGACCTATTTTCCTGCCATTTTCTTAGGTTAGTGGAGGTAGCCGTGGTTTGTTGCATTGTCCCGATGGAATTTGAGCTTCCCGCCATTTTCTGGTGGAGAGGGTTAGGTTAATTAGTTGATCAATTTAATTAGTAGTCAATCAAACTGATAAGAGTGAGAGGGGCTATTCCAATAACTCAGACCTAAAAGTGTACCTGTAGCAGCGAGGGGGGAGGTTTCGTAAGGGGTGGGGTGGGGGAGGGGGATGGGGAACAATAGGCTAAATGCCTATCAATCAAAAGGAAGGATCCTTTTAGCAGAACTGAAGGTTAAGTACCTTTCATTCAAAGGAGAAAATAGGTTAAGTAACTGTCAATCAGAGGAGAATAATAGGTTTGCCCCTGAGTGCATACCTGCTCCTGATGTAGGCAGCCCACACTAACAAAGTGGACTCGTGTGAGCTATGGTCCACTATTGACGTACACCAATGGATGCTGGAGAGTAGGTACATGAGTTGGCAGCTCGTCTTGAGAACTATGTGGCAGACATTTTTGGCATCTGTCTTGCAGTATACTACTGCAGAACGCAAACCTACAGCTCATAATATGATACATGACTGTTCTTTCTTAAGTGCATGTCACCATAGACAGCACAAACAACAACACTCCTTTTACATTTATACTTTTCTATCAAAACATAAGTAAGAAAAGTGAACGTCTTAGGTCTCTACAGGAAATTGAAAAATCTGAAGATATTTCTTCAAATGTGCTACTTATCAGGGGCTTACAATTGAGCTAACCTGTTTCTGAATGTTGCCGTACGGTCTGTATACATCGCAGGACGCTGAAACATTGTAAGTATGCTCAGCAATGTATGCACTCGCCGAGTATGCTGGAAACAATAATAGTTCCACTTGCTTCCACTAGGTGAAAATATGGTCCTGGAATCAGTCAGAATGTGAAATAACTCTTATTTTGACGTCGGTATGCTGTTTGTCTCTTGGCAAAGAGTGCTGATTTCTTTTGTGAAGTGGCTGTTGATGTAAAGGGTTAACAACTTTGAAGTTTTCCATAATAAACGCAATGACTGTTAAGAAGGAGGACTGTGCACTGCTGGTAAAGTTGTTTTATCAGAACAGCAGCAGTAGCAGCGCTGCACCGACAGAAACAGCTTTGCAGAGGTCCCATGTCAATAAATGGACTAAGGAATATCATCAAAGAATTTGAAAAAACAGATGAATCAGGTGGTGCAGCAGGGAGATGGACGCGGCCCACTCACATGGCAGTTGTTGATGGAGTTGCTGTAGCTTAGCCGACTCTGCAGCGAATGCTTCAAATTCTGCATCCAGTGGTCGAGCTGCGTCGCGGGAATTGTTTCTCCGCTCGTCAACACTTTAGCAGATTTTGCGGCATGTTTTACACTGACAGCCATACAAGATCCAGAATTTGCACCAAATGAAGCCCCGAGATAGGCTATAACACCGTGACTTTCCCCTGCGTTTTTTGGAACGCACGGATACCGATGACATTTGACTGGACAATACTCTGTGGACAGACGGGGCACATTTTACTTTGCACGGTCCCATAACGCACAGAACTTTCGCACATAGGGTTCTACTCCGCCACATGTTCTGCAGGAACATCCACTGCATTCAGCTTATATGACTGTGTAGTGCGGTTTCACAAGCTCCTTCATATTCAGTCCGTTTTTCCTCAAGGGGACGACACATCGTAGGTCCATTGGGTGTACAGTGATATCTGCAAATTATAAGGTCCTCCTTGTGCAACATGTGATTTCAGGTTTGCAGGAATGCAACTGTGTCCACACCAATGTTTTCATGCAACATGGGGTGAAGCTGCATGTCAGTTTCTTGGTGAAAGATCTTCTTCGAGATACCTTCAGTAACGACCACATCATCTCCAAGCAATTTCAACATGTGTAGCCCTCCAGATCTCTTGATCTAAATCCATGTGACTTCTGCTTATGGAGAGATCTGAAAGATTATGTCTATCAGGGATGTATCCGGACTCTTCCGCATCTGAAGAATAAAATACGAGGACATCCCGCTCTGATTACATCGTGTGTGCTGCCAGCAACTTCGACCATGCCGTGTCACGGATGCGGTGTGTTGGTGAGTCGGGAGACCACTTTGAACGCGTTGTAACTCCTGACCATATCCTAATATACGTCCCAGAATCACCGTTATCATGTGTTTGATTGGACCTACCCTTTTCCTGCACCCATGCCACATTCTGACTGGTCTAAGATATATATTTCATTATGAATGAAAATACACAACATTTTGAGAGGCTGCATACGTTCTGTGGTTTTAGTTTGGAAGTTCTTCATCAACATTTTTTTGATTTAAAATTTCTGTACTCTTGGCGTTGATTATGAATGAGCAAACACGCTATATTTTCGTATTGAACTGATACAAATTACTATGAAACAAATTTCGATCTTGCAGATAAGTGATTTATCTAAAGGGTCTTATGTTCTGTGCGGTGTTGTTGGTGTAGCTATCGATGCTCTGACGTCAGCACATACGTGCATAGAGATCTCAACGCCATTCACCGCTTCAAAGAATACTTTGAGCAGAAGCCTTCATTGGCTTAACATTAAGAATGACATATAAAAAGAATCTCAATAGAATGTTCCATATAGTCAGTCGTTTGAGATGCTTTACCCTGGAAAGGTTTATTGCATCGAAGTACGGTAATAAACCAAAACTGTTACGCCCATCTCTATGACTAGTCATTGAAGTAAGTTTGAGTAATGTATCCACATTGACGTACTGAAGAAAAAGGAGGATGAGAGTAATGCAGAGCCAGGAGATATCTCATTTTATCCTTTGTAATACTCGCAACTTGTGTAATATTCTACAATATTTGTTATTTTCGAGTAACTAGCTTTCGGCTGTTAGGCCCCCCTGAGGCGCAAAGATAAATATGTGTGGCTGTGAATTTTGTAAACGAAGTGCATCCAAAGAGACTCTCAGCTGGCTGTCAAAGATGACAATTATTGAAGTTCCATATAAATCTAAAGTGGAAAGAATTATGTCCACAAAAATCTGAAGTAATAACTATTTAGCTTAGATAAAAAGGCGCACTGAGTTTATGCTCTACATGACTTACAACAATTGTTCAGTGAAGGAAAGATATAAATTGTGCAAAATATAGTAAATTTTGGTCACATCTTTCAAGATAATGACTGAGAAGGATAACAGTGTCTTAATTAAGTTCAGTATTACAATGAGACACGAGATAAAACTGGTAAGTGAAATACTGTAATTATACAAAGGGGCAGACACTGAAATAAAGTAAAATATGGGACATACAAGGAGGAGAGGTATTTAAAAAAGTAAACTGGATGGGTTTCTTTGCAGTACCTGCATTTAGAAATGGTGAATAAGAGAACTGTGCCTGATCGTTCAGTACCAGCTTTGGTCAAATAACTTCATGTTCATAAATTTCCATTGTCCTGAGATGGTCTACCTTCCTCCCTTTGTGAATGTTGTCTAGGACTTCATTTTGCACCTTGTAACAATAACTTTCATAGCGCAGGTGGTCTGCAAAGGCAGTGTCTCCTTTTCTAAGTCACCAACTTCTGCGGTCGTCCTTCAAGCGGGTGGATATTGCTACACCAGACTATTACAAGTGAATTTTTATATTCCACTCTTACCCAAAACTGATGTGTAACTCTTACAATTTATAAAATTCTTCCCATCAGTGATATGCACATAAACCGATGTTCTAAAGGTACTGTAGATGTGAGGTTTCTGGCCACATTTTGAGGGAATTCTCCTAAAATTTTTTACCGGGAAGTTTACATGGGTCAGCATGGGTTAAAGAAGAGTAGAAACATGTCGTTTTCGTTTTTTATACAATATGGATTTCACCAAGACAGGAGTGTAACCATTGACTAATGCTGTTTCTTTAATTATGTTTATTGCTGCTTGGAAGTTGTCATCACTCATGCGGATGGGATCATTGAACCGAAGGCAGATTATTTATGGGTCACAGAGTGTTGCGTATTAGTTGGTATTACAATGTTAGAGGTTGTAGGTTTACTGTAAATCTTAAAACCGTGAATGAGATCGCTGATATAAACTATTAGATCTAAATAATTAACGGAATTACCTCAAACTCCATTATGAATTTTATGCTGTTGTGGTCTGAGGAATGTCTGAGGTTCTATGGTAGCATCTGCCCATAAGCACAGAACATCATCAACTTACCCAAACTAGTAGCGAACTTCGAAGAGAGTCGACTGTTTTCCAAAAACTGTTTTTCAAACTTTCACTGTATTTTTGTAATTTGTCATGAAGTTCCTTAATCCGATGTGTCAACTGCTTTACCTGAATTGGCTCTGAGCACTATGGGACTTAACTTCTGAGGTAATCAGTCCCCTAGAACTTAGAACTACTTAAACCTAACTAACCTAAGGACATCACATACATTCATGCCCGAGACGGGATTCGAACCTGCGACCGTAGCGGTCGCGCGGTTCCAGACTGTAGCGCCTAGAACCGCTCGGCCACCCCGGCCGGCTTATCTGAATTATTTATGGAATAATTAAATTATTTATCGAAATAATTTTCTAACTTTAGTCTTATATGAACGTTTATAACTATCATATTTTACAGTCAACTGAGAGTCTCTTTTGATGCTTCTTGTTTGAAATCTATCGTCTCACAAAATTCAAAGCCACATATCTTTGCTAATCAGATGGCCTATCTGCAGAAAACTAATTAGTTAAATAATAATTATTGTAGCGTATTACACCAATGTCGTGAGCATTCTCTCAGAATGTATAAAATTTTCTATTGTCAACCAACGGAACAGTCAATAAACGCAAATAAATGTTTCTAGCTCCACAATGATATATGACAGTATTGCAACTTTATCTAGTTTGTTGAACATGTAAATCTTTCTACTTGTTTTAGTTACCCTTCGTTCTACAGTAATCATTGTTGCTACAGGTTTCTGATGGCCGCAGGTACCAGTTTCAATATGGACATCCTCAAGAAGGTACGGTCTCTTCGCTGTCACAAGGTTTAATATACTCTCGTTATGAATAGGCTTACAAACTACATGTTCTTGGTAACTTTCAGAGAAGGCATACAGTGTTGTTTCGCAATTTCTTGTCACACCCATCACTTGAAGAGCTCTAGCTCTGACTGGTGGGTTTTCTCCAACGATTATAGTAAGATTGGGAAACTTACGAGCTAGTGAAATCAGGTTTTCTCTAACGTTTTTACATCTGAGGAATGGTTTAGCATCCAGTTATAAGTTCATGCCCACCACTTACAGTGCCCAATTAATTTCGCATGCAGCTTCAATTTCTATCTCGACCGATTTGAGTTTTTCATCCGTTGCGACAAAAATACCACCTCCACGTCCGGTTAATCTATATTTTCGAAATACACTTAGATTTACGCTAAAAATCTCACTACTCGGGTTTTAAATTGCTTTGCGTACCCGGTATTACGTGAGCTACACTGCCTCTAAGGGGCGTTTCAAATTCTACGACTGCGAATACATCGGCAGTTGATCACTAAGATTTTAATTCACATCAAATGAATTCGCAGTTGCGAATAAGGATTACCATCAGCTGTAGACTGCAATGACGACCTGTAGTTATACCTCCATTATGTATATTCCCTTATAGGTCAGACGTAGTGCTTGAATGTCGTTTGCCCGGTACAGGCAGATAAATACGAAATTACAGTGGCTGTGTTATTCTGATTACGATGCAAAGTTGCTTTGGACATGCATGCATGAGCGAAAGAACAGGCCCTTCGGCGTCCACAGCCGTTACGAAACACATCAAATTAATTCGCAATTGCGAGTAAGGATTATTATCAGCTGTATAATGGAACGACGACAATGAAAATTTGTGCCGGACCGGGACTCGAACGATTCATATTTCCTTACGTACTACACGAATATGTAATAAAAAAATGGGGGTTCCTATTTAAAGAAACGAAGTTTATATCTGTTTGACCTATGGCAGCGCCATCTAGCGGGCCAACCATAGCGCCATCTGGTTTCCCGGCCACGGTGTCCCCGTCTCCTGACAGGATAAGGGAGAGGCAGCGGGAGGGAAACATTTTACCTTTGTGTAATTCTTTTTTTTCGTATTTTTCTTTTTTTAATGTCCCAGGAAAAAAAATCACGTATGACAAAGAAAGGAAAGAAATATAGGACCGAAGTGACATCCTCGTCACTTTACTGCGAGTAATATCCTATCCCGCGAAACTACGTAAACCTGGGACTCCCCACCGCTTCGGGGGTCATGAAATATGCTGCCTAGAAAGTTTGTAAAGTGCATTTTGTATTCAGAGTGACGTCGGATGATTACGTGTTGTTCCAGTAAATAATGCCAATAGTCCATGCCCGATATCGCGGTCCGTGAGAGCACATAGCGCGATGCGTGTAGTCCAATCCAGCGGATTGCCGACGTTTTCTTTGAGGGGAAGAAGACAGCGTCTGGGAAAAATAAAGCGTCTGTCGTGATAGTGGAGTCGTCGGTCGGAGGAATGCCGTGATGCGTTGCGTCAGCCGCCAAACATCCTTTGTCTGATCGCACTGCAGAGAATGTTCGTAGGTGTCCTGCATGCCGCGTATAGGACAGAGCGGGGAATCTACCATGTGAATGTCGTACAGTCGTCGACGGGTAACTGTCATCCATTTGGCTATCTGCACACGACTCAGGGCCAGCGCCAAACTTCCATATATCGTCTACCTTTGGACATCCATGCATCTCCAGAGGAACTTTGCATCATAATCAGAATAACACAGCCACTGCAGTATCGTAAGACTGTAATTGCATCAACTGCCGCGACTATTTCTGAAAACCTACACCTAATACTTCTGGGTCTCCTGTAGCTATCATTATCTGAAATGGATGGAGTCGCCTAAGCTAAAAAAGAAAAACCTTGCGTGCACCCAACAGTCAGCCAGCTGGGTAGAGCCAACACCGACTCAAACGAAGGCCTCGGCGCTTGTTCGTGACGTCACGTCAGCTAGGCACGGCCAACGCCAGGTCTGTTGCAGGCATACTCATAATGGTGGTGTCTCCCTCTCTGACACAGGAAAATGTGAAACTATTGGCGTTAGTTGACCAACACACATTGTTCCGAGAGATTTCTGCAATCAATTAATTGTGCAATTCATTACACTTCTAAACAAATAATGTACTCCTGAACTTAAATTTCCACCTGTTTCAAGGATTGACATACAAAAACAACTTCATGGTCCACCAGCAACAGAATTCGTGCTTCTTTACCTTATTTGTAAATCTGAGGAAGTTACGATTGTACTGGGTTGCTTTTACAAGAAACTGTGAACATATTGGTGCTCTTCTTTAGGTATCTTGGTTGGCTATGGGGTGAGGAGCGCGGAATGTTAATGAAATATCTTGCGATTGTACACGTTTGGGGATGGGGTGGGGGACAGAAGAAGAGGAAAAAGAGAGATACTTGTTTCATCAAATTAAATTTTTTTATCTTATAAAGTTTCTCCTTTCAGTTGCAAGAGGGGAATATTTGTCTTTTCTAATGTGCATATTTAAAAAAGTTTAAGCTCAGCAGTATTTTCGATGTATGAAGCTATTTTGTTTCCTTTTTAGAATTCCTTTCCTTGAAAACGACTGTAATCTAATGACTGGCAACAGTTGGACATTTACACATGTAAATTAGTTCACATTTCCAATGACGATGTGAAACGAAAATAAATAAATAAATAAAAGAAACGAGTTCATTGTAAGGGGGTTGGGGTAAGTTTCGATAACAAAATGGATCAAGTAAATATAGTTACTTGAATGTAAAATTTCCGAAGCTGCAATGGGGCAAAGCGTCTTCTCATACTGATCTACGTTTGTTTCGGCAAGATTCAGTAATACAGAACTATGATCTTCATTTGTAGCTGCACGATAATAAGAAAATCTTTCATCTAAATAAAACTGCAGAATCCAAAACAATATCAAATATTTTGTCCAAAAATAAGAGATTTATAGTGATAAGCACGCCCAGGCGTTTCTGCCTGCAACAGACCTGGCGTTCGCCGTGCCTACCTGACGTGACGTCACCAACAAGCGCCGAGGCCTTCCTTTGAGTCGGTGTTGGTAGAGCCCTCTGAAGTGTAGTGCACTACTGGTCCATTTAGTTGACACTACAGTACGCAACCGTATGGAGCAACTCTATCAAGTCAGAGACGAGATTGTTCCAGAACCTTCAAAGTCTCTAGTTTAATTTTATTCGTAAATGTCCATTCGGTTAGCGTTAACAATATAATTCAGACTGACTGATTTCGGCTTACTGCAATCATCAAATCTTTGTTTTGTGGGTACAAAGTTATGGTCCAAGGCATAATTCTCTGTCTAAAGTTTCTCCATCAAGTTTTGGAGACATCATCAGATGCTTTTACTAGTTTCCGTCTCGTCAAAGCCTCTTATGACGTCTTCAGCATCACAAGACGAAACCTTAGGCAAAAAATCATGCCTTAGACCACGGCATTATGCCAATAAAACAAATATCAGCGAAAACGCAAATACTAACCGTGAAAGCCTGATCCTACAGCCGTCAGATTTGTTGCAAAATAGAAAAAACTTTAAAGTGTGAATAATAACTTCAAATTTAAGGCAAATCTAAGAAATCATAAAACTGATAAAAACTGAGAATACATAGAAAAATAACGTGGTTGTCGGGCGTTACGCACAACTGAAGTATACTGATGCAAGTGTCAAAGCTAAATATTATGTGCGCTTAGGTCGGCCTACACAGTAATTGCTAGTAATGGCTTGAAGGCGTTCTACACTTGTATATACGCAAGCTGTACCCAGTAGAGGACGCTAATGCTGAGGTACAGAGGCAATCAGCATCATAGATTCAGTAGTTTAAAATACTCTCGAAGACCAAAAAAAACCGACCCTGCAAGAAGGAATTATCCAAATGGGGTGTGAATCGATGTGATGTACAGGCAAGCGAATAATTATAATTTCAGAAAAATTGAATGATTTATTCAAGAGAAAAAACTTCAGAAATTGAGAAAGTCAGTAACGCATTAGCCCACCTCTGGCTTTTATACTGGCTGTTATTCGCCTTGGCAGTGATTGATAAAAGTGTTGGTTGTCCTCCTGGGGGCTATCGTGCCCAATTCTGTCCAATCTGCGCGTTTGATCATCAAAATCCCGAGCTGGTTGGGCGGCTCTGCACATAATATTCCAAATGTTCTCGCCTGCGGTGAGATCCAGTGACCTTGCTGGCCGAGGTAGGGTTCAGCCACACGGTAGAAACTCTCCCCGTATGTGGCTGGATATTATCTTGCTGAAATATAAGCCAAGGTTCGCTTGCCTTGAAAGACAACAAAACGGGCTGTAGAATATCATCGACGTACCGGTGTGCTGGAAGGATGCCGCAGTTGACAACCAAAGGAGTCCTTTATAAAAAGAAATGGCATTCCAGACCATCACTCCTTGTTATCGAGCCGTATGGTTGGCGACAGTCAGGTTGGTATCCACAGCTGTCTGCGGCGTATCCAGACGTGTCTTCGATGGTCATCGAGGGTCAGTTCGAAGCGGGACTCATCACTGAAGACAATTTTATTCCAGTCAATGAGACTGCAGGCTGAAGACGTGTCTGGAGATGCCCTGGACAACGGTGGGATACTGAACTGACTGTCGCCCGCCATACGGCCCGACACCCAGGACTGATGGTCCGCAATGCCATTTCTTTATACACTACTGGCCATTAAAATTGCTACACCAGGAGAAATGCAGATTATAAACTGGTATTTATTGGACAAATATATTATATTAGAACCGCATGTGAATACATTTTCACGCAATTTGGATGCATAGATCCTGAGATTTCAGTACCCAGAACAACCACCTCTGGCCGTAATAACGGCCTTGATACGCCTGGGCATTGAGTCAAACAGAGCTTGGTTGCCGTGTACAGGTACAGTTGCAGATGCAGCTCCAACACGATACCATAGTTCATCAAGAGTAGTGACAGGCGTATTGTGAAGAGCCAGTTGCTCGGCCACCATTGACCAGATGTTTTCAATTGATGAGAGATCTGGAGAATGTGCTGGCCAGGGCAGCAGTCGAAGATTTTCTGTATCCAGAAAGGCCCGTGCAGGACCTGCAACGTGCGGTCGTGCATTATCCTGCTGAAATGTAGGGTTTCGCAGGGATCGAATGAAGGGTAGAGCCACGGGTCGTAACACATCTGAAATGTAACGTCCACTGTTCAAAGTGCGAACAAGAGGTGACCGAGACGTGTAACCAATCACGCCGTGTGATACGCCAGTATGGCGATGACGAATACACGCTTCCAATGTGCCTTCACAGCGATGTCGCCAGACACGGATGCGACCATCATGATGCTGTAAACAGAACCTGGATCCATCCGATAAAAATGACGTTTTGCCATTCGCGTACCCAGGTTCGTCGTTGAGTACACCATCGCAGGCGCTCCTGTCTGTGATGTAGCGTAAAGGGTAACCGCAGCCATCGTCTCCGAGCTGATAGTCCATGCTGCTGCAAACGTCGTCGAACTGTTCGTGCAGATGGTTGTTGCCTTGCAAACGTCCCCATCTGTTGACTCAGGGATCGAAACGTGGCCGCACGATCCGTTACAGGCATGCGGATAAGATGCCTGTCATCTCGACTGCTAGTGATACGAGGCCGTTGGGACCGTGCACAGTGTTCCATATTACCCTCCTGAACCGACCGATTCCATATTCTGCTAACAGCCATTGGATCTCGACCAACGCAAGCAGCAATGTCGCGATACGATAAACCGCAATCGCGATAGGCTACAATCCGACCTTTATCAAAGACGGAAACGCGATGGGACGCATTTTTCCTCCTTCCAGGAGGCATCACAACAACGTTTCACCAGGCAACGCCGGTCAACTGCTGTTTGTGTATGAGAAATCGGTTGGAAACTTTCCTCATGTCAGCACCTTGTAGGTGTCGCCACCGGCGCCAACCTTGTGTGAATGCTTTGGAAAGCTAATCATTTGCATACGACAGCACCTTCTTCCTATCGGTTTAATTTCGCGTCTGTAGCACGTCATCTTCGTGGTGTAGCAATTTTAATGGCCAGTAGTGTACAACGTGCGCCCTTTTTGTTGTCATCTGTGGCACTCTTACAGCACAGTGCTACGTCGATATTCTACTCCACGTTTCGTTGCCCTTCGAGGCAAGTCATCGTGGACTTACATTTCAACAAGATAACGCCCGTCCTCACACGGTGAGAGTTTCTACTGCTTGTCTTCGTGCATACCGAATCCTATCTTGGCCAGGAGGGTCACCGGATCTCTCCCCAATTTTGAACGTTATGGGCCGGGCCCTGACACCAGCTCGGGATTTTGACGATCTAACATGCGAATTGGACAGAATTTGGCGCGATACCCCTCAGGAGGACATCCAGCATCTCTGCCAACCAGTTGTTGCGTAAGAGCCACAGGTGGACCAAAGCATCATTGATTTGCTCAATTTCTGAAGTTCTTGCTCTTGAATAAACCATCTATGTTTTATGAAATTCTCTGTAGTATTTGTACATCACATATACTGATTTCCGCCTCATTCAAATAATTCATTCGTGGTGCGCTGTCTTTTTTTTTTTTTTGTCTTGAATTGAAGAATATTCACTGTCATCAATTAAAACTGTTTGACATGACTAAAGTGTATGTCTACCAATAAAACATAAAATAAATTATAATTCGTAGAAATGAAACCCATACTTAAAATTAGAGCAAAATGCGTAAAAAGTGGCGAACATTCTACTAACAGAAACATTTAAACAAGACCAAGTAAATAAAACGCGATATTGAGGCAAAGTCGAATAACTGAAACAGTTATTATTTCATTGAAAGTCTCATTGGCTGACAGCGCATTCAGAAGACTGTCCAACCAGCACCGCTTCGCATTCCAAGTTATCTTTTCCTGTGGTTCAAAAATGATTCAAATGGCTCTGAGTACTATGGGACTTAACTGCTGAGGTCATCAGTCCCCTAGAACTTAGAACTACTTAAACCTAACTAACCTAAGGACATCACACACATCCATGCCCGAGGCAGGATTCGAACCTGCGACCGTAGCGGTCTCTCTGTTCCAGACTGTAGCGCCTAGAACCGCTCGTCCACCCAGGCCGGCTTTTCCTGTGGTGATGCTCGCGACAGCAGGCCCACTCTTCGCGCCGATGCCAGTGTGTGCCGAACGTGCTCCTGTTTTGATTATATGTGTCATCTGTGAAGTGAGTCTTAACGTTCTCCTCCGTCTGACTTGCACGAAATATTTCACAGTCCTGGAAGTTGCTCTTGTAGACCTTGAATTTCAAATATTTATTAATTTTGATTCCAAGTTTGTGGCGTAAACTAGAACCAATTGTACCTTTTGTCTGAAATCAAATCTTAACTTTAGTTTTTATGAAACCTTGCGAAATCCTATCGAGAAGTGCATCATTGCATGACATGGTAACAAACCTGTTGTCGTACGGGTCTGCTGTCTTTTCCTTGTCGTGTGTTTGACTTTAGTTTGTTATATAAATGTGTTACACCTCATTCTCCACATCCATTTCCCCTGGCTACTTGCTTAATAACAGTTCTTTAGGTTCGTCGTTTCTGGCGAATTTTAGTTTTACCATCTTGTTAATCATGGCTGCAAAACGTGCCAATTGGGTGACAGGATTTCGCATTTATGGTCGTAGCAATAGCTGTCGGCTTCTTAAACATGCTAATTTGGTGTCTTCCCTCTGTTTTAGTAAACATGAGACCCAAAACGCTTATACTTCCCTCTTCCCCCAGTATAAGCTCGCCTTAGCTTGTGTGTTGTTAATACCTGAAAGACAAAGCTTCTTTGTGTTCTGGATGCCGAAGATTTTCGCATTATCAGTATCTTATCTCGCCGGCCGTTACAGATAACTTTCATTTCACAAGCAGAGTTTATTTCACAACAGCTCTTAGCTACAGATTGTACCAGACTCGTGATTCCCTCTTTTCAGTAGTCGATAGCGAAATCCCCAAGTGGCACGTGAGAGAGCTTTCTGGCAGTAATCGTGACATATCAAACAGAATATCATTTCTAAGCGTTTTCCAGAATCGTACTTGTTACGCAACTATTTCTTTTCTTTCCTTTTTTGTTCTTTTTTTTTTTTTGTTGCGTGGTTATCGGCCACAATGGCCTCTTAGCTGACTTGAAAAGAAGTGTACCTCTTATTATCGTTCTCACATTTTACATAGAGCTTGTTAAGTAAGTGACAACGGGATCTCGGTTTGGCCTGAGTTCACTAACAGATATATCAGGTGCCGAAGGCGGTGCTGTTGCCACGCGATTGATAAGGGTGGCGAAGAGTTGTACCAACTATTCGACTTTTATGAACTCAGTCGTAACACACTGGACTGGCATTCGGATGGACTGGTGTTTAAATCCCCGAACAGCCATTTATATCCACATTTTCCGCTGCTTCCCTTCATTGTTTAAGGCAAATGAATGGACACTTCCTTTGAAAAGCTCACGGCCAATTTCTTTCCCTCTCTATCACCAGTCCGAGCTTTCGCTCCGTCTCTAATAACCTCGCCACCGCCGATACTTAAAAACGCTAATCTCTTTTTCTCCTTTCTCCCAGTATCTCGGTTTATTATTGGGTTTTGTTGGGTAGACAATCCTACTCCTTCCCTCGTAAAAATGTAAAGAACTAATCGGCCAGACAGACTCGGTGACCGTTGAGATGACGAAATCAAGCAGGAAAAATTGGTGTAAATGTGTGAAACTGTCCTGCAGCAGTAGTGACTATTTTAAGGCGGGTGGAAGTGCTCATCGTTGTGTGGAATAGTAAGAGATATGCCTTTGTAGGACTACGCACCAGCCACCACACGAGTGCCTTCCACACGAAGTGGTGCATCTGAGTCACCGAAATATGAAAAGTTCGAGAATTGATCCAACAACGGCGATAGATTTATGTCTCATAGTTAAGTCTTCTTGTCTCGCTATCAAACTATTGGAGAACATTAGATATTCCTCCTGAAATACTTTTCCAGATTCTTAACGATGTGTGGCCAACCACATTTGACTCAACACAAGCAATAATTATGGCACATATATATTTTGATCCAAGAGCCATTATGAACTAACAAACTGCAGACATTGGCTGCGAGTGGGCATGGATTTAAATCAATGGAAAAGCTGAAAATATGTGTCGGACCGGGTTTCGAAGCAGGGTCTCCTACTTACTAGGCAGATGCTTTTACCAGATTTTTTTCCACTAAGTCATTTGGACACAATGGTCATCGCAGTTGCATGGCCTATGCTAGTGCGCCTCCCTTCAGATGCAAATACTCAATTTATCCACACACTACCAATATAGTGCCCCTTGTCCATTATCTTCATTACTCGCGGCGTTTCACCCATTCTAGTAAGAGTTGGAGCATGGTGTGTATCCTAACTGAAGTGATCATTGGCTTTCTTTCTCTTAATTATGCATGTATATATGGTGTCTGTTCTTATGGACATGTCTCCTTATACTTACTTTTAAATTTTTTTTAATCTCAAATTTTAGGTGCATTATGGACCCCCTTAGACAAATAGCGCCCAGGGCTGGAAAGAAGTCCCATGTGCGCTCGATATGTCTTCAGAGGAAGCTTATTCGAGATGTGAAGGAGGTCCTACCTGCGAACATGTCCGAAAGACCAGACACCACATATATATACACTACTGGCCATTAAAATTGCTACACCAAGAAGAAATGCAGATGATAAACGGGTGTTCATTGGACAAATATATTATACTAGAACTGACATGTGATTACATTTTCACGCAATTTGGGTGCATAGATCCTGAGAAATCAGTACCCAGAACAACCACTTCTGGCCGTAATAACGGCCTTGATTCGCCTGGGCATTGAGTCAAACAGAGCTTGGATAGCGTGTACAGGTACAGCTGCCCATGCAGCTTCAACACGACACCACAGTTCATCAAGAGTAGTGACTGGCGTATTGTGACGAGCCAGTTGCTCGGCCACCATTGACCAGACGTTTTCAATTGGTGACAGATCTGGAGATTGTGCTGGCCAGGGTAGCAGTCGAACATTTTCTGTATCCAGAAAGGCCCGTACAGGACCTGCAACATGCGGTCGTGCATTATCCTGCTGAAATGTAGGGTTTCGCAGGGAATAGAGGGTAGAGCCACGGGTCGTAAAACATCTGAAATATAACGTCCACTGTTCAAAGTGCCGTCAATGCGAACAACTGTGACCGAGACGTGTAACTAATGGTACCCCATACCATCACGCCGTGTGATACGCCAGTATGGCGATGACGAATACACGCTTCCAATATGCGTTCACCACGATGTCGCCAAACACGGATGCGACCATCATGATGTTGTAAACAGAACCTGGATTCATCCGAAAAAATGACGTTTTGCCATTCGTGCACCCAGGTTCATCGTTGAGTACACAATCGCAGGCGCTCCTGTCTGTGATGCAGCGTCAAGGGTAACCGCAGCCATCGTCTCCGAGCTGATAGTCCATGCTGCTGCAAGCGTTGTCGAACTGTTCGTACAGATGGTTGTTGTCTTGCAAACGTCCCCATCTGTTGACTCAGGGATCGAGACGTGGCTGCACGATCCGTTACAGCCATGCGGATAAGATGCCTCTCATCTCGGCTGCTAGTGATACAAGGCCGTTGGGATCCAGCACGGCGTTCCGTATTACCCTCCTGAACCCACCGATTCCATATTCTGCTAACAGTCATTGGATCTCGACCAACGCGAGCAGCAATGTCGCGATACGAAAAACCGCAATCGCAATAGGCTACAATGCGACCTTTATCAAAGTCGGAAACGTGATGGTACGCATTTCTCCTCCATACACGAGGCATCACAACAACGTTTCACCAGGCAACGCCGGTCAACTGCTGTTGTATGACGGAAATCGGTTGAAAACTTTCCTCATGTCAGCACGTTGTAGGTTTCGCCTCCGGCGCCAACCTTGTGTGAATGCTCTGAAAAGCTAATCATTTGCATATCACAGCATGTTCTTCCTGTCGGCCATCCTGATTTAGGTTTTCCGTGATTTCCCTATATCACTTCAGGCAAATTCCGGGATGGTTCCTTTGAAAGGGCACGGCCGATTTCCTTCCTCATCCTTCCCTAACCCGAGCTTGTGCTCCGTCTCTAATGGCCTCGTTGTCGATGGGACGTTAAACACTAATCTCCTCCTCCTCTTCCTGTCTGTTAAGTTTCGCGTCTGTAGCGCGTCATCTTCGTAGTGTAGCAGTTTTAATGGCCAGTAGTGTATAATTAAGGCGACGACAGTGAATGATCTCTTCAGTGCGGATGCACATCAGGCTCGAACTTTTACTGTAATCAGCGAAATGCTGCAAGTAATGAGTATAGTGGGCAAGAGGTACTATAGCAGTAGCGTGTTCAGTTGAGAATTTGGGTTTGACGGGAGGCGTATTAGAATACCGTGCAGTTGAAATGACCACTGTGTCCACTGTCTCTATTCTCGATGCACTATTATTTTCATTGAGTGAACTGTGGATGAAGCCCGACCAACAGGCATTACATGTATTGAGCGAAAATAATAGTGCATTGAGAATGGCTAACTTCTAGCCGAAATCTAGATCTGCACAATAAAATTTAAAAAGACGAATGAACGCTGGAATCTATAATTTACTAATAAAATAAATTTAGCCTACCAGCGATTCGCTAAAAAAATCTTTCTTTTATGATTGTAATATTTAAAATTGGTGTGCGCATTACATTCGATGGCGCATTAGACTCACGAAAATATGGAACTCGTTAGTGAACTGGACAGCCGTTGCCTTAAGTTGGTACTGGATTGGGGGCCGAAGATTCTAGTTCAGTTTTATTTCGTCCACGCCCATTCTGTATATCCCCAACTAGATGTTTTGTTTTTGTACAATATATTTTCTGGGTTTATTACTTCTTTTTCGAAGTCTGTGTCTTATGCTTCAGAAGTATTCTAATGTCAGGTTTCATAATGGTTATACGGTAAATTTACTGCGGTTAAGCTATATCTCTTTCTCCATACTTCCAGACATCCTGCCCTTAAAAAAATATTATCTTGATTATGCTTAAAGTAAGGGCGCTAGTGTAATGTAGGTACAGAAAGTTAATGCAAAGTCCGCACTGGAACTGTGACGTTCTTAGTTCAGGTATTTCGTACGAGACCAGGCTATACTCAGCCATGGGATGTGGTGCCACAGAAGAATGATGAAGATTAGACGCGCAGATCACATAACTAATGAGGAGGTATTGAATAGAATTGAAGAGAAGAGAAATTTGTGGCACAACTTGACTAGAAGAAGGCGTCGCTTGGTAGGACATATTATGAGGCATCAAGGGATCACCAATTTAGTATTGGAGGGCAGCGTGGAGGGTAAAAATCGTAGAGGGAGACCAAGAGATGAATACTCTAAACAGATTCAGAAGGTTGTAGGTTGCAGTAGGTACTGGGAGATGAAGAAGCTTGCACAGGATAGATTAGCATGGAGTGCTGCATCAAACCAGTCTCTGGAATGAAGACCACAACAACAACAATAACAACAACCTCCTAATATCGTGTCGGACCTCCCTCTGCCCAACGTATTGCAGAAACTCGACGTGGGATGGACTCAACAAATCGTTGGAAGTCCCCTGCATAAATATTGAACCATGCTGCCTCTGTAGCCCCATACTGCAAAAGTGTTGTCGGTGCAGGATTTTGTGCACGAGCTGACCTCTCTATTATGTGCCATAAATGTTCGATGGGATTCATGTCGGGCGATTTGGGTTGCCAAATCATTCTCTCGAATTGTCCAGAATAGTCTTCAAACCAATCGCGAACAACTGTGGCCCGTTGACATGGCGCATTGTCATCCCTAAAAAATTTCATCCTTGTTTGGAAACATGGAAGCCCAGGAAAGGCTGGAAAAAGTCTTCAAGTAACCGAACATTACCATTTCCAGCCAATTATTGGTTCAAATGGACCAAATGACCCAGTTCCTTCCATGTAAACACAGCCCACGCCATTATGGAGCCATCACCAGCTTGTATAGTGCCTGGTTGACAACCTGAGTCCATGGCTTCATGGGGCCTGCAACACACTCGAGCCCTAGTATCAGATCTCACCCACTGAAATCGGGACTCATCTGACCAGGCCACGGTTTTCCAGTCGTCTAGGATCCAACCAATATGGTCACGAGAGAACGAGAGGTGCTGTAGGCGATGTCGTGCTGTTATTAAAGGCACTCGTATCGGTCGTCTGCTGCCATAGGCCATTAATACCAAATTCCGCCTCAGTGTCCTAACAGATACATTCATCTTACGTCCCACATTGATTTCTGCTGTTATCTCATGCAGCGTTGCTTGTCTGTTAGCACTGACAACTCTACACAAACACTGCTGCCCTCGGTCGTTAGCGTCAGCCACTGCGTTATCCGTGGTGAAAGGTAATGCCTGACATTTGGTATTCTCAGCACACTCTTGACACTGTGAATCTCGGAATATTGAATTCCATAACGTTTTCCTAAATGGAATGTACCACGCGTCTAGCTCCTACTACCGTTCCGAGTTCAGAGTCTGTTAATTACCGTCTTGCGGCCATAATCAAGTTGGAGACCGCTTCACCCGAATCACCTGACAAGGGAACCTCCCCATCGCACCCCCCTCAGATTTAGTTATAAGTTGGCACAATGGATAGGCCTTGAAAAACTAAACACAGATCAATCGAGAAAACAGAAAGTAGTTGTGTGGAACTATGAAAAAACAAGCAAAATATACAAACTGAGTAGTCCATGTGCAACATAGGCAACATCAAGGATAGTGTGAGCTCAGGAGCGCCGTGGTCTCGTGGTTAGCGTGAGCAGCTGCCGAACGAGAGGTCCTTGGATCAAGTCTTCCCTCAGGTGAAAAGTTTACTTTCTTTATTTTCGCAAAGTTATGATCTGTCCGTTCGTTCATTGACGTCTCTGTTCACTGTAATAAGTTTAGTGTCTGTGTTTGCGACCGCACCGCAAAACCGTGCGATTAGTAGACGAAAGGACGTGCCACTCCAATGGGAACCGAAAACATAGGTCAACCGATTCCTCCACAGGAAAACACGTCTGTTATATTCTATACGACACTGGTGACGGCATGTGCGTCACATGACAGGAATATGTTGTCGACTCACCTAACTTGTACACTTGGCGAATGGGTAAAAAGATTCTTCTACCTTGCCCGATATAGGTTTTCTTGTGGATGTGAAGATCACTCCCAAAAAAATGATGAAAACATAAGCGTTTGTCACATAAACTGAAAATAAAAAGTTAAATTTTTCACCAGAGGGAAGGCTTGTACCAAGGACCTCTCCTTCAGCAGCTGCTTACGCTAACCACGGGACCACGGCACGTTGCCTATCTTGCGCATGGACTACTCAGTTTGTATATTTTGCTTATTTTTTCATAGTTCCACACAACTTCTTCCTGTTTTCTCGATTGATCTGTGTTCAGTTTTTCAAGGCCTATCCACTGTGCCAACTTATAACTAAATCTGAGAGGGGTGCGATGGGGAGGTTCCGTTGTGGGCTCAAATGGTTGCTATGCCAGTTTGCACTTTGTGTGTGCGATACTACCGCGAGCTGTATATGTGCATGTCTCTATGCCATGGCTGTTGTCACCTCAGTGTATAGTACATCTGTCTCCTGTGGAAACGACACTGTGACACAACCGTCAGTTCGAAAGTGCAGGGCTACCAACAGTAGTGCTCAAACTAACGTAAACAGCTGTCTACACGTGAGCGTGATAACAGCTTTCGCAACAACTGTATATGTTTTGTAGCCTCTTTCATTCGAAACTCTTGGGTGCCACTCGCAGTACAACTGCAACACAATTACTCTCAGAGTGCGCAGTGAGGGTAACCTCAATATCTCTTTATTGACGCTAGTTTCCTGTGGATCTTGTCACCAGCTCAACGTTAGAACTGATAATGCCAACACTTATCAAAATATTTAGCGCCGTTATACTACGGTCAGATAAGTTTCGTCCTCATCTGCAGAGAACATCTCCAAGGAGATTATAGCCTGCATGAAGGTTCGATTCATACTCTGTTTTGCTTTTAATAAGTGTGACACTGGCAAGGTGAACTTTCTTCTTTCCATGCCATATCAAACAATGAAACAATTCGTAGATCTTTCGCACTGATTTTGTCAGTGGAAAACACAGCTCCTCCGTAATTCTCCTGTTCACTGTCTCACTCCGGAACGTAAGAAAAGAAAAGTACGTTAACATGTTAAGCGTGCCGTCATTCCCGCGACCTTGACAGTGGTCTCCACCCTTGGAAGCCATCAGTGCAAGGGAACGGCAGTATCAAGATCAGAAAACTAATGGTGTAATTTTAACATTCAGTTAGAAGCTGAGCGTTAGATTTGCACGTATTACAAAAGGTAACCAACTGATTAGTTAATTTTCTAGCTGCAATGCGCGCGAAAGTTTTTGTGTTTATCTTGTAATATTCAGAACAATATCTACGTACATAATGCGCCTTTCCTTTGTTTCCAAGTGTTTTTTGATTATTCCTGCATCGATATTGGTTGGAGTTCCTTCATGTTCCGAAATATTGTGATTCACGTTTTCCGTCCCGTTAAATAAAAATAAATGTCGTGTGATTAGGGCCTCCCGCCGGATAGACCGTTCGCCAGGTGCAAGTCTTTCGATTTGACGCCACTTCGGCGACTGGCGCTTCGATGGGGATGAAATGATGACGATTAGGACAACACAACACCAAGTCTCTGAACGGAGAAAATCTCCGATGCAGCCGGGAATCGAACCCGGGCCCCTAGAATTGACATTCTATCGCGTTGTCCACTTTTTTTTTTGCATTATGTTCATTGTTGGTCGTTGCAGACGTCACATGACATCCGTTCAAGTTCGTTGTTGATCTTTTCACTCAGTTTTTTTTTTATTTTATTTTTTATTATTTTTTTTATTACAGAGGCCATCCAGCTCTCTGACCGAACACGCTGAGCTACCGTGCCGGCGCTACTCAGCTATCGGGGGCGGTCTCCGTCCCGTTACATCTTGGAATACATATCAAGCATTCAAAACAGCGGTTTTGAAAAAGACCGAATGCCAATTTTTGATGCTATTGTTCTGTCTTCCTCAATGTACTGCTATGTGCCAACATCTGATCGGAAATATCAGTAGCAGTTTCTCCATTATTATAATCAGCAACAACTTTTGGTCTTCGATAAAGCGCTCTTGTGGCTGTCACGTTTTCCATTTCATTCAAATATTTGCTCAAAAGAAACCAACACGTGTCTTCTGTCTTTCCATTTCAAGGGCGTATTTCCTTGACTGTTCTCTTTTGTAATCGCTTCCTTGCGTTTCAGTTTGGTCTTTTCAATTTCCTTGAGAATTCCCTTACAATTTAGTCTAAGGGTACATAACCAAATGCGTATCCTTTATTATGAGTTTGCTTGCCAAATCTACACTGGTGCGCCAGTTATTGGTACATAATGTATCGCCTTTATTTCAAATTTTGTTCAGTTCGGCGAGGCTGAATTGAACTTCCATTTTGTTCACTTACTCAGTTCGGCGACAATTGCCGAGCGAATTTTTTTCGCGGTAACGCCTGTGCGATACGTGGCAAGTACTATACAGCCGTTGGATGGGTTGCTGGACCAGGGGGCACCATTGCACGCCCGTTTATACCCTTTAACTCAATACACGTCATATCTTCGTGTCACCTCAACAGAAAGCCAAGTAAAAACGATTCCGAGCTCAACATGTTAACATGTCGTCGACATAGAGATCATGAGAGATGCACGGTTAGCTCGTAAGGGCAATGACTGTTGAAGGAATTAGCTGTGGCCTTATTGAACCCCGCATTTCGATATTCATTTCTACTAATTTAAGGAAACAACGGAGCGTATAAGCAGTGAATTCCACTCCCCACCAATACAAAATACTCTTCCAGTATCAAGAGTAGTACTACTTTTCATAGTCTATTGTACGAAATTTCCACAGTCTTGTTTGATCCTTTAGTCTCAATAAGACAACAAATGTGTGTACAGGTGTTAGATTTCAAAAGATACGTTAACGTGTAGTGTGAGAATTTGTCAGCTCAGCATACAGGGTGTCGAGTGAAGAAGCCCTTGAATTTAAAAATTAAGTATCTCGAAAACTGAGAACGATAGACGAGTGCAACAAACGGCATATTCATTGTGAAAGCCGTAACAGTTTTATATAGGATTTATACAGAAGTTTTGAAACAGTTCGAAAAATCGCTAGCAGACGGCTCTATAATCACGGTACTTAAAAATAAGTGCCTATAAATAATGCGTCGCAGCTCAAACGCTCAACTCCACTGTTGAAACGCGAAAGAAGGTTAACGTATCGAAGAAAGAGGTTGAAGTCATGTATTCCACTGAGCAATGTGCTTTTCTCGTATTGGAATTCCACAGGTTAGAACACAGTCTTACGGCAACAAGGTGCAGTTTTCAAACACGGTTTAATATTCCAAAACAGTCCGACGGATTTGGGAAATTCCAGCAGGACAATGTGACACCTCTCATGTCCAGAATTTGTACGTAGTGGCTCCAGGAATACTCTTCTGAGTTTAAACACTTCAGATGGCCACCAAAATCCCAGACATGAACGTTATTGAGCATATCTTGGATGCCTTGCAACGTGCTGTTCGGAGGAGATCTCCGCCCCCGCGTACTCTTATTGATTTGTGAACAGCCCTACAGGATTGATGTTGTCAATTCCCTCCAGCACTAGTTCAGACAGTAGTCGAGTCCATGCCACGTCGTGTTGCGGCAGTTCTGCGTACTCGCGGGGGCCCTACACGATGTTAGGCAGGCGTACCAGTTTCTTTGGATCTTCAATGTGTAATAGACGATTCACAGTCCACATCATTCCCCCCTTCCCCCAGCCTAATCGGTGCTTAGGGTTGAAGAGCATGTGACAACTAGAATGAGGGATGAGTGGAGGTTTACTCGCAGGCGCAGGCTGTGGCGGTGGACGGCTGGGTGCATCCAATATCCTCGTGAAATGACACGTAGCTAGTGTCCGCGAGTTAGCTACTGTCTTTGAATCGCTGTACATCTCGTTTGGGGTAAAGGCCGGCTGAGGTCTGTCGTTGGATGTGACGGAAGACACATTGACGTCAGTATCGAATGCTTCGTCATGGCGTTCCAATTCAGTGTATGAGCTACCGTACGGTGGTTAGAGAGGTCTTCAAATAGCGTCGTGTCAGAGAAAACGCTGCTTGCAGGAAAATAAGCCGTATAAAACGAATGGTAATTGGACAGTATGTCCTTTTAAAGCAGCTGGGTGAGACTTACAGATCTACGAGCATAGGTGCTGGACAAAGTCTGATACTTCAATGACATGTTTTGACATTTGAGTGAGTAATTCTCCAGGCCAGTTAATTTAGCAATTGTGTTCATGAGATCTTTGAAAGCCGTTCGGAAGCCTAATAGGATAATAGGGCGGTTGTTAGTCCAGTGCTCTGTGCCATGACATCGGTGCGTGGCCTTTAATTGGCGATGGAGACCGTCCAAGAGACCATTAACAGTGGGATGGCAGACAAGGGTTCGAATTCAGTTCATGCAAGCAGTACTGAAAGCACTTGAAGACGTATGATTTGGACTGTTGGCCCTGATCAGCAGCGACACGGAGAGCAACGCACGAGCGAGCAACTCTCTCACAAAAGGGGTTCGTGGCTATAGCTACTGCAGTTACATCTTTCACTGGATAGGGTCGAGCATAACGAGGAAAACGGTCGATCGCTGTCAAGCAGTATTGGTATACGTTCAGTGGTAGTAATTTTCTACTGATGTTGATATGATGCTCAAATACACTCCTGGAAATTGAAATAAGAACACCGTGAATTCATTGTCCCAGGAAGGGGAAACTTTATTGACACATTCCTGGGATCAGATACATCACATGATCACACTGACAGAACCACAGGCACACAGACACAGGCAACAGAGCATGCACAATGTCGGCACTAGTACAGTGTATATCCACCTTTCGCAGCAATCCAGGCTGCTATTCTCCCATGGAGACGATCGTAGAGATGCTGGATGTAGTCCTGTGGAACGGCTTGTCATGCCATTTCCATCTGGCGCCTCAGTTGAACCAGCGTTCGTGCTGGACGTGCAGACCGCGTGAGACGACGCTTCATCCAGTCCCAAACATGCTCAATGGGGGACAGATCCGGAGATCTTGCTGGCCAGGGTAGTTGACTTACACCTTCTAGAGCACGTTGGGTGGTACGGGATACATGCGGACGTGCATTGTCCTGTTGGAACAGCAAGTTCCCTTGCCGGTCTAGGAATAGAACGATGGGTTCGATGACGGTTTGGATGTACCGTGCACTATTCAGTGTCCCCTCGACGATCACCAGTGGTGTACGGCCAGTGTAGGAGATCGCTCCCCACATCATGATGCCGGGTGTTGCCCTGTGTGCCTCGGTCGTATGCAGTCCTGATTGTGGCGCTCACCTGCACGGCGCCAAACACGCATACGACCATCATTGGCACCAAGGCAGAAGCGACTCTCATCGCTGAAGACGACACGTCTCCATTCGTCCCTTCATTCACGCCTGTCGCGACACCACTGGAGGCGGGCTGCACGATGTTGGGGCGTGAGCGGAAGACGGCCTAACGGTGTGCGGGACCGTAGCCCAGCTTCATGGAGACGGTTGCGAATGGTCCTCGCCGATACCCCAGGAGCAACAGAGTCCCTAATTTGCTGGGAAGTGGCGGTGCGGTCCCCTACGGCACTGCGTAGGATCCTACGGTCTTGGCGTGCATCCGTGCGTCGCTGCGGTCCGGTCCCAGGTCGACGGGCACGTGCACCTTCCGCCGACCATTGGCGACAACATCGATGTACTGTGGAGACCTCACGCCCCACGTGTTGAGCAATTCGGCGGTACGTCCACCCGGCCTCCCGCATACCCACTATACGCCCTCGCTCAAAGTCCGTCAACTGCACATACGGTTCACGTCCACGCTGTCGCGGCATGCCAGCAGTGTTAAAGACTGCGATGGAGCTCCGTATGCCACGGCAAACTGGCTGACACTGACGGCGGCGGTGCACAAATGCTGCGCAGCTAGCGCCATTCGACGGCCAACACCGCGGTTCCTGGTGTGTCCGCTGTGCCGTGCGTGTGATCATTGCTTGTACAGCCCTCTCGCAGTGTCCGGAGCAAGTACGGTGGGTCTGACACACCGGTGTCAATGTGTTCTTTTTTCCATTTCCAGGAGTGTAGTTGTCTCGGTGGGCTGGAAGCATTGACTGGAGCTGTTGCATATGGAGTTGCAGTGCTGACAAGCAATGACTGGAATTCTTCTCGATACTTGACCAAATATATTTTGCACAAGTACTATAGTAATCTTTAGTCCTGGAAGCGAGAACCTCTGTAGACATGGTTCAAATGGCTCTGAGCACTATGGGACTTAACAGCTGTGGTCATCAGTCCCCTAGAACTTAGAACTGGGTCATTCCATGCCAAGTGGTCTAAACCTTCCCACCATCATGTCTCCAATTTTCTTCAAATTTTATCTGTAGCACTAGTCAAGTGCTAAATTAAGTTTCTCAAGATTTCAAGCCTCTAGCTGCAATACTTGCTGATCTACACCCCCTTGTCTGAAGGGTAGTAAGTTCGCATGCGCGCGACATCAGACAAAATGCCATTTTTGGGGTCTCATAAAATTGAAACCAATTCATAAGAATGGTTAGTAAGATGAGACCCTGTACAGTTTTTTGTGCTGATTCAAACGAAATTAATTATAAGATTACTGATGCAAAATCCGGTCAAACAAGTCGACTCAAAGTGTACCCCTAATTCTGTCGTGACTTAATGCGACAAATTTTGACCAATATTCAGACTGCAATAATTTCCTTGCAGATAAAGATATGGACTTGAACTTTTTACCAAGTCTTATCTTTGTGCTGGACATAATGCAGCTGGATTTCCAACTACCCAGGCTTTATAGTCGCCTTGCAAAATCTCTTCAAATTTGGCAGTGTCAGCGCAAATGGCTTTATTTACCAAAGTTCAAAGCCCATTACTACAAAATACACTCCTGGAAATGGAAAAAAGAACACATTGACACCGGTGTGTCAGACCCACCATACTTGCTCCGGACACTGCGAGAGGGCTGTACAAGCAATGATCACACGCACGGCACAGCGGACACACCAGGAACCGCGGTGTTGGCCGTCGAATGGCGCTAGATGCGCAGCATTTGTGCACCGCCGCCGTCAGTGTCAGCCAGTTTGCCGTGGCATACGGAGCTCCATCGCAGTCTTTAACACTGGTAGCATGCCGCGACAGCGTGGACGTGAACCGTATGTGCAGTTGACGGACTTTGAGCGAGGGCGTATAGTGGGCATGCGGGAGGCCGGGTGGACGTACCGCCGAATTGCTCAACACGTGGGGCGTGAGGTCTCCACAGTACATCGATGTTGTCGCCAGTGGTCGGCGGAAGGTGCACGTGCGCGTCGACCTGGGACCGGACCGCAGCGACGCACGGATGCACGCCAAGACCGTAGGATCCTACGCAGTGCCGTAGGGGACCGCACCGCCACTTCCCAGCAAATTAGGGACACTGTTGCTCCTGGGGTATCGGCGAGGACCATTCGCAACCGTCTCCATGAAGCTGGGCTACGGTCCCGCACACCGTTAGGCCGTCTTCCGCTCACGCCCCAACACCGTGCAGCCTGCCTCCAGTGGTGTCGCGACAGGCGTGAATGGAGGGACGAATGGAGACGTGTCGTCTTCAGCGATGAGAGTCGCTTCTGGCTTGGTGCCAATGATGGTCGTATGCGTGTTTGGCGCCGTGCAGGTGAGCGCCACAATCAGGACTGCATACGACCGAGGCACACAGGGCCAACACCCGGCATCATGGTGTGGGGAGCGATCTCCTACACTGGCCGTACACCACTGGTGATCGTCGAGGGGACACTGAATAGTGCACGGTACATCCAAACCGTCATCGAACCCATCGTTCTACCATTCCTAGACCGGCAAGGGAACTTGCTGTTCCAACAGGACAATGCACGTCCGCATGTATCCCGTGCCACCCAACGTGCTCTAGAAGGTGTAAGTCAACTACCCTGGCCAGCAAGATCTCCGGATCTGTCCCCCATTGAGCATGTTTGGGACTGGATGAAGCGTCGTCTCACGCGGTCTGCACGTCCAGCACGAACGCTGGTCCAACTGAGGCGCCAGGTGGAAATGGCATGGCAAGCCGTTCCACAGGACTACATCCAGCATCTCTACGATCGTCTCCATGGGAGAATAGCAGCCTGCATTGCTGCGAAAGGTGGATATACACTGTACTAGTGCCGACATTGTGCATGCTCTGTTGCCTGTGTCTATGTGCCTGTGGTTCTGTCAGTGTGATCATGTGATGTATCTGACCCCTGGAATGTGTCAATAAAGTTTCCCCTTCCTGAGACAATGAATTCACGGTGTTCTTATTTCAATTTCCAGGAGTGTAGTCAGCCTGGATTTAATTGTGAATAGTATCATCTGAAAGAGAAACTCTTGCTCTACAAGATGGATATATTTTTCTTTTGCAACGCTTCCATTAAGTGCTTATTTACTCAGGTCAAAGTATCTTATATTTTGTGTGCGCAGTGCCCTGCGTTGGTCCATGATGGCTGAGCCATTACTGGTTATCACAATAAAACCAGCATCCCCATCGCCATAGGGGCCACGCCCGATAGCCATGCAGTAACAGCCACGGGTGGGTATCTTTACTGCAGGTTCCCAAGCCTGATTACAGGATGTCTTTACCACAGGATCCCAAGCCTGATTGTGGGTTTCTTTATGCAGGTTCCCAAGCCTGTCTTCCTCAGTTACTTCATCATTCTGGAAGCATCGTTGATTTGCAAGAGAATGCTTTCAGGAAAACTGTATTGCCGACCAGATGATGTCACTGATGGAGCTGGAATAACACCAATGATAAGTTGTTCTGGAATCCAGCAAGTATCACGTCTTAAGGGCCAATAAAATGAACTTGCAGGACCATGAGGATGCATAAAGCTTATGAAAGCATCTTTCTGTTCGACTGAGATTTCAACGATGTTTCCAATCCACCATTTCTTTTCATAAATGCAAGCAACATACTGCCCAGGCTGAAGATCCATGACTTGAACTACTACTTCAGCAGCACTAATTTTGGCCAAAAAAGATGTCGCATCATTAGAAACTCTACTGACCTTAATTGTCGTCATATCAATGGGCAAAAAATGGTGGTTTTCTCTTGTGCCAGCTAGAGTGTGCCCTTGCAGGAATCTTTCTTCTTGAGAAGCTTTTTCTTCTTCAACTTCCTCTTTGCTGATGAAAAAGAATTTGATTCCATTGATATTATCATTGCAGAAGTTGAAAAGATCTTTGGGTGTTAGAATCTGGTTTTCATATGGACGTTGCAAACTTGCTCTTGCTGCCAACCGTTTTGTTGTGCCTCCAATGCCATCACAAGGCGACTTTCCATGGCTTGTTCCAAAGAAATTCCATTCTGCTGTTATTTCAAAATCTTCTTTGTGATAGCATAAGTTGAGAAAATTCTTGAAATTCTTATATTGTGCAGCTGAACCATCACTGAAGTAGTGGATGTGGCTTATTTTGGAAAATTGCATCTTCAGGTAATTGATTACTTTTCCAATGTAAACATGGACAGTAATCGTATCGTGTCGAAGGCAGTCACTAATAACACAAAGATTCACACATTGCACCTCTTCGTTTTCACAGTAGTAGACTACAAATGGATGAACTGTTGCTTGACTGTTTTCCCAGTGAAAGCCTTGCACTGCATCTTGAACAATAAATGAATAGTTTTCAGCAAAATCCATTAGTATTATGAATTCGCCTTCTTTCAAATCAGTTTTGAGAGCTTTCAGGTGCTGGCTTTGATGCTTGGCAATGTAGTGATGACAAGACAGGTTCCAAATTTTTGCTGCAATATCTTCAACATACTCTTCTGTTGAAAGCTGCTTTGTTTCTAAAGTATCCCTGTCGGTATGAATCCATTGTTTGTACTCAATCAGTTCTTCAGGGTCATTATCTTCAAAATATGTTGCAATAACTGCTTCTACACCTTCTGGACCAGGGCAGTTTTCACAACGATGAAGCATACAATCCTTGTTTTCCAAGCTGCAAACAGCTTTGCTAAGAATTTCCTTGTAGTCTTCATTGATTGATGCACCAGTGAGCATAAGCTTGACATTTTGGTGTATTGTACAGACACAAACTGAGTGCATTCCAGCAGAGCCAACTGTAACACACCATTTTGGTCTAAGCTCGCAAAACTTTGAGAAGCCAATTTCTGGTCCATTTTGCTTCTGATAAGACACGTACATTTCCTTCAAATTGCAAAGCAACAACCGCTTTTGCTTGTACACCTTTGTTCCTGAAATTCTCACAGGCACACAGTCTTTCTTCCCTGGACAAAGTCTGCTGAATTCGTCATCTTGAAAAAAGTCATGTACTTTCTGGACAACTTCATCTGAAAGCTTCCTTCCTTGCCGATTTGCTGGAAAAGCTAGAACACCTTGCTCATTCTTCAGTTTTCTCGCTTGCTTTACCATTCTTTCTGATACATTAAATGCTGTTGTCGTATCTTTAATTGTCCAGCTTCTTGGAACCAAGGTCAATATTTGAACTTTTGTCCTACGATTTGACACTTTA
This sequence comes from Schistocerca serialis cubense, assembly GCF_023864345.2. Classification (NCBI taxonomy): domain Eukaryota; kingdom Metazoa; phylum Arthropoda; class Insecta; order Orthoptera; family Acrididae; genus Schistocerca; species Schistocerca serialis. The sequence continues at coordinate 600,211,771 of NC_064641.1, read as the reverse complement.
CATTTTTCTTTCAACTCTTCTATAAGATTATCAAGATCTGCACAATTATTGCATGGGCGACTTTTACTTGAACTTGGCTGTTCATCGTAATTGATTCCTACAGCAGCAGCAATTTGATTCCCAATTAAACTTTGTGCATCCAAGATCTTTCTTTTTGCATAGCTTTGCTTATCTCTTTTACTTAGTTGTCTTCTTTTCAATGGTGAAGCACCAATAAATGATAAATTTTTGTTGATGGCTGGTTCAGTTTCATCCGTTGTGAAATCTTGTTCAGATTGGGTTGATAGTGATGATGAATCTTCTAGCTTTTGGTTCAGTGCCGACATGCAGCGAGGGCAAAGCTTCTGACCAGGTTTTATATCAATCACTTCTTTTTTCTTTAACAGGCAAAGTTTGGCAGCTGTTTCATTATCAAGCAGTCTAAGTCCAGCTTTTACATTGTGATTCCTCTTCTTGAATGGATTGCAACATTTCTTTTGCATCGCTTGATATTCATGTAGGAAGAGGGCTTCATGGTGGAAGCAAATGATGGAATTTTCGTCAAGTTTGGCTTCTGAACGCGAAACAAGCAATTTCTGGTCACATTCTGTGAAATCACTAAACGCTTTGAATCCAGTCTTCTTAGCATAGAAGATAACATGGCACTTCGATGCAGCAGCATCTTTTCCAATTGAACAGGGGGCCAACGATTCTTCTTCTTCATTAACTTCTGACATCTCTCACTGGCCAATCACTGAATAAAACACGAATGAAATATCCAATTATATCAGTAATTCTAAGCGACTATTAAGATTCAAATTCCTAGAAATGAAGAAAAATTAGTGCATCGCGCATACAAAATATAACAACTTTGATGTGAGTTAATGAGTACTTAATGGTCGCGTTGCAAAAAAAACAAATGTCAGTCTTGTAGAGCAAGAGTTTCTCTTTTAGGTGATACTATTCACAAGCAGATTCAGGCCAACTATTTTTTAGTAATTGGCTTGAAACTTTGGTAAATTTTACCGTTTGTGCTGACACTGCCTAATTTGAAGAGATACTGCAGGGCGACCATATGGCCTGGATCATTGCAAATCCGGCTGCATTATGTCTAGCACAAGCATGAAGCTTGGCCAAAAGTTCAAGTCCATATCTTCAACTGCAAGGAAATCATTGCAGTCTTAATATTGGTCAAAATTTGTCGCGTTGTGTCACGACAAATTTTGAAGTATACTTTGAGTCGAGTTATTTGACCGGGGTTTGCATGAGTAATGTTATACATAATTTCGTTGGAATCAGCAAAAAAAACTGTACAGGGTCGCATCTTACTAACCATTCTTATGAATTAGTTTCGATTTTATTAGACTCCAAATATGACATTTTTTTTATGTTGCATGCACACGGACTAAGTACACTTCAGACAAGGGGGTCTAGATCAGCAGCTATTGCAGCTAGAGGCCTGAAATCTTGGGAAACTTACTTCAACACTTGACTAAAGCTACAGTTAAAATTTGACGAAAATTGGAGACCATGATGGTGGGAACTTTTTTCAGTTTTAGACCACTTGGTGTGGAATGACCCAACTACTTAAACCTAACTAACCTAAAGACATCACACACATCCATGCCCGAGGCAGGATTCGAACCTGCGACCGTAGCAGTCGCGCGGTTCCGGACTGCGCGCCTAGAACCGCGAGACCACCGCGGCCGGCTGTAGACATGAAATCGCTTGCTAGTGGAAATATGCTATAATGAACAGTCGCACTTGTGTTGTTCATACGTCACAATTAGGGTTCTAAAACCACCGTAGGCTACCATAGACTACCACAAATAATCGCAGATTTCAGCAATTTCCCTCGTAGCTTTGATCAGTCAAGGTCGTACCAACGTTACCGGTACGCTAGGTGTGTTGCATACCTATCGTTCGTAAGCTTATAACGACGCTTTCTTTACGTATGCCATCAGTGTTTTACTAGATTCCTCTAAAAACTAGAAGAGGTAAACCGTCTAGAAACTGCGTGAGGATATATAAAGGCCGCGTAACCTATGAAACAGCTTCGTTCTACATTGTCATCCTTCCATCTAGTACTTAAAAGTAAATAGTATTAATAGAAAAATTGAATTGGTCAATGTTTAATTCAGGCTTTATTCGAAAATTATTCATTTGTAACGTGAAACAGAACGTTGTTGTGGGAAAAATAAAGAAAAAAATACAGATTTATCATACATCACTAAAAACGCAGTTTCCTCAAGAAAAAGGTAAATTAAAAAAACGCAATACAAAAATATATATCAAACATCGCTTCAATACTTCGTCTCATTTACATAAAACATGTTTCTGCTATTCATAAGCAACTTTCACATTTATCATTAGTAATAGGTTGCCTTTAATCATGATCAAGAACGTTCTGTTGAGTACAAAATAACAATATTAATTATATGTATATATATTGTTATGTAAACTGCAACTGTATTTAACCTGTCTTTTCTAAACCCTATTACGTCCTTTATCTAAATTATGGATGATCTCCAGCTTTAATCAGTTTTCGGTACCTATAATGATTTAAGTTTCAGTGCTTTCGCTTGGAGGTCTGATTCTTTTCCAACACAGTAACGACAGTTTACAAATACAATATTGATTGTTCCTATGTCTGCCCTCTTGCTTTGTTCGTCCTGCACCCTTAGAGGCCCTTTCTGCACTTTTCCAAGACCCTCTAACCTAAAAAACACAGTCCCTGCCAACCGTGCAGCCGCCTCCTGCTAGAACTGGACACTTGACCTACTAAGAGGAACCTGGAATCCCACCAACCTATGGTGCAAGTCGAAAAAGCTACAGCCTTTCTCTTATGAGGAGAAATGCTGTTCCTTTTTATTTGAAGATTGTTTCATATATGCGGAGAGAAAAGGAAATATTGCCTTCGGTCGTCTGAAATTACGACTTGAAAAGAAATGACTGTTAACGATGTTTTAGACCAAAGATATAATATTCAGTACTCAACAAATTATTCGGTTGCGATTTAATACGGTGAAATACACACAACAAAAAAAGTTTTATATCACCTCGGTTCCGAGTGTCCCGGAAAATTGGAATAAACATCATTTCCGCCCTTTTTATTGCTCATGAAAATCACACGTTGCATGTTCTACCATCATATAGCGAGACCTTCAGAGATGGTGATTCAGACTGCTGGACACACCGGTACCTCTAATACCCTGTAGCACGTCCTCTTGCATCGACGCATGCCTGTATTCGTCGTGGCATACTATCCACAAGTTCATCAAGGCACTGTTGGTCCAGGTTCTCCCACTCCTCAACGGCGATTCGGCGTAGTTCCCTCAGAATGGCTGGTGGGTCACGTCGTCCATAAACAGCCCTTTTCAATCTATCCCAGTCATGTTCGATACGGTTCATGTCTGGAGAACATGCTGGCCACTCTAGTCGAGCGATGTCGTTATCCTGAAGGAAGTCATTCATAAGATGTGCACGATGGGGGCGCGAATTGTCGTCCATGAAGACAAATGCCTCGCCAGTATGCTGCCGATATGGTTGCACTATCGGTCGGAGGATGGCATTCAACGTATCGTACAGCCATTACGGCGCCTTTCATGACCACCAGCGGCGTACGTCGGCCCCACATAATGCCACCACATAACAGCAGGGAACCTCCACCTTGCTGCTCTCGCTGGACAGTGTGTCTAAAATGTTCAGCCTGGCCGGGTTGCCTCCAAACACGTCTCCGACCATTGTCTGGTTGAAGGCATATGCGACACTCATCGGTGAAGAGAGCATGATGCCAATCCTGATCGGTCCATGCAGCATGTTGTTGGGCCCATCTGTACAGCGCTGCACAGTGCCGTGGTTGCAAAGATGAACCTCGCCATGGACGTTGGGAGTGAAGTTGCGCATCATGCAGCCTATTGCGCACAGTATGAGTCGTAACACAACGTCCTGTGGCTGCACGAAAAACATTTTTCAACATGGTGAAATTGCTGTCACGGTTCCTCTGAGCCATAATCCGTAGGTAGCGGTCATCCACTGCAGTAGTAGCCCTTGGGCAGCCTAAGTGAGCCGTGTCATCGACAGTTCCTATCTCTCTGTATTTCCTCCATGTCCAAACAACATCGCTTTGGTTCACTCCCAGACGCCTGGACACTTTCCTTGTTGATGGCCCTTCCTGCCACAAAGTAACAATGCGGACGCGATCGAACCGCGGCATTGACCGTGTAGGCATGGTTGAACCGCAGACAACACGAGCCGTGTACCTCCCTCCTGGTGGAATGACTGGAACAGATCGCCTGTCGGCCCCCTCCGTCTAATAGGCGCCGCTCATGCAAGGTTGTTTACATTTTGGGCGGGTTTAGTGACATCTCTGAACTGTCAAAGGGACTGTGTCTGTGATACAATATCCACTGTCAACGACTGTCTTCAGGAGTCCTGGGAACCGGGTTGATGCAAAACTGTTTTTGATGTGTGTATTTACCTACAAGTTTTACAGCGAGATTACACTCCTATTCGCAGCTAAACATGATCTTTGGTTGTCTTATAAAGTAATTACAATATAATTTACGTGAACTTGGAACTGCTTGTGAATACATTTTCCTTTCGACACTTACTTTTTCTCAAGTGATAGCGAACCTGCAACGTAATTAAATTAAAACTATTCACTGGTTAATAATACTAATATCACTGAATTGTAACAATCTGATACTGCGCCGGTTACGATATAGGTAAGTCTGCAGATGTTTAACTGCAAATAAACACTGAAAACTTTTACTTGAAGTGTAAGGAAAGCAACATTAATACTGGAAAATTTTTTACCGTAGTGTACCAGAATTAGCTGAAGTGCGGAAATCGCTATCACCAGGTCTGCCTTATTGTGCACTTTGTCAGACACTTGCTAAATTTCTTATTAATTTGGTAGGTTATTTTGAAGTTGTATTTCCCCAAACTTTCGTTAGATCTGTCTGTTACCCTGGGAATACGAGCGTTATACGTCGGGCATGTGACTTGCGCAAGTCCAACTTAATAATGGCGCAAGTAGTTTGTGCGAACCTCTGGTATGGTTCGTCCATATTCCACTCTTATAGCATATTCCCAAGGATTCATTTGTATTTTCAAACATAATTTATCGATTACGTACTTTCCGGACAGTTAACATTTAGCTGACAAATTTGCACTTCTGTTCGGTACTGGAGTGTTACATGCGCAGGTAGGTTTTCGGATAAGTCTCACTTTGTAATGACACATTTGAATTTCAATTGCACATCAGGCTGCATTTAAATTTAAGCTGCAAAACTTACAGCTGAATACAGTTGACACTACAATTTTCTTGTTTGTCAACAATTCATTCGTGAAATCGGTGTTTAGGAACAAAATGCAGGTATACATGTATTGTACATCCGAAAGTATGTTTTTTGCACATGAGCCAACTTATCTGGGAGCACATCTAAAGTGCCAGGTCCAAGACAGTTGAGAGATTTTGATACCTGTTGAAGGGTCGATTAGGTGACTAATGTTCACGTACAGTAATATACTTGCGGATGAGCTGTGTATTGATTCTCACTTTATGTAAGTAGAGATGAAACCTTGAGCCTTCTAGACCGATATCAGTTAAAGCTGAAAATAATAAATACAGCCATTTGGATGTCGAAATGAAAAGGAAATAAATAATTTTTATTTTCAACCGCACAAAGGCAATGGAATGATTTTGGAAGCTCTCAGCTACTGCATTTGTCTCGCACAATAAAATTATAGGGTTATTCAGCTAAGCTCAGATATTTCCGGAATATTTAAGGTATGGTAATTCTGTCTTCACCTAAATAAAGTGTGAAAAGTTCTTACTAAACGACATATAGTCTCTTTTCATAGTTATATTAATTAGAGAGACATCGGTTTCAACTTTGCTTTTTCAGATGGAACAGTAGTGTTTTCTGCTGCTCGAAATTGGACAGCTAAAAGAAACGAAGTCAATGGCGCTTCACTCTACAAAATCTAATTAGTAGCTTCGGAGAAAATACGATACGCATAACTTAGAATTTATCTATGCTGAAGACGATGTTTGTTCCAAGGCTAACAGTTACCTGAGGCTATGGAAAGCATTAACACACTCTTTTATGTTCATCTTTCTTTTTTTCCAGTATTAGAACATTTTGTAAGATTATTCCTTGTAGTCCAGAATAGCATATCGGTACGACGTTGCGGTCCTTGAATAAGTTTCAACTTTTTTGTGCAATTAGCTACTAAGTTTACATAATTGCTAGAAAATAGATTAAATCTTCGTAGCAAGTAACCAAATTCTCGTTACAGATTGCGTAAGTCATGGCACGCCTTAGTCAGAAGACGGTGGATTCTCAAGTGAAATGCAGAGAAAAAAGCTATCGTAGCACCCAAATCTGGCAACACATAATTTTATTTTCTTTGCATTTTACGTCATTCACCGCACATAAAGACGCTTTCTTCGTCTTACTTTTGTGTGGTACCCATGAAAATAAATACATCTTTTGTATTCTGTGTATGCCGCTCATTAATTAACACAGCCGACTTCAGCATGACTTCCGTACAGAGAAGCACTGTTGAAATGGTCCACATTAAGATAGCCACTACTTTCCTTCAGTTTTCCTAAAATTGAAGTATCTGTTTAGGAAGAACAACGCCGTTACTTTAAGGCAGCACTTCCTCTGCTATGGGTCTCCAGTGTCTGGTTCTTCTGCCTTCTCTTCCTCGTCCGTTTCGTCCTTACCGGCACTCATCTCCTACAAGAAAAGGAAAGTAATTTGTAACCGGAGTGATAAGATGAGTCATTTAGACAAATAAATATGATGCAAAGCAGTCATGGTGAGTTTACAGTACAGTGCGCAGTGCACAAGAAATCGTGTTCTCTTGTGCATACGTTGTGAAACGTATACATATAACAATGAATTGTTTGCTTACATTTACCATCTGAACTGTATAAAATGTGTAATGCAATATTTTTTTTAAAAAAATTCTCTAGAATCTGAAAAGGCAAGAACGTCTCTTAAATCTGTCTTAATCAAATACTAGTGTCTCCTTCTCTTAATGCTATTATACAGGGTGAGCACAATGTCTTGCTCTGATTGTAACAGAATAACCGTTTGTCATAATAAGTTACATTTGATGCCGTTACATAGGTTAGTGTTACTAGTTTTTTATTTATTATTTTTTTTAAGACCACTTACGTTAGTCGCAGTGGTTAGCACACTGGACTCGCATTCGGGAGGACGACGGTTCAATCCCGCGTCAGGCCATCCTGATTTAGGTTTTCCGTGATTTCCCTAAATCGCTCCAGGCAAATGCCGGGATGGTTCCTTTGAAAGGGCACGGCCGACGTCCTTCCCCATCCTTCCCTAATCCGATGAGACCGATGACCTCGCTGCCTGGTCTCCTCCCCCCAAACAACCCAACAACCCCAACTTACGTAAGTAAACCTCAACCTGTGCTTCCTTGGTAGCTCAGAGAATGTCGAGGTGATATTCCAGTTCCCGCCAGGTGTTTCGTAACGTGTGTTCTGTCACAGTACCCACAGAAACTTGTATCCTAGCCTTCAGTTCGTCGACGTCAGCAACTGGTGTGACGAAGACTCTGTCCTTGAGATAGCCCCAGAAATAATTGTCAAGGGGCATAATGTTTGGAGAGCAGGGTGTTGGACCGTTCCTTCCGATCCACCGATCCGGACATTACTCCCCTCTCCAGACATTACATCCCTTGACTTTTTTTCTGGGGCTATCTCAAGGACAGAGTCTTCGTCACACCAGTTGCTGACGTCGACGAACTGAAAGCTAGGATACAAGCTGCTGTGGGTACTGTGACAGAACACACGTTACGAAACACCTGGCGGGAACTGGAATACCGCCTCGACATTCTCCGAGCTACCAAGGGAGCACACGTTGAGGTTTACTAACGTAAGTTCAAAATGGTTCAAATGGCTCTGAGCACTATGGGACTTAACTTCTGAGGTCATCAGTCCCCTAGAACTTAGAACTACTTAAACATAACTAACCTAAGGACATCATACACATCCATGCCAGAGGCAGGATTCGAACCTGCGACCGTAGCGGTCTCGCGGTTCCAGACTGAAGCGCCTAGAACCGCTCGATCACATCGGCCAGATCTAACGTAAGTGGTCTTAAAAAAAACTAGTAACAATAACCTATGTAACGGCATCAAATGTTACTTATTATGTCAAACGGTTATTCTGTTGTAAAGTTTTATAATCAGGGCAAGACCTTGTGCTCACCCTGTATTTCCACACTGCGCAAAAGGAATTATCGCTTTCTCAAAACCGCGTAACTGTGTCCCATTTCGACGCGTAAGTTTGAATTTTGCCTCAAAAGTGCCTACAATCCCTCGGGCTCCGCGACGCTTCAAACAGCAAGATGTAGACACATGAAAAAAAAAAAAAAAAGACTGCTCAGAAGTTCATGTGAGCTGTAAAGTGAGTTAATGACGACACATTGGTACCAAATTTAACCACAATTCTGCTCAACGCCATGGTGGACATGTTGCACGACGGGAAGGTCGTCACAACCCGTATTACCCACATTTGACCTCTTCTTTTCACGCGTCTGCGATGGAGTTCAGAGCCGCGACACCCAGAGTTCAAATCAGGCGGGTTTTTTATGTGTGGCTGACGTTAACATTTCAGACACACGATCACTCGGAATCGTCACGAAAAACCCTCAGGGGGTGGTATAAAGGGCACCAATGAGATCACCCCATCCCTTGGGGCGCTGATTTCCACACATTTCTCAGCGGAACGAGGAAAAGGACAACTTCTTAAGGAAACAGGGTGATTTCAGAAGTGCTCGATTGCAGAGAAACCAAAGAAAAGGGTGAAATGTGGATGAGAAGGTCTATGACGACCTACCCATCGTGTGACACGTTCACGGTGGAATTGGGCGGAACTGTGGTAAAATTTCGGGGCAATATGACGTCATCAACCCATCTTACGCCCCACATGAACTTCTAAGCTGTGGCCTCTTTTCGCATGTTTCGACATTTTGCTGTTTGAAGTGTCTCCGAGATGCAAAGCTGGTACTTTTTGCCGATGATACAAGTATAGCTATCACACCCAACAGACAGGAATTAACTGGTAAAATTGTAAACGATGTTTTTCAGTAAATCATTAAGTGGTTCTCTGCAAATGGGCTCTCATTAAACTTTGACAAAACACAGTACATACAGTTCCACACAGTAAATAGAATGACACCATTAATAAATATAGACTTCGATCAGAAATCGGTAGCTCAGGTAGAATATTCAAAATTTCTAGGTGTATGCATTGATGAGGAGTTGAACTGGAAGAAACACACTGAAGATCTGCTGGAACGACTGAGTTCAGCTACTTATGCTATTAGGGTCATTGCAAATTTTGGCGATATACATCTCTGTAAATTAGCTCACCACGCCTATTTTCATCCTCTGCTTTCGTATGGCATCATGTTCTGGGGTAACTCATCATTGAATAAAAGAGTGTTCATTGCACAAAAGCGTATAATCAGAATAATTGCTGGAGCTCATCCAAGATCATCCTGCAGACACTTATTTAAAGAGCTAGAGATCTTCACTGACCGTAGCCTCGAAATATATGTATTCACTTATGAAATTTATTAACAATCCGAACGAATTCAAAAGTAATAACAGTATACATGGCTACAACACTAGGAGAAAGGATGATCTTCACTACTCAAGGTTAAATCTAACTTTGGCTCAGAAGGAGGTAAATTATGCTGCCACAAAAGACTTTGGTCACTTACCTAATAGCATCAAAAGTCTGGCAGATAGCCATATAGCATTTAAAAGGAAATTAAAATAATTTCTTAATAGCAACTCCTTCTACTCATTAGATGAATTTTTGCATGTAGTAAGTGGATAATTTCCCCAACCTCCACCAAAGAAAAAAAATTAAAAATATTAAGCGTCATGTAATATTTTGTGTAATGTAATATCTTGTATAGACACCTTTTATTAACTTGACACGTTCCACATCACTGCGAAGTGTCGTATTCATGATCTATGGAACAAGTACTAATCTAATCTAATCTAATCTTGAGTGACGTCGCAGGACGCCACGCTTTTGCATTATTTTAGAGGGAAGTTGTAGGTGTAGGCAGCATTCCATCAAAATTGAAACTTTTGCATCGAAATGGGAGACAATAATGTGGTTTCAAAAAAGTGATGCTCGAGCAATGTATAAGTGAACATATTCTTATGTAGAGGTAATTCTTCTTCTGTATCTCTTAAAGAGTAATTTATAGCTGGGGAAGCTCATGGTCATCTTCACGCAGTTTCTGTAGAAAATTAGTTCTAAGGCTGCACTAAGCAGTACAAGTCGATGACACGCAGACAAACGCACGCACACACACTCACGGGGAGAGAGAGAGAGAGAGAGAGAGAGAGAGAGAGAGAGACAGATTACAGTGCTGGCTGTTACGTCCCAGAGAGCTGTTTACCCCTCCCACTTGCCCCTTCCCCGCAATGCTACAGTGACTTCTGCAAGCACAAAATTTATCACATGAAAAGCCAACACGCAACCACAGCTTCAGGTAATGAGTGACTCCTCACAGAATTACTTATGATTCGAACTTAAGAAACAGTATAGCGGTGTGCATATAGATTCATCAAGGCGTATAAATAAAAGAAAAAGGAAGTAGAGGGTGCGGGCTTTATCTTCAACGGTAGGTGGGATAAGTGAAATAAAGAGGAAAAATCTAAAGGTTTTGGTAGACACTCAACAGCTCTCCACTTTATTAATTCTGCTTCGCATTCAGTCACAAAATAAAGGAGTCTGACGGAGAAAATTTTGTGCTCCTGGAAAACGTTGCGGCTGTTTCAAGAATCCTCCAAGCCAACGGAAATAAACAGTATCGCGTCAACAGTGTTCTACTTCTTGTGAAGTAATATGTTTCAAAACATCGTTCAACCCTTTTCACGGTGAGGAAGAACACTCTCACAGGTAGTTAGCGTTCTGCAGCTAAAAATGCTCGCGTCTGAGTTGCCGTTCTTGGAGGACACGACCCCGCAGATGTTTTGGCTCGGTTTTTCATTAGCTATCAGAGTGTATCCCCGTCTCATTGCAAGCATTTTACTGTTTGAGAGAAAAGAATCACCACGTTTCCTGAGAAGAGCTAGGGAACTATAATTCTACTCAGATAAAGTCCTCTCACACCTTAATAAACCTAGTCAAGTTGTGATGTGGAAGGTGCCTCATAGACTGCCCGTTAATTGTTTTCCCTCGACAGTATTCGGCCCGCAGCTCATCTTGAGGCTGAAGGTCATTTTCTACAGAGGCTAGAGCTTCCTTCGCGATTCGGGCGGTGAATCCATGTTCTCTGCTCTCCGAGGCAAACTGCCTTTCAGCGTCACCCAAAACAATGATCGACGCAGCATGCCCAGAGTGTAAGGTGCCATAAACGACCGCTGGTGTCGACCAACCTCCAAGTTGGTAACACTAGGTGCGCCAAACTGTAACCAGCCTGGACTGGCCGAGTTACCTGAGATGCGCCGCCACACTACGAACAAGGCGAATGTTATCCTATGCGAGAACGGAAGACCATATGAAAATCTAGAGAATTCTAAGAATCCCACCTTTGTTTACACAATACGGCAGGAATTCCTTTCCACGAATGAACATCTTGTAATAAAAAGCGGACGGCTACACTTGTGCCATTACTGCTCGAAGACTAGAATTGTCCATACTTTACAATATACAGATCACAATGGGTTTGCCTATCGTGGACGGCATGGCGCTACTTACATCTCTGTCTGATTAAGACACAATGCTGTTAGGTTATGCAGATGCTCAGTTAACATTTGGGTGCCATACAGACTGCATAAACTATGCGCTCAGATCTTTTCCTAATGGGCCGCCTGGCAGCCAAGGACGTGAAAGCATGAAAAAATAATCCGCAATTATTTTACTTTCTTCCCGGAATGCTGAGCCTGCATGATCAATATAGCGGCTGTTTAATGGAAATGTTTTGTTGTTGTTTCGCCGAGTTTCTTTTGCAATAGACAGCTTTCCAGGCCATCTAAAAGTCTCATATGACGTTAAAAATCTGAGCATTCAGTGATAGAACAAGTCTTTTTCTCAGATGTGATCAATGTTACAAGTCGGCTTTAAAAGCACCCATTTAACACATTAACTTGATCTTTCACTTCTATAGCCATTTATTTCAAGTTAAGTAACGGGTTATCAGATGATAGCTTACTACTGACAAAGTAGGTGATATTCATAAGACAAAGTAAATTAAGTACTTAGGAGAACGATAACGCTATATAGGAAGTAAGCAGCCGCAGATGAATGAAACGTACACTTACAGTATGGACCTAATAGAAACAAAATTAATTACTCCAGATTGTTCGTAAGACATTGTACATGCAGCAGTTAAAATTACAAACTCTATAATACATTATAAAACCATGCGTTACTACCTTTGGTCTAACTTTCACAAGACAACTGAATGCCGATAGTTGCTCCGCACTTTCGCTAGAGCTTGATGAATCTGATGAATAGGTGACACAAATTACATTATCTGATCAGAAGTATCCGGACACCTATTGTGGTTGTTGCAGCCATAAGTCCAGAGACTGGTTTGATGCAGCTCTCCTTGCTACTCTATCCTGTGCAAGCTTCTTCATCTCCCAGTATCTACTACAACCTACATCCTTCCGAATCTGCTTAGTGTATTCATCTCTTTGTCTCCCTCTACGATTTTTACCCTCCCAACTGCCCTCCAATACTAAGTTAGTGATCCCTTGATGCCTCAGAACATATCGTATCAACCGATCCCTTCTGCTAGTCTTAGCTGTACCACAAATTCCTCCTCTCCCGAATTCTATTCAGTACCTCCTCATTATTTATGTGATCTAATCGTCTAATCTTCAGCATTCTTCTTTAGCACCACATTTCGAAAGTTTCTACTCTCTTCCTGTCTAAACTATTTATCGCCCATGTTTCACTTCCATACATGGCTACACTCCATACAAATACTTTCAGAAACGACTTCCTGACACTTAAATCTATACTCGATCTTAGCAAATTTCTCTTCTTCAGAATCGCATTCCTTTTCATTGCCAGTCTACATTTTATATCCTCTCTACTTCGACCATCATCAGTTATTTCGCTCCACAAATAGCAACACTCATCAACTATTTTAAGTGTTTCATTTCCTAATCTAATTCCCTCAGCATCACCCGATTTAATTCGACTACATTCTATTATCCTCGTCTTGCTTTTGTTGATGTTCATCTTATATCCTTCTTTCAAGACACTGTCCATTCCGTTCAACTGCTCTTCCAGTTCCTTTGCTGTCTGTGACAGAATTACAATGTCATCGCCAAACCTCAAAGCTTTTATTTCTTCTCCATGGATATTAAATCCTACTCCAAATTTTTCTTCTGTTTCCTTTACTGCTTGCTCAATATACAGATTGAATAACATCGGGGAGAGGCTACAACCCTGTCTTACTCCCTTCCCCACCACTGCTTCACTATCATGCCCGTAGAGTCTTATAACTGCCATCTGGTTTCTGTACAAATTGTAAATAGCCTTTCGCTCCCTCTATTTTACCCCTGCCACCTTCAGTATTTGAAAGAGGGTATTCCAGTCAACATTGTCAAAAGCTTTCTCTAAGTCTACAAATGCTAGAAACGTCGGTTTGCCTTTCTTAATCTGTCTTCTAAGATAAGTCGTGGGGTCAGTATTGCCTCATGTGTTCCAACATTTCTACGGAATCCAAACCGATATTCCCCGAGGTCGACTTCTACCAGTTTTTCCATTCGTATGTAAAGAATTCGTGTTAGTATTTTGCAGCCAAGACTTATTAAACTGATAGTTCGAAAATTTTCACACCTGTCAACACCTGTTTTCTTTTGGATTGGAATTATTATATTCTTCTTATTGTCTTGGAATATTTCGCCTGTTTCATACATCTAGCTCACCAGATAGTAGAGTTTTGTCAGGGCTGACTCTCCCAAGGTAATCAGTAGTTCTAATGGAACGTTGTCTAATCCCGGGGCCACCTATAAGTGGAAATCAATATGGGGTGTGACTACCCTTCGCCTCTATGACGGTTTGAACTCTGTGGGGGACATTTTTCAATGAGGTGTTTGAATGTCTATGGAGAAATGGCAGCCCCGAAACCATAGGAGGTCGAAGGAACAAAGTCGACTTTTTAACTAATCTCAAAAGGTGTTCTATCGATTCCACGCTCGGACTCTGGACAAGCCAGTCTATTTCAGAAAAGTTATTGTCCATAGACCATTGCCTCACAGAGGTTGCTTTGTGAGAAGCTGCTTTGTTATGCTAGTACAAACAATCATCGTTTCCGAACCGTTCCTCTACTGTAGGCAATACACAATGCTGTAACACGTATTCATGTCCTCCACATTTAGCGTTTTCTTAAAGGCAATAATGGGACTACACCCTAACGACGGGAAGCACCTGCTTAAGGTAACAGTACGTCCGTACTCCTTGCTATCGCTATTAACCCCATAATGGCCTGTCTCCTGCCAGGCATCTCCGTCTCCCTTTTTGTTGACGATTTTGCCATTTATTGCGGTTCTCGATAGACCTGTCTCATTGAGCGACGTTTTCAGCGATGTTTCGATCGTCTTTACTCATGGTGCATCGACAATGGCTTTCGTTTTTCCACTGACAAACTGGCGGCGCAGTTGGTTTCTCCCACCATTTTTACATTTTGGGCCAGTTGCTCTTCCGTTAGTTGAAACTACGAAGTTCCTGGGGCTCGTGCTCGATAGGAAATTCTCTTGGTACTATCATTTGTCTTACCTGGCAGCCCGCTGTATGCAATCCCTCAGTGTCCTACATGTCCTCAATGGTACTTCCTGGGGTGTAGATCGAACCACCCTCCTCGGTTTGTACTGGTCCCTAGTCCTTTCGAAACTAGATATGGTTGCTTTGTTTATGCATCTGCACGTCCGTCCCTTTTACGCCGTCTCAACACCATCCACCATCATGGCATCCATTTGGCCACTGGCTCCTTTTACACTAATCCGGTTGAGAGTCTGTATGCCGAAGCTGCTGAACTACCACTGTCCTACCGCCGTGACGTTCTCCTCAGCAGATATGCATGCCATTTGTCTGCCTTGCGTGGCCACCCATCCTGTGCCTCCTTCTTCGATGACTCCTTTGATCGCCAGTACTGGATGTGTCCCTCTTCCCCGTCACCCCCTGGAGTCCGCTTTCGACTCTAGCTCCAGCAGTTCAACTTCACACTACCTGCAACTTTCCCGGTGTGTGTGAACCCTTCACCACCTTGGCTTGGTGCGACGCCCTGTGTTCATCTTAGCCTTCGTTGGCTCCCTAAAGACACTACTCTAGCCTTGCTCTATCGCCTTCAGTTTCACGACCTTCGCATGGAACTCTGTGTACGGCTGTCGGACTGACCGTTGTGTCGGGTGTGCCTTCATCATTGGTGCCGACGTTTTCCGGTATCGGCTTCCGGCACACTGCTCAGTATTTACAGCAGAACTCTTCGCCCTGTATCAGGCCACGGAGTACATCCGGCGACACAGGCTTTTCAGTTGTGTCCACTCCTCAGACTGTCTCAGCGCCCTTCATAGTCTATGTGCGCTGCACACCGCCCATTCCTTAGAGCAAGGGGTACAGGAAAACTGTCACTTGCTCACTCTTGGTGGAGCCACTGTGATGTTTATGTGGGTTCCTGCTCATGTCGGTCTGCCAGGAAACGAGGCTGATGAGGCTGCTGCCAAGTCTGCAGTCCTCGTACCTCAGCCCACTAGTTCCCATAGTCCCTCCCATGATCTCTGTGTTGCCGTCTGTCAGGAGGAGGTGTCTGGTATCACCATTGGTCCTCCCTTCATGGGTATAAGCTCAGATTATTAAGTCTCTCCCAGCGGCTTGGACGATCTCCTCTCGGCCATCCCGCCTTTTCATTACGTTGCTTATTGGGCACTGCCTTCTTAGCCATCACCATTTGTTAAGTGGCGCTCCCCCGCCACTTTGTGCACATTGCGCCCACGTTTTAACTGCCCGCCACTTCCTGACAAAATGCCCATTTTTAATCATTTACGTTCCCACTTCGGTTTGCAGTCTGAGTTACCGGACGTTTCAGCCAACGACGCACGGGCTATCGACAGCGTTTTACTTTTTACCCGACGTAGTAACATGGCGAACGCCGTTTAATTTTTAGTTCTCGACCTCCGTTTCTCTATGATGTATTTCATAAACCTTTCTCCACGTCCCTGTTTTTAGCTAACTTCTCTTATGTCGATTGGCATTGACGTGTAGTTGTTTTTTCAACTCCTCACTATCTTCGTGTTAATACACTACTAGCCATTAAAATTGCTACACCAAGAAGAAATGGAGATGATAAACGGGTATTCATTGGACAAATATATTATTCTAGAACTGACATGTGATTACATTTTTACGCAATTTGGGTGCATAGATCCTGAGAAATCAGTACCCTGAACAACCACCTCTGGCAGTAATAACGGCCTTGATACGCCTGGACATTGAGTCCAACACAGCTTGGATAGCGTGTACAGGTACAGCTGCCCATGCAGCTTCAACACGATACCACAGTTCATCAAGAGTAGTGACTGGCGTATTGTGACGAGCCAGTTGCTCGGCCACCCTTGACCAGACGTTTTCAATTGGTGAGAGATCTGGAGAATGTGTTGGCCAGGGCAGCAGTCGAACATTTTCTGCATCCAGAAAGGCCCGTACAGGACCTGCAACATGCGGTCGTGCATTATCCTGTTGAAATGTAGGGTTTCGTAGGGATCGAATGAAGGGTACGGCTACGGGACCTAAGACATCTGGAATGTAACGTCCACTGTTCAAAGTGCCGTCAATGCGAACAAGAGGTGACTGATACGTGTAATCATTGGCACCCTATACCATCACGCCGGGTGATACGCCAGTATGGCGATGACGAATACACGCTTCCAATGTGCGTTCACCGCGATGTCGCCAAACACGGATGCGACCATCATGATGCTGTAAACAGAACCTGGATTCATCCGAAAGTATAACGATTTGCCATTCGTGTACCCAGGTTCGTCGTTGAGTACACCATCGCAGGCGCTCCTGTCTGGGATGCAGCGTCAAGGGTAACCGCAGCCATGGTCTCCGAGCTGATAGTCCATGCTGCTGCAAACGCCGTCGAACTGTTCGTGCAGATGGTTGTTGTCTTGCAAAAGTCCCCATCTGTTGACTCAGGGATCGAGACGTGGCTGCACGATCCGTTCCAGCTATGCGGATAAGATGCCTGTCATCTCGACTGCTAGTGATACGAGGCCGTTGGGATCCAGCACGGCGTTCCGTATTACCCTCCTGAACCCACCGATTCCATATTCGGCTAACAGTCATTGGATCTCGACCAACGCGAGGAACAGTGTCGCGATACGATGGGACGCATTTTTCCTCCTTCAGGAGGCATCACAACAACGTTTCACCAGGCAACGCCGGTCAACTGCTGTTTGTGTATGAGAAATCGGTTTGAAACTTTCCTCATGTCAGCACGTTGTAGGTGTCGCCACCGGCGCCAACCTTGTGCGAATGCTCTGAAAAGCTAATCATTTGCATATCACAGCATCTTCTTCCTGTCGGTTGAATTTCGCGTCTGTAGCAAGTCATCTTCGTAGTGTAGCAATTTTAATGGCCAGTAGTGTAGTTTTGACTTAGGCGCGTATGACCCCAGTTGTTCTTGAGCCCTAAAACAATACAGTCCAAATCCAAACGTCCTCTGTACTTCACTGTTAAAACTATACGTCATGGAAGGTAACATTCTGCATGCATTTGCCAAATCCAAAGCCTTCCATTGGATTGCCACAGTATATAGCGAGGTACGTAGATCCAAATCACTCGTTTCCAGTCATGCATTGACCAGTGGCCTCGCTCTTTACAGCATCTCAAGAGCCACTTAGCACTGACTACACAAACGCGTGGCTCATGAGGAGCTGCTCGACCATTGGACCACGTTCTTTTTAACTCCTTTTGCACAGACACTGAGCTAGTTGGCCTGCTGACAGAACTCACGAATGATTCCGTCCACTGATTTCGTGCGTTATTTTACACCCAACCTCCTCAATGGTCGATGGTCCTGGTCTGTCAGTACACGAGATCAGCCTGGTCTTGGTTTAGCTGAGGTTGTTCCTTCGCATTTCCACATAATAATCGCATCACCAACAGCCAATCTGGCCAGCTTTAAAAGGGTTTAAAAGTTCAAATACTTCTGAGCACTATAGGACTTAACACTTTGAGGTCATCAGTCCCCTAGACTTAGAACTACTTAAACCTAACTAATCTAAGGACATCGCACACATCCATGCCGGAGGAAAGATTCGAACCTGCGACTGTAGCAGTCACGCAGTTCCGGACTGAAGCGCCTAGAACCGCTCGGCCACCGCGGCCGGCGGTTTAAAGGTCCCCGACGGACTTGTTACTTTGGTTACATGCAGAGACTGGCCCACCTTCGAAATCACTGAGCTCTCCTGACCGACCGATTCTGGTGTTACTGATTTTCTATTGACAACACCGTAGTCCCCGTCTTCTTTTATACGGAATGTTCGAAAATTCCCGTAACAAACTTGCAGGTCTTTTAGAGGGGAGTGAGTACATAGTACTTTGAATTTGGTTCCATGTCCGGAAAAGCACCTTTTTCGTTCTACGATGGTCTCAATTCAGATGTTTGATTCATCCACTTCTGCTTGAGGAAAAGAATCAGGCGTGAACTGTGGAAGGGAAGGCGAACAGTCGTCTTCGGTCTGTTGGTAGAATTTTAGGAAAGTGTGGTTCGCCTGTAAAGGAGACCTCATATACGACGCTGGTGCGACCTATTCTTGAGTACTGAAAGAGCGTTTGGGATCCGTACCAGGTCAGATCGAAGGAAGACATCGAAGCCACTCAGAGGCGAGCTGCTATGTTGTTACCGGTAGGTTCGAACAACACGTGTGTGTTACTGAGATGCTTCGGCAACTCAAATGGAAATTCCTGGAGGGAAGGCGACGTTCTTTTCCAGAAAGACTACTGGAAAAATTTAGAGAACCGCCATTTGAAGCTGACTACCGATCGATTCTATTTCCGCCAACATATTGCGTGTAAGGACCACGAAGGTACGAGAAATTAGGGCACACACAGAGACCTGCTTCGAATGGACACGGCAGCTGGCGCAGGTGGTGCAGCGGCTCGGCTGTCTCTTATTATTGCGAATACGTCACCAGTTTGTACCGCTGCTGACGAAGCCTGCAGAAAACCCTGTTGAGGCACCAAGCTGTCACCAGCTGGTCACCTGCGGGTCTCGCACAGATCTTAAGTTTGTTTTCCATGAACGATTTGACGTGAAAAATCACCGAAAGGCTAGTTCTGTACTTCCGACGAGTGTATTCCAGGCATTGCCTTCTGCTCATAGAAGACAGAGTCAGCGTAGCATGTCTCTACTTCTTCGTCGAGATCCGGACAATCACAGGGAGGAAGATAACGGCGGGTTGCTACTCGCAGACAGCTGGAACTTTAAGCGCTTGATGACCGCCATTTAGGAATTCATATCACATGAGATGAAAAACTAAAATTACCACTCAGTGTCTATTCCTCGAGGATTCGTCCAACGTGTGGAAGACGTCATCCCGGGAGCAATCTAGGGTGCGGGCGGCATTCAGCTGCAGGTCAACGCCCAATGAATACCAACATCATCTATGTGGGCTCATCAATGAATCTTAATTACTGCCTGCAAAAATAAATTTAGGTTTTTAATTTTTGTTTGTTCGTAACTACATGTGCGTAGTCCTGCTAAGTGTCGAAATCCCTGTGCCACAGTTCCATACCACGCCGAAACAAAATGGACAGAGCCCATTGATAAAGCGATCCTTCTCACCCCCGCCACTGTCAACATTACTGCACTGGGATTGGTTCGTACCAAAAGCCTGGCTCCTCGCACTTCTCAGTCTTCACTTGTTAACAGGTCACGCTGCCAACATGAAACGCATACGTCAAGTGCGAAGTTTCACCGGCCACTGTATAGTCCGCCTACTACACACATACTTTGTACCATGCATTTACGATAGTGAAATATGTGACATACGTTTAAGTATCCCTTGAAAATGCTTTCTCCGAGTAGTTCCCACAACAGACCAAAAACTGCTTTAATATTCACTTCGCAGCAATAAACGCACTAACTGACAGCAAAACACAACAGCTAGCTGTAAAGCTTAATACACTGAATGAAAAAGAATTTTCTTTGAACACTTTTATTTTTAAAGTGACGAAAGGTAAATGATATTTAATTTTTGTACGTGTTTTATTAACTCATGAAGTAATGAGCCAGTGAAACGATTGGTGCTGCTTTCTCCCAATAACCCTTTTTTTAAATAGAATGATGACTCAATTGTCAGTGTATCACGAGTGCTACCTACAACTGCTTCGCAAAAAAGAAAACTAGCTATCCACATTGAGGATAAAGAGTTGTTACGAAACATGCTTCCTCTCCACAACTCCTCTCACTAACAACACTTTCTTCACCTACACCATGCACCGCTATTTAAAACCAACCAAATTAAAATTAGTGCACCATACCTTCTGTTTGTAACACACTTCAATGCTGGACTCTGTACTTCTGATCTGGCAGAATCAAATGGTTCAAATGGCTCTGAACACTATGGGACTCAACTGCTGTGGTCATAAGTCCCCTAGAACTTAGAGCTACTTAAACCTAACTAACCTAAGGACATCACACATATCCATGCCCGAGGCAGGATTCGAACCTGCGACCGTAGCGGTCACGCGGTTCCAAACTGACGCGCTTAGAACCCCACGGCCACACCGGCCGGCCGATCTGGCAGAACCTGGAAGACTTCAGGCTGACAATATTTTCTGTTTGACCACTGTCACTAATAATAATAATAATAATAATAATAATAATAATAAAGACCCTACAGCAGTGTAGTAAGCTTTACAACTAGCTGCTGTTGTATTTTGCTGTCAATTAGTGCGTTTATTGCTGCGAAGTGAATATTAAAGCAGTTTTTGGTCTGTTGTGGGAACTACTCAGAGAAGGCATTTTCAAGGGATATTTAAACGTATGTCAAACGTTTAACTATCGTAGATGCATGGTACAAAGTATGTGTGTAGTAGGCGGACTATTCAGAGGCCGGTGAAACTTTGTACTTGACGTATGCGTTTCATGTTGGCAGCGTAATCGATTAACAAGTGGAGACTGAGAAGCGCGAGGAGCCAGGCTTGTGGCACGAACCAATCCCAGCGCAGTAATCGCTTCCGGTCGTGACGTCAAAGCTCCAGCGTTCCAGTTTTTGTTTTTATGTGTATATAAACAACGTGTGTTGTGGTTGGTTTCTACCGTGTGCTTGCGGTGTTGTGTGCTTCAGGAAATTGTGATAAGTCAAAAAAAATAAGGGAAAGGAGTTCGTTCGTCAAGGTGTGCCGCTAAAGAGCCAGGTACTGGAGTTATTGCGGAGAACTCTTGAGTTTTACGAGCAGGAAAAAGAATACATAAGTATTCGTGGACAGTCGTCGGTTCCTGCGATAAAGTAGTGGAACGCACATCAAAAACTCGGACTTAGTGCAAGAACAGTAGTAAATAAGTGAGTGTTACTGCAAAAGTTGAGAGATGTAGAGGTGAGCCGTAATGATTCCGAGGCGTCTGGATCGGATACAGGTAATGTGTTCTTACCGACTCCTAGAAATAACAAAAAGCAACCTCACCCCGTCACCGACTTAGATTCTTCCCAGATCGATGCTATTCGCGGCATATTTATGCTTACTACGGCAGGAAAGAGTATTCTACCGTAGCAAAGTTGCTAGTGTCGTTAAAAGAAAATAAACTTTTCCCAGTTGGAGAAACTTCACTGAAAATTGTATTGAAAAGTATGAGTTTCCGTTACAAAGCGCTTGACAGATGGGAAGTTCTGTTAGAAAAGGCGCGTATTTTAACGGCTCAAAACATATTCTTGTACAAAATTGTGGGCAAGGACATTCATTCCATAATATGGCAAGACGAAACGTGGGTTAATGCAGGGGAAACTATCGGTAAATGCTGGACAGTTGTCACTCCATGCAGTAGGGGTCATTAGCCGACAGGAAGAGGAGCAAGATTAATTGTGATCCATGCAGGTTCTTCCAGTGGTTTTGTTCCTGATGCATTTCTAGTCTTTCGGTCGAAAACGACAGATGATTACCATGAAGAAGGGGCCACACACGATTTGTTGAGTTGTTCAGGAACCTTTTGAATCAGTTTTTTGCCCCTACGACGATTGTAATGGACAATGCTCCATATCATTCAATGATACTGAACAAAGCCACAACAACAAACGACCGCAAAGAAGTTATGGTGCAGTGGTTACAGGCCCGAAATGATGCTGAGGATATGAGCATGAGAAGAGAAAAAGTCTGTGATGCCTACATATGCAGTAGACGAAATCGCCTAGGAGCAGCATCATACTGTAATAGAGCTGCCACCATATCACTGCATTTTAACCCAGTTAGTACGGAGTGATGAGAAGACATGTTTAAGAAACAATAAGTCCTTTACAGTAATAGAAAGGCTGTTGTGTGAAGCTCTTGCGATTGTGGATGCAGCCTCATGGAGAAAGAGGTCGAACACGTTGAAAACCTTATTCGAGCAGCACAGACAATGGAAGGTATCATTAGCGAGCATGAAGAGCTAATGATTTGTCTTCGCGATGACGACGTTGAAGATCGTCTCGGTGCTGATTCCGACAACAGTAACGATGAGGAGCTGGATGGAATTGCGCCACTATCGCCGTAAACTGATAAGTGAAAATTCACGAATATCGGTTATTTATTGCATCACTATCATAATAAAACCTATAGCGAGAAGTTATTACTTCGGTTATTATTTATTTTGTAAAGTAAGTACTATACTGTTTTCAAGATATCGGTCCTCATCAAATGCTTATTTCCTGTATTTCTTTGCTCCGTTATCGAAAGCGTATGCTCTCTTATACTTAAATCTACAGTTTTATGCAGTTGTTTATTCGCTGTAATTCTGCTAGAGACGCAAAAGCGAATTTTTATTGCTCAGTAGCTTACACTAACGTGGTGAAACAGAAATCCGTATTGTCTGCTATGTATATAGAGGCTGCTGTTGGAATATCGGTATTGCACTATAGCAACCTAACTTGACATAACGCGAACTGTCAAGTGCAATGTTTCACTGGCGCAGATATGTATGAGGAAGATCATACAACAATTTTTCACACATTCGTTTCACAAGCTGCAAGCTTCTCCACATAGTGTCACAAGTCAGTGCAAGTATTTGGAAAAAAAATGTAATAAGAATTATGTAAATTGAAGGTGAGGGGGGGGGGGGGAGACAAGAAAGGGACTACTGATATCAACTCCATCGGGGTCTTCTGTACTGCCAGAGAGCTCTGCTGGTGAGGTGGAGGGGGAGTGTGTGGCCGGGACATGAGTCACAGCCCACTGCGCCACCAATGCAAGGTTGGAACGCTACTGACGCAGAGGAGGCACGTGTCGATGGTGGAATCAGCAGCGATGAGTGAAATGTTTGCTGGACTGGGTCTAGTACCCAGAATATCCTCTTTACTAGACAGTTGCCTTAACTACTCCACCATCCGGCCACAGTATTTATCGCCATTGCATGGACTTTCTCGGCCTGCTCCCCAGTGACTCACACTCCCATCTAATTCCACCTATCTGAAGTCCCCGTCCACGTCCTCTACGCGCGCTAATTTTAGATTCCCACTGGAGGTCGAATGTAAATATACATATTTAATGAGGGCTTTGGATTCACTGCCCATCTAGGCGAAACAGTTATATGAATGTGTGATATCTGTTCTTTCGGGCATTAATAATAATTACAGAAGCAGTAGTATTGTCTTACAAAATACTGATAATAGTAATGATCCTTTAAAAATAATTTAGTTTTGTGACCAAAAATGAATAATTTTTTTTTTACCCCTCTGAAAATTTCATATTACCACTCAGGCGGTAATTACCATCAGGTTGGGGATCACTGGCTTGGGTGGTGCAGACACTTACAGTGTGCTGATAAAATCTTCTCGGGTTGACAGCCAAGTCAACGTGTTGTTTTACAGCAACGTTTCAGCAAGTTTCTTACTTGCCATCGTCAGGCGAAGTGTCGGATCTTTATAGTCGCTGGACCACGGGCTTCTCTGCATCCTTGGCGCCGGTCGGGCCAATCAGGAGCGAGCGGAATCGGCGCGGCGGCGCTTGCTGGGGGGGGGGGGGGAGCTGCTTTCATCTTATACTTTCCCTTCTTTGGGGAAGTGTGGGGGGGGGGGGAGTTTGTAGCCGTTTGGCTTTTACTCCCCTGTGTACATGTGTGTGTGATTTTTCTATATATTTTTGGTGTCTGTGATTTGTGATGAATTGTTGTGAGTGTGTCTGGGACTTGCCTGAGGTAGGCGAGATGATTTTTGATATATGGGAAGGAACTGGATTAGGGATTGGGTATTGGGATTTTTCTCTTCGACTTAATCGTCGAAGATCGTCATAGGGCGCTTGTGTTTATCGCGGGACATGTCATACCGACCTAGGGAGTGGATGAGTTCATTTCCAGATCTGGAAGTACCTTCATAGAAGGCCCTTGCCAGATCCTGGAAACGCTCTCTCAGGAGTGGGATTTCGGCTGCGGCGTGCAGGTCGTCTATCGGGAATCCGAGTGGTAGATGCAGTGCCCTTCTGAGGGCGCGGTTTTGCAGCAGAGTTTGTCCAGGTGCTGCTTTGCCGCGTATCCCCAGACAGGGCACGCATACTCCATTACCGGCCGGATCAGGGCCTGGTATACATTTACTGCTACTGGGCAAGGAAGGGAGCTGGTTGTGTTCAGGATAGGGTATAGGATGGACATTCTGGCGCAGACCTTCCTGTGGACCTCGTCTGTGTGGGGTTTCCACGTAAGACGAGAGTCCAAGGTTACGCCAAGGTACTTGGCGGTTCTGCGCCAGGGGAGTTGGGTTCCATTTAGGTGGAGGTGGAGGGGGGGACGTTGAGGAGGTTCGCGCCTTCCGAGCCTGCGGGTAATCAGCATTGCCTGTGTCTTCTCCGAATTGATGGTGATGCGCCAGCGACGGGCCCAGGTTTCTGTGTCGTCTAAAACCCTTTGTAGCCTACGAATGACCAGGTCCTTGTTCGCATTTCTCGTGTAGAAGGCTGTGTCGTCTGTGTACTGCGCGGTGTGCACCAGGGGGGCCGTTGGAGTGTCCGCAGTGTACAAGCTGTACAATACGGGCCCCAGGACCGATCCCTGTGGCACCCCGGCACGAATACGCCTTCTGGTGGAGGTGGCAGTTTCTACTTTGACGGAGAAAGTCCTATTCGTGAGGTAGCTCTTGATTAGCTGAACTATGCTCCCTGGAAACCCTTGTGAGTACAACTTGTAGAGTAGCCCTCTATGCCATACTGAATCAAAGGCTTTGGCTACGTCTAGTAGCACTATCCCGCAGTAGCCTCTGTGGTTGAAGCCCTCTGTGGCTGCTTCAACCATTCTCATGACCTGTTGTGGGGCAGAGTGGTTCTGCCGGAATCCAAATTGGAAATCCGGCAGAATTTGCTCTCTGGTAATATGTTCTTGTATGGGTTTTAGCAGGAGGCGTTCATAGATCTTGCTGAGTGTTGGCAAGAGGCTAATCGGCCTGTAGTGCTGCGGGAATAGAGGGTCTTTCCCTGGTTTGTGTATCGCGACCACTTCCGCATGTTTCCAGCAAGCTGGGAACTCGCGGGAACGAGTAATCTCGTTGAGGACGTTCGCGAGGTGTGTGATCGCGGTGGGTGGGAGTTTTTTGACTAACTGGTTTGTGACACTGTCGTGCCCTGGCGCCTTTTTTGTAGGGAGGGACCTGATTACTCTTGCCACGTCCTCGGGGGCAAAAAGTATGGGTTCGTCCTCTGGGTCCTCCTCAGCATTGAGGAAGACGGCCAGTTAACGACTGACTACCTCTTCATGCTCTTCATCCTGGGGTTCTGCCGTTTGAAACTGCTTCTCGAAGGAGTCGGCGAGAGCGTTGGCCTTCTCAGCATGGCTGTAGACCAGTCCCCGCTCGCCGTGCAGTGGCGGCAGCCTAGCGCGTCTTTTCGTGAATTGTTTGGTTGCTTGCCAAAGTGTATGATCGTCTACTTTGAGAGCTGTGAGGCGGTTTTGCCATTGCTGGTTTCTGTGCTCATTGAGCGCTACCTTCAGTTCTCTCTGTAGACGATTGAGCAGCCTCCTGGTGGCCTGATTTCTGGTGATCTTCCACTCTTTTGCCACTCTGTTCTTGTGACGGATTTGAGCTAGCAAGTGTTCCGGGAGCTGTATTTGCGGTGGAGGGCCATCCCTTTGTGGTGGGGTGGCCTCTTCCGCTGCCTGCAAGATGGTGCCTGTCAAGTCTAGTAGCGCTTGTTCAACTGTTTCGGCAGTAGGTGGCGGAGCGCGAGCGATATCAGAGGCGACAGTTTCTTGGTATCGCTCCCAGTCTGTGCGTTTGTGAGACGTCTGGTACCGTGGGAGTGCTACCCATTCTCCCACATCGACTTCTAGAATCACTGGGTTGTGGTCGGAGGACATTCTGTTGATTGTCCTTGCGGTCACAAATCCTGCGATCCTCCTAGTGAGAGCTATGTCTAACACATCGGGCCTGCTTCCGTTTTTCGGAAAATGCGTGGGCTCGACTGGACCCCATGTTTCGAAGTGGTGGGCGCGCGCTAGTTGTTGCAGTTTGGCGCCTGCTCTGGAGGTTACTCTAGAATTCCAATCAGGATGTTTGGCATTGAAGTCTCCCCCTATTACGAGTTTGCCTTCAATTTGCCCTAGAGCTGCTATGTCTCCCTCATCTATCTGGTCATGTGGGGGTCGGTAGACTGCAACAATTGTTAGGGGTCCGGTGGCAGTGGTTACTTCCACCGCCACTGCTTCGATTTTATTGGTAGCTGGTAAGAATACCTGGTGGTGGGGGATCCCTCTTTTTATGTATATGGCCACTCCTCCGCCTTGGGTTGGCCTGTCTTTGCGGTAGGTAACATAGTTGGGGACTGTCGCTTTTATTCCCGGTTTTAGGTGGGTTTCCCCCATCATACATATGTCGATGGAGAACTCCTTCATGAGTTCTCTGAACTCGACCTCTTGATTAACAATGCCGTCTGCGTTAAAGACGCACATTGTCAGGCCTTGAATATTCGGTCGTCTATTCATGATGGGGTGTTGATACTACTGAGGAAGTCGCAGAGGGGAGTGCTGGGGGGGAGCCACGGGCGCCTGGTCCTGGCGTCTCGTCTCGGTGCGGCCTGTTTATTCCATCCGCCGCCACCGACCTGCCTCCATTGGTGCTCTCTCGTCTCATTCTTGATAATGTTATGTTCCACGCGCTGCTGAGTTGGAAGCCACTCTCCCGATTGGCCAGGTTATCACTGACCCGTATCTCCACTGCCCCTTCAATAACAGAGTCCCAGAAACGTTTCGCTCTACACAGTCTCTTGGTTTCTTCAAATTGGAACGTGTGTTCTTCACTGAGGCTGTGCTCCGCTACCGCGGATTTTTCTTTTTGTACGAGGCGGACGCTTCTCAGATGTTCAGAGATGCGTTGTGTTATGCAACGCTGTGCCTGTCCGATATATTGTTCCCCACATTCACAGGAAATACTGTAGATACCCGGTGTTCTTAGACCCAAGTTGTCCTTCACTGAGCCCAGCATATTTCTGACTTTTGCTGGAGGATGAAAGATGGTTTTAATCTTGTTCTTTTCCTTTAACCTGGCAATCTTGGCCGTGGGCGGCCCTGCGTACGGGAGGAACGCCAGACCTCTGTTGTTCCCTTCTTCCTGAAGGTCCTTCTTCTTCTTCTTCTTCTTCTTGTTCACCTTACTCTAATCTGCGTTTCGGTGTATCCATTCTTCTGGAAGGTTTTCTTCAGGTGCTGAATCTCAGTAGATAAACTGTCCTTGTCGCATATGTCATTAGCTCTGCCGACAAGAGTAGTGAGCACGGATTTCCGTCGTGCTGGGTGATGGCAGCTGTTGGCGTTGAGGTACAGGTCTGTGTGTGTTTTCTTTCGGTAGACCGAGTGTCCCAATGTGCCGTCCGTTTTCTTCTTTATTAGGATATCGAGGAAAGGTAGCCACCCATTCTCTTCCAATTCCAATGTGAACTTGATGTTCTCATGTATGCTGTTCAGATGGTTGAGAAATTCCATTAGAGTGTCCTCGCCGTGCGGCCATACAGCCAAAGTATCGTCCACGTACCGATAAAAGACCTTGGGTTTAAGGCGTGCTGTTTCCAAGGCGATATCCTCGAAGTATTCCATGTACAGATTAGCGATACATGGTGCTACTGGGGATCCCATAGCGACTCCATCCACCTGTTGATAAAACTTGCCCCCACACTGGAATTACGTGACCGTGAGTGCATGGCGGAATAATTCCACTGTGTCTTCGTCGAAATGATCCTCCAATAGTTTCAAGGAGTCCTCTAACGGTACCCTCGTGAAGAGGGATGTAACGTCAAAACTGACCATAATAACATTTTTGTCAACACGCCACTCCCTGAGTGTCTTAACAAACTGAGTGGAATTCTTGATGTGGTGGGGACATTTACTCACTTGCTGAAACGTTGCTGGAAAACAACACATTGACTCGGATGTCAAACCGAGAAGATTTTATCACCGAGGTTCGCCGAGAAAGCTTGCAATCTCGTATACTTACAGTGTGGTCAAACAATTCTGAATGATGAAGAAAGACGTGGCAGATTATCTCTCTGTGAGGAACAGAGAATAGCAGGAGGCGTGGAAGACATGGTGCTCGATAACCAGCGTATCTCAATTAAGGCGATAGTGGAAAAAGTGAAAATCAGTCATGAACCAGTCTTCAAGATGTTTCACTACATTTTGAACATGACAAATGTCGGCACTCACTGGGTTTCCTGACTGCTCACACATGCCCTAAAACCCCGCTCAACTGAGGCAATAGCGGATATGTTGCTGATGTGCCACGTTCATCCTGATGACTTCTTTAGTCCCTACTCACCATGGACGGTTACAGGGCAAAGACCTAATCACTGGACAAAGTGAGGCTGACAGTCATTTTTAGGGCTGCTATGATGTAGTGCTAACATTATGCTCGTAAGAGGCAAACTGTCAAAGAAGTATCTAACGAACTCTCTTGACGAGGTTATGGAAAGCTATCAAGATGATGCAGCGCAGGAAGCTGTCCAAGGGACCCTTTTGCTCCACGACAGCATCCTAGCTTATTCTTCACAGGACACAGCCCCACATGCAGTTTCTTTGGCTGTCAAATTTTGCCTTACTTCCACATTCTCCTGATGTGGCACCCAGTGGCTTCTTCTTCTGTTCTCAGATGAAGGAATTATTGCATGACAGGCATTTCCAGAAGAATGATGAGGTAATTTTCGAGATGGAACATTTCTTAAACAGCCACAATGCAGAGTCCTACAACAAAGATCTCGGCGAAGTCTTCCAATCATTGGGAAAAATGTGTTGCATTGAAGAGCGAATATGGAGAGAATAACTAATACTATCACCAAGTTCCATGGTCGCAGCTTGGTTTCTCACGAGCTGAAACTTGAAATTTAATGGCTACCCTGGTATTTTGAAACATTCTCAGATATTCAACTAGGTGGCATTCTCCAAATGGTACAATATTTCGGCTTGCTGACTCAAAGCCATCTTCAGGCGGCCCTGATGACACTTATCTTCTGGTGGGTGCCGTGTTGTGTACTACCTCCCTACCACTGTCAAACTCAGGTCTTCTGTACTGCCGGAGAGCTCTGCTGGTGAGGTAGAGGGGCGGTGTGTGGTCCAGACATGAGTCACAGCCCTCTGCGCCACCAAAGCAAGGTTGGAACACTGCTGGTGCAGAGGAGGCACGTCTCGATGGTGCAAATTCTTCAGCTGGCTTGATATGAATAGTTGTTCCCACATGCTGTCGTACTGTTTTGAGCACACTCTACGCTGCGTTCCACAACTTACACTTATTTGGAAACTGCTGTCTTTTTTTATCAGCTCATATTACAGCCAGATGAAAACAGATTCTATTAAAATGCGATCCCAGAATGAGTTGGCCTGATTTAAGAACTTGCTCTTGTCATAATATTTGCTATGTCCCTTGGAGAGACAGTACTCTGCCACAGCTGATTTTGCTGGTTGCTTCTCATCTTTGTGACGTTTTTGGTCCATGTATCTTTCTTGTAATGTCGGGATGATCTGGCCGACGTACGTTTTTCTACACCGGTTCGGGATGGGGTAGGCTCCTAGTTTTCAGAACCCTTAACAGATCTGAACGAGACTTTCGTCTTGGACGGCAAGCGACTTACACACTTTAGGCTGTATTTCTGTATGCTTCCAAAGATGAGTGGTCGGTATGGCTGACTATCATGTTGGGTCCGATTCCTGGGTCTGCCAGGGAGGACTGCAGGGAGGTGCCAATTGAGGAGGTGCTTGACCGAGTAGTAGCCGCTCCAGGTCACGAAAACTGACAACAGCTGGGAGAGTGGTGTGCTGACCATACGCTCCACTATATTACGTCCAATGACACCATTGTCAGAAGATAAGATGGCGGTCAGTCGGTATTTATGGGACCTCCAGCATCTGTGGACAGAGTTTACATTTACGTTATATTTCCAGAGTAGTCTTCCAATTTCACGAATGTATTACCCGCATAAGAGATAAATTAAGTCACAACAGGTTTCTCTTCTTCCTCTGGGCTCTTTCAGTATCATGGAACGCTCAGGCTGATAGCGAAAGTGACCGTTCTTCTAGATAACTTTGCTGCTAAACTCTCATGGTCAGAAATTTCGTGAGCCCTGTGCACTAGTGTTCTGAGGACGACTTCCCGTTGTGAAGGGCATGACAGCTGGAAACACGCAAGTAAAATCTGTGTGAAGTTCAGTGTAAATGCTGTATCCTAGTGTGCCGTCTAGTCTCTGATTCACTTGCATGTCCAGAAACGCAAGTTGGTTGTTCTCCTCTATCACGAACTTGACGTTTAAGTGCAGCATGTGCAGATGTTGAAGAAAGTCTTGTAGATTCTGTCATCTATATCGTCAGATCAAGTTAGCGAGCAGACCATCGCTACCCCATCATTCTGATATGCGAACGATATGCGAACGAATGCGAACGAATTCAAAAAGTTTTGCCAATGAGATCCCGAACTTGTCTCCTGTAAGGTTAATTGCATTTCAGAATTAATCATTAGAAAAGACTGGAAATCGAACGTATGAAGCGACAACATTAAATTAAAATATTAATTATTAACTGGAAGCGCGGTCCTTGAGCTCCCCACTCTCCCTCCCACGATAGAAGTAGCTAAAAGTTGGTTGAAACCCAAAATTTAAAAAAAGAAAAAGGAAATTTTCAACAAGACGTGAAAAATATGTCGTAAATAGTCATAAGACTCCTTTACAATAAGAAGGGGAAACATTAAGTCTAATGAACTAAAAAATTAATGATACTTCGAAACCATGTAGACAAGAGTAAGCAGCTGTGTTGTGCTTAGGTTAATAATCTGATGTTTCTGCCGACTATCTTAATCAGAAAAATCATTGGTAACACGCCCAGTTCGGCTGTACGGAAGTATCATCATGATATGGTAGTGCCCTTAAAGGTAGCATACAGGGCATAACAGAAAGGAATGACCAAGCTTTCAGGAAAATACCCTCACACGTAAAGGAAGAATGGACGTGGGTCTGGAAATACTTTATTTCCAAGTTAGAGGACTGGTAAAACACGCAAGAAGAGAACTTAACAAAGCAGTATGAAACAATTTCCTAAATGAAACATTCAACACACACTCTATTAGGAAGGATACATGCATCAGCCCACAGTCGCATTGCATTCCGGACATGCTGATGTACCCCTGGAGAAATGCGTATTGTTTCACAGCATTCCAAAATACGGGCACAAAGGCCCTGTACATCATGTACCACAGTTCCATGTGCAAGAACTTCCAAAAGTCTTCACAAATAAAAGTCTAACGGGTTTAGGTTCAGAGAACGTGGAGACCAAGGAATTAGTTCACATCTACCTACCCATCTGCCACAGAATCTGTAATGTAGAAGCCTATGAACATTAACACTGAAATGAGGAGAAGCTCCATTATGCATGGAGTCTACGTTTTGTCGCACTCGTAAAGGCACATGTTCTAGCAGAACAGGTATTATCTATGAAAGCATGGTAAGTTTCTCCGTCGAGCCTGGGTGAAAGAACATAGGGCTCTAACAAGCAGTTGCCGACAACGCCAGCCCAAACTTTGACAGAAAATCTTTGTTGATAGTGTGACTGCACAGTTTCTTCAGGATTCTCGAAGGCCCATACGTGCTGATTGTGAAAATTTGCAGTCTTATCGCCTGAAACCTCGTCCATAACAGCACATTTGCACTAAAGTGAGGGTTGAAAAACTGTTGATTGTTGAACCATCCGCAAAAGTGTAGCCGTGGAGGAAAATCAGCTGCCGATAATGCCTGCAAACACTGCACGCCATATGGGTACTGCAGGTTATCATGTAGCACTCTCCAGACAGCCATATGATTAACATTACTTGTTGCAGCTAATTTTCTTTCGCTGACACTAGAGTTTTCGTCAGCTGCAAGAAGTTCCTCCTACAGCTGAAGTGTTCTCATCCTTCTAGGCCTCCCCCAGTCATGAGTAGTAGTGGAGGACTTGTGTTAAATGTCCCATACTCTCCAAGACATTCTAAGCTATTAGTACAGATGTGGCAATATCAGTGCAATTTTGATATCAAATTGATATGCATATTAACTAAATTGATCAATTAATTTCGCTCCAACCACCCCCACCCCCTATGATGTAATGTCTTTTCCTCAGCCTGCACATACGGCCCCGCACACTCCCCCCCCCCCCCTCCGCATCCCTCCCTCATCTAACCTATTGGCGGGAACTTCGGATTTTGGCGGGAATTTCTTTCTCCCAGAGCTGTGCTTACATCACCCCTACCCCCACCAGAGGAATGGCGGGAAATTAAAAATGGTGGTGCCCTTTCTGAGTCTCAAACGCAAGTCTTTCTGGAAGGAAATTCCAAGTGCAACCCTTGTAAGACATCGTCGTCTCCTGACCTTCATCGCTTACATATTCCCCCCTCACAATCATATTCCTCACATCAAGACGCTTCATTCGAACACAAACTCGATAAGATAAAGTCAATGTTGTATGAATTCATGTAAACGATATGCAAAAAAATAGCTCTGAGCACTATGGGACTTAACGTCTGTGGTCATCAGTCCCCTAGAACTTAGAACTACTTAAACCTAACTAACCTAAGGACATCACACACATCCATGCCCGAGGCAGGATTCGAACCTGCGACCGTAGCAGTCGCGCGGTTCTGGACTGCACGCCTAGAACCGCGAGACCACCGCGGCCGGCAAAACGATATACAAATAACAAGTAAGCGCACCGTGGTTGAAATACTCAAGGCTGGCATACACACACACATTCCAGACACGACGGTCACAGGAGCTTTTAGTTCGGGAGAGGCAAACACCGCATGCCAGGATGTCGGTCCCTTCAGAGGTTTTCACAGGGAGCTATCTATGTCGGCCGGCGGCCGCCCATGGAGCGGACAGCATTTGCCCGAGTGAAAGGATGACCCCTTGTTAGGCTTAAAAGCAAATTGCGCTACATTGTGTGGGAGCGGCCAGTCTACACATTCTTTACACATAGCACGCAGTTTCAGAGATTTTCACAGAGAGACAGGAAACGCCAAACGCTGATGCTACAGATTTCCGAATTGGTCGCCTTAAACGAAACGTCATTCTCCCATTTTAGAAGAGTAATGCTGATTGGCAGACGATATTTCTGATGCCTTAAGCTGAAGGAGTAATGGAAGAGACCGAAGGATATACCCCTTCATGTCTGGCGTGCAGAGGGGCCGTTCCGTTGTCGCTCTTGGAGCGAGAACACGTAACGAGAGTCTGCGAGCTCGTACATGTACTCAAAGAGCGAGGAACAAGTCTCTCCTCAGTACTTCACTGGGAGAGCACCTCTGTCGAGAGCGAATCGGAGTGCGACTCTATATTGAGTCATGCAATTAAGCATTGTTCACTGTGTTGGCTGCCACACTTATTGTGGGGCGTGAATGGACAGAGTTATAGTTGAACGCCTGCGAGAGAATTTTTGAGTGGCATCGCGGTGGACTGGTTATCTGACCGGTGTACCACGCCAATAGTTAGACTAGGGGCGAATAGGAGTCCTTGACTTCATCAAGGTGTAGGGAGAGTTTGATTGGCGAAGGTCAATCCAGATAGAACGAGAGTTATCTTATTTGTCAGCAGTGAGCGCCGCAGACAGCAGTCATCACAGTTTACGCTATTGTGCGCTACAGCTCTTGCGAGCTCCATATTTCCTCCACAACAGTACACTTCACTGCATTTCACAAGCGACATCTTCGACCATACTTAGCAACATTCTAACGGATAATTATTCAAGTTGAGTAGGCACGGCTCTCAGCCAGTCTGCCAAGTCAATAACAATCTTAAACTTTGTATAGAAATTTCATTAGCGAATCCTATCCTTAAGAGGTAACTTCACATTCCGAAAAGAACCCAGAAATAACATGTTAAGTTCATAACTAAAAGTGCCATTGTGATTTCTCAGAATTTTCGCAAAAATAAATCATAATTTTCGTGAGTTTCATGTTTTTCTTACACTAACTAGCACTACTCCAGTACCCAAGTATCCCACTAGTTACGTAAGAAATTTTGTGAATTTTTGTGTCATTTCCTTACAGTGGACGACTCCTGGAGATATTTATTGCTGAAAGTGTTTTAGGCATTTCTCTTTAGAACGTTAGGAGCGTCTGTCTGACTTCTGTAGTAGTGTGGGGGTGGAAATTGCATATTGCAGGAGCCACAGGGTAAAGGGTACATCTCAGATTAATCCGCTGGGCAGAATGATAGAATAGCACCCACACGCTCACACCCTCTAATACAGTTATACCACTAGAAGCGCTTGCAACTGGCGGGTAATTGATAGTGGCAGTGTTCTTCCCGGTACTTGAACCCTGGTCCTTCTGGATGGAAAGCCCAGATGCAGCCTCCCACATATGGAAACTGGCCAGATGTAAAAGAGAACGATTAGGTTAGTGTTCTTCATTTATTTTGGTTTGGAAACTGAAGTTTAGATCGCTTCTAATTACATAGTTAATCACATAATCTGGTCATAATTACACAACTATATGTATAGTGCTACAGAATGACTGCCTAAAATCGCAATACAGCTCAAAAATTGACGATGCCAAATAGCTGGTGTTATCCTGCAGGGAAAAAATTTGACAGTACCACTGGAAACTAGTGACAGGCGCACTCAAACTCTACCCTTCACCTACAAGCTGGTGGGAAAAAGGATGGGGTGTAAGATACGATAATTTTTGTGTGGGAAATATATTCAACTGAGAAGATGCTGGTGTCGAACAGAGAGGATTTTAATAAGTTTATTACCTGTAAGCTTACAGCTGAAGACAGTATCTGTCGTTGTTTGATGTCAGAGTTCACCACTGACGCATGGTCGACAATGACCCTGCAGCCCAGGTACTTGAAGCCAATACATGCTACCACAAGTGATGGAAAAAATGCAGTACTGTTCTAATCAAACTTCGAAATTGTCGTGGAAAAGCCGGCACTCGTAATGATCAGGTCGTAATGCAACTCATGTAGTGGGGAAAATCGTTGTCCCAAAAGACTGCAAAGGGGTAGTAGTTGAGTGTGTGTTGCTCTTGATGGGCGCTCACGAACTAAGCAACCTTTCATCCCTCCCTCCCTCCCTCTCCCCACTGTAGGTAGGAATAGGCGCCTGTTCTATCTTACTGCTGTTGGTGCACAAAGAGATTCTTCTGGTGGCATTGACATACTGTCCAGTCTGCGGAAATCAGTCACAGATAGACAAAAGCCAAGAAGAAGAGAACACCTACTGTTATCTGTTAAACGTATTTCTCAGAAAGACTGGACCGCTCTGGAACAACAACGAAATTCCGGAGAACGCTCCAGATCGCTTTTTCAAACGGCCAGCTGCTCCATTGCACTCTGCTTTGTGGTCCGCTGCCCTTACAGCGTGGCATGAGCTATCTGCAGTCGCTGACCGCCTTGAGAAGACAATCCTTCACCAATCAAAAGCGTGTACAGTCAACTAAAAGCAGGTGATAAATGGACAGCCATCAAAATGCAACTTTTTCGTCTAAAATACAGCGATGCAGCCCCCGCACACTGGTCGGAGCATGGCTGTGTCCGGCGACCACCCACAGTGGACAGTTCTTTCTTGCAAATGGTTAAACATATTTCTTGGAAATTCTGGACCCCTCTGGAACAAAAACTAAATTCCAGAGAACTCTCCAGATGGCTTTTCCAAAAGTCGGCTACTTGGAAAATAGTAAGCCTTCCACCTAAAGCGGCCGCAGAACCCAGAGCAGCCTCCCACCAAAGTGTCTTCAGTACAATGTGTTCTCGTGAGTATATGGCTGGGCGGTCAGTGTTATCGATACCGACAAAAGCTACGCATACAATAGAGCACGATGCTGGCATCCCCCAGAACAAAACCATGATAAATGAGGTCTGTCCTGACCACATGTTGCTTGTATAAAAGGACAGCCGAAATCTCCTACAGAATTTGGCCACCACAGCTCTATTAGCCCAGCCAGCAAGCGCCGGAATATTTTTCCCGATTTTACGCAGGGTAGACATGTCTGTTGATCATCTGTAATCGGCAACAGTGCACTTCATTGGATGTCGCAAAATAATATGACGTGAATTGTATCCTGCAGCTGAACATAAAAACTATACCGGTTTTTCTGATAAAAGAAAATGAACTGTGTCTGTTTTCATGGAAAGAGGAAATTTATTACTGCCGTGATTGGATTTTCCTCTTTAATAGATGCTTGATTATAGGAAATACACTGATGTTAAATATAAATCTTACAATGCAGTACTCAGAACAGAGTGCACTTGCTTGCTGAGCTACTAGAGGTGTGGTGGCCGAGTTCTATAGGACGTCACGACTGTCCTCTTAGACATGCAGCGCTTGGTCAGGATAGCCTTCATTTACCACAGTTTTGTTCTGAGGGATGCTGGTGTCATGCTTTATTGTATGTATAGCATTTGTCGGCGTTGACAATGCTGACCACCCAGCCCTGTGCGCGTGGGGATACAGTGTACTGAAGACACTGCGATGGGAGGCTGGTCTGAGGTCTGCCATCACTTTAGGTAGAAGGCATCTTATTTTTCTAGCAGCGACTTTTGAAGAAGTTATCTGGAGAGTTCTCAGGAATATCGTAGTCGTTCCAGTGGGGTCCAGTCTTTCCGAGAAATACGTTTAACCGATTGCAAGAAAGAGTTGTGTTGATAGTAAATAAAAGTGTTCTCCATCATACAGAATAGCGGGCTGCTGGAGGTGGTGGTGGTGGTGGTGGTTAGTGTTTAACGTCCCGTCGACAACGAGGTCATTAGAGACGGAGCGCAAGCTCGGGTTAGGGAAGGATTGGGAAGGAAATCGGCCGTGCCCTTTCAAAGGAACCATCCCGGCATTTGCCTGAAACGATTTAGGGAAATCACGGAAAACCTAAATCAGGATGGCTGGAGACGGAATTGAACCGTCGTCCTCCCGAATGCGAGTCCAGTGTGCTAACCACTGCGCCACCTCGCTCGGTTCACTGGAGGTGTGGTGGGGCATGTCTAGTGTGGGTGTTCCCCAGACACAGCCACACTCCGACCAGGGGACTGGTATGTTGGGGCTGTGTCACTATATTTTAGATGAACAAGTTGCACTTGGGGTGGCCATCCATTTATCTCCTATTTTTAGCTGACTATACATGCTTTTGTGTTCACAGAGGACTGTCGCCTGAAGGCAGGCGGTGACGACAGCTAGCTCGTGCCGTATCAGAAGGGTGGCAGACAACGAAGCAGAGTGTGGTGGCAGCAGCTAGTCGTTTGAAAAAGCTATCTGGAGCGTTCTTCAGAATTTCGTTGTTGTTTCAGAGAGGTCCAGTATTGCTGAGAAATACATTTAACACTTGGCAGGCAGCACTCTCTTATTCCTGGCTTTTGTCTATCTGTGACTGATTTCCACAGACTGGAGACAGTATATGAATGCCACCAGAAGGATCTCTTTGTGCACCACCAGCGGTAAGATACAACAGGCTTCTATCCCTACCTACAGTGGGGAGAGAGGGAAGGGAGGGGGGAGGAAGGGAGATGAGGGGTGGTTGGGGGGTATGACAACCTCCAAGACAGTTCATGAGCGCCCATGGAGGAGAAAGTAACTTCAACTAGTGCCCCCTCTGCGGTCTTTAAGGACAAAGATTTTTCCCAGTACATGGGTTGCATTATGACCCATTCATTGCGTGTGCTGGTTTTCCCATAACATTTTCGAAGTGTAAATAAGCAGTGATGCATTTTTTTCCATCACTTGTAGTGAGTATTGGCTCCAGTTTCCTGGGCTGCAGGGCAACTGTTGAGCAGGGGTGTTGTCGAGCAGGCATCTGTAGCGAGCTCTGACATCAAACAACAATAGATACTGTCCTCAGCTGTATGCTTACAGTTGATACACTCATTAAACCCCTCTCTGTCCGACATCAGCATCTCGTTAGTTGAATATATTTCCCACATAAAAAGATATAGTACCTTACACCCCAGCCTTTTTTCCGCCAGGTGAAGGGTACGTTTTAACTACGCCTGTCACTATTTTTGAGTGATAATGTGAAATTTTTTCCCTGTGCATAACACCAGTTGGATGGCATCGTCAATTTTTTATCTCTATTGTGATTTTAGGCAGTCCTTGTTTAGCGATATGCTTATAGTTGTGTAAATAGAACTGATCTGTATGATTAATTACGTAATTAGGAGCGATCTTAACTTCAGTTTCTCATCCAAAATAAATAAAGAACACTAACCTAACCTTCCTCTGCCGCATCTGGGCAGATTCCATGTGTTGCGTGCTGCACTTGGCCTTTCCATCCAGAAGAACCAGGGTTCGAGTACCATAAATGAAACTGCAATTTTTAATTCTAAATTCCTACCAATAGCGTAGGTGGGGGAGGGAAATGGTGAGGGGTGGGGAGGAAGGAGGGTTTCGGGACCTACATGCAGGCTGAGAAAAACACATGACGTCATCTAGGAGAGTAGGCATGTTTGGGGTGCAGGGTAATTAATTGACTAATTTAATTAATCTGCATATCAATTTTATATCAAAATTGCGCTGATAGCGCCATCTTCCTACTACTTAAGTTCCTTCAAACGTCCTCTTGTCGGGGCAGCGTCGTTCCCGAGACAAACGCTGAGCGTCACGGACACGGTCACCTGCTTTCCCGTACAGCAAATGAGCATCTGCCAACTCAGCATTTTGGTGCAGTTTTATTGTTCTGTGCCGGAAATCAAGTCAATTAAGACGCTACTTACTTGATTCCCGTAGAACAATGAACATTGAACAATGACAACACAAGCAATGAAGCTAGTCACACATCAACGCTACCTGCGTTAAATTGAAACAGAGTGGCAGTGAACCTAAGAATTTCGTAACCAGGAGTGTATTTTGAACATTTGATGTAAGGAAACATTTTATGTAATGCAGGTACACATTTTTGTTTCCGTGTGTTCCCCACGATTAGCGTGATTATGAAGAGAGGTAGGAAATGAGCTCTAACATGAAAATTAATCGTTCTGGACTCGTGTCCGTGTAACATACACTACTGGCCATCAAAATTGCTACACCAAAAAGAAATGCAGATGCTAAACGGGTATTCATGGGACAAATATATTATACTAGAACTGACATGTGACTACATTTTCACGCAATTTGGGTGCATAGATCCTGAGAAATCAGTACCCAGAACAACCACCTCTGGCCGTAATAACGGCCTTAATAAGCCTGGGCATTGAGTCAAACAGAGCTTGGATGGCGTGTACAGGTACAGCTGCCCATGCAGCTTCAACACGATACCACAGTTCATCAAGAGTAGTGACTGGCGTATTGTGACGAGCCAGTTACTCTGTCACCATTGACCAGATGTTTTCAATTGGTGAGAGATCTGGAGAATGTGCTGGCTAGGGCAGCAGTCGAACATTTTCTGTATCCAGAAAGGCCCGTACAGGACCTGCAACACGCGGTCGGGCATTATCCTGCTGAAATGTAGGGCTTCGCAGGGATCGAATGAAAGGTAGAGCCACGGGTCGTAACACATCTGAAATGTAGCGTCCACTGTTCAAAGTGCCGTCATTGCGAACAAGAGGTGACCGAGACGTGTAACCAGTGGCACCCCATACCATGACGCCGGGTGATACGCCAGTATGGCGATGACGAATACACGCTTCCAATGTGCGTTCACTGCGATGTCACCAAACACGGATGCGACCATCACGATGCTGTAAACAGAACCTGGATTCATGACGAAAAAATAACGTTTTGCCATTCGTGCACCCAGGTTCGTCGTTGAGTACACCATCGCAGGCGCTCCTGTCTGGGATGCAGCGTCAAGGGTAACCGCAGCCATATTCTCCGATCTGATAGTCCATGCTGCTGCAAACGTCGTCGAACTGTTCGTGCAGATTGTTGTTGTCTTGCAAACGTCCCCATCTGTTGACTCAGGGATCGAGACGTGGCTGCACGATCCGTTACAGCCATGCGGATAAGATGCCTGTCATCTCGACTGCCAGTAATACGAGGCCGTTGGGGTCCAGCACGGCGTTCCGTATTACCCTCCTGAACCCACCGATTCCATATTCTGCTAACAGTCATTGGATCTCGACCAACGCGAGAAGCAGTGTCGCGATACGATAAACCGCAATCGCGATAGGATACAATCCGACCTTTATCAAAGATGGAAACGCGATGGGACGCATTTTTCCTCCTTCCAGGAGGCATCACAACAACGTTTCACCAGACAACGCCGGTCAACTGCTGTTTGTGTATGAGAAATCGGTTTGAAACTTTCCTCATGTCAGCACGTTGTAGGTGCCGCCACCGGCGCCAACCTTGTGTGAATGCTCTGAAAAGCTAATCATTTGCATATCACAGCATCTTCTTCCTGTCGGTTAAATTTGGCGTCTGTAGCACGTCATCTTCGTGGTGTAGCAATTTTAATGGCCAGTAGTGTATTTTATTCCTCAATGTCTGAGCAATTTTACCTGAAATTTTGGGCAAACTATTTTTTTCTGCCTTGTGTATCACCAGCAGTAAGGAAAAACGGTTTTACTAAGTTACAGTGACATCCTATAAAACATCCGCTAGTTTATCAGCGTACTGTGGTTGTTGCCCACTTATTACAAAACAGTAATCAGGGGTAGGTCACATGCATTATGTAGCTACGAGAGAGATGTACGGCTGCTCACGTTCTCAATGATGGCGCGGAAGTCGGCCTCGACCTGGGCCAGCACCGCCTCGCTGGACGTCCGCTGCGCCGCCTGCGCCGCCTTCTCCTTCAGCGCCGCCTCCCTGGCGGGCCCTGACTTCACCTTCTGCTTCAGTCTGAGCTCGCGGATGCGCGCTTCCAGAATCTTCTCTCTGCGGCTTTCGCGATCCAGCATCTGCAACGGTATCAGCACGTCGGTCTAAACAGTATAGATACAGACTACGAAAGACGACTCCTGAGAGGATAAAGAACAAACAAGGTCTAATACACATACGTCCAGAAGTGTATAGTTTCCGTGCCGCATGTTAGTGTGTCGAACCTACAGATACCGCAATTACCTTTTAGCCGTGACGTAATAGTTTTGGGGCTTTCGACGGCATATGTGAGTAAACAGACAACAGAATACTAACAAGAATATATTTGGGTTCCACATCGTATGTATTTTTTTTTTATTAAGAACTACATTATGCAAAACACAACTGTTACGTTATATTTTATTAGACACGATAGGTTTCGGTCTATGATGAGACTAACGTTGGGTCCAAAAACCTTCTCAGCTATGCATTTGCATAAATGGAATAACAGTTATCAGATTACATTGTTCCACCATTGATATTAGCTCTGAAACTTAACATTATGTCCACTTAACCCCATACACGTATTTCTGCGGTATATTCATGGACTGATACGTGGAGTGTTTGGCGTTCTCATGGACTCATGCACTGAGTGCATGAGTATACCAGACAAATACGTCTATGAGCATTAAAGAACATTATGTTACGTATCCATCATTTTGATTTGCAGCTCCTTGTATTGCCCGTGTTCGCAGTTAAAATTGTTGGATGTGAGGTCCGCCAGTTACGCAAAACACCGTTTTTCTCAGTACCCAAACATGTTTCGCCACCACTGTGCCACTATCAGTGGGTTTTCGTTTTTATTTATTCTGCAATGTGAACATTTTTGTTAAATGATTATAAAATTATGTGCATTTTTAGTTCAAACAACAGATCGTTTCTTTTTGTAAATATCTTTACATTTGGTGTGCATGATTTTCTGGATCACTTGCGTGTTAATCACTACAGGTAGCTTGTCAACTGCATCCAAACGAAGTTGATGAGAAAATTTTTTTGCTGGGAGTTAACCTATCTTCTAGAATGTAATTCAGTTTTTCGCAATGTTTTCGCGTCTATAATCGTTTTTACTTACGTTTTCGTGGTGCAAGTACTTCCATTCTCTGCATAATGCTGAGGTGTTGTGATGCACACGTAACTATAACAAGTATTTTTCACAAATAAAGTAGTAAAACACTTTTCACTTCACCAGAACACAGTGTGTGGTTTGTTGTGTGTCCCAGACCAAATTCAAATTTGGCGCCGAACTCTCTGGTGAACAAATGAACACTGACTGGGCTGTGCCGGCCACCCTGGGCTGTGCCGGCAAGGGTGGCCGAGCGATTCTAGGCGCTACAGTCTGGTACCGCACGACCGCTACGGTCGCAGGTTCGAATCCTGCCTCGGACATGGGTGTGTGTGATGTCCTTAGGTTAGTTAGGTTTAAGTAGTTCTAAGTTCTAGGGGACTGATGACCTCAGAAGTTAAGTCCCATAGTGCTCAGAGCCATTTGAACCATTTCACTGGGCTGGGACACATAAGAAACCACAGTCACATTGTGTTCTGGTGAAGTGAAAAGTGTTTTACTACGTTATTTGTGAAAAATACTTGTTATACTTACGTGTACATCACAACACCTCAGCATTGTGCGGAGAATGGAAGCACCTACGACACGAAAACGTAAGTAAAAACGAATATAGGTGCGAAAACATCGTGAAAAACTGATTTACATTCTAGAAGATAGGTTAACTCCCAGCAAAAAATTTTCTCATCAGCTTCGTTTGGTTACAGATGACAAGCTACCTGTAGTAATTAACACACAAGTGATCCAGAAAATTCATGCACACCAAATGTAAAGGTATTTACAAAAAGAAACGATCTGTTGTTTGAACTAAAAATACACATAATTTTATAATCATTTAACAAAAATGTTCACATTGCAGAATAAATAAAAACGAAATCCTACTGATGATAGCACAGTGGTGCCGAAACATGTTTGAGTACGGAGAAAAACGGTGTTTTGCATAACTGGCGGACCTCACATCCAACAATAATGCTACGCATTTACAGCTAGTATCAATGATGGAACAATGCACATCAGATGCATATTATTCCAATTACGCAAAGTCATGGGTGAGATGGTTTTTGGACCTGACGATGGTCTGATCCTTGACTGACATCGATTGTCGCTAATAAAATATGCCGTTACAGCAGTGTATCGCATAATACAGTCCTTAACATTCACTAAAGTTGTACAACACCACCTCCACAAAGTATTTTTAATTACTGTATGTCGAAGTGACACGCTGAACCGTAGCGTAACCTTAGATCTAGGGTAGTCGATAGATGAGAGCTGGGGAAAGCAACAAATATGTATACGAAATCGTAGCTGTGCTGCGTTACGTCGTATAATAGAACTGAGTGGATCGGGTAGTTTACTGAAGATTTTAATACGCGGTCGATCGTTTAAATCAATAAAGGGTGTCGGTCGATATTTTCGCAACATGTACGGTAGGTTTATAAACAGTAAAACAAGGACTCAAAAACAAAACTTGGGTCCAACGCTGTAATGTAACCATATTTTATTGAAACTGATCCATCTTATGTGCAAATTTAAGCCCGTACTGCTTTCATAAATGAAATAAAGTTCTGTAACGAAAAGAAATGCCGATTTTGTTATCTGTCAATAATTACGAGTCGAATACTCTGTTCTGTAACGTCGAACGTTGAATTAGAACTTTTTTATCTATTACATATGAATTCAGAATATGTTAGGCATTACAACTACGATGTCAGTCAAATTCAAATTTGTAAAAAACTACTGACAAAATATTTTGTAAAAGAGAAGAAAACAATAAAACTGGAAATTTGTTGTTACAAATTAAAAGTATTATTACACTGAAAGTTTGTAAATTACAGTAGTTAAATTTACATTCCTTTTTTTTTTTTTTTTTTTTTTTTTTGCGCCAATACTGCTGAGCTGCATGTCTCCGTAGTCAGTTCTTGAACAGAACTCGATGCGAGTAGTACCAAGGTGATGCTGGTGGAAAGCCGGTAGTAAGAATTGTTTTGAGTGGAAAAAGTGGACTTCTACGAGTACAAGATGACGTAATGAGTTTTATATGAACGTTGGACGGCAAAGTGAAAAACTGAGTAACTGGATGATTTATGAAA
The DNA here is from genome assembly GCF_023864345.2 of Schistocerca serialis cubense. Classification (NCBI taxonomy): domain Eukaryota; kingdom Metazoa; phylum Arthropoda; class Insecta; order Orthoptera; family Acrididae; genus Schistocerca; species Schistocerca serialis. Next base: position 600,167,150 of record NC_064641.1, on the reverse strand, counting down.
CATGAAAATTACGGAAACCTACTTCTTCAATTATAACTTCCTGTGACCGTTTACATGAGATTCCATCGTTAACTTCAATAACACAGCTGGTGCAACTAGCGGAACTTTCGAATTTCGAAAATAAATCTGCAAATGTGTGTCTGACATACATGCGATTGTTGATAAAAAGAAATAGTTATTTACAACTGGAAAGTGACAGTTTGGTTGTGAGTTTGCGAAACCATTGAATGTGATGTTATCAGAATAACTGTATCATTTGTTACGGTATGTACTTTACACTTATCGGGTTTGGATGAATGGATGATGTCCACCATTCTGATGTCTTCAAGGGGCAAAAGAGACGGGTCGTATCGGCAGGTTCAGTATTTCAGTAGATGGAATCTTATTCACACATTACATGGCTGTGAACAGTACATTCTATTGGCCGACGCACTATAATGTGGCTTAGGGGAAGTGTTTGAAGTAACGCCCCATGGACTCTGAGGAATTATTCAACCGCATCAGCTTATATCCGATGACGTCACAGAGCAGCAGGAATGGGTTGTCCCAGTGTCTGAAGATCATGCTACTGAACTGTCTTACCTGATTCAGTTAGAGCGAAAGATGTTGTCGAGGTGCCTCCCAGCTGTAGAGTGGAAGTTGGCTGAAAGACCATCATGAAGTGGTCACATGATCCTTCGAACTGCCAAAGGCACATCTTCCAGGAGGCAGTGTGTGCCACAAGGGGAGCAGATGCTCCCAGTCCGTGAAGCGTTGCTAAGGACTGAGTATTTTTAAGAGATGATCGTAGACTGTGAACAACCATAAATTGATGCTTAACCGGCACTCGTAATTCGTGGTTATCTGTCCAAGAGACTTTTGTGTAACCCACGGATGACTGTTATGGAGATTTGTAATACCGTTCCCCATAAAGGTGGATGGTACACAGGAACAACGAAATGGTTCCAAGCATGGAAAGCACGCATTTTAGGATGTGTCTCCATTAGATCTTATTTGTTACAAGTCCTGCCTGAAATTAAATGTTATAAAGACAGACGGTGGAAACTTACAGCTGTGAGCAACGGTTTGTCGTTCTTCTGCAGCTCGGCCAGGTTTTCAGAGATCTCCACAAGGTACACAGTGCCCATGTCACTTCCCACAGCTATCATCTGACCGTTGTCACTGATGCTCAGACATCTTAGTGGATCGTCACACACCTGTGGAATTCAAAAATAATCCCTTAGATTTTCTCTGATGTACAGTTTTATTGAGAGTCGTATACAAAAGCAGTTTCACATGTCTGATAAGCAAGCAACACACAATCCTCTTCTTGGAAACCCGACTTTACCCGTACGGAACTGTTTAAAGTGGAATGACTACATAAAACTAATCACAGAGAAGGGCAAAATCCAGAATGAGACTCATTGGAAAAATCCTCGGGAAGTGTAGTCCACCCTCGAAGAAGGTAGCATACAAAACCTTCGTTCGACCTGGTTAGTAAACATTTTGACAGGACCAGTGAAAGAAAATGCAGACCTATATGAGCGGCGCTTTGAGTCATTGCATGTTATTCGCTTTTAAAATTCAAAGCCAAGAACATAAGTACAAGAAGGCAAAACAATTTATACAATGGACAATGTTTTCTAGAGGTACAAATTGGAACTACTTTTTACTAGCATATGGTTCTTGTTATCAGATTAATCTTTGTGAAATTGAGGAGTAGTACCTTCTACCGCTGAAACCTTTAAATCTCTAAATTCTGTAAACGTAGATTGTCTTTCATAGCATATCTTCTAAGATACGTTTAAGGGTCAGTTTTGCTTCGCATGTTCTTACATGTCTCACGAACTCATACTGATCTTCCACACGGTCATCTTCTACCAATCGTTCCATCCTACAAGGATTCTATATCTACGCCTACATGCATACACTGCAAGCCACCGCATGGTACATGGCGAAGGATACCTCGTGCGAGGGTTGACTGAAAAGTAATGCCTCCACCTTCGTAACTCTTCAACAGTTGGCAGCATTGGTATGTGGCAGGTACTGGCTTGTTCCGTAGCCTCTTCTCTACAGCTCCAGTTGACGAGAAGCCTTAGCATTGAACGGTTGTGTTGTTACAGTTTAAAGTACGGACCCTGAGCAGCCAGTCGGTCAATGCGATTTAAGCCACGTGCAGTCATTGAATTCTTGACAGGAGAAGGTGTCACCCCAAAGGAGATTCGTCAAAGAATGAAAGCAGTTTACGTGATTGTGTTGATGCGAGTAGTGTGCAGCGTTGGGCGAATAAGTTTAAAGATGTTGAGGCGGGAACATCTGACCTGCGTGACAAACTAAGAGTTGGACGTCCTGTGACATCAAGCACCGAGTTTCATAAGCAAAATATTTACAGATTGATTCAGGACGACCGTCGTATTACACAGAGAGAAACTGCAAGTACAATCGGCATTTCAAAAGAACGTGTGGGTCACGTTATTGCTTTGCTTGGCTATCGGCAGATCTGTGCACGATGGGTACCCCGGATGCTGACTCCTGATACAGACTTGAAATATGCCAGGAACTCCTCTCAGCCGGCCGCGGTGGTCGTGCGGTTCTAGGCGCTCCAGTCCGGAGCCGCGCTGCTGCTACGGTCGCAGGTTCGAATCCTGCCTCGGGCATGGATGTGTGTGATGTCCTTAGGTTAGTTAGGCTTGATTAGTTCTAAGTTCTAGGGGACTGATGACCACAGCAGTTGAGTCCCATAGTGCTTAGAGCCATTTGAACCATTTTTGAACTCCTCTCGCGTTACGAGAATGAAGAGGCACAGTACTCACATCAACACAATCACCATAAACTGCTTTCATTCTCTGATGAATCTCCTTTGGGGTGACACCTTCTGCCGTCAAGAATTCAATGACTGCACGTTGCTTAAATCGCACTGACCGACCGTCTGCGCAGGGTTCCGTACTTTACACTGTAACGACACAAGCGTTCAATGCTAAGGCTTCCCGCCAACTGGAGCTGTAGAGAAGAGGCTAAGGAACAAGCCAGTACCTGCCGCATACCAATGCTACAAACTGTTGAAGAGTTACGAACGTGGAGGTATTACTTTTCAGTCAACCTCGCACCACTACTGGTCATTTCCTCTCTTGTTCCTCTCGCAAACGAAGCGGGAAAAATACAACTGTCTATATGCCTGCGTATGAGCACCAATTTCCCTTATCTTGCCTTCGTGGTCCTTACATGAAGTATATGTTGGCGGCAATAGAATCGTTCTAGTCACCTGCAAATGCCAGTTGCCGCGCGGAGTGGCCGCGCGGTTTGAGGCGCCATATCACGGATTGCACGGCCACTCCTGCCGGAGGTCCGAGTCCTCCCTCGAGCATAGGTGTGTGTGTTGTTCTTAGCATAAGTTAGGTTAAGTGGATGTAAGGCTAGGGACCGATGAGCTCAGCACTTTGGTCCCTTAGTAATTCACACACGTTTGAACATTTTTGTATTGGCAGTTCTCGAAATTATCCCAGTAGTGTTTCATGAAAAGGATGTCGTCTTCCCTCCAGGATTTCCATAAAAGTCGCGTGTTGATCGAATCTAGCGGTCACATATCTACCATCACACCTCTAAATGACTTCGATCACTTCTTTTAATGCGACCTGATGCGGATCCCCAACACTCGAGCGGTACTCAAGAATACGAGGTGCATTCAAGTTCTAAGGCCTCCGATTTTTTTCCTCCGGACTGGAAAGAGATAGAAACATGCGCATTGTTTTAAAATGAGGCCGCGTTCATTGTCAATACTTCTCAGAGATGGCAGCACCGTACGGCAGATGGAATTTTACCGCCAGCGGCGAGAATAAGAACTGTTTTAAATACTTAAAATGGCGACGTTTTCCTTACTTGAACAGCGTGCAATCATTCGTTTTCTGAATTTGCGTGGTGTGAAACTAATTGAAATTCATCGACAGTTGAAGGAGACATGTGGTGATGGAGTTATGGATGTGTCGAAATTGCGTTCGTGGGTGCGACAGTTTAATGAAGGCAGAACATCGTGTGACAACAAACCGAAACAACCTCGGGCTCGCACAAGCCGGTCTGACGACATGATCGAGAAAGTGGAGAGAATTGTTTTGGGGGATCGCCAAATGACTGTTGAACAGATCGCCTCCAGAGTTGGCATTTCTGTGGGTTCTGTGCACACAATCCTGCATGACGACCTGAAAATGCGAAAAGTGTCATCCAGGTGGGTGCCACGAATGCTGACGGACGACCACATGGCTGCCCGTGTGGCATGTTGCCAAGCAATGTTGACGCGCAATGACAGCATGAATGGGACTTTCTTTTCGTCGGTTGTGACAATGGATGAGACGTGGATGCCATTCTTCAATCCAGAAACAAAGCGCCAGTCAGCTCAATGGAATCACACAGATTCACCGCCACCAAAAAAATTTCGGGTAACCGCCAGTGCTGAAAAAATGATGGTGTCCATGTTCTGGGACAGCGAGGGCGTAATCCTTACCCATTGCGTTCCAAAGGGCACTACGGTAACAGGTGCATCCTACGAAAATGTTTTGAAGAACAAATTCCTTCCTGCACTGCAACAAAAACGTCCGGGAAGGGCTGCGCGTGTGCTGTTTCACCAAGACAACGCACCCGCACATCGAGCTAACGTTACGCAACAGTTTCTTCGTCATAACAACTTTGAAGTGATTCCTCATGCTCCCTACTCACCTGACCTGGTTCCTAGTCACTTTGAGCTTTTTCCAACAATGAAAGACACTCTCCGTGGCCGCACATTCACCAGCCGTGCTGCTATTGCCTCAGCGATTTTCCAGTGGTCAAAACAGACTCCTAAAGAAGCCTTCGCCGCTGCCATGGAATCATGGGGTCAGCGTTGTGAAAAATGTGTACGTCTGCAGGGCGATTACGTCGAGAAGTAACGCCAGTTTCATCGATTTCGGGTGAGTAGTTAATTAGAAAAAAAATCGGAGGCCTTGGAACTTGAATGCACCTCGTAGATCGCACTAGTGTCGTAAGCATGGAGTCCTCTGTAAATGAGTTACACTTCCTCTTCACTACTACCGGTCTTAGGTGCTCGTTCCATTTCATATTGCTTTGCCAAGATATTTAATTGCTGTGACTGTGTCAAGCAGCACACCACTGACATTGCATTCGAACATCACAAGATTGTTTTTCCTACTCGCCTGCGTTAACTTATATTTTTTTCTACATTTAGAGCTAGCTACCATTCACCATACCAAATATAATTTCTGTAATTTCATTTTTTTACAGGATGGTTGCGGGATCTCGGCTGTTCAATATAAAATGTCAAACCAACAACACTTTTAGCCGTCTGAATTTTATTTTACTTTTACTACCAGTTTTGGCGTTACATTACGCCATCTTCAGGTCCTCTGACGTGTGAGAAGAATCTTAGCTCTTGTACAGTCGAAATAGTGACCAGCATACAGTCACTTTCATCCCTTGACTTCTTTTCAACAACGCGGACCCTTCGTTCATCAGTTGTAGACCGAACAGTCTGCAATTGATGAACGAAGGGTTCGTGTTGTTAAAAAGAAGTCTATGGATACGAGTGATAGTATGCTGGCCGTTCCTTCGAATGTGCAGCAGATGGTATTCTTCCTACACGTCGGTCAGGGGGCCTGAAAATGCGTAGCCGGCCGGAGTGGCCGAACGGTTCTAGGTGCTACAGCCTGGAGCCGTGCGACCGCTGCGGTCACAGGTTCGAATCCTGCCTCGGGCATGGATGTGTGTGATGTCCTTAGGTTAGTTAGGTTTAAGTAGTTGTAAGTTCTAGGGGACTGATGACCTCAGAAGTTGAGTCCCATAGTGCTCAGAGCCATTTTTTTTTTTTTTTTTTTTTTTTTTTGGAAATGCGTATCGTAACACTGAAACTGGTAGCAAAAGTAAAATAAAATTGGAATTAAAGACGGATATGATTTCTGTCTGAGCCATTCAATATCCTCCTACAGTCACTCAATAACGATACTCTCCCCTCACTAGAGCGTCACCTGAAAACAACTGCTTATTGCTGCTGGCCCTATCCATCAGATCGTTTCTGTAGCCCTATATAAAGAACAAGAGCTGTCCCTCCTGTGACACTCACCTGGAGTTCTCTTGCCGATACTCTTGTCTCTGACGAATAACTCGTCGTCCAGGACAACTTAATGGGTTCCATTACTTCGAGCCACTCACATATCTGACAACCAATCCCGTATGCTCTGACGCTTGTTAGCAGTCTCCAGGATGACACTGCCTCAATCGGTTTCCGGAATTTGTCTCAAGGAAGTTAATATATTCAAACTTAAAATATGCTCAAGAATTCTCCAGCAAACCGATGTTAAGGATATCGGTCTGTACTTTTGCTGGTCCGCTCTTCTATTTTCTTATATACAGGAGTCGCCTGCGCTTTTTCCCAGTTGCGTGGAACATTGTGGTGGGCGAGAGATACTTGATACGACATAAGCTAAGTAATCTGCCAAACCCGAAGAGTACTCCCTGCAAAACGGAATTCGGATACTACAGGAGCGGCAAATTATACCGCCCGGTCGTACGCAACGATAATATTCCAGTGCGTGCGCGCGGTAATAATAATGGAAAACGAGAAACGTCGTCCAGTCGCACAGGACTAACCATTTCCTCTGATGTACTGACACTGCGCGGAACTCTGTTTTGTAAGGCATCTGCAGCCGCAGACAGCGAAACTTGTCGAAACCAGTTGAGAAAAAGGCCCCGTTGTGTGAAGTCGAGTTAGTGTGTGTGTGATATTGGTAGTGGCAAGTTCCTATAGGACCAAACTGCTGAGGTCATCGATCGCTAGGCTTACACACTACTTAATCTAATTTAAACTAACGTACGCTAAGAACAACACACACACTCATGCCTGGGGAAGGACTCAAACCTCCGGCTGGGAGAGCCGCGCGGCTACTCCGCACGGCTGTGTGTGTGATGATGCCGTATTCATTACCCGAGCATGTTGCCATTGGCTTAACTGGCTCTAAGCACTATGTGACTTAACATCTGACGTCATCAGTCCCCTAGACTAAGAACTACTTATACCCAACTGACCTAAGGACATCACACACATCCATGCCCGAGGCAGGATTCGAACCTGCGACCGCAGCAACAAAGCGGTTCTGGACTGAAGCGTCTAACAACCCTACCACAACAAACGTCAAAATTTAATTATGATTGTAGTGTTACTCACGCTTCTAAATATTGCATTTTCGGGCAACAACAAAGTTATATTATGTGGCAGGTGTCATAAGAGCACAGTTAATAAAGTCATTTCTTGAAATAATGGATAAACTAGGCACTCATCTTTTCGTGTTTCCCACGCTGGTCTCGTTGTGAACTCATGGTGTTATTCTGCGATATTCAAAAGTTTTATAGATGTGTTTCATAAACCATTCTTGAAGATTAAACTTTTGCAAGTTAGGACAATGGTGATGTAAAAAGGTAATCAGCACTCCGAATTTAAGTTACACTTCTTTTTTATTACTTTTGTTGCAATATCGCGTAACTCGTTCCAAAACATCACTCCACAATATAAAACATACTTGAAAATATCTTCCTCGCTGTTAAAGTTCACATTGCATAAACTGACTACAATTTGTGTCTTTTTAACATGACGACCAAAGCTTGACTCTCTAATAACCTCTTACGTGCCCAAAAATCAGAGTTACAAGTACGTCAAAGATCATTGTGACAAAAGAAAGAATACACATAAGAATAATATCATTGCAATATATACATATCGATGTACCTCTACATTAATGAAATCAAATCTGAATGTTGTCACAGAAATATGTTAACTATTTTACAGAAACACAGTAGAATATTGCTGGTATCGAGAGGTTGAGGTGAGGTGCCGTAATGGTTACGTAATTCAAGTACCATTAGAAGCGCCTAGAACCGCTCGGCCGCCGCGGCCGGCCCCTGTTGCCATTCTTGAAGCGTTCATTCGCACTGAAGCACTGGATCTTTTGTGAAAACAAAGAATTTGTTTCAGAAGAAATTCTCAGGACGTTCTGTGCCAGCAAAAAGCACCACATAGGAACTGATTGAAAGATGGCGGTGTACAGCACCGGTTTACAATGCTCCCAGGAGTAGATCACCACCTGTCTCCACACCTGAATTAAAGAGGCAGGTGCAGGAGATAACGACAAGAAGTCCTCGTAAGGCAACCAGGAGAATGAGTCAACAGATTCACGCTAGTGAGAGAAGTTGCAGACGTGTTTTAAGGGGTCTGATATTAAAATCATACCTAATAAGTGTTGTGCAAGAACTGAAGGAGCCTGACATGCAGAAGAGAGTTCATTTCTGTTCATGCCCACTAAGACTCAGCATGAATGACGAGGCGTGGTTCCACCTGTCTGGTACATGTATTCCCAAAACAACCGGTATTGATTGACCACACACGATTCACCAGGTACCCTTGCATGACGATAAGATTGGTGGTGTGGTGCGCCATTTTCGCCTCACGCGTTATGGGGCCAAATTCTCTGAGACGATAGTGAACAGTGACGTGTATTTGCGAATCCTGGAGGAGTTTTGTTCAAACTTGACAGATGAGGAGCGTCAGTTAACTTCACGAACCCTGTATCTGGTCCTGGCGACTTACTTGTTTTCAACTCTCAGCTGCTTCTCGACGGCAGGGATGCCTATTTCTGTGTCCTCCCTATGGGAGTTTATTCGACGGTCAAAAGATAGTATGTCTGTGCGATCCTCCTGCGTCAATGATATTTTACACGCGAAATTAAATCTTCAGCATTTCTTTTGCTGTCTTCTCTTGCGATAGCAGATTCGTCGACGAGTTGCTGAATAGAAGCCTTCGACGCGGTTAGTGATACCCATGGGATTACAACTTTCTCGGGTTCTCGGCAAGCTCTTACGCTAACGTATGACGGTGGAAGTTGCTATATACTTCACGTATCGATTTTATAGATGCACCAATTTCTTCTAACTTTTGCCTGTCGATATTTTGTGCGTTATTTTTTGAACCGAAAGCGTAACAATTTCCGTTTCTTCAGCGGGTTACTGAATTTACTGAATCATGGTGGGTCTTTTTCGTCCTTAATCCACTTATATTCTCTGGTTTAAAATTTGCCCATAATTCCTCTATGTCCATAATAATGAAAGTAAGTGATTTCTATTCATTGTCTAAGCGGGATTCTAACAACTGCTTTTCCGCTCTTTCCAGCATAAAAATTTCCCTAGCTTTGATTGTAGTGGGTGGTGCTAAGTTCCTATGGGAACTGCTGAGGTCATCGGTCCCTAGGCTTACACACTACTTAATCTAACTTAAACTAACTTACCCTAAGGACAGTACACACACCCATACTCGAGGGAGGACTCTAACCTCCGAAGGGGGGAACCACGTGAACCGTGGCAATGCGCCTTAGATTGCGTGGCCACCCCGCGCGGCTTTTGATTATGTAATTATTAATTTAGTAACCATAATCGCTATGATGACCTCAAAATCCTTAATTCCTGTCTCTATACTGACACTGTCGATAAGGTCAGGCACGTTTGTAGCTACAAGGTCTAAAATATTTCCAACACGAGTGTGTTGCTAAGAAATGCTTCACAAGACACTCTGTCCATCTCATCTGAAATTAATCCATACACACTCCATTCATAGGTTAAAGCCGACTCTGTCTAAAACTGTATGATCGGGGTACTTCCGCGCTACTGAGTGTAGAGTTTCTTTGAATGTTTCTACAACTGTTACTGTGGAATCAGCAAGCTGGTAAATACATCCAATGATTAAGTTTAGTTTACCTAGGCCAGTTACTCGCGTCCAAATTAAGGGCGCAGTCAGGCTAAGTTTCGATCTTGGTAGACGCAATATTCTCGTCGACTCCAATGGATACTCTCCCTCCTATGATGTCTGTCTTGTCGATAAAGGCCTACCTATCGTGCATCACTAAATATTTCGGAGCTTTCTGCTTTGTGTTTTGTCTGGCTCCCAGTCCAGAGTATTACTTGAGTGCGACAGCTTTTATGGGGAGAAATAAATTTAGGGACTTTGTGGTGTCACCGCCAGACACCACACTTGCTAGGTGGCAGCCTTTAAATCGACCACGGTCCGTTAGTATACGTCGGACCCGTGCGTCGCCACTATCAGTGATTGCAGACCGAGCGCCGCCACATGGCGGGTCTAGTCTAGAGAGACTCCCTAGCACTCGCCCCAATTGAACAGCCGACTTTGCTAGCTATGGTTCACTGACTGCAGACGCTCTCTTTTGCAGAGACGACAGTTTAGCCTAGCCTTCAGTTACGTCATTTGCTACGACCTAGCAAGGCGCCATATTCAGTTACTATTGATATTGATATTGTGAATCATGTACCGTCAAGAGCGACGTTCTTCATTAATGGATTAAAGTAAAGTATCAAACTACTTACGTCCGCGTTCTGAATTCTAATTCCTTGTCATTTTCCAGACCTCACGTCAGTATAGTTCTTCCCTCCTCACGCCAGCCTGCGTGAGCTGAAACGCGTGCATTTCGGCCTCCACTAGTAACACGGTGTTGGCTCTTCTGCCAACACAACAGACTTTGTTACAGATGCTTCTGCAACTTACTGTTAACATTTCGACATCTGAAATGTCTTTACTTTCTATGCAATCTGATTTTACTCTCTGCGTATCCACTGGATACTGGCAAGCATTCATCAGGAGACCTCAAACGGCCGCTTAGCCTTGTGAGGTAAAGGGCGAGTTGTGGCCCCCTGAAAATATTCAAAGCTCAGAGTTGGCGTGGCCGTGCTGGGGCCTCTCAGCGAGCTGCGGCTCGTCGGCGGCCACGTGGTGCCAAACGTTAGCTGGGCTCCAGGGACCGCGTGGCTCGGAATTCCTTGATGACGCTGTGTCGATGAAGGAGACATGCCAGGAGTGCCAAAGATATCGGACTTTGTGAAACCTTAATGGCAGCCATTTCACAGTTTGTATAGAAATTAATAGTAGCCAGGTGAGTCACGTTACCTCAAAAAGAAACATGTACCTTACCATTATTTGCAAGACGATTCTGGTGGTGTAGTCAGATTTTCAATATCTTTATTAGTTTAAAGTTGAGTATCTGATGATCAATTATACAAGTAACACCCAGCAACGAATTTCCAAAATCTAAACGGTTCATCCGATTTTGTCGATCGACGTGTCTTTAGAAAGCTATTAGTGGCCAATTACTATCGATCGCTTCAGGCCATAAGTACTCCACAGTGACACGAAAAAACGGTAGCAGCATGCTCATAAATATATTTATTCGTCTATGTTTTTGTTCGTATCCGATATATACTATTAATGAAGAAATTGGTCAAATATTTACTGTGTTTGGAAAGCACTGGCACTTTAGGCTACTGGCCTATCTTTTGTTTCCATTCCTTTGATATATGTTTATTTAATTTGTTTATGTATTTAATTATTTGTGTTAGAGCGTGTTCATGGTCCAGCCGTATGAATATTTATTTAATTCCAAATTATTTAAATGTAACTCCAGTATTTCGAATGTGTTTCGTTACGTTTGTGAGTGTGCGTTGGCTTGGAGACAGGGCGGGAGCACTCTAGCCAATCGCAGTGATCGTTCCAAAAGGGACACGTGGAGAGACTGTATGGAGGTGGGGGAGGAGCATCATTTTGAGAAAGGACAGAGGGAGTTCTAAGGGGTATAGGAGAGGACACGAGGGAGTCCTGGACAATACGGTGCGACGTACGGTAGCGGGAAAGTCTTGGAGAGTGGACCAGTTTGCGTGTGGTCGCTGGAGATAGAAATACTTCGGAGTGCCGACTTGTGAACTTGTGAGTGAATATCTCGCGAGCTATGCTGTCGTTCATAACTAATTACAATCAGTAGGAGTCTATTGTTTCCCTGTTATTCAACTTATATTCTATTTAATTGGTGGACCATCGACACCAGTAAGTGTTTTGCAGAAATATACCGCATTCTCAAAAGTACTTCTGCTATCATATTCATCATTTAAAGTCGTTAAGATTGTACCTGCAGATTTTATTTAATTGCAATCTTTCATTTATAAATTACTATGTTGCATTAAAAATTCGCAATTGCCGAGTGATAGGAACCTTCGACCATTTGATTCATGTATATACTGTACACTCAGCAGTATTTGGCTCGTAATGCGACACCTACGTATACCAGCCCCAAGACAACGAAACCAGTCAAAACTTTCTATATTTCAACTCTGAGTCAGAGAGTACGTAGTTGAGTGCCATCATTTCATGTTTTATTTGAAAACCCACCGCCTACAAAAAAAAGCTATATGCACTGCACAAGTACTCTGCTATCTGAGTAGCTATTTCGTCTGTTTAGTCCACCCCTAACCTGTCAAGAGGAATCCTACAGTTCCCAACCTCATAACGCAAGTTCAGAAATCTGCAGCCAAGACAGTCACAGAAGTGGCAGAGCCTCTGGTTGAGACCCTCTTCTCGGTTCCGATTCAAAGGACCTCGATCAGTTCTGGGTACAATACTGCAGATTGTAACCTCTGCTTACACCCAATGAACGACACCAGCAGTCTTCATTACTTCCGCCAGTGTCTGTACGAAAGGAGGATGGCCTCAGAATCCAAGTGACAAGCATCGTTGGTACCGACGTGAGGCACAACTTGAAAATGACTGCATCCTGCACCTCTGACAGTCGCAGGCAGGACCTCCTTCACATCTCGGATGAGGCCCCCACTGATGACATATCCAGTATACATTGGACTTCTTTCCAGCTTTGGGCGCAATTTCCCTAAGGAGGTCCATAACACACCAAGCACTGCAAATAAAAAAAAAAACTGTTTCCAAAAGTAGGCCTAAGTATGGGATATAACTTTGTTTGTTTAAGTGATTCAAGTAAAGAGTCTAATGAAGATGTTCATAGTTTATTTACACATTTCATTCACTCAGTCGAATTTAGTCGCCAGTTCATATATATGCAAATATCAAAAAATGGTTCAAATGGCTCTGAGCACTATGGGACTTAATATATGAGGTCATCAGTCCCCTAGAACTTAGAACTACTTAAACCTAACTAACCTAAAGACATCACACACATCCATGCCCGAGGCAAGATTCGGACATGCGACCGTAACGGTCGCGCGGTTCCAGACTGTAGCGCCTAGACCCACTCGGCCACTTCGGCCGGCTGCAAATATCAATTCAAATCTTTAAAGTCGAGTAGGCACTGGTTCTCATCATCAAATGAAGCTGAAACTGCATGATAAGGTATACTTTAGTAGTACAAAAATACTTTAAGTTAGAAAAGAAAAATTCATCCTTAGAAGAGACTCCCTAATTTATAGTGCAAATTGCATTAAAAAAGCAAATTCTGAATGCGAGAGTCCTCGCCTGTGTGCTTATTTAGATGGATAGAGGCCTACATTGGTAATAGGAAATGATGGTATGTGTTGCGAAATTCCTTGGACTTGCAGGCAAAGAGGGATAGGTAATGATGTAATATGACCACCTGTCAGAAGTCTGAATAACCACTTTTTGCAGAGCAGATGTGCAGAAAGAGAGTCAGTGATGCTCTGGAAGGTACCGACAGAGATCTGCAGCCATGCTGGCTCCAGTACGTGGCCACCTGCGCTAGATTACAAGGTTGAGGATCCGTGGCGCGTTCAGTCCGATCGAGGTGATCTCACAGATTCTCGATTGGGTTTAAATTCGGGGAGGGTAGGGGGGGGGGGTGTTGGTGGCCTGGAGAGTACACTAAAGTCATCCTAATGGTCTTGGAACCACTCACATACATTGCGATTTGTGTCACATGTTATCATAATAATAACGTCGTGTGACGAGGGCCTCTCGTCGGGTAGACCGCTCGCCTGGTGCAAGTCTTTCGATTTGACGCCACTTCGGCGACTTGTGCGTCGATGGGGATGAAATGATGATGATTAGGACAACACAACATCCAGTCCCCGAGCGGAGAAAATCTCCGACCCAGCCGGGAATCGAACCCGCGCCCTTGGGATTGACAATCTGTCGCGCTGACCAGTCAGCTACAGGGGCGGACGCGCGACATGTTGCATTGTCATGATGGTAGATGCCATTGTGCCGAGGAAAACCAAACTGCATGTTGGGGTCGACATGCTCCCCAAGGATAGATGCACACTTGTGTTGATCCATTGTGCCTTCCAGTATGACGAGACCAACCAGGCAATGCAACGAAAGCATTCCCGAGACCACAACGCACCCTCCACCGGCCTGTACCTATCTGACGATTTTTGCAGAGCGGTACATAACAAAGGCCATGTGTCTGATGGAGCATATAGCGTGATTCGTCTGAAGAGGCTGCCTGTCGCCACTCAGTGGACGTTCAGCTGCCTTTGTAGCTGATGAACAGCAGTCAGCATGGGTGCATGAACCAGGCGCCTGCTACAGGGGCTCATACACAACTCCATTTGCTGAACAGTAGTTGAGGAGGGACTGTTGGTTCAACTGTGCGGTCAGTTATTCAACAGTTGTATGTCTGTTTGCACGTACACACCTCCGCATCCGTCTTTCACCCCTGTCAGCTATGTCTCGTGGTGCACCACTGTTGCCTCGGCGCCGGTTTTGGACAGCGCCACTTTGCCGTGCACGGCGTATTTGAACCAAGGAGGCACTCAAACAGTTTACAGAGTTAGACACTTTGTAAATGCTTCCACCCTTCGCTGGAAAGCAAATGATCATGTCCTTTTGGACGTCAGATGAATCGCTCCTTTTCACCCACCACTGCTAGTGCCACCTGTCGTTTGTAAGTGGTTATTGCACGTTGACGTCGAACATAGCCGGTGGTCACGTTAGGCTAAGGCCGGTATTACACTGTCAAATTTCCTTGTCAAATATCTTTGTGCAATATCTTTGTCAAAGGTATTTGATGGTGTAATAGGGAACTTTGACAAATGTCGTCCAATATTTGATCAAATCTAGGGCACCCTGTAGATTTGATCAAATAAGTCGCTTGTCTTCTGTTCTCTGCAATGTGACATGTTACCACATGGAGCGCTAGCATCGCTGCATTCTGTCGTCTGTTGTGTTTTTATAAACATTGTCAGTAAATACAATTGGTGTGTGCCGACAACTACAAAATTAAGATGCATGAATCTGATGAGGCCCTTTATAACGTGAGGCACGCTGAATGCAAAAATAGATTACGAAGATTGGAGACCTGACCTAACCTAACCTAACCTAAACCTCTCCTGTAATGTGTAACAGTGAGCCTGTCTTCTGCAGATGTAGCAGTTCTTAAGTGAATATTGTTCTTTGTGATATGAGGATACACTTCTTTGAGCACATACAGAAATGTATGTTCATCCATTCATAAGTAATTGATGTACGACTTGACGTCCGCCACTATAAGCTCACGTAACAAGTATTGTTGAATGCTTTTATCGTGTTATAAACCCACGGCTTCACCCAGGTATGTTTCCTTTTTTCCTCCGCTTCTCTTCCGCATGTGCACACAGTGCAATTGTGGTACATGCAACTGCTGCGGTTAATAACAAGTTGTTGTTGTCAGCCATCTTGAACTTTGACGAAAAATATGATGACTGTGTAATACCCCTTCTAACGCTACGTCAAAGATCTTTGTCAAATATATTTTACGGAATATTTGATCACATCTTTGATCAAATCTTTGACAAAGAAATTTGATTGTGTAATACCGGCCTAAGCGCAAATTGAGACGAATGTAGCACGCGTGACGTGACACGACACTACAGCACGATGTGCACGTTCCGCAGATGTCGCGCTGGTACTGCACATATTGCAACACGTACACATACTTCCCACGTCGATTGGCAACGATCTGCGCTGACAGAATCGATGCGCGCATCCTGTAATCTTTCTCAAACGATTTTACAGAAACTATTCAGTAAAAATATATGATTTTTGCCTTACTTGCGTGATGTGCGGCTCGAGAAACTGTGCCACAATCACAACGCCACGCGACCTGACGCAGGCGCGGCGCGTCCCAGTCGTGGTGCAATTTGCGTGGTCCAATTTGAATCTGTGAAGTTACAAAAAAGCGCGCTGTGCCACACGCGCAAATTGAGGCGCGACTCGGCCCTGCACCATGTCGCGCGGCTTTGTGGTTGTGGCACATTATCTCGCGCCGCGCGAATACTGTGGGCGGGGTGGGGCGGAATGGCAGTCCTTCCATATGTTCACTTCGGCATGGTGCACATGGGCAGTGGAAGTATTGCTCATCCCAAAAATCAGCCTTGCGGTGTACCGAATTTTATTGTCACTGACAAGGGAACCTCCCCATCGCACCCCCCTCAGATTTAGTTATATGTTGGCACAGTGGATAGGCCTTAAAAAACTGAACACAGATCAATCGAGAAAACAGGAAGAAGTTGTGTGGAACTATGAAAAAATAAGCAAAATATACAAACTGAGTAGTCCATGTGCAAGATAGGCAACACCAAGGAAAGTGTAAGCTCTCGAGTGCCGTTTTCTCGATTGATCTGTGTTCAGTTTTTCAAGGCCTATCCACAGTGCCAACTTATAACTAAATCTGAGGGGGATGCGATGGGGAGGTTCCCTTGTGAGTAGTGTTTCGTTTTTCGACATTTAAGCGCTCCATCTCTTTGCGTTAGTACATAACAGTTTTCAGTTACATATATCTGTATACTTTTTTGTTTTGTTTATTCTTTTGTCAAGAACAATGAACAGTTCAATAACTGATGAGCGATTACTCATTGGAATTATATCTTTTACTGCCACAATGTTTTTAGATCGATTAGATCTTATGTAGCCAGACTTTAAGGAGAATTTTTGAATACAGTTTTTTTTTCGACGATCTGTAATAAACGTTCTGCAAGCTCCAAGGGTTTTCTGTTTCACTCAGTGATTACATCCTTTCCCCCTCCACTTAGCTTGGGAACAGCTTATGGCACCTTGCTGTGAATTCTTTACTGTGTTGACACGTATCTGTAGGATGGATACTGAAGATGTAGCTCTAGAATTGCACGCCACTTAAGCAGTGGCCGAGGAAATTTAATCATGCAGGTGACTTTTCCCACATATCAGAGTTAGAATGGATTCATTTTAACTCACGTCACTGAGGGTTCTTAATGAAACATTATTGGTAATTACAAAAGAAAACACACATTACTGGCTGTGTTTTACAAACTAGTGTTTTATTTTAAACGACGTAGGTTTTGAGTTACAAGCCTATTTTCCGAAAATGAGCCTGAAAATCAAATCTTAGAGCGCATTAAACAAAGTAAAATTATGTCAAATGTCGGTTAGAAAGTGTGTTTCCCGTATTATTAAAAGTGGAATAATAATAAGAACATTACCTAGGAAGGAGGATGTCCACCACACGCTGCGCATTGGAAGCAAAGAATTCTCTGTCTACGTACAGAGATCTGAATCCGAATTCCTAAGTATTAGGAGGTAAATGCTAAGAACTTCGTTTGCCTGTGATTGGAAGTACAGTAACACTCCTAGACCAACATATTCGGAACTAAAGTATCATACAGGGTGATACAAAAAGGTACGGCCAAACTTTCAGGAAACATTCCTCACACAAATAAAGACAAGATGTTATGTGGACATGTGTCCGGAAACGCTTAATTTCCATGTTAAACCTCATTTCAGTTTCGTCGGTATGTTCTTCCCCCTGCGCTCAATGGAGCACGTTATCATTATTTCATACGGAATACTCTACTTGTGCTGCTAGAACATGTGCCTTTACAAGTACGACACAACATGTGGTTCATGCACGATGGAGCTCCTGCACATTTCAGTCGAAGTGTTCGTACGCTTCTCAACAACAGATTCGGTGACCGATGGAATGGTAGAGGCGGACCAATTCCATGGCCTCCACGGTCTCCTGACCTCAACCCTCTTGACTTTCATTTATGGGGGCATTTGAAAGCTCTTGTCTACGCAACCCCGGTACCAAATGTAGAGACTCTTCGTGCTCGTATTGTGGACGGCTGTGATACAATACGCCATTCTCCAGGGCTGCATCAGCGCATCAGGGATTCCATGCGACGGAGGGTGGATGCGTGTATCCTCGCTAACGGAGGACATGTTGAACATTTCCTGTAACAAAGTGTTTGAAGTCACGCTGGTACGTTCTGTTACTGTGTGTTTCCATTCCATGAGTAATGTGATTTGAAGAGAAGTAATAAAATGAGCCCTAACATGGAAAGTAAGCGTCTCCGGACACATATTTTCTTTCTTTGTGTGTGAGGAATGTTTCCTGAAAGTTTGGCCGCACCTTTTTGTAACAACCTGTATAGGGTGTAGAGTACACTCGAATAACCTTATGATTCTAGAAGATTGCATGGCAGATTGCCGTAGCTAACCTTGACGCTGAGGCAGGGTTCCTTCTGCTGCTGCAGAATGTCCCACACGTCCAGCGTCCCGTCCATCCTGGTGGTGCAGAACACTGAGTACCGGGTCGGGCTCCAAGCACCATCAGTCAGCAGCGCGCGATGGAAACTGTACAAACACAAATACGTCTTGCTGTATTACGACAGTGGAAAGGAAAATTAGCCATTGGTGAGTCATAGTTAGAGCCAGAGTATGGTATTATCTGGAAGCCAAATCACCAGTAGAATTTACGGGGTTTTGTGGTTGTTCCACGTTTGTTTCTTCGGTATGTGAATGGCTTTCAAGCACCAAGCAGCGTTAGTTTTTATGCCGTTAACAAGTATTAAATTAATTGTTTGAGAGTCTGCAGTATAAGAAACCATCAATAATGCTTGTTAAAGAATGATTAAGTACTTAGCTGCAAATGGCCACTGCCCTAATTTCTGTATAAACAAAATAAAAAAAATACATCCAGTTCCTTAGAACAAGTGGAATACTGCCAATACTACACCAGCGGTTAATATAGCTCATGAACAAAGCCAGTGAATAGCGCGGAAAGTTCGATGTTTTAGGTGTACATGTGGATACAGTTGCAACTGGAAGAAACTTATTTTTGAGCTTGACAAACAGCAATTTTTTCACTTCGTATCGTTGCAAGCCTCGTACGCAGGCATCAGTATCTCAGTGTGCTGACAATATTTCCACTCTTCAACGTCTTGTTGCATAATATCCAATTAATTACTTACGAAGTACGAATTTATTTAATTTTTCAGGCTTTCCCGGCTCCGGCTCTCTGTTGACATTTTGGATAAAAAAAAAGGGAGGAGGGCGGGCTGTTTGACGGCATGCTGGCGTCCCTTTCAGCCATAGGGGTTTTACATATTTATTTTTTTGATGATACAATTTATTTTTCTCGCAAGTGCATTGTCATAAATGGTTTACAATTTTGTTACAACGAGTATTACAGTATATTCCTTTTTTACATATAACAAAAGTTTAAGTAACGTTATTTTAATATAGCATAGGTTTTTAGTAGAAAAAGACATAATAAGAACAGAAGGTATAGTAAAAGCAAAAGACATAATACATACAAAAGATTTAATTAAGAAGATATATATATATATATATATATATATATATATATATATATATATATATATATATATCGTGCATGGTAAGTTTGAAGATACGTAAGTGAGATGTAATTTATAAGTAATTTGGTGAGCCGGCCGCGGTGGCCGAGCGGCTCTACGCGCTACAGTCTAGACCCGCCCGACCACTACGGTCGCAGGTTCGAATCCTGCCTTAGGTATAGACGTGTGTGATGTCCTTAGGCTAGTTAGGTTTAAGTAGTTGTAAGTTCTAGGCGACTAATGACATTAAAAAAGTCCCATAGTGAAATTAAAAAAAAAGTAATTTGGTAGAATTTACATGGTAGGTATCAAGGGTAATTTTCTTGATCTTTGTACATATATTTCGGTAATCTCTTGTAGATATCAGATTGCGAGCGTAGTTGCTTTACAATATTTTTTGGTTATAATAGTATACACTTATAGGTGGTGTTGCGTGTCTTCCTTGGGTATTTTCAATTTTGGTTGAGGTTTTTTTAATTGTTAATGGATCCTGAGATGGAGTGTTGGCTGTTGTCAGGTGTTTGGTGTTGTTTAGACTGTTTGATTGTTTCTTGTTATTGTGTGTGTGTGTGTGTCTGTGGTTAATCCATTATTCTTTCATCTAGGTGAGTTGCTGTTGTTGTCTTTTCAATTAGGGGTTGCAGGATTAGGACGAGGTCAGTGAATGTTTTGCCTGTGTTTTGGGCTATTGTGCGTGAGGGTGGTACGTATTTGTAGGTAGGTTTTCTTTTTTCTTTTCCGTTTGTGGTGACAATATCCTCCATGTCTCGCCTGGTGTGGAGTATGAGTTTTCCGTATCTCACCCTGAGCTTGGCTATTCTGGTTTGTAGTGGTTCTATGCCTGAGATTGTGTACACTTCATTGCTGGGAGGTTGTGGGATGCAGTTTGATGATACTGCATATAAGTCTTCTTTCTCCTTTGAAGAGTTTTTCCACTATGTGGGCCTGTATTCCCCTTTGTGTTCAGTTCTGTGCACCAGTAGGCTGTATCATCTGAGGTCTGTAATCTCTGGTGTTCTGTCTCATTGCTGTTTCCTCAGCTTCCTCTTCTGTCCCTTGCTAGCCGCTTCGTAATCGGTCCGCGCCGCGTCGAGTGTTCCGTCCCGGGTCGGCGCCCGCTAGGCGCGACTCCGATGGTTCCCTCTGACAGTTGGTGTTCCAACCGAATTCCGCGCCCAATTTGGCCGTTCTCTAGGGTGGTCGTCATCTCAGGAGTGTCAGGACAAATCTGTAGTGTCTGGTGCTCTGTCTCGTGGCTGTTTTCTCGATCCCCACTCCTGTTTCTTGTGAAATCTCGATGTGTTTTGCGTTGAGTTTTCAGGAGTTCAAGAGCTGGATCCCAGGCCGTGCTGAGCTGGTATCCAGTGTCACGGTTGATGAGATTCTCCATGATCTTGATCTGGGTGGAATCTTTTATGGCACTGTCCCAATATCTATTGATCTGTGTGATAATCTCGGTGTCATTGTAGTTCATCAAGTGACTGAGTTCTAGACGGTGTTCTGTTATGGCTGATTTGGTTGCCTGTCTGAGTCTGGTGTGCCTCTGGTGTTCTTTACACCTGGTGTCCACAGTCCTGGTGGTCTGGCCGATGTATGACAGCCCACATTCGCACGGTATATTGTAAATGCCCAGTTTCCGTAACCCCAGGTCATCCTTTACGTTCTCCAACATTGTCCCAGACTTAGTGGATGGACAAAATATGCTCTTGATGTCACGTTACGTGAGAATTCCGCTAATCTTAGCAGAGATCGGTCCAGCATTTGTCACGTATGCCACTCTCTTTGCCACTTCTGGTTCTTCTTCTGGATCCTGTGGTTGACTGGCAGGTCGAAGTGCCTTCTGGATGTCTCTAGATGAGAGTCCATTCTTGCTAAACACCGACTGTAAGTGTTCTATTTCCATCGCCAAACTGTCGGGGTCCGGCAGAGTGTTCTGTGCACTAGAGTTTTGAGCGCTCTGGTCTTCTGTGCCAGATCCTGGCAGCTGTTGACTTGCAGGTATAAGTAAGTGTGTGTCGGTTTGTGGTACACACTATGCCCAACTGTGCCATCAGGCTTTTTCTTAACTAATACATCCAGGAATGGGAGTTGTCTATCCTTTCCAGTTCCATTGTGAATGCTATATTCGGGTGGCATGAATTCAGATGTTTCAGAAAATCATCTAGCTTCTCCCTGCCATGGGGCAAATGACAAAGGTATCATCTACATATCTAAAAAAGCACTTGTGTGCGAACTTCGGGTAGAAGTCCCGTTTTTTTCAAAATGTCAAAGAATTTATTGTTCAGAAACTACCTGCGAGAATAAATAATGATATCCCCCCATCCCCATGAACCATGGACCTTGCCGTTGGTGGGGAGGCTTGTGTGCCTCAGCGATACAGATGGCCGTACCGTAGGTGCAACCACAAAGGAGGAGTATCTGTTGAGATGCCAGACAAACGTGTGGTTCCTGAAGAGGGGCAGCAGCCTTTTCAGTAGCTGCAGGGGCAACAGTCTCGATGATTGACTGATCTGGCTTTGTAACGGATTTGCTGTGCTGGTACTACGAACGGCTGATATCAAGGGGAAATTACAGCCGTAACTCTTCTCGAGGGCATGCAGCTTTACTGTATGATTAAATGATCATGGCGTATTCTTGGGTAAAGTATTCCGGAGGTAAAATAGTCCCACATTCGGATCTCTCTGCGGGGACTGCTCAAGAGGACGTCGTTATCAAGAGAAAGAAAACTGGCGTTCTACGGATCGGAGCGTGGAATGTCAGATCCCTTAATTGGGCAGGTAGGTTAGAAAATTTAAAAAGGGAAATGGATAGGTTACAGTTAGATATAGTGGGAATTGGTGAAGTTCGGTGACAGGAGGAACAAGACTTTTGGTCAGGTGAATACATAATTATAAATACAAAATCAAATAGGGGTAATGCAGGAGAAGGTTTAATAATGAATAAAAAAAATAGGAGTGCAGGTAAGCTACTACAAACAGCATACGAACGCATTATTGTGGCCAAGATAGACACGATGCTCACACCTACTACAGTAGTACAAGTTTATATGCCAACTAGCTCTGCAGATGACGAAGAAATTGATGAAATGTATGATGAGATAAAAGAAATTATTCAGGCAGTGAAGGGAGACGAAAATATAATAGTCATGGGTGTTGTAATCTGACGACATCCATACAATATTTATTGTTCCACGGATGAATAAATAAATAAATAAATAAATGGGTGACTGGAATCCGATAATAGGAAAAGGGAGAGAAGGAAACATAGTAGGTGAATGTGGATTGGGGGGAAGAAATGAAAGAGGAAGCCGCCACGTAGAATTTCACACAGAGCATAACTAAATCGTAGCTAACACTTGGTTCAAGAATCATAAAAGAAGGTTGTATACATGGAAGAAGCCTGGATATACTAGATGGTATCACATAGATCATATAATTGTAAGACAGAGATTTAGGAACCAGGTTTAAAAATTGTAAGACATTTCCAAGGGCAGATGTGGACTCTGACCACAATCTATTGGTTACGAACTGTGGATAAAAACCGAAGAAACTGCAAAAGGTGGGAACTTAATGAGATGGGACCTGGATAAACTGACTAAACCAGAGGCTGTACAGAGTTTCAGGGAGAGCATAAGGGAACAATTGACAGGAATGGGGAAAAGAAATACAGTAGAAGAAGAATGGGTAGCTTTGAGGGATGAAGCAGTGAAGGCAGCAGAGGATCAAGTAGATAAAAATACCAGGGCTAGTAGAAATCCTTGGGTAACAGAATTAATATTGAATTTAATTTATGAAAGGAGAAAATATAAAAATGCAGTAAATGAAGCAGGCAAAAATGAATACAAACGTCTCAAAAATGAGATTGACGGGAAGTGCAAAATGGCTAAGCAGGGATGGCTAGAGGACAAATGTAAGGATGTAGAGGCATACATCACTAGGGGTAAGATAGATACTGCCTACAGGAAAATTAAATAGACCATTGGAGAAAAGAGAAGCACTTGCATGAATATCAAGAGCTCTTATGGAAACTCAGTTCTAAGCAAAGAAGGGAAAGCAGAAAGGTGGAAAGAGTTAAATGGACTTATGTTTTGAAACAGCACTGTACTTTGCTGTGTACACATGCCACATTTTATGGACTGTAAGATGCACCTTAATTTTGTAAGGTATTTTTTTAAATATAACATTTTTACCATTTTTATCATAAGACTGCAAAGATAGACTAAAAAAAATTCTTAGGTTAGAAAACTGAACCGACCTCTTAAATCCCTGCAGATTGTCATCTGAACTTCTTCTTCGTCATTGTTGTCCTCTTCATATATATGTTGGTTTTCACTGCCATTGAGAGCATTACCAATGCTGCACTTCTTGAAAGATTTAATAATGATGTCTTCTCTCACTCTAGACTATGACTGGTTAACCCCTGACCCATTTGTTTGACTGTAGGTTGTTTAAAGCTCCCTTTGGCATGAATTCATGTTGGGTTTCATCCATCATCCATTTGTTTCATTGATCTCTCATATACACTTCAAATGGTTTATTTATCAAGACATCAAGAGGCTGCAATTGTAAAGTAAGTCCTACCAGAATAACAGAAAGCTCTGTATTTCCATGTCTCAATTTCCCTTTCAGAGTTTCCTGCAGCACTGACTATATGGCCATTTTTAAGACTGTTGGAAATTTTAAATGAAGTACTGGATATTTTTATATTAATTTCACGTATGAGATGAACCTGAATTTTGAAGGCAATTTTTTGAAGAAAAAAGTGCATCTTATACTCCATACAACATGGTACCATTGTAGAAGCATGTGTGGAAATCTAAACTGTAAGGGGGATTTCAAAGTATACAGAGCATCAACGCCTAAAATAAAGGATTCTTCTACAAAAGCCATTTTGTATAAGATATCCCAGATTTAACTATGTTCTGCACCCAAGCACTTATGACCTAGATTATCCAAATTCATAATTTTACTAGTAATCATTTTTGACATGAAGAAAACAGGGTGTATCATAGAATGTAGAGCTATTAAAGTACAATCTCAAATAAAAAACTTAGAATTAAAATTTTAAAAAAATGCAAAAACAAGTTAACAGCAGCTATCCTTTCGAGAGCAGCATAGTTTTGTTATTACGGGGAATAAGCCTCTTCTGTTTGGTGTCATCTCTTGCACTCCTGCAAGTTGCGAGAACCTGAAAGTAGTTACTGAAGATATAATTACTTACTATACAAAATATGAAAACCGATCTGTCTTAATTACCCTAACATTGTTGAAGAATAGAATTAACTATTTATTTCATGTTGTATTTTTACATAATTATGTACAAACAACAATTAGATATTATTTTTTATGTTTATCTACATTGCTTAGGTAGCTTACTTGTATTTAAATTTTATACTTTATCATTTTTAGATGTATTCTGTTTTTATTTTATTTACTTAGTGCTCCCACCATGTGAAGATACTTGAATCAAAATAGTACTACTTATATTAAACTTAAAGGGGCAAACATATAATTTTTAATTTTTATAAGTTTTATGGGTCGTGGTTTCCAAAATTTAAAATTTATGTTTATTTCATGCTTTGTAAACTTTATATTTTGCTGGAAGTCATGGAACGATAAACGCTCTGTCCCTACATTCACACAAATACCTCCCAGGATGACGCATGAAATCGCAACACGACATCTTTTTCACTAATGTGGATTATGTGGTTCTTTTTAAATTCACACATACATTCTTGGACTTTGTTTTACCATATAGTTAGCTAATTTAGCTAACATACCCAACAAGTAGTGGAAATAATTCTAAATCAGATTGAAAGTAAGTGGGCTGCCATGGCACCCTCTTGCAACAGGCTGTCTGAACTATTAGGACGAAATTATTTGATTTAGTATTGAACTGAAGACCTCAAAAAGGACTACAAAAAGGTCTGAGAGCATTGCTTATCTTTACAGTTGAGTCACAATCACTCAATTTTTGATTTGTAGATGCTGAAACGGGCCACTCCAATAGTCAAAAATCATCATTATTGATCAACCATGAAAGATAAACATATACTTTTGTGGACTTTTATTTATATCTTTTGGAGGCCTACAATCTGGTACTACATGACTTTATGTAGCTCTTATATATTATGCAGTGTATATCCATAGAGTGTGCTAATGGGAAACATTTTACTTAATTTATCTGATAAAATTTAAGTGGCTGAACAGATTTTCGTGCAACATAGCTAAGAACCATCCATATTAAACCAGCTTTTGAAAAAAAACTGCATTGAAATCAGGCCTTTTGTTTTGGAGCTACAATGCCACAGATAGATATGCAGATACACACGTTAAACTTATAACAACCCTCTGTTTGCATCAGAGGTTTAAAATGAGCATTAAATGAGATGTGGGCAAAAGAAGAAATTCTGAATACCAACTCTACAACAGAAACAACTGGAATTGAGGTAATGGCCATTGTTGTTTTTGTGGTCCCCAGTCTGAAGACTAGTGGCATGTAGCTCTCAACATTTACTGAAGAACTGATGTGCATGGGAAATATAAGAACAGTAGTTTTCCTTTGCTTTCAGCTGTCTGCCATATCAACAAACAGAGGCTATATTGGCTAGTGTTGCAAGAGCAGATCTACTATCATCCAGAGTGTCAACCCCCTCCTCCTCCACAGACACCAAATGAGATAGCTGCTGCCCTTTTTCAGGAACCATATGTTTGTGTAGCCTCTCCACAGATATCTTTATGATATCATTGCTAAGGCTATCTGTGTCACTGAGGCAACCAAGCCACTCCACTGCAGAAAGGTCCATTA
Organism: Schistocerca serialis cubense; assembly: GCF_023864345.2. Lineage (NCBI taxonomy): Eukaryota > Metazoa > Arthropoda > Insecta > Orthoptera > Acrididae > Schistocerca > Schistocerca serialis. The sequence goes on along the minus strand of NC_064641.1, from coordinate 600,140,924 downwards.
TTCACATGAAAAAAAGGGGGAGAGGCTAATGGGCATATAAGCCATAAATTGTGATTCTGTCAGGTATCCGACAAGCGAGTTCCCGTTGTTTCATTGGTTGGTAAACAGTCTTCGCAAGTTCCCGTTGTTTCATTGGTTGGTAAACAGTCTTCAGACACTGGTAGTGCATAATTTCACATAAATCTATACTATGTAAATTAAATTTCTCTGCTTTCATTTGCTTTGAGTTGTTAACTCTTACTCTCTTAAATTTCTCCAGCAGGATGTTTCACAATGACCTGACAAGCACTGGAATTTCATAACTTGTTTCATATAACCCTAATTAATAGATGGTTTATTTAACTAGTACAAGTTCATAACTTGTATGCTGTAATTCACTTTAGTTGACTGTTTCTATACTCTTTGTAGCTACGTTTGTTACCTAGTCCAGATTATAGCTGATTCTTTACAGTCTTCTGACCATATCCTTGTAGTCCAGTCTCCAACGGTTATAAAATTTTTCACAAATGCTGGGTTCCTCTGAAGAGCATATACTGGACCTATGTGTGCTGTGTATTTAGATACAATTTTTTCTACAGGAGTCTTTCCTTTGCGATTACATCCAAATACTGTGCCATTTTCAGTTCCAATCATAAATCGAGTCGGTATTGTGCCCTCATATTCAAGACAGGAGGCTCCAAGTGCCCTACTCAGGGACTGGTCTTCACTTTTTACTGGGTCCAGTATTAATGTTTCAGTTGGTTCAGCCATCTTCCTTGTATCCCACCATTTTACCTGAAACAGAAAAATTTACTTTCCTTTGTATTACAAAGAAAATCTGTAATGCCCATTAAATGAAATGTGGATCAACAATAAAGGCACAGAAATGGACATATTTTGCAAATATTGGGTTGAACAGCTCTTTGTGTGATGTGCCACAGAAGTGCACTAGGAAATACACATGCTGGTTGCACTAATAAATTATCACAATGGTTGATATTACCACTCTGATTTGTTGTATGTCTTGTACATGAAGCACATCACTTACCCATTATTTTTAAGTGTAAACACCTTATCTATGATTAAATTATTCCAACTAGTATCACTGGTTGATAGGTTGTGACTAGGTTAAAATCAAATGAAATAGTAAAACACAGTCATGCTCAAGGTGTACACTGCACTGAGAACCTTTTGTATGAATAGGTTCAGAAGAAGATGCTGTTAAAAGGTAGGTCAGTACCATAGTGAGATAAATGGTTCCAGTAAAAAATCTTTGGTAGCACACAGTGTCATATTATTTTGCATGCTGTCTTTTACATTTAAATATACTGTAACATAGCACAGTGTTTTGGGGAACACATAACGTTTAATGATACTGGATACTGCATCCAGGACAAACTGATCTGCCAGGAGACAACAGTGCCCTCTCTCTCTCTCTCTCTCTCTCTCTCTCTCTCTCTCTCTCTCTCTCTCTCTCTCTCTCTTTCTCTTTGACCCTCTCCTCCTCCCTCTCTGTCTCATAGATTGTGAAGCAAAATTTTCTTCTGAGCTTAGCAGATCATTACAACTTTCTTAGCACCTGCTTGCTGCTCACCCACCTTAACAGTGGCATGCATATTCCTTGTGTCAGAATACTGACATCCTAAAGTGAAAGTTATTAATGTTTTCTTAATTACAAACATACAAGTGAGGGGCTGTCATAATATTTAATTGTTTGAAGTAACACTTACTTAAACCCTATGGTGCAAGTCAAGTGATGTACCTGTCATCCCTTTTTCCAGAGAAATACAATTTTTGAAGTAGTAGATCCCTCATAAGAGAATAACATAATCAGGATTTAGATGGAACCTAACACTGACACCAAAAGTTTTTGTTATTCAGCCTAGAACCAGTAAAAAGTGAAGCTTTGTCAAACTATTGTGGTACATTTACAAGATTGCTTTACTCGTGTGGTGTCTTGACAGGATAATGCTTGTTGTTCATTTGCAATCAATAAATTATTCAAAACTAATTTTCTGATGGACTTAAATTTGAAATGACAATACCCAATATTATAAAATTGAAATAAGCATGTCATTTCTTATTACAGACCCATTTACCACTTTCCACTATTGCCAGAAATTTTTCGGAAAATAGCTCATAGAATGAATACTAAAACATTTTTGTGAGCAGGACCTGTAATTAACCTCGCAGTTTGGCTTCCATAAAATATTCTCTACAGACATAAATCCATTTCATTTTTGAAACTGCTGTCATTGTTGCCTGTATCTTAATTCATAAGAAAGTTGGTCAGATATTTCTGTGGCTACATTTGTTTTCCCTTTCTGCACAAGAGTAAGTTTAAGGTGTTGATAGTGAGTTTATTCTTGTTCCTAGTGCTATATTTATGGATCTAGGTACTGTTATTTTCAAACTGTGAAATAACAGTCACCAAACGAGGGTAAGACTATTGTGAGGTTGTTGTTAGTAGTGGTACATCAAGTTTTTTAAACAGTTGCCTGCAAGAAATTTGAGGAGGACAACAAAAATTATCCTTACAGTACATTTATGTGCAATGAATGCTTTTTGTATTTGTATGATTTCTCCAGAAAAGTATTCCATTTGGCATTAATGAATGTAACTGTGCAAGTGAAGACACAATCTAGGTGCTTTCATCATCAATACCAGCAACAACATATAGCACATATGTTGTTGAACTCAATCATTTGGAGAGATTTATAGTGACAATTAGTTGAGGACTGCCACTGAAACAAATAATTGTACAGTATCTTTGTTTTCTGAACTCATGTTTTCTTTTTGTGTGCCTGTTTTACTGCCAGTGCATTGCTTGTTCTGTAAAGCAAGTATCTACTTTATAGTGTCACATGTAACAAATTGGTGACTTTAAGAATGTGTGGTTTTAATTTTGATCGTACTTTATTGTCAATCAGTGAACAAGTGGTGACCCCAAAGAAGCCCATTGATGACCTAAAACACCTGGCTACTAGGGATGCAACCTTATCAGAGCAGTCGATGTGCAATTTGGAAAAAGTGACTTCCATTCCTCCAATAACAATCTTGGAGAAGTGCTGAATTCTTTACATGACATGCAGTTCACAGGCAATTCACTGATTAGCTGTATAACATCTTCAACACGGCAAGAAAACTTCATCACCCTCTACATGCCACAACAACCAGACCTATGATTCCAGCTTTTGGAACATTTGCTTTCTACCTGTAGTGTTTGTCATGACAATCTACATTATATTTTGACCACCAGTAATTTAGACAATCAAAACGCATTTTTATTATCTGTTATGAAGCACGCCACAAGTGGGTTTTACCACTTTCAGAACTGTTGTACTGTGAGCCATCTTACTGCTGTGCCCACACACTGATTCACATCTATAGGCATATTTGACAGTAACTGAATGCATGTGATTACACAATAACTTGGTTATTAACAATAATATGTATACACTAAAGAACACTTAACAATCATACCCAAAACACCTGCAAGGGTGATCACATGTCTGTGGTGAATGGCTCAACCACTGATCATGGAGGGTACACACTCCTCAGTGATCAAGCATACAGCCCAGGTTGTGGCCTTGGAAGGACAATGGATCATGACTGGCCCAGCATGTGAATGGTCTCCCGTCTCACACATACTGTTTAGTTTGCAGGCACAAGAAATGTAGTCAATGAGTGACAGCTATCCAGTTTCCATATGGGGTGTTGGGGTGCTGAGTTTTGGCCTAATAGTCACACAGATCCCTTCTTGGGGATTGGGGATTGGCAGCTGCAAGAAACGAAAATGTTCTGTCTGCAGCTAGCAAATAATTGTGCCTCACACACTTGTGGTGATGTCAGTGCAAGTGTGAAGGCCACAGTGTGTGGCATCACACATGGCTGATGTGGCATGTGGGAGGGGGGGGGGGGGGTGTGAAGGCTGTCAGGTGTGGCGGTGTGGCGTGATGTCATTATGATGCAGCATATGATGTACTCTGCTGGCTTCTGTGGTGGGGCTGGCCAGTGCACCTTTGTGAGACATGGGGAGGGGGGGGGGGGTAGGTTTGGGCTTACATGGCTGCTTGGTGACAGCTGGCAGTGTGAGTGAGCCAACGGCAGCTGCAAGGAGCGGCTCTTTCTTGCCAGTTGTGTGCAGAGTTTAGTCGCTTGCCAAGTACTCCGCCAAGTCTAAGAAATGCGCGGTGAGCACTTTTGTCAAGATGTATTCTGGTTTGACTCTGTTGATTGAGACTTTAGTTGGCCTACCATTATACTCGATTTCTAATATCTTATCAGTCAATGCGGTCCCAAGTACAGCAGCAGAAGTGGTAAATGTACCGCGTCTACATGCAGCATGACATGCTTGCAGCACTGTAAGTCTGCTTGGACAAGGGCTATGCCAGCACCATGCTGTATCAGTGGGTGTGGTTGGAGGCCAGCCATGTGATTGTGCAGGCAATCTGCTAGTGGTGGGGCCAAGATGAGATGCCAGACTCTTTCTTGGGGGTCACTTGCAGATCAAAGAGTAGAGCAGGGCTACCTCCATCCAGGTGGTGTTGTGGCACCTCAGGGATGCCTTCAGTGTCCGATGGATCGGCTCAACCATGCTATTAGATACTAGGTGGTACCTTTTTGTGTGGTGGCGCCATGGATCACACAGTTGAATGACGTGCATAGTCAAACTGATGGCTTCAATCTGTAGTTACGTGGCTGGGGCAGCCATAGCAGGCCACCAAGATGCCAACAAATGCAGAATCAACTGTGTCAGCGGTGACGTCTGCTACAGGTGTGGTCTACCATTTTAAGGAGGTAGCGTTTGTCTTGGGTCAAACGAAACAGGCTTACAGTGTCCACATAGCAAGTGTGAAATGGTGTGTCACACTGGGGAAGGCGCCGATAGGCACGTGGGTGTGTCACCTGACTTTGGTGTGCTGGCATCCCAAGCAGGTGCATGCCCACTGACAGTAATCTTTTGAGATTCCAGGCCAGACAATACGTGTGGCCATGACTGACACCATGGTGTTTGTTTCAGAATGTGATAACTCATGACCACAGTCGAAAGTGCTGTGCCGGAATTTCTCTGGGAGGAACAGGTGATGTGTGCCTGTTGTAAAGCCATACCAAGCCTTTAGGGAGGATCCAGCGATTCACACCAGTTCTAGATGTAGGCTGCTGGAGGTATTATGTTGGAACCTGTCCAATTCTCTGTCGCCCTCCTGTTCTCGTATGACATCTTCAAAGTTCACTGTGGTGGAGATGACTGGACAGTTGTGGGACAAGCAGTTGGCGATGATGTTGTCCATCCTGGATATGTGGCAGATGTCCATTGTCAACTGGGACAAGCACTCCAGCTGCTGTAGTTGGCATGCAGAAAAATTGGCTTTTGTTATTGGTTTATGGCCAGTGAAGGTAATGAAGTGACTGACTTCTATTGACAAACGGAAGTGTTTCACTGCCTCATACACAGCCAGCAGCTCATGGTTGTATGTGCTCCAAGACCATTGCGATGTCAATAACTTGTGTGGGAAGCAGCTGAGTCGCTGCCAGATGCCATCAACGCATTGTTGAAGCACTGTGCCAATAGTGGTCTGGCTGGCATCCACTGCGACATCCAACTCCACATTGTGTATTGGATGGGCAAACACTACCGCTTCAGCGAGACACTGTTTAGATTCGATAAAGTTGTGCTTAATTTCATCAGTCTGTGTAATAGAAACCCTTCCTTTCGCAGTGGAACCACATTGCACTGGAGTCAGTGGTTCGAGTACTGCAGCAGCATTATGCAAATGAGACAGGCAGAAGTTAAGCATCCCGAGATAATGACATAGGCCTCTGTTAGTTTGTGTGCTTGGCACGTTTATGGTCACCTGTACTTTGTCCAGCAGAGGGGTGGATTATGTAGGGGTGATTTAGGTGTCTGAAAAATTCGATCTCACTGACCCCAGACACACATTTCAACAGATTGTTCACTATGCCAGCTTCGCTCAGGTACTGGAAAGCAGTTGTTGGGTGGCTGCAGTGGAGCTCAGGGGTGTTTGAGAGCACAAGGATGTCATCAAAGTATGTGAAGCAGAACGGTAAACCTCATAAGACGCCATCCAGGAAACGCTATCAAGTCTGGGCAGCATTCTTAAAGCCGAACATCATAAACAAGCTCTTAAAGGGCCCAAATGAGGCGGTAATTGCGGTTTTTTCTACATAGTCAGATGCCACAGGGACAGCATATATGCCTTCAATCAGTCAGTTTTGCTAAATATAGTCGCACCTGACAAGGCGAGGCTATAAGTCCAGTAGATGCAGCAATGGATATCTGTCTACATTGTCCTTGAATTTAGTGTGTGATAGTCCCCATATGGGCACCGTGAATGCCCTTTTTAGGCACCAAACATAAAGCAGAAGATCATGGGCTGCCTGATGGTCAGACAACGCCTTGTCATAACATTGCCTCAAATCAGCTTTTGCTACCACGAGTCTATCGGGTGCAAGCCGACATTGGTGGCACAAAATGGGAGGACCGGGGATGGCAAAATGATGGTGGAGCATTGAATAATCAATGCCCTGTGGCGCTCCTGACAAACGAATTAGCTCCAGAAATTTGTTTAGAACGCCTGGAAATGGTCTGGAAGACGCCACAGGTTTAATGATGAAGGAGGCAGCCCACAGTCACCATCCTGCTATCTTCAGACTCATTGTAGAGTTGATCAACTGGGCGTTTGAAATGTGTGCAAGTAACTTGTAGTGTCTGAGGAAATCTGCATCCAGGATTGGCTCATTAACATCAGCCTTGCGAATGTGCAGCGCAGTCCAAGATCCACATTCCAATGTTGAGTACTGTATGTTTTTATAGTGGAATTGTTTGCTGCCGCTTGGAGCCTGTTACAACGTCAGTGGGGTACCTTTAGAGTAGCTGCTGCTGAGTTGCCAGCTGCGTGAGCCATGTCACCTATTACCTGGTCTGCTGCCATGCGATGCCTGCTACTCTATTGATGTGAGTGTGCCGATTGGTCAAACTGTGTGTTGAGTGCTGCCACCAGGGTAGCCAAGTTCTGTATGCGGTGCTGAAGATCGGTTCCATTGCCAGGGCTGCAGGAGGTGTGTGTTGCCACTTAGTGAAGGTGGCTCGAGGTTGTAAGGGGTCGTAGGTGGGTGCAGATGCTGTACTTGGTGATGTTGCCAGCGTATCGTGCACTCTTTCCATCAGGTCTGCTACGGCGTTCAGTTGCATGTCTGCACAGCTATGACTGCTTGCATCTGACAAGGGAACCTCCCCATCGCACCCACCTCAGATTTAGTTATAAGTTGGCACAGTGGATAGGCCTTGAAAAACTGAACACAGATCAATCGAGAAAACAGGAAGAAGTTGTGTGGAACTATGAAAAAAATAAGCAAAATATACAAACTGAGTAGTCTATGCGCAACATAGGCTACAACAAGAACATTCTGAGCTCGGGAGCGCGGTGGTCCTGCGGTTAGCGTTTGCAGCTACGGAACGAGAGGTCCTTGGTTCAAGTCTTCCCTCGAGTGAAAAGTTTAATTTTTTATTTTCAGACAATTATTATCTGTCCGTTCGTCTGTCCGATGCGAGATAACTGCGCCGTAGTATGGGGACGTTACACCTAAACAAACATCGAAACACACGACTTCAGTCGAGTACAGCGCACGGAAGAGAGAGTATTCCTGCTAACGAGGCTCCTTGGCTGGCAGTGAACTGTTCGCTACTTTGGACGAGAGTACATTAAATACGTGAGACGTATTCCGTGGGCAATGTGAGTCCAGCAAATATAGCTCGCGACTTCATTGGAGAGGCACGTCATTTCGTCTACTAATCGCACTATTTTGGGATGCGATCGCAAAACACAGACACTAAACTTATTACAGTGAACACAGACGTCAATGAACGAACCGACAGATCATAACTTTGCGAAAATGAAGAAAGTAAACTTTTCACTCGAGGGAAGACTTGAACCAAGGACCTCTCGATCCGCAGTTGCTCACGCTAACCACGGGACCACGGTGCTCCTGAACTTAGATTGTCCTTGATGTTGCTTATCTTGCGCATGGATTACTCAGTTTCTATACTTTGCTTATTTTTTTTCATAGTTCCACACAACTTCTTCCTGTTTTCTCGATTGATCTGTGTTCAGTTTTTCAAGGCCTATCCACTGTGCCAACTTATTAATAAATCTGAGGGGGGTGCGATGGGGAGGTTCCCTTGTGAGTGGAGAGGCTGTGCACCCATGGAGCATGCAACAGCAAATCCGGACCTATGTCTGACTGTACAAGAACTGTGATGACCTCCAGTCACTTCATTCTCCTTGGCACAGCAACCACTCTACTCGTTGCTCCTCAGACAACGAAATCCAGAGTATCAACTCTTCCTTAAGCTGCTTCTAGGAGAACTGCATCGACTGGTGGTTATTATGGCAGCGTAATTCTGGTCCAGCTGGTTCACAACATGTCCAAATTTCGAAAGGTTGCATATGATATTGTTCCTTAGAAAAAACGACTCCATTTGGCTAAATCACATGGATGGGTCACAAGGCCAAAAGGGGGGCAGCCTAACCAACACACATCTGGTGCTGGTTGCTGACCCAGCGTTGACAGAGGGCAGTGGTGTGGCGCTGTTTAGCGCATACGAATTTGCATGAGCTTGCACCGGATGGACAGGGTCTGAGCACTTGAGCTGTGCATGCAGCTTGCTTTCCAGGAACCAGTTATGTGCCAACAGCTCCTCTGGTTGCCTTTGCAGATCCTCCATGGTCGCCATTGTCCTATTGCACTAAGTTCTCACACAAAAGAGGACACACAAAAGGTATTGAGTCACACGCAAGAAAAATACACACAAAAGGAATACACGTTCAATGCCCCAATTTTGTCCGTGCGAGACTACAGACAAGCACAGAAACGTTCGAAAGTGAGTCCATTCGCGATTCCTGCCGCTTACGAAACTGTCGTACTGTGTTCCGACTTACTGCTGCACCCACACACTACATCAAAGCTGTAGGCACAGGTGATGGTAACTGAACACACAGGATTATCCAACTACTCATTTATTAACAGCAATATATATGTACTGGGTGATCAAAAAGTCAGTATAAATTTGAAAACTGAATAAATCACGGAATAATGTAGTTGGAGAGGTACAAATTGACACACATGCAAGGAATTGCATGGGGTTTTATTAGAACCAAAAAAATACAAAAGTTCAAAAAATGTCCGACACATGGCGCTTCATCGGATCAGAATAGCAATAATTAGCATAACAAAGTAAGACAAAGCAAAGATGATGTTCTTTACAGGAAGTGCTCAATATGTACACCATCCATCCTCAACAATAACTGTAGTCGAAGTTATGGTGAGGCATTGGCGTCGGATGTTGTCTTTCAGAATCCCTAGAGATGTCAGTCGATCACGATACACTTGCGGCTTCAGGTAACCCCAAAGCCAATTATCGCACGGGCTGAGGTCTGGGGACCTGTGAGGCCAAGCATGACGAAAGTGGCGGCTGAGCACACGATCATAACCAAACTACGCGCGCAAGAGGTCTTTCACGCGTCTAGCGATATGGGGTGGAGCGCCATCCTGCATCAACATCGTACGTTCCAGTAGGTGTTTATCAGCCAGGCTGGGGATGATGCGATTGTGTAACATATCGGCGTACCTCTCACCCGTCACGGTAGCAGTTACAAAACCAGAATCACGCATTTCCTCGAAGAAAAAAGGCCCGATAACGGTAGATGTCGTAAATCCTACCCATACCGTGACTTTCTCGTCGTGCAGTGGTGTTTCCAAGTCAGTTCTAGGATTTTCAGTAGCCCAAATTCTGCAGTTGTGGGCGCTGACAGACCCTCGGGGCGTGAAATAAGCTTGTCGGTCCACAACACGTTACTCAACCAATCGTCATCTTTTGAGACGCCCATACCGCAAATGCCCTCCGCTTCACTAAATCGCCAGATAATAGTTCATGATGCCGATGGATTTTGTACGGATAGCATCGGAGGGTACGTTAAGTGCCAACCAAACAGTAGTGTATGGAATGCGGGTGCGACGGGCGGCTGCACGAGCGCTGACTTCCCCGCACATAGATGAACCCGCTACAGTCTCCATTCTTCCTGAACTGTCTCAGCAGCATTACCCCTTGTGCTTGGTCGGCCACTACGGGGTCTATCGTCTAAACAACCCGTGGCTTCGAACTTCGAAATCATTCTCGCCATAGCTGCATTTATCAACGGACCTTTACCCGTTCAAATCCCCTTCCTATGGCGATAGGATCGTAACGCTTAACTAGCACATTCCACATTCTGATAATACAGCTTCACTAAAAGCGCCTTTTCAGGTAACGTCAACATGCTGCGACTGCTGGCGCATCTGATTCTCTGTCTCATTACAGCTCCTTGTATACACGATTGTCATGCGCAGTCACTGACGTTTTGCTGTACAGCGCCATCTGTCGGACATTTTGTGAACTTTGTTTTTCTTTGGTTCTAAGAAAACCCCATGTCATTCCAAGCATGTGTGTCAATTTTTACCTCTCTATCTACATTATTCCGTGGTTTATTAAGTTTTCAAATTTATACCGACTTTTTGATCACCCGGTATATACCGAATACCTCGTAATATTCAAACTGAAACGTCTCCGAGAGCGATCGAGCAACCGTGGTGAACAGCTCGACCACTGATCCCCGAGAGTACACACTCCTCAGAGATCGAAGGTGTTGTGCAGTCTCGTGGCTGCGGAAGGACAGAGGACGGGCGACCAGTCGAGCTTGCAAATGGTCTCCCATCTCGCGGATACCGTTTAATTTACGGGCGCAAGAAACACGGTGGATTGGCGGATGTTCGGTTTACATACGCAACGGTGGGGAGCTCTCGCTGTGCTCGATCCATGTGGACTGCGGCTCGTGAGATCGAAGAATGGCGTAGACATCCGTGAGGTATCGGCTGCTAGCTCGCACTGCTGTCTTTTCTTGTGTACCGTGCGACCGTGGGCGCTACACCGTTGCTGAGCTTTGGCGTAACGGTGCTTCAGCGCGGGGGCGCACGAGGTCGAATGTCGGCCTCGTGGCTGTGTCGTCAGCAATTGCTGTGCTTCCGTCCACAGCTGTTGTGACGGCTACCACAACGTTGTTCATAACATGACATCTGTATACAGGCGCTTGCACCTCAAGCACAATGTGCTCTGTCAAGTGCACAAGAAAACAGATCTTCAAATCCAACAAGTTTTTAACAGCAAATTATAGGCGATGAATCGCCTTCTGAATTGAGGCGTCACCTCAGATCCCTTGTGACTGAATCTGAAGTTTTTGAGGCAACGTTATGACAGTTGTTCTTCAGTCTGTTGCCTTCTGCCATCAAAAGTGCCGTGGTTCAAATAATAATGGGAGATTGGAATCTCTGTTGCTCATTGCTGACCGATTGCGTAATATTTCGTTAATGACAACGCGTGTGAGACTCCACAAACTGGCAGTGGTATACTTACGGAGGACACCGTTAGAATGGAAGAGCTTGCACTATCTGAACAACTTACCTCGCTTCAGCGTGACACGAGCGACCTCCAGTAACAATTCCGACAAACTACAACGAGTCCCAGCAGCCAACAGCACGCCAGCTGATGCAACTCTCACCTTGATGCTAGCGAGAAGTTACACAACTGGTGGTGTGGTGTAATTTCTGTTTCGGATAACTGGCTAGAAAATGTATTCCTCCGCACCACCACCCATACGACAGAAGCAACTGTGTACTGGCATAACCACTCGCTCTAATATGCAGTGCCTACATTCCACCATCACAGCAACTAAAGTATCTACCTGCTCATACGATCCAGAGTCGGCTCATGGTAATCAAACTCAAGAAGACGGATTTCTTCCTAGCATCAGAAAAGTGACTCTGTGGCACGTCAATTTGACCATCCGCTGCTAGTGTTTTTGGTACACAACTTCTCATACATCCGGAACACCTGCGTTCCAAGGAGATATTAAATCGACTTGCGATCAGGATTAGCCGAGCAATCTAAGGCGCTGCAGTCATGGACTGTAAGGCTCGTCCTGGCGGAGGTTCGAGTCCTCCCTTGGGCATGGATGTGCGTGTTTGTCCTTAGGATAATTTAGGTTAAGTAGTGTGTAAGCTTAGGGACTGATGACCTGCGCAGTTAAGTCCCATAAGATTTCACACACATTTTTCGACTTGCGATCAGATGTCAGTGTTCTACTGGCATAACCTGAAAAGCGTTATACTTTTGCTTTCTGGCTTACTGCAGTTAATAACACAAAAATCCTTACTTCTGGACTACGCAACAAGATGGTGAACTTGGGTATTAACAAGTATTTGGAGTGGACCTTCTTGATTACTGATGTCACAGAACCTGTTCTCGGAACTGGTTTCCTATACCATTATCATGTTGACGTTTCTATACGGAAGGCTCAATTCTGTATGAATTGAGGCATACAGACTGTTTATAGGCATACAGGTTCTTCAGTACCATCACAAACTGTGTCACACCTTTGGTTTGAGTGCAGCAATGGCCGAATATCAGTCTGTGGATTTTCCGGTCAATACAAGTGATTCATTGAACAAGGAACTTCTTACCATTGTGTCAGTGAGTTTCTTCGAAAGTTTGCGGCGTTAAAGGCAGTAAAAGCAGGCATAGTTAAAGACAATGAACCGTTACATTCTCAAATTGGTAAATGCAACAAAGTACTAAACAAGTTAAGACAGAACTGCAGATATTAAACGAAAATGTTACTTCCTTGACATCCCTAGCCCATTGTGCCTACACCCCTCTCTGGCATGGTACACAACACTAGCCATCACATTCCAGCTATGCCAGGACTACTGGTCACGTTTGTTAATCACAGTGTTATTCAATGTTCTTGCACCCCATGGGCATTGCCCCTCCGTTTCGTAAAGAAAAAAGATGTGTCTAGTGGGGACTGCTGTGCTTTGAACGTGCCCACAGGTCTATACCATTACCCTGTACCATATACCCAGGACTTTACGGATGTTCAGCTATTTAGCGTCATCAATTTCCTGAAAGCCCCTTCAAAGGCAACTGCAGATGTACCGGAAACGGCAGTGATTACACATTTGGTCTCTTTGAGTACAGAATGTTACCGGTCTAAAGACTGTGGCTCAGTCATTTCGACGTTTCATAGATGACGAAGAGGGTCTGCCCTACTGTTTTACATATCTTGACGATCTGCTAGTTTTCTCCAAATCACAATCAGAGCATGACAAAAATCTACAAATTATTTCTCATAGACTGTCAAAATATAGGTTACAGATCAAGAAAGACACATGGGTTCTCAGACATAAAGAAGCGGAACTGTTGGGCAATCGGGTAAACACTTCTGGTATTAAGCCCCCACAGAATAAAACTGATATCATTCAGTCCGTTCCACTTCTGGAACCTTCTAACAGTTACGTCACTTTTCGGGTATGGCGAACTTCTACAGATGCCGCCTTCCCCATATTGCACCCTTGTATGCTCTGTGTTCAGGACCAGCTTCAAGATGGCAATGTCCATCAATTTGACTACATAGATGTTAGGTCAAGTCCAGTTTAAGGACTGCTGTGCTTGTAACACATCCCGTGCCTTCTATGCCCCTGGCTTTTCTCATTGATGTGAGTGAGACAGTGATAGGGGCAGCTCTTAACAAAAAATAGCAGGTACATGGCAACTGACTGGATTCATTCCCTGAAAATTGTCAGAGTCGACAGCTTAACGGAGCACCTATGATCGAGAACTAATGGCTGTGCACGAAGCCATTAAGCATTTCAGGCGAAATGTGAAGGCATGCCACTTCAGTTTTTACTGATCACAAACATGTATCCTTTGTTTCCAAAATCCCATGGGGTTGGGCTCATTCTCACGATGACAATCCGCTGTTTGGACTTGATCTCTGCCACTTACGAGTTCAAAAATGGTTCAAATGGCTCTGAGCACTATGGGACTTAACTTCTAAGATCATCAGTCCCCTAGAACTTAGAACTGCTTAAACCTAACTAACCGAAGGACATCATACACATCCATGTCCGAGGCAGGATTCGAACCTGCAACCGTAGCGGTCGCGCGGTTCCAGACTGTGGCGCCTAGAACTGCTCGGCCACCCCGGCCGGCCATTTACGAGTTGCAGATACTGTTGTAACTGACCATTTTTCAAGCATTAATAGGTTTCTGCGACCATTTATTTCAAGTGACTGGCGATGGCGCAAAACATTAACATGGAGCTACAAGAGCTTATCAACAACAGAAATACGTGATCACATGTACTGAACCATCCAGTGGACAGTTTCGTAGTGTGCTCTGATTCTTGTCTAAATTGACCATAGCCTTTTGTTCCAGTAGGTTTTCAGAAACATTTTATACGTTCTGTTCATGGACTCTCTCATTATGGATCCAACTGCACTGTACAGTTGGTAACTGGCAAATCTCCTGGTGTCAACCATGTCTTAAGGGTATGGGCAAACACTTCTTTGGTTTTCCAAATGGCTAAAGTGGGACGCCGGGACGCCATGTCCAAATACCTATTGAGCTTTTCAGGAGTCTATAGATGTTTTCATGTCCGTATTGACTTGGTGGGACCTTTCGCACCTATTCCAGGTTTTCAGCATATTTTTTCTTGCAACTGATAGGTCTACCCGCCCATCATAGACATTTCAGAGCAAACAGTCGCACAAACCTTTCTAAGCACTTGCATCCCTCAGTTTGGCTTTCTAACTGATGTAATGGCTGACCAAGGTCGTCAGTTTGACTCTAACTCGTTCCACAAACTGGCAAACTTATATGATTTTACATATCATCATACCACCAGTTATCACTTGCCAGCAATGGGATGGTGGAATGTTGGCACTGAAGTTTAAAATCTACCTTAATGTGTCATGGTTCTCCTTGGTTGTCAATTTGCCTCTAGGCTTGGTTGGTTTACATGCTGAATTCTGATCCGACATTGGTGCTTCAGCAACAGAATTCATGGATACCAAAGCCGTCAGCTGTCCTTCAAAGTTCTTCATCCAACAACATGACCACCCACCTAGAGACTCTCCGCTCTCACTGCAAAAAATCAAGGATTGCATTTCCAACATTCGTCCATCTATAGCATTGCACCAGCGGATCTCTCTATTTTTATGCACAAGCAGTTGCAACTTTACATTCACTGCTGATTTGGATTCAATTACTTAGTACAGGCCCTGGTACCATGTCACAAACTTCTTGATTTTTTTTCCTTCAATGTATATGGACTCGATGATCCCTCTCATTGGCCTTCTGTATACGGAGGTAATGTTCCTACTCACTTTACTGCCTCTTCCTGCTTCTCCAAAGCCTTTGTATTTGCTCACTGTGCCTTTCTCCTCACTTCCATCACCGTTCTTACAAATTCTCGGGCCAACTCTCCATTCCCGCCTTCTTTCTGTTTAATCGTGTTGAATGGCCTTAGCTCTTCTTCCCATATGATGGTGACAATACTCTACTAGTATGCAGCCATTACGAAGGATAAATATGTGTCCCAATCCTAATTGTGTGCATTCATGTAATATATATATATATATATATATATATATATATATATATATATATATTGTTGTGTCGGTAGCTGGGCCGACACCGTGAAGTTGAGATGGCTGAAAAGGCAAGCTAGACTAACGCAGACGGGCGTGAAGTACTGGAACAGGATACGTAATTAATGTTAGGAAGAAAAGTACGGAGCAGGTTTAATACTTAACTTTACTCATTCCTTGTGGTACATCGATCTTGACGATACACAGAAGACTTTAAGTACAATCACTGTATGGCTAATGGCGCCTTGCTAGTTCGTAGCCATTAACTTAGCTGATGGCTATTCTGTCTCTCGGCTAATGAGAGAGAAAGGCTTCGTACATCTGGTCGGTAGCTAGGTTCTCGTACAACTGGGGCGAGTGCTCTCTCGTATCACGAGACCTGCCTTGGTGGTGGCGCTAGGTCTGCGATTACACAGTGGCGACACGCGGGTCCGACATGTACTAAATGGACCGCGGCCGATTTAAGCTACCACCTAGCAAGTGTGGTGTCTGGCGGTGACACCACATTCCTCCCCCGCAAATCGGCGAACGGTCGTGTGATAAGGCTTCCGCCCGCCGTGGGGAGGACCACATGTTGACGTATGCGATGAGGTGGGGAGCCTAACAACAGGCGAGGCTGTGCCACCCGCACCCGGCCATTCGGTCCGAGGGGAGCTAGGAAACGCCTGAAAAACTAGTCCAGGGTGCACGTCAACAAGCGGTGTATGCGCCCGTAAAGAGACAGGAGGGACCGAAGGGTCGACCTCCATTGCGTCGGGGTAGCCGACGCGCAATGACGTCATGTGGTCCGGAGCGGGCGGGAGTTCCATGGCGGAGGACAGCTGGTCACGGGAAGCGATCGGCGGCGCGTGACCCTGGGAGGCGCTTGGCGGCTGCAACGAAGCGTCGAATGCGGGCGGCGCCGGCGGGAGAACAAGCGGCGGCGGCGGCGGCTGCTGCTGCTGCGGCGGCGGCGGCGGCGGCGCGTCGCCATGGGGCAAAATGGAAGGCATCGTCGGTAACACCTGGGGAGGAGGCGAGCCAGTAGATGGGTCCCCAGGGCGCTGACCGGACGGCACCGTCGCTGAAAGCAGACGGGGAGCGGCAGAACCCGAGCTACGACAGAGGCGCAGCTGATTGAGATGCCGACGCACCTCACCAGAGGCCCCCAAAACCACATACATCGCGCGGCCGAGGCAGCGAAGAATGCGCCCTGCGAGCCAACGCCGTGAACCTCGATAGTTGCGATAAAATACAACGTCGCCTGGAGCAAAAGCAGGAGTCTGCCGCTGCACAGGAACCTGATGCGGCGGATGCAGCAAAGACATCAAGGTGCGATGAGGACGACCGTGGAGCAACTCAGCCGGCGAGCGACCATCTCGGGGCTGAGAGCGATACGAAGACAAAAAGAGCAACAATGCGTCCTCCCGAGAATGCGACTCTTTCAATTTCAACATCTGTGACTTGAAAGTCCGGACCAATCGTTCAGCGGCACCGTTGGACTGAGGCGAAAACGGCGCGGATGTCAGATGTTGAATACCATTGGCCTGGCAGAATGACTGAAATTCTGCGGACATGAATTGTGGGCCATTGTCGGAAACAATAGTCTGCGGAAGACCTTCAATGCAAAAGATAGCAGACAACGCTTGGATGGTGGCGGAGGACGTCGTGGAAGACATCCGGACAACAAAAGGAAAATTACTGAAGGCGTCGACCAGAACCAACCATCGAGCATTCCAGAATGGACCAGCAAAATCAATGTGCAAGCGTTGCCAAGGGGAAGTGGCTTTTGGCCACGCAAAGACTTTCCGCGGCGGTGCGGACTGTTGTTCGGCACACGCTGGGCACGAAGAACACATATTCGTAATCGCAGCATCGATTCTGAACCAAGTACAGTGCTGACGAGCAAGTTGTTTCGTTCGCACTATACCCCAATGTCCTTGGTGAAGATGCCGTAAAACAGAGGACTGTAACGAACGTGGGACCACGACTCTGGACTGATCATTATCAGAACGCAACAACAAAACACCACGTCGAACAAAAAGTCTCTCCTTGTGAGCAAAAAATCGGCGAACCAACGGATCCTCGATCCAAGACTTTGACAAAGGCCATTGCGTAGCAACAAAACGTAAAACAGTAGCAAGGACAGGGTCAGCAGCTGTGGCTGTAGCGACACGACGAAAATCAATCGGAAACGATTCGACCACTTCATCGGTTTCCGAATCAATGAACATGCAAGCAAGTTCGGAAGAATCGAATGCTTTATCCTCAGCAACAGGCAAACGGGACAACGCATCGGCGTTTCCGTGCTTAGCAGTGGACCGATACAAGATATCGTAGCGGTACTGCGAGAGGAAAATAGACCAGCGAATGAATTTCTGCGCTGTACGTGGAGGTACAGGCTTGGTCGGATGAAAAAGCGATGTCAAAGGTTTGTGGTCGGTGATGATGGTAAAGTGACGACCATACAAGAAATCATGGAACTTAGTAACACCAAACACGAGAGCCAAAGCTTCTTTCTCTATCTGTGAATAATTTCTTTGCGCAGACGAGAGCAATTTGGACGCAAAGGCAATAGGGCGATCATGGGAGCCAACTTTGTGCGCAAGCACAGCACCGATCCCGAAATCCGATGCAGCTACCATCAACAAAAGGGGTTGCTGGGGATCGAATGGCGTAAGGCAAGTATTAGAAAGCAACGCCGATTTCAACTGGCGAAAGGCGCGTTCACATTCCGTCGTCCAGACGAACGGAACACCTTTACGGCGTAAGCGATGAAGCGGAGCTGAAAGAGAAGAGGCATTGCGCACATTCACTCACACCTTGTGATTCTACATTGTGCAATGTTCTTGCGACCTCCTGACGCAATGCGTGGGGAACATTGCGCGCTCTGAAAAATTTCGGTTGCGCGTTTCCTTCCAGTTCCAAATGTGCTTCATAGTTTTTAGCGCAACCTAAGCCCGGTGCAAAAATGTCTGCAAATTCTTCACATACACTAGAAACACTGTCTGAAGGCACAGTCTGATTCACTGAGAGGACCTGATTTACAATAGACATGTTAAACAACTGAAACAACTCTAGACCAAACAAGTTCACTGCAGAAGAAGAACGAAGAACGTAAAATGACACAAGTTTTGTTTGTCCCTTGTATGTTGCAAGAAGGCTGCACTGTCCTAACACAGGAATTGTCTGTCCGGAATATGTAGTTAGCTTAACATTTGCGGAACGCAACGGAGGTTTGCCCAGTTGTTTGTACGTGTCATGATTGAGCAATGAAACTGCAGCTCCGGTATCGAGCTGGAATGGTATCACTTTGCCTTCAAAGTCTAAGTCCACAAAAAGTTTATTGTCCTGCTGACGACAAGAGCGACTGTTGTGTGCAATTGGAACAGACACTGGTACGGAATCACTTGCTAATTGACGTGATTTCCGGCGACGTCGACGCACAGTTTGTGTGGGACGAACACAGTTACTGTTAGAGAAAGTGTCACTGGACGAAGCGGAATTAACGACATGATTGTCCATAGGCGAAGGTCCACGAGCCTGAGTGTCGTTGGTTCGATTCCGGCGCGAAGCAAAGGGCCTGGAATGATTGTGATTGTCTGATCGGAGCTTTTTCTGGCAAACACTTTGAACATGTCCTTTCTTATTGCAGAAAAAGCAAATAGCTTGGCGTGACGGGCAATGTTCACGCGAATGTCTAGTAGCACACCGCGGGCACGATTTCACTACATTTGTGGGCTGGCGCGGCACACGTGGCTTAGCGCGCGGCGGCAGCTGTGCGGACGTGCGCGAGGCCCGGTTACCGGGCCGCGCAGCGCGTCCAGCGGGCCGGTTAATGTTACACACGGCTGGCGAAGTTTCAAAAGATTCCTGAGCACAGTCAAGTGTGTCCTGTCTATCCAATATGTCTATCACTTGTTGAAGGGAGGGATTAACTAGTTTCAAAATTTGCTCCCGTATGCGAACATCAGAAACGTTCTGTGCAATTGCATCACGCACCATTGTATCTGAATAAGAAAGACCACAGTCACATTCAAAGGCACAGTCCCTAGTAAGTCCTTGCAATGTTGCTACCCACTCCCTATTAGTTTGACCGGCCGTACGTTTTGTACGAAAGAACGTATACCGTTTTGCAACCACATTAACTGTTTCTTTGAAATAGGCATCTAATGCAGACAAAATTTCCTCGTAGGACAGAGTTGCTACGTCGCGTCGGGGAAACAATTTCACTATCACACGGTATGTGGACACACCGACACAAGAAAGCAAAAACGGCTGCCGCTCTTTACCTTGAATTCTGTAGGCTGCTAGATGAAAGTTGAACTGGCGAGACCACTCGTGCCAGGTCTCATCGGCTGCCACGTATGGTCGAAAGGGAGGTGCAACAGCGTTTAGTGGCAGCGGTAGCGAAGAAGCGGCGGCGGCCGCACCGGTTTGAATGGTACGTTGACCCTGGACGAGCTGTCCAAGGGCATCCAGTAACGCCTGCGTCTGCTGATTCTGCAAGCGATAAAATTCGGACAGTACATCTGGAGAATGTGGCGAAGCCATGACACAATTAAATGTAAGCAATCAGAAAGAACTCTTTTCCCTCGTCGCCAATGTTGTGTCGGTAGCTGGGCCGACACCGTGAAGTTGAGATGGCTGAAAAGGCAAGCTAGACTAACGCAGACGGGCGTGAAGTACTGGAACAGGATACGTAATTAATGTTAGGAAGAAAAGTACGGAGCAGGTTTAATACTTAACTTTACTCATTCCTTGTGGTACATCGATCTTGACGATACACAGAAGACTTTAAGTACAATCACTGTATGGCTAATGGCGCCTTGCTAGTTCGTAGCCATTAACTTAGCTGATGGCTATTCTGTCTCTCGGCTAATGAGAGAGAAAGGCTTCGTACATCTGGTCGGTAGCTAGGTTCTCGTACAACTGGGGCGAGTGCTCTCTCGTATCACGAGACCTGCCTTGGTGGTGGCGCTAGGTCTGCGATTACACAGTGGCGACACGCGGGTCCGACATGTACTAAATGGACCGCGGCCGATTTAAGCTACCACCTAGCAAGTGTGGTGTCTGGCGGTGACACCACATATATATATATATATATATATATATATATATATATATATATATATATATATATGGCTGCACGTTCAGAGACCGTGAATAGTTACAGTTGAAAGAAAACAGCCCTCGGTCACTATTTTTAACGAATTAACCGGGTTTCAACACAGCTAGGAGTGTCTTCCTTAGAATTTAAATCAAAGAACGGTCTATAATATGGTTACAGAATTATGACTAAAAACGTATGATACAGAGTATAAGTACAGAATCATCATGAAAGACAGGTTTGCAACCTGTAACCGAGTAAGTAACGAGCAGCCCTTAGTGACTCGCCATCACAATTTTTTATCTGAAATATTTTTGTGACTAATGCCCTTTTGGCATGTTTATTATTTTATAAATGACATATAAGTACTGCCAGTCTTTCACGATGATTCTGTACTTATAATCTGTATCATACGTTTTTAGTCATAATTCTGTGACCATGTTGTAGACCATTCTTTGATTTAAATTCTGAGGAAGACACTCCTAGCAGTGTTGAAACCCGGTTAATTCGTTAAAAATAGTGACCGAGGGCTGTTTTCTTTCAATTGTAATAAATGATCATCTTTACAATTGTCCAGTGAACCATTTCTGTCCTTCCATTAGCTTGTGGATGAAGTGGATAAGTACTTAACTTGTTTAATTTTAAAAATTGACACAATTCTTTAACCAGGTCTGACATGAGATTTGTCCCTTGGTCTGTAATTACTGTCTCCGACACACCAGACGTCAATACCCACCTATTAGCCAGTGCATGCGTGACTGTGACTGCCTGTTGTTTCGGCATCAGCACCATCTTAATGTAACAAGAAAAATAGTCTGTTATGGTCAGCGCCAAATGACTACCTGCTGGTGTTCGGCTGAATGGTCCTGACAAGTCCACCTCATGAAACTAAACACTTCCATTGCTTCTGGTAACCTTTTAAATACTACCTGCTTCCGACTCAAATCTGCATACTGTGTACATTCCACACAATTTCTGATGTACTGATCAACATAATTCTTTCTTCCCTTCCACTAGTACTTTTCTGTCACTCTCTGATTCATCACTCGGCGTTCCCCATGGCCCAATAAGACATGATCATGCATTCCATCTAGTACTTCTTGCTTCTTGCTTCAACTCTGCTGACACAACCACCTCTGGTCCTAATTTCGTATCTCTACGCAATAATCCGTCACGCATGTTGCTGTTGCTTGCTATACTGCTCATACTCCTCATCGGCACTCTGTACTGTTTGCCATTCCACAAGATCCTGATCTAGTGCTTCAACTATTGCCATTTTCCTGTTTAAGCTGTTTGCATTTCTGTGTTTCTACTCTGGTTTGTAGATTACTTCATAATCAAATTCATCTCTTCAGGCTATTGGATGGGTTCTTCAAACCCAATAGCCACTTGAAAGCAGCATCGTCGGCAGTACCTTGAACTCCCTTCCATACAGATAATACCAGAAGTACGTTATTCCACACACCAAGCTAAACGTCTCTCTCTCCATTGCAGACTAATTCTTCTCCGCTGCATTCAACTGCATAATAAATCATGCCATATCCAAAACCCTCTTCATAAACTTCCTATAATAATCCTTGAGACCCAGAAAAGATTATAACTCCTTGGTTGTTCCTGGTACTCTAAAATATTGCACTGCTAATTCTTACAGCATCCCTACTAATTACATTGGACAAATAGTTCACTTCTTCTAGCATAAAGTAACATTTCTCAGTACGTTGTCTCAAAAGAGCTGCCCATAGCCTCTTGAATACTTCCCTCAGTCGTTGCCTACACTCCTGCAGATCCCTAGAAAAAACGATTATGTCGCTGAAATATACCAGACCTGACATGGTTTTAATCCTTTTACTACTCTATCCAATAACTTCTGGAATGCTCCTGGTGCATTTTTAACCCAAATGTTATCCTTCTATACTGATAGTGCTCCCAAGGTGACGAAAACGCAGTCTTCTCTCTGTCCTCCGGAGCCATTTATGACTGAGGGCATCCACTCAAGCCCATTCTCGAGAAATACAGGAAATACCCAAGATTATCAATCATTGCTGTGATGTTCGAAACTGAGTAGGCATCTATTTTTGTCTTACTATTTAAAAGGCAGTAGCCCCCCCCACCCAAAAAAAAAAAAAATGATATTTCTTTGATCCATAGGCAGGCTTCTTCAGTATAATTAAAATTGCAACACCCCCTCCCCCAAGCCCCTTAAAGGGGCTTCTACTCTCTTCTGTTATACTGTTGGCCAACTGTTGAACAATAAATTCTTCCTAAAATGGTTGCAGACACTGGAGTATTCTGTATGGTCTCTCATACACTAGTGCTTCTATTCCTGTTGGAATCTTGTGTTGTGTTACTGATGTAGCATAGAATAGCCCTTATGAAAACAAACAGATCTTGAAATTCTTGTAACAGGTCCTCCATCAGCGTCCTTTCTATCCCCTTCAGATGCTTCAATTTTTCATAAAATGCAGCCCTAAAAGCGCTCTGCGCCCTCTTGTAGCATATGCCCTCTGTGCAGCAATCTTCCTCAAGCGGAATCTCCAATGTAGCCAACAATGTTCTCTTCAACGACTTAACATCCTCAGCACCAAACCTGTCCACATTAATGGATTTTGCACCTTACATGATGCTAAATCAGTACTAATACACCGAATAATAATTGATAATTGGCCCACCGGTAGGAGAGAATGGACACAGAAAAGGAAGTTGTGTGTGTCATGTCAGACTAACGAGATGGGCTCTGAGGCTGGAACACGGCCGGAACACCTAAGGAAGGTGTTTATGTCACGTCAAACTAACGGGTTGGCCGCGGCCGGACCCCTTTGTCGGCTGGCACTTCAGACCACCAACGACGTTCGGAGAGGCTGGGCCATCACAGAAGTAGGTTGGAGAAGTTACCGGCATTGAGTCCAGTGGTTACTCTCCAAGTCTGAATAGTTTAAAGCATACGACTCCACACACGTAACATTATCTGTTCCTCTGAGGAGAGAAACAGATTTGTACTAACTTGTGGTGTTCATATGCAATCTGAAGTGTACCTTTGCTGCCGCGCACTTGAGTCGACCAACTACTCTTGGCATATGTGCAAGTAGCTTGAGTATTGACTAGTGACGTACTCCGCAATTGAACACTTACGTACAGGAGTTTACGGGCGCAAACCACGTCCACGTTGGAGTTTAAAGCCAAGCTCGCTCACGAGAAAGACGGCATCACGACGTTGGCTGGGCCGACCGTCGTAATCATCACGGAGAATTACGGCGATATTAGCAATCATCAGCCAAAGCAGGGCACTGTAATTCTAAATGAGTTCATATCCCGCTAGCTCTTTGACTGGCGCTCTCTGAGTCTGTGTCCGTTCAGGCAGAACTGCAATAGAGTCACTTGCGGGTTCAGTGTTGACTTAAGTAGTTAGGAAAAGAGGATTCATTGTGCCAATGATAGGCTAGTTATGTTAGAGAGTGTATTGGATTGTCATGTTAGGCTAGAAATATAGCTCATCCTGTTCTGAATAAATCATAATTTGGTATCATATGCTAATCAGCGCATTATTGATTTCGCAGCTAGCAATCACCATATTTTTGTTTAATAATTAGAGTGTAATGATAATTTCGATGCAAATGATACTGGGGGCATAACCGCGCGTTTAAACAGAGCCAACTTAAGTCAGATAGCAACTCAAGGTCTTCTAAGACTACCAATAGATATTTTTCAATATATCGATAATTATACAATAAACCCCCGTACGTTGCAAACGACTTAACATCCTCAGCACCAAACCTGTCCACATTAAAGGATACTACCTCACCTCCATCCCTCTGTGGTGCGGTACACTACTACATCTCTTCAAACAACACACTGCATTCAATCACTATCCAGCTGCAGTTCCACAATACACAAGATATCACGTGATAAGTCAGGATCCACATTCACGAACAGCGTCTTTCCGGTACCACTCGACCCACAAGCATGCTAATTAAGCCTTGTCATTGTTCGCATTTTAAATGGATTGTCCAGTACAGTAGATGCTTCTTGCTGCAGATCAACATTGAGAACAGCTACCTCTAGCGAGAATGTCTTCCCAATTACCTCCACTATACGTTGTCAAAGGTCAGTTAGAGCATGGTGTTGATGCTGTAGCCATTGTTTACATGAGACATTATTTCCACACATTGCTTAACCCTAGTCGTCTCAAACGAAAAATTCATCGTCACTGATCTCAATTATCGTATAATACTGTTACTACTCCATGCAACGTGTAATGTGATTGGTTCCAGCACCTCCTACTTACTATCTCTCTTGAGGCCACTAGCACATGCACCTATGTGCCCAACAAAATTTATATTCCCTATCATCTGTCATACCTACTATGGCACATTCTGCCTCGGCATTCATTTCCACTGCATTTTTCTTTATTGGGATCTGCCTTTGGTAACTCCGTGGTTCTCTCTTAAGTGTAACATGTAGTTATTACCTTCCAGACCACCTCTCCCATTACCTCTATATCCCTGTCTTCAATCCATATCATCCCTACTACTATTTCCATTAAATTGTTGGAAGTCTACACCATCCCCATTACCCCTCCATGGCTGGTAGCATTGCCTCTGCATGTGCCCTGCATGTGCACAATTAAAACATTTTACGTTCGACACAAACACTTTTCTTTGATTCCTCACACCTGCCAACGCATCGATTTCCTCATACTCCAATGCTACTCTAACCACTACATGGAGATTTTTAGGCGCCCCACACCCCACTTTGCATCCTCCTAAGACATCTCTGGTGCCAAACCTCTCAGAAAAGCATCAAGCCCACGTTGGTTAGCTTCCTGTAGCAGTACTTCGTTAATCTCCTAACTCTGCATCAACTCATAAGTATACACATTCAGTTTCCTAATTCTGTCGTAAGGGTCTCTTATTGGTTCATTACGTTTTTTGGAAACCACACTCAACTGCTCCCAGAAAAACCGTGCTCTGTTCTGTTTCCTATATCTTCATTCTAATCCCTGCCTGAGTCGATCTAAAGTGTCTCTGCACTGTGCAGCGCCTCTATGCACTGAGCAAACTATTTCACTTCTCCTGTTAAACGTATCATTGCTATCTGTAATTATTGCTTATCTGACCAACCCCTTATGTCAGCCAATGTTCTCAGCTCCTCCACAAAAGCTAACACATCCTCAAGGGCGTCAATAGACGGGGGCAAGGGGAAACCGCTCTCCTTCCCCCCCAGCCAGTTTCAGGAAAGGAAAAAAATATAGTGTTATCAGGTGCTTTTCTTTCAAGAAAATGATTTAGAAGTCGGTATTACGCATGTTTTTAACAGGGTCGGAACTGGAACTTTTTTTATGGCTGTTCGTCTTCCAAAATACTAAAAGTAGTCTATACCTCCAGTTCTAGACCCTGCCCTATGAACTAAGGTATGGGCGTCTTTCCTGACATCCTCAGACAATCTACCAGAAAAGTGAAAAACAAGATTAGCAACAGCCGGATCCACTCCTAGAGCCTGTGATTTTAACACCTCTATTTCCTCATTTTTCTCCGCTAGTTTATTACCTGAAACCACTTTACCTGCCCTTAATTGCGCTACCTGATGTGACAGTGACTGTATACTCTCCTCACTTATCACACCTAGTGTCTCTGATTTTGCCATCGCCTCACTGTTACTCAGAATTAATACTCCTAAACAGCACAAAAATAATAATAGACCAACAAACCAGGTAGAACACTCTGCGGCTATCTGTACTCCCAACCTACTTCTCTTGCCTAATTATGAGCCATCTGGACTCTCTACACTGTCTAGCCCTGTGCCCAAGGCGATTACATATAAAGCGAACCACTGCTACAGACTTGGCACAAGGAACAAAATACTCAAGCAAACTGCAAAATGGACCAGGAGGTTACACGACTTGTACCCCAGTCCAAGTGCGACAAAATAAGACGCACTAGCACAAGTGAAATTATATGGGCTATCAAGCATGCAAACGCTAGGAAAGCCCCTGAGCCTGATGGCATTCAAAACCGTGTCCTCCAGGAGTTCACGGATAGAGCCGTAGAATACCTTACACACATAACGAATGCCATCGTAAAACACCAACACTTCCCTGACTTTTGAAAGGCAACCAAGAACCTGATGTTCCGGAAGCCAGGGAAAGGCCACACCCTCCCACAAAATTACCGACCCATCGGTCTGCTGCGCTCGCTTAGCAAGATTGTTGAGAAGGTAATATTAAAACGCATCACTAGGCACTGTATCGCCAATGACACCCTAAGACCGGAGCAGTTCGGCTTTAGGAATCACCACTCAACAACACAACAACTCGTCCGCGTAGTCGAACATACAACACACG
The DNA here is from genome assembly GCF_023864345.2 of Schistocerca serialis cubense. Lineage (NCBI taxonomy): Eukaryota > Metazoa > Arthropoda > Insecta > Orthoptera > Acrididae > Schistocerca > Schistocerca serialis. The sequence goes on along the minus strand of NC_064641.1, from coordinate 600,113,973 downwards.
ACTACAGCATGAACAAAGCCATAGGGGCCGTGTTCCTGGACATCGAAAAAGCTTTCGACCGTCTTTGGCACAACGGTCTTATACGCAAACTAAGCGAAGCTGGTTTCCCGGACGGACTCGTCCGTCTCATACACTCATATCTCACGAACAGATGTTTCAAGACTGACGTGCATGGCAAACAATCAACACAACACGGTATCCAAGCTGGAGTACCCCAGGGAAGCATCCTAGAGCCCATCTCGTTCAACCTGTACATTAATGGCTTCCCAGCAACACAAAACACGACGTTAGCCATCCACGCGGATGACACAGCCATCCTTGAGCAAGATTGGAAACCGTCGAACATTAATTCACGAATACAGACGGCACTCAGAACTGCCGAGCCTTGGTTGGAACGATGTCATATTAAAGTAAACGTCGACAAGTGCGAAGCAGTTCTGTTTACACGCAGACCGAAACTACTGCGCAAACATCAACACAGTAGACAGATAACTCTACATGCACGCCCAATACGTTTCCGAGAGAAAGTCAGATATCTCGGTGTCTGGCTGGACCGGAAACTTACTTGGGGGGGACCACATCGAATACGTTGCCAACAGAGCGCACGCGAGGCTCAAACAACTGTACCCAATGCTCAACAGGGAAAGCACACTGAACAGGAGGGTGTCGAGGTCCATGTACATGACACTGATTAGACCTCTGATGACGTATGCATCTCTCGTCTGGGGATATGCAGCTCCTACACGCCTGCGCCGCCTGCAGAGCATACAGAACAAAGTGCTACGCATCATTAGCAACGCTCCACGCTACACGCTTCACAACGAATACCGCCTTGAAATCCTCAAGAAAGTATTCAAAGAACACGCCACACGAGTATACAGGAACTCGACACACTCGAACAATCCTTTCATCCTTACTCTGGGAAACTATGATCACAACCATAGGTGGAAGCATAAGCGGCCAAAGACACAACTAGCTAGGGCACAACCACCTGTGGCAAGCTAACATACACCAACAAGCGACAAGCGTCAGCAAGCCCCTGCATATCAGCAACGTTGACTGGATATACCGGCTGCTATTAAAAGTCGACCAACAGGCTACAGAAGGGAAACTGATGAGCTCGCCCCCTGACGCACAAACAAATCGCCATCACCACCCTACACTGTGCATCTGATATATGACCTATCGGACACAAGACGATGATGAACCTAACTGTTACAGGTTGCTGACGCTGACCGAGAGATCAACACCGGCACCCAGCGGCAGCCGCCGAGTAACAGCACCGCACAACGTCAAACGTATCGACATGCATGATATCCACTACTAGCAAAGCCTATCCTTGCATGACCTGCCGCAGGCAGCAAGACATCCGCTACCGCTCTTACTGCCCGACCTATCACAGAGGTTTTTTTTCCCCCTTGGCTCTTGCTGTGATGCTACAACGCAGTCCTTGCTATGAATTTTTTCGCTTACTTAACACTCTAAACTGTTTGTATACGATGTATTGTCTAGTGTAAATATGTATTGTAAATACTATGTTTAAATTATGTAATATTTAACACTGGCAAGTTAGGGCATATTTAGTTAACGTTGAAGTAAGAGAGATTGTTTTGTCGCGCCTCTGGGCGCGGGAGCGCGCCAGCGGGTAGTAATAGCAGTGACGCCGTGCTCGGAGTAAGACGTACAGTCGAGTGCTGCTAGTCCTAGCTGTCTTACATCTAACGGCTAGTGTGTGGATCTAAGTACGACGGGAAAGTAATGGTCGGCATATCTGGAAGCATGGCCGGGCAAGTCATTATGGATTAATGGGCATAGTGCTGAAGAAACGAGGACTTATATGTGAAGCGCACTGTGGGCCCAAGTCGCAACAGTAAAAGCCCGCTGCCACATTGTGTCGCTGCCGTGGACTTCCGTCGATCCACCGACAACGAGGGAAGTAAGATCTACGTAATTTTCGTAGGATAAAATTGTAGAAGGCTTGCCAGTGACTGTGCTTTTCTCTGAAGTTGAACAATTAATAACAAGCACTTTATAATCGAAGTGTTGCAGTTACATTCCACCCGACAATAACACCAAGTAGGTTCCTTTCGATCCTTACCTTATTGAACCGAGTGTGTCACGCCATTATCAAGAGAAAATATGTTAATTATCAAATTATTTGCATAGACGGTGAAGAGTACATTTCAGACTGGTTATCGTAGTTAATTGTTGCACTTAATAAGTATACGCCAACCGTAGTAACTTAATAATAAACTGAGGTAACAAATTTGATTATTAGGATTTATTTCAATACATATTCAGCTGAAGTTAATTCAAGGATATTTCATGAAACTATAAAGCTTATTCCACCTGACAATCCCCCAATTAATGAATTATTATCAGTCAAAACATAGTTAATCAATTATTGGCAATATATTTCATTATCAGTAGATTAAACTGTGCAAAGTACCTAATTTTAAAGACAGAATGACAGTCCATTATTCAAAATCTCGATAGATAATTATCTGTGTTGTCAGCATTGCACTTAGCTGACAAATTATGAACAAAATAAATGTAGTTAGATTGTTATGACATTGTTTTATATGACTACTGAACCTGACACAGCACTTACGTAGAAGTCCACACAATTATTCACGTACTTAACAGTACTGTCGCTCATCAGTTGAGCTGGTGACCGATTTTTTAATTGCTTTTACGACTTAATCATTTATTTCGGCAAAATTTCCACTGGCAAAATTTATTTCCAAATTATTTCCATTATTTCATTTACCGATCGTTATTGAATGAAATTACTCATTCAATAACGATCAAGTTATAACGTCTCCTGTTTCCCGCGGAATAATCATTATTTACTTCGGATTTGGATGCCTTATCCCGACGCGGGTCAAAATTCATAATTCACGGTCAGTGTCAACTTGTAATTTCGCAAATCCCGGGAAGCAGGGGGGTGTTATATTGCCTTGGCACTTTTTCTCCTCTGCCCTTCAAACCGCTACTCTACGTTCGACTTTCGACCCAATCTATCTCCAGATGAGCGCGTATTACTAGTTAACCATAACCAGTCATACGCAAACATCGCAGTACCCACATCCTGCGACACCTCACTTTAGTGAAAACTAACCCTTATGCGGAGATGGCAGTAGACCTTTTGAGTTGGCCAACATGCCGGTATGGGCGTGGAGTGGCTCGACAGGTACTAGCCGGTCATCTCTAGAGTTCTCCTTAAACTGCTTCCTAAAGTAACCCTAATATTAGCATCCCATTTAATCCTCGACCCCATGATTGTCACCACAAAAAAGCAACATACTCTCACTCACTACAAGTGAAGAAACTGTGGGCTGTGGCTCAGACATAGCGCTGCGGGGTTACAAACCCTCTGCTGTTGACTGTGGCCGTGTCAGTTACCGGCGACAACTCTCTGATAAGTGCAGTTGTACTCGGAGCAATGAATGGTGGTGGTGACAGGTCAGAGCGACCAGCGGGAACACTGCTGACAAGAAAGAAGGCTTTTTACTCAATTTCTGTACATGCTTCATCGAGGCACAGTGAGACAGAACATGCTTCGCTCTTTTGACCCTGGCCGGTGTTGATGTAGACGCGGCAGCTTCTATCCTGGTGACAGGAAGCTGCATAGGCGCCCCACAGTGCTGATGGCAGGACCACAGATGGACGGCAGTCTCTGTACACCGTGGTAGTGACGTCAGTAATGCGCACTTGTTCTGTCAGTGACAGCACATTGATTGGCTCCTTGGCTCCGTACACATTCACTGTAGTTGTGCAGAGACTGCTGTGCGTGAGATTCGACCCACTGCTCTCTGGCAGGAGTCAGATGGCGGCTGGCGCTATCGCAGGAGACATGGAGGGAACTCAATGCTGGCAGCAGCAGATGCTGGTGGCAGGGTGACAGTGCTGTGGCACCAAGTCACTAAGGATCTTAGTGTTGGTGGCAGCAGGTGCAGGCCACAGATGCCACTGGCAATCCCCAGTCATCTCACTGTCTTGCACGGCCCTGAAATCGTGACAGTGCTGCTGGACTCCAGCAATGAGAATTCTTCTACCTCAAAATTCGGACATATTTATATTGCTCCGAGGTGCATTTGTTTCACTAAAACCTGCCACTTACTCACATCGCCATTAACAAGAGACTTACCCTGTTGTAGTGACATCGACCCTCCTACTACGCTCGTTTCCACTGTGCAGTGCAGTTTTCTGCTGAGAGCTGCTAGCCTCGTCTCGAAATCCCTTTAAATGTGTGTTATTCTGATCCACTTGTCGCCACACTGTGGCTGCCACTTATGCCTGCCAATGCAATACTTCATGTCAGCTTCGTCACCACTTTTTGTTACATTTATTAAATGTCTGAAGATGGCCTTGTAAGCCGAAAACCGGTTAGCAATAAAAGTAATATTGTAGAACAAAAGCAAACTGGTGCTTTTCATTTATTATTTATTAAAAGACTTTTAATTTTGCTAAAAGACTATATAGTGACACTACATTAGCAATCACGTCTTAGGATATGTATTAAGTCAAGTTGTAGATGGAGCGGAGCAACTTATTGCCTATGCTTCCAGTGAACTAAATAAAGTGGAGAACAATTATTCCACAACAGAAAAAGTATGTTCAGTCTTATCTATGGTATCACATACTTCCGTTGTTATTTGTATCGCAAACACTTCAAAACTGTAACAGATCATGCAGCATTAAAATATTAGACTGAAGGATTCGACTAGTAGCTTGACCTGATGGACGTTACAGCTCAGTGAATTTGACTTTGAAGTGATACACGATACTGGAAAGACTCAAAACATTACTGGCAGCCTCAGTCGGAAAGTGTACGTAAATGCTACACTGGCCAGTGTGGCCGAACGGTTCTAGGCGCTTCAGTCTGGAACCGCGCGACCGCTACGGTCGCAGGTTCGAATCCTGCCTAGGGCATGGCTGTGTGTGATGTCCTTAAGTTAGTTAAGTTTAAGTAGTTCTAAGTTCTAGGGGACTGAAGACCTCAGAAGTTAAGTCCCATAGTGCTCAGAGCCATTTTTTGTAAATGCTACAACTTGCTGACCCAGACTGTCAGCAGTTCTATTCTTCAATGATGACAGGATGGTGTAGAAACAAACCAAGTGAAGTGTGGTCGATGTACAGTGCTGCCAGCAAGTTTACGAATTGAGGCAGATCCACAATTCAATTTTGGTGCGGTATGGAGGTCGACAGACTACAGAACGATGTGTCGCATAGAACTATTGGTGGTGAACATGAAGAGGGGCATGGAACAATATGTAAAGAACTGTACACCCCGTGCACGCAGAGTGGATCTTAGCCACCAACGAGTCCCATTGCAGAGAGGTTACCAGAGGCGAGATAACCAATCCAACTAACTGGCATGCATATTCATGGGACCTTCATATAGACACTAGCAGGAAATTGTTACGTTTTTAACTATTATTGCCGGCCGGGGTGGCCGAGCGGTTCTAGGCGCTACAGTCTGGAACCGTGCGACCGCTACGGTCGCAGGTTCGAATCCTGCCTCGGGCATGGATGTGTGTGATGTCCTTAGCTTAGTTAGGTTTAAGTAGTTCTAAGTTCTAGGGGACTGATGACCTCAGCAGTTAAGTCCCATAGTGCTCAGAGCCATTGGAACTATTATTACTCGCTTCTTGCACCTTGTATCTATGATTGCTATACTGGGTCAATAAGCAACGGCAGTAGCTCGGGCAATGGTTACCCATTGGATCTTGAAGTTTGGAATCCCAAGACCCATGATAACCAACTACCGTATTAATTTTATGTCCAAGATGAAAAGGCAATTATGTTGGCTCTTACAAATTCAGAAATTACAGACAAGCACACTGCATCTGCAGTCTAATGAGAGAACAGAGCAAGTGCAAAAGACCATAGGTAAAAGTTGATTTACTACATGAACAGTCTCCATAGTGACTGGGATACTTTACTACCATGTACAGTATCAGCTTAAAACTCAAAGGTGCACCAGAGTACATGATTTTCACTATACGTAGAAAATGCCTGTCAGGTGACGTCCCTTGTCAACATCAGATTACAGCTTCTGACATGTACTACTCTAAAGCACACGAAACCCATTTAAGGGGACCGTGGAAGCTCGGTCGCAGTTGCCGGCAGCTTGTATATGTTTGAGAGTTCAAGGTATTTTACTAGTTGGCCTAAAAGGAAGTCCTAAACACTGTTTTCTGCCGCACTGAAGTGCCAAGCCAACTGAATCACAGTATGCTCCATGAAACTGATCCATGTCATTCTAGGCTTGTGTGACCTTAGCTTGTTCGACACAGGGAAGCCTGCATATGAGTGTCCTGGGGAAGTGCTTGTGAGGTGGTGAATCTTATTCAAAGAATTGGCTCCCGTTAGCTTTTTCAGTGGCAACACGAGTGATCACCATTTGCACATGTTACATTCAGTGTCACTTAAGTAACATACAATGCCTGTAACTAATGGATCAGGGTTTGATGATCAACAGCACACATTGTGTCATGTCACGTCCCTCCTTTCGATTGCCTGCAAACATTACACCACCTATTCAGAATTTTACCAGCTTGGCGTTCCTTTTGGCACCCAGCCCAGTGAAAATCACCTCATCGCCACCTTGGACTTGGCGCTTCTCTCCTTCCTTGATCAAATAGTATCTACCCACGGTAACGTAATTTCAATGGAACTACTCCTTGGACACATAATGCAATACCACAGAGGACGTCAACAATAGCTCCTTACGTTAGAAATGTCTATGTCATCCACATTCTTGGTCTTGATTTTCATGGGCGCCGTCTATTACTACGAAAAGTGTAAAGTCAACGAAATTCCCCACTCACTGACTTTGCACTAACAATGTCGACACTCATGAAGAGACAACACAGAAGCTGGGTAGTTCCAAATATGTCTGCAAATATTTGGCCGAGTGGCCGATGAAAACAGGGAGGTAAAGACTGATTGAGAAGTATGTTCAGCATGAACAGTGCAAAAAGTATAACAGTTCGAGATACAATTGCAGCACGGATTTCGGAGGGCCAAATTCTTGGAAGAGAAGAAAAATGTGTCAGCACTGGCTGGTGCAGCTGCTCGTCGTTGTATTCACGCTATAGTAGTCACCTAGTGCAGAATTTCGCTACCACGACCACCTCAGTTCACCAGTACAACTAATCAGTTGATGACCAACAGCGTTACCGAAATGCTGGACGCTTCAGCAGCGTTACAGTAAGGATCTATATCACACTTGGGTCGTCTGCTTATTAACACGCCCAATCCTGGCAGAAGGCATCGCACTGTTGACCTCTGTGGAGTGGGATACTGTTGTGACGGCGAGAAGGCATCGTCATTCATCCACTCCTGTGGAGCAGCCCTCCTTACTGACTATCCTAAGGAATATTCTGCTTTTTGGGTTCAGTCTCCATACCGATAGGCCGAGGGTCGAACTGCTACCTCTAGCTGTTGATCTTCTGGACATTCGCCATTGCCAGGCAGGTGCCAAGGCTGGGGTTCACTCCCAGCCATGCTGGCTTCACTTGCGATGGCTGGTGCATATCAACAGCCCACCTTACTAGTGACACAGCTGTGTTCGAGTGCAGCAGCAGCATCTGCTGCTACTGGACTGGAATGCTTACCGCATAAGGCTGCCATGATTCTGACGCGCACTGAGTTTGGCAGCCGCAAGTAATTTTATGACAATGCTTCGCTGCTGAGGGCTGTGGGTTTGACACCCACTCCACCTGTGGATGTGAGCTCAAGACCACTGTTGTAATCTGAACCAAAATAAATAAATCAATTGTTACCAAGCTGAACGTGAATGAATTTGCCTTCCACCAGAGAACCCAATACAATAAGAGTAAAGTACTGAAACGAGACGTAACGTATATGAATACTAAGTAAGACTATTTTAATGGAAGAAGTATATTCTATCTGGCATACATTTAAAAGCTAACAAACCTAATGGAATCCTTTTCTTCTTTTCTGTTTTTTTTTCTGAAGAAGATTAATTGAAAATGGAAATATGGCCAATGTCATATCTTGCTGTTTGTTTGGTTGTCATTTATTATACGAGTACACATACTGATTACATGTAAAAAAAAACTCTGTGCCAATTTTCTTAGAATTATTTTCCAGTTTTGTAAAAATATTATTTACAGGTAAAATAAGTATAAAACAACCAAACTAGATGTAAAATAAAGAAAAAGGAGAAGAAGATGGTTGAAAGAGAAGAGAGACAAAGAGAAAAAGTGGGAAAGAGTGAAAATAAGTATTGGTTAACGCCAGTACACTTTTCATTAAAGTAAAGTCATCTAGACAAGTAGCAAAGTATAGTAACAAGTGGGACAGTAAAGTACACAACGCACAAGACTTGCGTTCTGGAAATGCAGGGTTCAAATCTCCATCCAACCATTCATGTTTGACTTTTCTTGGCTTCAATAAATCACTTATGGCAATGCTGAATAATTGCTTTGGAAAGAGAATGACTGATTTCCTGTTACATCCCTATGCGATCTGAACAATTCCTGTCTCTAATGGCAAAATCAGTGGAATGTTAATTCCTTGCTTGTTGCGCTGAATGTACACTCAAATAAAAATATAATAATCTAATTCTATTTGCAAGGAATAATTTTATAAAATTAAACATGTGGCTACTGATGGTACAGTTACCAAAATTTTGTTGTGAAAAGCGAGCAGGAGATGGGTATATGAGCAGCAGATGGTTATACCTCTGATCAGCATTCGTATGTGTAGCTCATTTCTGTATTTTGAGTGTAACGTAAGAGTTGATAAGCAAACTTGTTAACACTATAGCCAATTTTTTTAAAAGTGCGGAACACATTTATAAATTCTGCATGATACTAAAAGTAATAACACATCACTGAATACATGAAAAATTGATAGGTGTACAAACCTGACCATCTGTTGCAGAAGAGAAAAACTCTGTCCCTGTTTTAGAATTAAGCCACAGCACATTGTGGACAGGATCCCTGTGACTCGCTTCCAACAGACTTGTTTCCGCTGGAATGGAACCTCTACGGACGTCCCATATTGCCACTTGGCCACTATACAAGCCACTAACAAGACCATGAGGGTCCTTTGGATTGTACTGAAGGCACACAAGCGGTACTGAAGGCTTCATGATTAACTGTGGTTTGTTTGGATTTTCTAAAACACAAACAGAAACAAAAATATTGCATTTTAAATGGATCTATTTATTCCTCATCTAGGGTTCTGTCTTCAAAATTTTGTCTTTCATTTACAATTAATAGCTGTTTCGGCAGATTGTTACTATTTACAATTTCAGATGAAATTTAGCTGATCTGTTTGTAGTCTGTGGAAAAATATTTGCTTATGATCGAATTTTATGACAGTTAATTCAGAATGTATAATCCTATCAGTTTTTAATATTGGCTCTGTGACTCTATGGGGTTATCACCATTTCCTGTAAACAATTTCTTTGTGAAAACGTATTAGCCCTTCTGTGGTGGTGCTCATATTATTAACTTAAATTTTCATAGTTGTCTATAAGAGTTATGTAAATAATTAAATTTGAATACACTAAATTGTGTAATTGCCAGAAACATACACTGGAGTCTTCTGGACGCCTCACGCCAGTCCTAATATAACAAGAATCAAAATAGCGCCAAATGTCAGTTTTAGTTTTTTTAGTGTTACAGCCGTTTCATTGTTGCCGCATTTCATATTGTATTAAGAGACCCATATTTGTCTAGTGCCGTTGTTCTAACTGCTTTCCAAGTGAAATAAAAATCTTGTAATCAGTTTGCTTACTATCACTGTACGGTGACGACTCAAGGGTGTACAGTATGTGTACATATAAAGGAAACGAAAGACAAATATAGAAATTACTTGAAGAAGTTGAAGCAGAAGAAACGTAAATCAGATTCAGAATCATCAGATGAGTCCGAAGAACAGGCATATGAAACTGATACAGTAACAGATGGTGATAATTTGAAATAAGTTTTGAAAACAACAATTTCTACTTGAGGAAAAAAAAAACAACAGAATGGAAGTAGAAGCGTCAACCAAGAAACGTTACAAAACCGCCTCAGTCTGTGTCGCGTGCCACCAAGAGCTGTTGCAGGACGATTGATTCACGGATCCAGTCATATGGCTCCTTCCGTGTATAGCGATTTTACGACTATGACTAGTGGGGCCTGAAGATGGCATCAATGTAATGCTGAAACTGGTAGCACATAGAAGTTCATAAAATAAAATAAATTTCTACAATACATACGGCTGTTGGTAAATTATTGCATCAAGAAAAAAAATAAGACGGGATGTCCAGATCAAACATACAATACTATAAAATGTAATAACTTGAGAAGTAACTGAAATATTTATTGATGGTATGTTTCTACAAGTATGGTAACTCAAAATGATTTTTTACAGAAATACGCGTAGATATGCACTCCATTAATGGCGCGACAAGCATTCATCTTATAACCTCCTTTCAAGACGCTATCCATTCCATTCAACTGCTCTTCCAAGTCCTTTGCTGTCTCTGACAGAATTACAATGTCATCGGCGAACCTCAAAGTTTTTATTTCTTCTCCATGTATTTTAATGCCTACTCCGAATTTTTCTTTTGTTACCTTTACTGCTTGCTCAATATACAGATTGAATAACATCGGGGAGAGGCTACAACCCTGTCTCACTCCCTTCCCAACCACTGCTTCCCTTTCTTGTCCCTCGACTCTTATAACTGCCATTTGGTTTCTGTACAAATTGTAAATAGCCTTTCGTTCCCTGCATTTTACCCCTGCCACCTTTAGAATTTGAAAGAGAGAATTCCAGTCAACATTGTCAAAAGCTTTCTCTAAGTCTACAAATGCTAGAAACATAGGTTTGCCTTTCCTTAATCTAGCTTCTAAGATAAGTCGTAGTGTCAGTATTGCCTCACGTGTTCCAATATTTCTACGGAATCCAAACTGATCTTCCCCGAGGTCGGCTTCTACTAGTTTTTCCATTCGTCTGTAAAGAATTCGTGTTAGTATTTTGCAGCTGTGGCTTATTAAACTGATTGATCAGTAATTTTCACATCTGTCAACACCTGCTTTCTTTGGGATTGGAATTATTATATTCTTCTTGAAGTCTGAGGGTATTTCGCCTGTTACGTACATCTTGCTCACCAGATGGTAGAGTTTTGTCAGGACTGGCTCTCCCAAGGCCGTCAGTAGTTCCAATGGAATGTTGTCTACTCTGGGGGTCTTGTTTTGACTCAGGTCTTTCAGTGCTCTGTCGAACTCTTCACACAGTATCGTATCTCCCATTTCATCTTCATCTACATCCTCTTCCATTTCCATAATATTGTCCTCAAGTACATCGCCCTTGTGTAGACCCTCTATATAATCCTTCCACTTTTCTGCTTTCCCTTCTTTGCTTAGAACTGCGTTTCCATCTGAGCTCTTGATGTTCATACAAGTGGTTCTCTTATCTCCAAAGGTCTCTTTAATTTCCCTGTAGGCAGTATCTATATTACCCCTAGTGAGATAAGCCTCTACATCCTTACATTTGTCCTCTAGCCATCCCTGCTTAGCCATTTTGCACTTCCTGTCGATATCATTTTTGAGACGTTTGTATTCCTTTTTGCCTGCTTCATTTACTGCATTTTTATATTTTCTCCTTTCATCAATTAAATTCAATATTTCTTCTGTTACCCAAGAGTTTCTACTAGCCCTCGTCTTTTTACCTATTTGATCCTCTGCTGCCTTCACAATTTCATCCCTCAAAGCTACCCATTCTTCTTCTACTGTATTTCTTTGCCCCATTCCTGTCAATTGTTCCCTTATGCTCTCCCTGAAACTCTGTACAGCCTCTGGTTTAGTCAGTTTATCCAGGTCCCATCTCCTTAATTTCCCACCTTTTTGCAGTTTCTTCAGTTTTAATCTACAGTTCATAACCAGTAGATTGTGGTCAGAGTCCACACCTGCCCTGGAAATGTCTTACAATTTAAAACCTGTTTCCTAAACCTCTGTCTTACCATTATATAATCTATCTACCTTTCAGCATCTCCAGGGTTATTCCATGTATACAATCTTCTTTCATGATTCTTAAACCAAGTGTTAGCTATGATTAAGTTATGCTCTGTGCAAAATTCTACCAGGCGGCTTCCTCTTTCATTTCTTAGCCCCAATCCATATTCACCTAATATGTTTCCTTCTCTCCCTTTTCCTACTCTTGAATTCCAGACACCCATGACTATTAAACTTTGTCTCCCTTCACTACCTGAATAATTTCTTTTATCTCATCATACATTTCGTCAATTTATTCGTCATCTGCAGAGCTAGTTGGCATATAAACTTGCACTAATGTAGTAGGCGTGGGCTTCGTGTCTATCTTGGCCACAATAATGCGTTCAGTATGCTGTTTGTAGTAGCTTACCCGCACTCCTATTTTTTTTATTCATTATTAAACCTACTCCTGCATTACCCCTATTTGATTTTGTATTTATATCCCTTTATTCACCTGACCAAAAGTCTTGTTCCTCCTGCCACCGAACTTCACTAATTCCCACTATATCTAACTTTAACCTATCCATTTCCCTTTTTAAATTTTCTAACCTACCTGCCCGATTAAGGGATCTGACATTCCATGCGCGCTCCGATCCGTAGAACACCAGTTTTCTTTCTCCTGATAACAACGTCCTCTTGAGTAGTCCCCTCCCGGAGATCCGAATGGGGAACTATTTTATCTCCGGAATATTTTACCCAAGAGGACGCAATCATCATTTAATTATACAGTAAAGCTGCATGCCCTCGGGAAAAATTACGGGTGCAGTTTCCCCTTGCTTTCAGCCGTTCGCAGTACCAGAACAGCAAGGCCATTTTGGTTAATGTTACAAGGCCAGATCAGTCAATCATCCAGAGTGTTGCCCCTGAAACTACTGAAAAGGCTGCTGCCCCTCTTCAGGGAGAACCACACGTTTGTCTGGTCTCTCAACAGATACCCCTCCGTTGTGGTTGCACCTACGGTACGGCTATCTGTATCGTTGAGGCACGCAAGCCTCCCCCCCAACGGCAAGGTCCATGGTTCATGGGGGGAGGGGACTTTTCTTATATGGGGTAATTTTGGGGAATCAACATCCATATCTTCACATTTTGAAGTTACTTCACCCCAGAATGATTCAAAATTGATTCTCATAAATTTAATAGAAGTTAGAAGAGTGGAAATCATCTTATTGGCCTCCTCTAAGTGTAGGGATTTCCTCTGTAGTGCTATGTTTACGGTATCAATGTGACCAAACAGTTTTACCAAAAGTGATAACATGAAAAAGGAATCATATGTCTGCATATTAATCAAAAAGCCGTTTGCTTTGGCCCCAGTGTCTGAACTGTCATTTCTTGAAATATTTAGAAAAAACTCTTGAAGTTCAGTATAGTTGGACAAAACTGAAGACATTGCTAAGTTTCTTACGGTCCACCTTGTAGGACAGAGTGGTTTCAGATTTGTAGAGGCATCTGCCTTCAGGTGAGCAAAAAGCTCTAATTTTTTAGGTGAATCTCTCACAAAATGTATTAAGTCCTTCATAACATTCAGTGCATTGCGACATACTGGAACTGCTTTCACAGTGTCTTATAGTGTTAGATTTAAACAGTGTGCAAGGCAGTGCACAAACATAGCTCTCTTCTCCATTTCCACAAACTTTGCCTGGACACCATTATATAATCCGGCTATGTTAGCTGAACCGTCAAAGCATTGGCCCCTACAATTAGATGTAGGCAAATCAAATCGTCTTAAAATGTCGATAATAATATCAAACAGAGTCTTAGCTGTGGTACTTAGTATTGAGTATAGCCCTAAAAAATATTCTTCTATCTCTAGCGAAGCATCAACAAATCTTACACAGATACTAAATTGCTCTTTGGTGGCTATGTCTGTTGTTTCGTCTGCTATTATTGCAAAATACTCTGCACTGTTGATATCCGCCAATAATTTTCTGAGAAGTGTATGACTTAAAATGGCCAAAATTTCGTTTTGCACATCATGGGATGTCCATTTGCAAGTTTCGCGCTGTAGCCATATTAAAAGTAGCTTGTTATCTTCACATCGAAGGCGTAATAAATTGTCAAAGTTACTTGTTTCATCAGTATGCCCACGTATTGCAAGCCCCTGCACTGCTAAATAACGGGAGGAAGATATGATTTTTAGTAAACAAGCTCTGTTTTCTTTCACTTGTGTCAGTTTTTCTTTGGAGATCTGGCTAAATCCATTGACATTCGATTTTAAGGATTTGAATTTCAGTACAGCTTCTCTGTGGCAGCCCAATGCTTTATGCGCTTTCAACTTTTCTACCCCTTTCTTCCAGTTCGAAAAACCAGTTTCCATGAAAGTTTTTTCCATTTTGTGAGAAAACTGAAAGCGACTTTCTTCAAAGATATGTTTGCAAATTTTGCAAAAAATAACATCTTTTGCCTTATTGTAATCGATCCATGCAAACTGCTGTTTCCAAGAGGGCTGATAACAACGCTGTTTTTTTCGGGAACAGTGTTTTTTGTCATCGCCACAGTTCCGTCACTATCTGTGACTTTGTTGTCACACACAGCACCACTAACACCAGGTCTAGGTTCAGCATCGCTAACACTTGCTACATTGTCACATTTCTTCCTAATTATAAACTTGTCCATTTTAAACTGGACAGTAAGGGACGAAAGATCAACAACTGAACCGAGTCACAGTAAGACTAACTGACCACTGGCGATTCCCAGCTCCGGAATATTTACGTTCGCTACCAACATTAGCTGCGGTCTGAGTATCAGTACTGTGCGCCTAACAAGAAGTAGCCATTTAACAATAGTGTTGATTATTGTCAGGGCCGGCTCTAGGAAGGGGGGGGGGGGGGAGGGGCGAACCGTGCCATTGCCCAGGGCGGCAAATCCATCTTGCGTAAATGAAGGAATGTGAGAATAAATTGGAAATACAAATTATTCACAAAATCAAGGGTGCTATTAAAAATTATCTATGGTACAGAAACAGTATACTCCGATTTACGAAAGAAACGTTTCCTCCAACAAAAATGGCTTAATATGTATTGCACTGTAAACGTATCACTGACCGCTGCTTTGATCTTAAAGACATATTCACAACAAAGAGACGAATGAGTGTGATATGTGAAAATAAGGCATCATGTATGAAATATATTGTGGGAAAAGTTGACTATGTCGAAAAAGGGTGGGGGGGGGGACCTTGACATGTTAGCGCAGGGCGGCAAAATCCGGAGCCGGTGCTGATCTGTGTGGTGTTGTACCTAATGATAGTCAATAGAATTTACAAAAATGAATGAAGAGTCTTAGAGTCTTTAACGTTACCCAGTCCTTCTAGCGATCGCCATCAAATTCGGTGTCACTATTGCTCACTAGTTTCTTTTATAAGCTGCCAGCAGGCTGCTGTGGGAGGAAGTGGAGCTCGTCCTAGCTGCCAAAGCGCTGCGAGCTCATGGTCTTGTGAGCTTTCGTTCCCCACATACCTCCGTACAGTAAAAGTGTGCGAATAGTACAGATGCAGGGGACAAACCCTGTCACGACAGTTCGTCATATGCAGAGGTTGGATCGGTATTTTCTTCCTACATAATCATTACATATTATTATGCAAAAATGTATGTGCAAGTTTTAACAAATTTCTCAGTAAAGAATGAGGAAGGGGGAGATAGCGGTGAGAAATGCATGTTTGAAAATTGGGGGGGAGGGCGAGGCCCCTACTTTTAACTATTGGGGGGGGGGGGGCACAAAGTACCTTGCCCCCCCCTAAGTCGGCGCCACTGGTTGCAAACAAAGCTCACCAAACAGGAGAAGTAGTATCATTACTGTAATCACCAGTAGGATTGTCATCTCAGTTGCAACGAAGGCCATATCTTATACCTGGCTTTATTTACCGTTAGATTTGGCGACTAGCGGCTCCAGTTTTCAACGAGTCCGAGAAATCAACTTACAGTAATAGCAAAAAAATGCTTCAAATGGCTCTGAGCACTATGGGACTTAACATCTATGGTCATCAGTCCCCTAGAACTTAGAACTACTTAAACCTAACTAACCTAAGGACATCACACAACACCCAGCCATCACGAGGCTGAGAAAATCCCTGACCCCGGCGGGAATAACCCGGGAACCCGGGCGTGGGAAGCGAGAGCGCTACCGCACGACCACGAGCTGCGGACACAGTAATAACACAACGAGTTGATCAGCTATTTGCAACAGCGAAGTTTTGTGCAGAACTGGGTGAAATAATGTTTAGGAGTGAATTGCAAAGAAACTATGAACTGAGTTAACAAATTTTAATTTGCAAAAGAGCTTTAAATTACGTACAGCTCTGAGTTGTAAAGAATGGTGACTATAGCGAACGTTATTCCGATGGCTGATACCGAGCAAACCGGTGGTGATAATGTTAATAAATAAGGGCGATTGGACATTTCAGGTAATGTAGAACAGTTTTGAATTTGGTAATTCTACAAATTGTATAACACAAGATGATGGCATTTGTGATTTAGATTCAACAGTGCTAGTTCAACACAGGCAGTTAGATATGAAAGAGGTTCAAATGGTTCAAATGGCTCTGAGCACTATGGGACTTAACTTCTGAGGTCATCAGTCCCCTAGAAGTTAGAACTACTTAAACCTAACTAACCTAAGGACATCACACACATCCATGCCCTAGGCAGGATTCGAACCTGCGACCGTAGCGTTGGCGCGGTTCCAAACCGTAGCGCCTAGAACCGCTCGGCCACCTAGGCCGGCTATGAAAGAGGAACGAGTATAGTCAGCAATGATTTTGTGGTGGTATCACTAATCCACTACACCACAATGACTGAACGAGCCTAGCGCTAACTACACATTGTCACAGTCAACATGGCTACAATTGTTCACTCTCGTTCTGGTTTTGTTCTTATGTGTGAGAAATAAGTATTATCTGATATACCGTATAACAGAGTAGTTATTTTACGAGGATAATATATAATACTCAAGCTCCCATTGTAGTGACCACTAAAAATGAAAATGAACAATAACAGTGTGAAAGAATGTCGTCGGGAATAATGGATTCACTGACTCAAGCACAACAAACTGGAAACGAGACGGAACAATACTTACCGCTCGACCTAGGACTGCGATCCACACCTATTAATAAAATATTTCATTACAAAACGGAGTGATAGATGAAAATGAGCAAGACAGGAGTACATGTGCGCGACATGAAAATGTTAAGCTTCACGGATTCTGGCCGAAGCGACATCAGCTCTGTTTCACACATACTGGGTGCATATTTCAGCAGCGTTGGGAGTCAGTAACTGATAAATTTGATATAGTGCATTTGTATCTGGACTTAGAAGTCGTAGGGAAATAGAAGAATTCTTGCCATAACAAAATTATGCTGCAAGGAAATAGAAGAGTTCTTGTCATAACAAAATTACGCCGCACTGCACGAAGTTCTTATATAGCATTACCCACTGCCACCAGAACTGCGATTAAAAAAAAATCGCTGATCTAAATGTGGGTGACAAGTCGTCATCACAAGTACTTAAAGCCCTACATACATCAGCAGGTCCTGAATTTCTGGCTGAAAAATCTTTATGTGTTATTACGGCTTCAAAAACTTCCAGCCAACATCCGTGCCGTCATTGCAGCACAAATACACTTACTATTGCAAGTCTTATCAAGAAAGGCAGACATATCACTAACGGCTGAAGTGAAGGTTCTGCACGTATAAAAATCAACAACAGCCCCTGAACGCGCGTGGTTGCGGAAGCTGACGTCACAGACCCCGGAACACCCATAAATGCCTGTCACCAGCAGCACCATGGAGTAGCTGGCAGCACAAGTGGCAAAACACAACCTACAAGTAACGACATACCAACAGCAGCTACGAAGTTGGAAAAAAAGAAGCAGAAAAATGCCACTCCACAAGGCTCGCCAGAGTGCTGGTACCGCAGGTATTTCAGCAACTCTGCCCAACAACGTAGTCAGCCCTACAACCACACAGAATTCAAAGATGTACGTTAAAGAGTGATAATGTTCATCAGTAACAGCATAGGCTCTCAGATCTGAGAAGATGTGCAAACACCACATTATTTGCAGTCAGCCAGTCACACAAATTGTTCATCCACAATCACTCATCAGGTGAAGAGATCTTGACTGCTACTGGTTCAGAAGTCAGTGTTGACCCAAGTCCTGCTACCACAGGTATTGCAGCAACTCTGCCCATCAACGTACTCAGCCCTACAACTACACAAACTTCAAAGATGCGCGTTAAAGAGTGCTAATGTTCATCAGTAGCAATATACGCTCTGAGATCAGAGAAGATGTGCAAACACCACTTTATTTGCAGTCAGCCAGTCACACAAATTGTTCATTCACAATCATTCATCAGCTGAATAGTTCCTGATTGACACTGGTTCAGAAGTCAGTGTTAATCCAAGAAGGACCAGTGACATACTGATGGCAGAAATTCAGCATATAAATACAATGGTCAACACCAGAGTCCATACCTATGGTGAAAAGCAGTTAGCGTTACACCTCGGTTCGAACTTCCTCCTGACACAGGCTTTCGCTGATCAGCTGATCACAAGATTTTTTCAACTTTTTGCAAAAAAGCTGCTATTTATTTAATGGCTGAATATTATCTTACTAAGCGAAAAAAAAATCGCGAGAAGATAACTCACTTGACCTACCTCCACTAACCTAAGTCACCCGACCGCCACCTCTTCCTATGAACTGGCACCAAGTTTTAATTTTGGCTGTAAACAAAATTCAATTCCCATATCTCTACTAAGCTAAGAAAATGGCGGGAAAGAAAAGACACTTGTACTAACCTTAGTCGCCAGACCGCCACCTCCTTCTAAGGATTCGTGGGAAAAGGACTTGGACATAACTCTTTATTTAAACAATTCCATGCAGTTGTGTTCACCACAAGGTCAGGACTCCAAATTACTTAGTACACATCGCTACCACCAGAGGGCGTTCTAATCTGTGATGTTATCCAAGATGGCGACACCCAGTGTATTCACCAAGAGCTCCAGACTCCAACTGACTTAGTACACATCGCCACTGCCAGAGGGCGCTGTCGTGATGTCAGGTGATGACACAAGTACCGTTATTCAAGATGGCGGCGTACAGTGTTTCACGAGGCCTAGTACATATTGACACCACCAGAGTGCAACTACTGTGGACTTGGAATGAATTCGCGAATGACAAACAGTGCAGTTATCTTTTATATCTGTACAGTACCTGAAAAAATTTTACTATGCCTACACTCACACAGGCTGTCACCATTCTAACCAGTCTTACGGAAGCACCATCAGCCTTTTCTTTCTTTCTACAGATGTGACATTCAGCGCCATGCAAAATCATTCCTTTTACATCAGAGCAACCTCAGCGGATCGAAGTCGATGTCTGAACTCTTCTGCAAATTCGAGATCGTTTCCCCTCGGCACAAACGCGTTAGATAGTTTCCACTCTCGAATACTGATGTCGGCCGTGTAACTGTTTCCAAATCATCCCTATAATTTACAAGCCAACTAAGGTCTTTCCCATGTCTAGCTTTCTTTCTACATACGTGACATTCAGCGACATACAAAACCATCCCTTTTACATCAGAGCAATCTCAACGGACCGAAGTCGATGTCAGAAATCTTCTGCAGATTCGAGATCGATTCCCCTCAGCACAAACACGTTACTGCTTCTGCTCCGAACGTGCTCGCTTTCTACAGGCCTCTCCAGACTGTGTGATTACAAGAACACACTTAGTTTCACATTGTTCACAATAATATTATACTTCTCTATATCAAGCACTAGGCAGCATCTTACCTATCGCTAGCGCAACATAATTCCCAAGATATAGAATAGAAATTATTTCTCTACCAACCCAAAACTTTACCCAGGTGCCGCGTACTGTAAACCACTCATTAACTAGAAACAAACATATGAAAAATGATATTTCCACTCTCTAATACCGATGTCGGTGATCTAACACATTCCAAATCAGCCCTATAATTTACAGGCCAACTAAAGTATTTCCCATGTCTAGAGAACAGGGAAACCTATCTTCGCCATAGCACATGCACACACCACAATCGATTTTCTCTCAACTAAATAAAAGCGCGAAATGTGCAGAAAGCAGTCAACTGAACAATCTACATGGGAGGGAATTACAGTCCAGCGCAAACGCACTTCCATACACAATCTTCACAAATTTCCACTTGATCACTAAAGCCGCTCAACACATACTAAGTATTAGTTCGCTATTCGGTCCTCTAGAGGACGGCAATGTTAACTTACATACATTCTTGCACTCCAACAGGCCTCTGCATTCGGACAGCTGATGCCGTTAATGGGAAACGTGAATCATTCCCACCACAGGCCATACATACAAGCAATTGTTCCAGAAAACTGGTCACATATATCTTTTATAATTATACTTACAATTAAATTTTACGATCGTGGTGTCGATTGAATGACATTCGATAATGAGCTAAGTGTCGCAAATACACACCGCTGTCGGTAGAGACTCTGGAAATACAAGTATCACTAAATTTCTTATGACTTGGCATACTCTTCCCTTTGCTATCACAGTACTCAAACTCAAATCCATACCGCCTTACGACTGGACACAGTCATTTCAGTTCCACAAACACATACTTTATAAACCTGATGCTCAAATGCGAACATATCTCGCATCCCACAATACTAATTATAATACTTCGTCAACAGATGATTGCCTACGATAGAAAATGGTGTTCATGTCTCTTAGATTTCTTCCTATGAATGCTACCTCTGTGTCGTAGAAAGAGAGACATAATCCACCAGATGTTTAAAAAACAGAAACCGATGGCTACAACTACTGGATGTTCCTGTCACAAGCGGTCTTAGTTCTACAGGTGCACACAAGTATCCATGTTAAAAAGCTATACCCCCTGTACGAATCTAAATATGACATTACCTCTGAATGAGATCATTTTTTCCAGACAAATACCGTGACGATGATCGTAGGAGTGTGTAAGCCCACGATGCAGCCTCAGGGTAAAATTACCACATTTCGAAAGTGATTCAGCTAAGGAACGTAGTAAGTAAGCGGTATTTGACACTCTCTAAAACTGATAATTATATACTATTTCTAGCCCATTCTGTCTCGATACCATGTCATAGGTTCTGCTATACAGAGTGTTACAAAAAGGTACGGCCAAACTTTCAGGAAACATTCCTCACACACAAAGAAAGAAAATATGTTATGTGGACATGTGTCCGGAAACGCTTACTGTCCATGTTAGAGCTCATTTTATTACTTCTCTTCACATCACATTAGTCATGGAATGGAAACACACAGCAACAGAACGTACCAGCGTGACTTCAAACACTTTGTTACAGGAAACGTTCAAAATGTCCTCCGTTAGCGAGGATACATGCATCCACCCTCTGTCGCATGGAATCCCTGATGCGCTGATGCAGCCCTGGAGAATGGCGTATTGTATCACAGCCGTCCACAATACGAGCACGAAGATTCTCTACATTTGGTACCGGGGTTGCGTAGACAAGAGCTTTCAAATGCCCCCATAAAAGAAAGTCAAGAGGATTGAGGTCAGGAGAGCGTGGAGGCCATGGAATTGGTCCGCCTCTACCAATTCATCGGCCACCGAATCTGTTGTTGAGAAGCGTGCGAACACTTCGACTGAAATGTACAGGAGCTCCATCGTGCATGAACAACATGTTGTGTCGTACTTGTAAAGGCATATGTTCTAGCAGCACAGGTAGAGTGTCCCGTATGAAATCATGATAAAATGCTCCATTGAGCGTAGGTGGAAGAACATGGGGCCCAATCAAGACATCACCAACAATGCGTGCCCAAACGTTCACAGAAAATCTGTGTTGATGACGTGATTGCACAACTGCGTGCGGATTCTCGTCAGCGCACACATGTTGATTGTGAAAATTTACAATCTGATCACGTTGGAATGAAGCCTCATCCGTAAAGAGAACATTTGCACTGAAATGAGGATTGACACATTGTTGGATGAACCATTCGCAGAAGTGTACCCATGGATGCCAATCAGCTGCTGATAGTGCCTGCACACGCTGTACAAGGTACGGAAACAACTGGTTCTCCCGTAGCACTCTCCATACAGTGACGTGGTCAACGTTACCTTGTACAGCAGCAACTTCTCTCACGCTGACATTAGGGTTATCATCAACTGCACGAAGAATTGCCTCGTCCATTGCAGGTGTCCTCGTCGTTCTAGGTCTTCCCCAGTCGCGAGTCATAGGCTGGAATGTTCCGTGCTCCCTAAGACGCCGATCAATTGCTTCGAACGTCTTCCTGTCGGGACACCTTCGTTCTGGAAATCTGTCTCGACACAAATGTACCGCGCCACGGCTATTGCCCCGTGCTAATCCATACATCAAATGGGCATCTGCCAACTCCGCATTTGTAAACATTGCACTGACTGCAAAACCACGTTCGTGATGGGCACTAACCTGTTGATGCTACGTACTGATGTGCTTGATGCTAGTACTGTAGAGCAATGAGTCGCATGTCAACACAAGCACCGAAGTCAACATTACCTTCCTTCAATTTGGCCAACTGGCGCTGAATCGAGGAAATACAGTACATACTGACGAAACTAAAATGAGCTCTAACATGGAAATTAAGCGTTTCCGGTCACATGTCCACATAACATCTTTTCTTTATTTATGTGTGAGGAATGTTTCCTGAAAGTTTGGCCGTACCTTTTTGTAACACCCTGTATATCCACTGAGTTATAGGCGATGACTGATTGAGAAGGAACACATACAGTAGTAGTAGATGACGTGCCAATTGAGGTCGTATGAAATGTACGCTATCTTTTTCAGATCTCTAGTCGTACGCTATCTGCTAGAAATGATGCGCATGGTTTGGAATCAGGTCTTTCCATTCAGGCACATACCTGCATCGGATCACACTCAAAAGTGAATCATATTTCTCACATTCCTATGTCTCGAAACGAGTCACCTTCCTCGAACCTAGCCACCCCCTACGCATCTTGCAGCAGCGCCCATTTCTACAGCTTCGCGCATGTGATCGTTCCATTTTAAGTTGTAACTGAGCAGAAGTCAGAGAAAGACATATCCACCACCTTCTGCATCCCGTGTAGAAACAGAACGACCTTAGTTAGTGCAACAGGACCGTGTTTTGACCATTCGACGGAAAAGCGCGCAATGTGCTACGTCCCCAAACTACGTACAAGTACTACAGATCCGCGTCCATTCAAATCAATCAGCCCAACATGTTATCATCCTTATTCTCTACCCCAACATAGAAAAATTACGAACTATAGAACTTCCAGTAACTTCATTCCATATATAAGTCACCTAGACACCGATGCTGACGCAATTACGCAGAGCTGCGGTGGCGCCCAAGCGTGGAGAAAGAGATTTCGCAATGCTCCCCCAGAATACCGCAGCGTGCAGCCACCCACGCATTCCTAACCATTTACCAAGTCCATCACCTCAAACTGCTGCTGCTACTGCCACCTATTAAATATACAGGCATGCCACTTTAAACTTTGATCACCTTTACTCTAGGCGAATGATCCCATAGACTATACTAAGTCACAAGAGACGCTCCCTCTGATCCTAGTTCAAACACTGTTTTCTAACACGCCTTTGTACAGTGTCAAACATTTCCCTTTTTCTGTCATGACTTTAAGACCTGGGCCAGATTCTAAACTGACATTGAGAAGTTCTTATCCACGGCCTCTCGCATGGAGTAAATCATGTACTTATGGCAGATAGCATAACACTGGATCATTTAAATAAAAGACATTTACAACATAAGCAAACTGTAACAGTTTTACTGCGTTGGCGTAGGTCACCAAACTACAGCCCGAAGTTGACTCAGGAGCTATACATTTAGACTCGTCTCTCACACTGACCGAATAGCTCACGACTCTGCGTTCCGTTTCGACTGATTCCTAATATTGCACTCATGTATGCGATCACTGTTTCGCCGCTAGCAATCCCCGAGAAGTTGCTGCCCATCCACAAAATAATCGATATCAGTCAATCGTTATGTGGCAACTAGTGCACGAGTAGGATGGAAAAGACACCATCGATGTACTCTAATAATAAACATCACATATGATAGCGCGAAGAATTTTACAATTTCAACACCGGCCACTCATGTTATAGCAAATTTCCCCAATTTCAATATCATAGCTAAACCAGCCCCTCTCCACTTTGTGAGTATCATTGTGAACATGGATAGATGACTGTGCAGTACGTCCATTCAGTGTTAATTCTCGAACACATAAATCATCAAAGTATACAGACACCGTTCCTCATATTTCTATCACCTCGAGCATAGTGTTTAATTTACAATCTATCTCGCTGCGTATGGGAGTCACCGAGCATTCTCGCTGTCTTAGGGTAAAATTGGAGAGTGAATGACCCTCCTCACACTGTTATTGACCAGACCGCCCTGCAGCACCATTAGCGAATTAATCTGCAGCTGACCACAAGAAGACCTCTACACTCCATGTCTCGTGAATGAATCGAGCTTTCCGAGTCCTCACCCATCTCGAGATGCATCCATGTCGAGGAGCTTAGCACTCCTTATTGATGTATAGTAACAGATTTCAAAGTGTAAGTAAGACGGTTAACAAGAACAAGAAAAGAATAATTTTTATGCGATGGAGCTCCAGACAGATGGAGTTCGACGCATTTTTACGTAAATCAATCAAGCTATCAACTCTAAAGTATTGTTCTTGAGTCTAGGATCGGTACCTAGAAGGTATTAATAAGAGAGAACATAAACACACACAATCCTAAGGCTACAACGTTCTGTACTTAAAACGGACTGTGATGTTAGATCGCCTACGTTTCCGACGTATCAGTCGTATGGATTGTAGCATTGCTAATATTCCATTGTGAGAAATATATTTCAAGCGCATGACATACTTCCTTCTTCACGGTTTCTCTACGATAAACTATGTTATCGAACTGTAAAACGAAAAAACTACTTCCATAAAAGACTTTCTCTGCGTGATACGAGCACAATATAGCTTTCCCGAGACGTATAGTATCCACTGTTCAATCCGACCACGGTTCAGAAATTATACGATGCCTGCATCAGGCCTATATAGAATGATCGTTAATAGCGTAGGATACATCCTACAAGGAAACAGATAAGCACATAGCAGCAGCGTCTGACATGTAAAAATTACAAGTCATTTCGTCACTAACTCTGTAAAAAGCACATCTGTAGGGCAAATGTGTACACAGGAATTGCAGCGCCTCACAAGCTCCTATCGCTAACTTAGTTATGACTCTGAAGTCTCGATTTTACACCCAAGATGCGACAGGGGGGATGGAGTACATCGCATAAATCAAAGATCGTATAGAGGACTGTGTCAATTTCATCACGCATGAGATGGAAGTCCTCTGATGACAGACAGGTTTACCGTTAACGATCGCAAGTAGACAGTGCTTTAAACCACATACAGAACACGTGGCTGTATAGGAGTAGAACGCAGGCTATGTCACACGGCCGATGCATCCGGACAGAACACTGGAAAAAAATTGACCTGCAGCAACTTCTCCTTTTCTAGAATGCCTCAGTCAGCCATTAAATCGTACCTCGTTACAGCTCTATCTCAATCGATCACTCCACCCTTTCTCTGATATTCTTTAACGCAGATGCAAATAAGTTTAGAGGCGAATTGTTCTCTGTTCTCCTGAAAAGCATCAAATATAGTAGTCAACTAGCGTGTATCACTGGTACCTCAATAGACATACAGTATAATGTGCCTCGACGGAAAAAAGAATTTACTGCCTCCCTGATTCCCCTCGTTCCGATGTCGACATTTTATCGGATTCCTCTTCTTGCTGCATACTTCTTTCCATGTTCAAATTATTCGGCGCGAACCAGAAGATATGCAAGTACTTCCTCAATTTCCCCAGCATTTCGTTGAATACTCGGTCAATTTATACCTAGTCACACTGAATAAATAAATATATTTACAATGTTAAATTTGAGTTTTTCTTTTTATTTCTCTAGACAAAATGTCACATACATTAACGTGCACTAACGTGTACTAACGTGCACTAACGAACCAGAAGATACGCAAGTACTTCCTCAATTTCCCCGCATTTCCGTGTATATTGGATCAATTTATACCTATTCCCTCGCCATTTTTCGCAACTCTGTCGATTTTACGTCAGATATATCAATGCGGTCATGACATAACATCTCGTTCTGTGTTCTAAAATTGCATGCAAATGTAGTACAGCCGCCAACACCTAGCCCAAATGCACTGATCGGGAGGCGTAGTACAGCACTGTACTCGGCTGTATCCAGTCACCTCCACATTCGGAGAGCGTTTGCTCTGCTTTCTGTATGTCTGTGTATATGTATGTCTCGCGAAAGGCTTAGCAACTGATGAGTCCTGGACAATGTATGGAAAGCTAGAGAGAGCTTTCACAACAAGTAGTTACATAGCCCACGGCCTGCAAAGTGAATATAAGCACAGTCTCATGGCTGACTGGCAGGAGACCATGGGGAGTAATGTCATACCAGTTCAAACTGGTTTAGCACACATATTTGGCAGACCTGTATGCATGTTTGTTGTCATTGTAAATGCCTCAAGCCTGGCCAAAGCCTTCATTTTCGACATTCACAACTTTTTCTGATGTCGAAAACTGTGGATGCGGGCCTAGAGCGTAGTTGGGATCACCACGTGGAATTTAGACTCTTTAGTAGCTAGCAGAAGTACTCTCAGATTGACACTGAGTCTATAACCCATCTAAAAATGGGACCAAAGTGTTGGTCCAGAGATCCTCCAGTTTGTTCATCCTATCGAAGACATAAGTTTGTCAAACATTATAAAATAATCGTTGACATCATTCTCACTTCCCCATTTGACGAAAATTTCTTCCCAGAATGCCAAAGTTTCAAGTTAGGCAACAGAAGTCACTTGGGGCTAAATCTGGTGAATGGGGTGGATGAGGAATCAATTCAAAGCCCAGTTCATGCACTTTCGCCATTATTATCGCTGATGTGTGGGATGGTGCATTATTCAGCTAAAAGTGTACTTTTTTGCTTCCAGCCTTGGTCTTTTTTCAACCAATGGAGGTTTCAAATGATCCAACAATGGAGAAGCATAATAGGGTCCAGTTATCGTTCTCTCTTTTTCAAGGTAATTTGTAAGGATTAGTCCTTGGGAATCCCAAAAAACAGTGGGCACCACCTTACTAGCTGACAAAATGGTCTTTGCCTTCTTCAGTCATTTTTTGACTGCCCTTTAGACTCAGGCTTGTAATGATGGATCCAGGTTTCACAAATAGCCACAAATCGGTGCCAAGTGTCTTGCGGATTGCCATTTATCATCGCCAGACATTGTGTTAAAATGTTGTGCCGGATGCACTTTTGGTCGACTGTGAGCAATCGTGGTACCCACCTTATATACAGCTACTTTATAGCCAATTTTCCATGCAGAATATTATGCACTAGCTCAATTGAGATGCCTACAACGTCACAAATTTTAGTTCGGTGGTCTTTCATTACCATATCACGGATTTTGTCAGTGGTGTCCTATGTGGTGACCTTAGTTGGACGGCCAGAGCGCGCTTCATCCTCTGTGCTTGCCCGACCACGTTTAAATTCATTAATCCAAAAGTAAATAACCTTCAGTGATGGTGTAGAATCAGCGTAAAATTAACACAGTTCTGTGTTGATGTCTGTGGCAGTCCAACCCTTCAAATGAAAATGTTTACTAACGTCATGAAACTCGTTTTTATTTTTATTTGGCCGGCTGTGGCCGAGCGGTTCTAGGCGCTTCAGTCTGGAACCGCGTGACCGCTACGGTCGCAGGTTCGAATCCTGCCTCGGGCATGGATGTGTGTGATGTCCTTAGGTTAGTTAGGTTTAATTAGTTCTAAGTTCTAGGCGACTGATGACCTCAGAAGTTAAGTCGCATAGTGCTCAGAGCCATTTTTATTTTTATTTTTTTTTCATTTTCAATTGCAGTCGACACACTGACTAATTCCGACAGCTGCCAACATGAACTGTAGGCTGTACGTTCTTGAAATTCTTTATACGATCCTTGGAATAATCCAACTTACCGTCCTTGAAGGCGCAACAAAAATGTTCCATTCTTTCACGTAAAATTTAACAGACTTATCAAACCACCCTTGTAGCTTTGGGCACATGCTATAGCCAACTACCACAATGTGGATAACGTTCCAATTTGCAGACCGTCAGGTGCTGATTTTGCATCTAGCTACCTCCTCGATCATAACAAGGAGACGAGACCCTAAACAATTTCTCAACCCGCGGGTCACGCGAGCACGCGAGCACGCGAAGCAGGGAGCTGGAAGGCAGTCCTTCCGTAATGCTCACTTCGGCATGGCGCCTATGGGCAGTGGATGTATTGACCATCGGAAAAATACAGCCTTATGGTGTGCTGAATTTTATTGTCACTGAGTAGCGTTTCGTTTTACGCCGTTTAAGGTTACAGGATACTCTTCCGGCTCAATATTATGTAAAAATCAACACCTATTTCTTTCAGGCATGGTATAACAGCGAGACGAGACCCTAATGTTTTCATTGAGGAAAAAAAACGGATAGCCCCTTGCTTACTTAACTGGTAATCATGACCTGATTTGGAGCCGACGATAACGTGTCGGGTGGTTGGCCCTAGTGTATCTCATAATGTTAGTTGCTCAGAAGCGGCGCCTAATGCATTAGTCGTTGCGCTATAGTTGAGTCGGCTTACGATCGTCCATGACAGTTAACAGAGCTAATGCCAGCTTTCAACTAAGAAGCGCAAACAGCTGCTGACGAGAACAGCAGTTGTCGATACAGCTCTGACAACAGTGAAGCGTTGCCGTAGAGACGTAAATAAAATCGCATTACTTGACTGGCTGACGTGGGCACGTGAAGCTGCTGCGCCCAGATCACTGCAACTGCCAGGGGATTAACTTAACGCCGGCCGAGGTGGCCAAGCGGTTCTAGGCGCTACAGTCTGGAACCGCGCGACCGGCATGGATGTGTGTGATGTCCTTAGGTTAGTTAGGTTTAAATATTTCTAAGTTCTAGGGCACTGATGACCTCAGAAGTTAAGTCCCATAGTGCTCAGAGCCATTTGATTAACTTCACCCTGACTCAACCACAGTAAGTTGATCAGGTAGCAAAGAGCGAAATTAGTAGCTTGTCACCGTGATCAGGTGAAATACATGTAATTTTTTGATAGCCAGCACCACCTTTTCTATTTGCGTTTAAATCACCTGTGCTTTAGATACAAATGCAATATGCCGTTTCGTGTCATCAGTTAACTTCTGTTTTGCAAGAAATGTTTCACAAATTATAACATATTTACCGCTGGAAATTCCTTTACTTTCATGTCACAATTGCATGAAATATTTATCTGTAGAATGAGATTTTCACTCTGCAGCGGAGTGTGCGCTGATATGAAACTTCCTGGCAGATTAAAACTGTGTGCCGGACCGAGACTCGAACTCGGGGCCTTTCCCTTTCGCGGGCAAGTGCTCTACCAACTGAGCTACCCAAACACGACTCACGCCCCGTCCTCACAGCTTTACTTCTGCCAATACCTTGTCTCCCTAGTTCGAGTCTCAGTCCGGCACACAGTTTTAATCTGCCAGGAAGTTTCATATCAGCGCACACTCCGCTGCAGAGTGAAAATCTCATTCTGGAAACATCCCCCAGGCTGTGGCTATGCCATTTCTCCGCAATATCTTTTCTTTCAGGAGAGCTAGTTCTGCAGGGTTCGCAGGATAACTTCTGTAAAGTTTGGAAGGTAGGAGACGAGATAC
This sequence comes from Schistocerca serialis cubense, assembly GCF_023864345.2. NCBI lineage: Eukaryota > Metazoa > Arthropoda > Insecta > Orthoptera > Acrididae > Schistocerca > Schistocerca serialis. The sequence goes on along the minus strand of NC_064641.1, from coordinate 600,084,175 downwards.
TGGCAGAAGTAAAGCTGTGATGACGGGGCGTGAGTCGTGCATGGGTAGCTCAGTTGGTAGAGCACTTGACCGCGAAAGGCAAAGGTCCCGAGTTCGAGTCTCGGTCCGGCACACAGTTTTAATCTGCCAGGAAGTTTCAGTATTTATCTGTAGTTGCACTAATTATAATCAGTGTTGTTGGAAGTACACTTGACATATGTGTTATTACCTATTTCCCAGATATAAGAGAAGTTACTAATATCATGTGGAGTCCTTTGGAATTCCAAGTTACAGTGAGTTACTGCAAGATGGGATCCCCCGTCAGGTGACCAGGCTATGTGGGTCACTGGTCGTTTTGGTTTACAAATGTCTCTGTAGACATTAACAGTCCTCGCAGAAGATTTTTCTACTATTGATGCAGGTTCGTCTCCAGAAAAATACGTTTCGTAGATGTTTACTGCATTATTCTGCAATATACAGTGCTCCATTGCCTGAAAAATGAGATACTAGTTAATGGTCTGTTTAACTTGTATGAATGTACAGAACAGTTGTCGAATTACCTACATGGGACAGCTGAAGAACGGTATGAATATACATTTCGTCCTTCTCCACTTTCTTTCTGAATCTCATGGTCTGCTCTGAATCTGCTGGATTGACATCACGAGGCCATCCTCCCTCTATATGGTTCATTCCATGCTGGTCATATTCCGCACGAACAGTGTTCACCTGAAAAAAAAATTGAACTTTCAGCACGCAAAAATTGGTTATCTGAGGAATCGAAACTATTTGTAATTTCTGGTACTTGTAGATGTCGTGAAATGAGGCAGATCGGAAGGCAACTTCTCGGAAGACGTACATTAGTGCTCAGTGTCTACGAATATTGCACAGTGCACGCCTCTCCCGTTCTTCGTGTATAGCACATGGAGGAGGACTTAAGTGATGGAATTCCAAAAGGGGCTCATTGTCCCTGGACGCATCAGAGGTCATGCTATGACGAGTTGATTGGAGTAAGCAGTACCGTGGTATGCGAGGTACTCTTACTTAGTGCGCACATATGTCTGTCCAGTTACAGTACATTGGAAAATATTACGGGCAGGCGTTGGAGGACTTACTGTGAGAGGCAGTAAAAGCTTGATCCAGTCCTGTGATATTACTGAGGTGTTTTAATAACTCAAAAACTGATCATTTGCTCGAGGTGACGTAAATATTGAAATATGATGACAATATCAAGCTTGTGGACAACGAAGAATCGCTCTTTTCCTGTCGCCAGACTGAGGACCATAACGTTATCAGACACGACTGCTGAGACTAAACATCTTGGCAAATGAAACTTTCAGGAGCAACCTCAGATCTGGATTCACATGCAATGTGCCAGGTTTGAATGAAACCGAAAATCTGTGGTACTCTCGAAACAATTATCCAGACGCCTGGACGGCATCCACGAATTTTTTCTCGAGTTGTTGTGACGTGCGTGGTTTGACAGTGCCACGTTCAAAGCTTTCACAGTTCCTGAGACTGCGAATCACAGTCGTTGTGAAGGTTTGTGCAGGTATTGCAAATTATTAGAACGAAGCTGTTTATTTATCTCGATGGCCTTTTTACTTTATTATCTATTAACATACGTATCTGTATTTGCTACTACCCTGAAGTAAACTTCTGATAAATGGTGTCCAGGTTAAACGCATCTTAACATAAGGCGTAACAGCTTGAGAGGTACGCCGGCCGGGGTGGCCGAGCGGCTCTAGGTGCTACAGTCTGGAACCGCGCGACCGCTACGGTCGCAGGTTCGAATCCTGCCTCGGGCATGGATGTGTGTGATGTCCTTAGGTTAGTTAGGTTTAAGTAGTTCTAAGTTCTAGGGGACTGATGACCTCAGAAGTTAAGTCGCATAGTGCTCAGAGCCATATGAACCATTTGAACTTGAGAGGTACATGAGATACTTACTGGCAATATGTTTCTACAAGTATGGCACTAAAGATGCCTTTTTACGCACCTAATACACCCCGATATGCGCACCATTAGTCAGGCGACAGACATCTAATCTTTATTCCACTTCTCTCCAAGTGTTTTGCAGCATTGCAGATGTAAGCTTTGGCGGTAGCTGTACGGATGCGACGGAACAGATCTGCTAAATGACGAATTGGTCTCTGGCTCACTTGATTCTTGATATAGCTCCTCAGAAAAAAAGTCAAGTGGCGTAATTCTGGATTTCTACGGGGCCAAGCAGTCGATGGAGTACCTCTGCCATTGCAGCGATCTGGGAACTCATGATCCAATAAATCCCTCGAAATGTTCGCAAAATGTTGTGCCACGTATTTGGAAGATCACGTCACGAGGAAATTTCGGCACAACACACGGAACACCTTCTGCTGTGGTGGTTACTGATGCACGTGTACATGAAGAAAGCAGTTACGCGCATGCGCACGTGGTTCCAACAGCCGCAAGCCAACACAGAAAGTTTTGAGTTACTTGTAGTAGCAAATTTCCAATAAATATTTTAATTACGTCTCAAGTTACTACATTTTATATTATTGTACGTTTAACATGGGCTCCCTATATAAGTATTTAACCACAAGTGGAAAGCGAGTACTGTAGACGCTGAAGCAATGGAATTTTGTTCACGAGTTGTTCAGATTTTACTCTATATTGCTGTTACTGCTCTCTAATGATAGGCAATTAAATTTAAAATGAGTGCCCTGAAGCGACTTGAACGGTTGTCCCATTTTAAGATGTACTATGCCGGCACACAGGTGTGCAGAGAACGTGATATACGCCGTGCAAATAACCGACTTTGAACATGGGACGATAATCGCTGCAAGACGCATGGGTCATAGCATATCGAAGATAAGAGAACAAGTCAGGTTTCTGAGGGCAAATGTGTCTAGGGTGGACGTTCAGTGTCACAGAAGCAATGTTTCCATACGAATAAACCTCCTCACAGGACGACCACAAGTGTTTGACGAACGGACGTCACGTCGCATCCGCAGAGCCTCGCAGCCCGTTGACGATTTCTTGTAAATATTGTAGTAGTTTCAGTGCGAAGCACCAGGAACCCATCTCTGCCGGCATTGTCCGGAAACAAATGCACCGCATCGAATTCAGCAGTCGACGACCGACTGCTGTCCGTGCCGCTCTCCGTGAGTTTTGGGCACTCAGTGTTATAAAGAGCCAGAAGGCCCTAATGTTCCCAGCTATTTTATACATAAAAATAAATAAATAAGGACAGGGTCAGAGGCATATGGACAGGTTGGTGAGGTCAAAAAATTTCAGTACTTTGAATACTTCACTGCAGTTTTTAATCGTTCATAGAGACGAGCATCTTGGAACATAGTGCTCTCTACAATTAACCTGATGTTTCAGTTGGTCAAACAACGATACCTGCAACACATGCCGCGCCATCCGCCTTTCCATTGTGTCCAATATGTGCTCAGACGATAGGGGCGGGGGAGGGAGGGAGGGGGGAGGGCACAGGTTATGTACTGCTGCTGGTCAGTAAAGCTTACGAACGCGTTAGGCTAAGCGCAAACTGAGACAAGTACGGCACATGTGACGTGACACGGCGCTACAGCGAGACGCGCGCGTTCCGCACTTGCCGCACTGGTCCAGTACATATCGAGAGGCGTACACGTACTTTGCATGCGCCGGCTGGCAACTCTCTGCGCTGACAAAATCGAAGCGCGCACACCCTGCAATTTTTCTCTGTCGATTTTACATAAACTGTTCAGCAAAAATATTTGGTTTTTGTCTTGCTTGTCGCGTTAAATGTCAGCTTCGTAGCGAAGTGCCCATCATTTCGCTAATCGTCATACTTATTGTGATGTACACATTTTTGTAAGATACTACTCAAAACTCGAAAAACAACGAAGAATAGGGGTCGCTATGATTTTGTGTTTGGTGCATATTACACCATACGCGGCTGCATATGAAATTTAGCTAACACTTAGTATTCTTCTTTAGACTTGGGGGGAAGTCTATCTGTCTCCGATCTCCAGAAAATGGATCCTGTGTAGCGCGTTCACTCCCGATCTCACGCCCGCGAGAATGAAATATTCACAACATCCCTCAAATCTCCTAAACCACTCGACATATCAAACCGTCATTTTGGCAAATGATAACGCACAAGGAGGAGAGTATTTTTTCCAATTCGTAAACAAACTGATCTTTCTTATCTATGGCGATATATCGGAAGATATCCTTCCTATTTGATTTTTTTCATTCCAGTGACTGTAACTTTTTAAAAGTTATCGACAGCTATCGAAACAAGAGTTTCCTAGTACGAAAATAAAAACGAATTTCTTCTCTTATGTTACTGCAAACCGACACAATGAGGCTTTCGTAAGCTATTGAGCTCTCTGGTCGCCAATTACTTGTTTAATGAGACACTCTGATTCAGAATTCTGCCGCAATAGCTGCTGCAAGATGAATTTGTGCAAATTCTGCTGTGTTTTGGGAAAATAAGTACAACTGAACCTGTCGACAATGAGAAAAAATAAATTGCTTATTCTGCGGGAATTTTGGTTGGATACTCGTAACCCATCGTATTTTCAATACCGAATAACTGGAATGGAATCTTACCAAAGAATATTATTCCTTTCCTTCATCTGAGCGCCATTAAAATTCCGACGAGCGTTCCCTTCAGGCTGAATGACAGGCACACGCCAGATGCTGGCTGCTCACCTACAGCTTGCCAAACTGACAGTATGTGGTATGCGAATAATGCAATTCTTAATGAGAAAAGTAAACAAGTGATCTGTCGCACAACACAATGGTCAGTGTATAGTCGGCAGCTGAGAACAATGCAAGCGACAGGAATGCGGAAGCTAGCCAGGTGCGCCTTGTCAGCGGAAGAGTTCATGTCGTTCGAAAAACATTGTTATGAAAGTAGATCTGCCTTTATCAGCAATACATTTCAACAAATGCAAATTAATTGTATCAAATCAGCACACTATTTCAAAATACTCATTCCTTCGAAATAATACCGTCCATTTCTTCATATGTGTAGCCTGTTGTATAATTAGTTTTTAATGCTGACAGTGTGTGTGCAACCACTGAAATGCTTTTCCTCGTCTCATTGAGCCAATTAGCCAATTAAAACACTGTTATTCGTGGGGGCTTCACAATTGTATCTAGCTTGCAGTGGAAACATGATGTCTACATGTATGTAGTATAATGTCTCTTATTACATCCCTATCCAAATAATGATAGTGAAACTTATGTACTTCATATCTTGGACACATTTTACCAGGAGCACAAAGGGATCATACCTGTGGACATTATACCTTTTCGACTTTTTGCAACAGATTGTAGAGATACGTCAAGATAACACGCCACAATTAGATTACATTGTTTTACTTTCCTGCCTTGCTTCTAGATCAATGCTTTTATAATATTCCATACTTCCTTATTCACTACCCTCATGATGAATCGTCTGTCCCTTCTTACGATTTGAAAACAGTGGACGCAGAAGATATAATGCCAGTGGCTAATGGCTCACCAATTATTGGACTACACATTGTTCTTAACTTAAGAAGAAACAAAACAAAAAACTGTACAGATATATTAACTGAAAACTATTATGAACTAACGAAAAGGGATGGAGCGCTTGAAAAGGCGAAAAATTAAACAATACTCAGTGACAACAAAATTCAGTACTCTGCAACGCTAGGCGCAAATTGAGATGCGTATAGCGCATGTGGCACACCGCAGCGCAGCGAGTTTGTAACTTCACAGGTTGAAATGGGACCACACAAACTGAGACGCGATGTGACTGGGATGCGACACGCGCCTGTGCCAGGTCGTGCGGTGTTGTGGTTGTGGCACAGTTTCTCACGCCGCGCGTCACGCGAGCACTATGGGAGGGGCGAGGCAGAGAGCAGAAAGGCACTCCTGCCGTATGCTCACTTCGGCATGATGCATATGAGCAGTGAAAGTACTGCCCATCCGAAAAATCCAGCGTTACAATGTAATGAATTTTATTGTCACTGAGTAGTGTTTCGTTTTTCGCCATTTAAGTGCTTCATCTCTTTCTGTTAGTACGTAATAGTTTTCAGTTACCTATATCTGTATACGTTTCTGTTATGTTTATTCTCTTATCAAGAACAATACACTGTTCAATAACTGGTGAGCCATAAGTTTCACTACCATTACTTGGATAGGGATGTAATAAGAGACATTATACTACATACATGTGAACATCATGTTTCCACTGCAAGCTAGATACAATTGTGAAGCCCCCACGAATAACAGTGTTGTAATTGGCTAATTGGCTCAATGAGATGAGGAAAAACATTTCAGTAGTTGCACACACATCGTCAGTATTAAAAACTAATTATACAACAGGCTACACAAATGAGGAAATGGATGGTATTATTTCGAAGTAATGAGTATTTTGAAACAGTGTGCTGATTTGATATAATTAATTTGTTGAAATGTTATGCTGACAAAGGCAGATCTACATTCATGTCAATGTTTTTCGAACGACGTGAACTCTTCCGCTGACAAGGCGCACCTGGCTAGCTTCCGCATTCCTGTCGCTTGCATTGTCCTCAGCTGCCGACTATTCACTGACCATTGTGTTGTGCGACAGATCACTTGTTAACTTTTCTCAATAAGAATTGCATTATTCGCATACCACATATTGTCAGTTTGGCAAGCCGTAGGTGAGTAGCCACCATCTGGCTTGAGCCTGTTATTCAGCCTGAAGGGAATACTCGTCATTATTTTAATGGTGCTCAGATGAAGGAAAGGAATAAAATCCTTTGGTAAGTCTCCATTCCAGTCATTCAGTATTGAAAATACGATGGGTTACGAGTATCCAACCAAAATTCCCACAGAATAAGCAATTTATTTTTTCTCATTCGAAGATGCACGATCATTAGGAGTAAGGGCCACATTTCTCTTGTTGATAGGTTCAGTTGCACTTATTTTGCCAAAACATAGTAGAATTTGCACAAATTCATCTTGCAGCAGCTATTGCGTCAGAATTCTGAAACAGTGAGTCTAATTAAACAACTAACTGGCGACCAGAGAGCTCAACAGCTTACGAAAACCTCATTGTGTTGGTTTGCAGTAACATAAGAGAAGAAATTCGTTTTTTATTTTCGTACTAGGAAACTCTTGTTTCACTAGTTGTCGATAATGCTTAAAAAATTACAGTCACGAAAGTGAAATAAATCAAGTAGGAAGTATAACTTCTGATATACCACCATAGATAAGAAAGTTCAGGTGTTTATGAATTGTAAAAATGCTCTTCTGCTTGTGCACTATCATTCGCCAACATCTCCAATGAAGAAATCGTTGTATCGTGTAGATTCGAAGATATGGCTACAGAGTCTGGTGAAGTACATGTTGTGGAGGCATAACTGGTATTTCCTAATACCACACATGATGTGCACAGTGAATTACTGCTCTGTCTAGAGCGCTGAGTTCCACACAGTGGTTCCCTCCCAAAACTGATGACGATACTGGAGAATAAACGGAGACACATAATGCACTTATAGCAACACATCAAGATGGGAATGAAATTGATTAGAGTACCAGCACTATCGCCTTCGGTCGGTCACGCCGGCTGAAGGAGTAAATTGATGTTAACATTTGCATCAGGGGTTCCTCAATGTGTGATTTTGAAAAAGATTTCTTGAAATTAATGAACAAACCAGTATTTGACAAAACCTGTCTGAAACTGAGAAACCACTGCAAAATTCACATAGTTATCCGCTGGGACAGGCGCTATTGTGCATGGGGTTATATCGCCAGTCCAAATTTTAAATGGTTAACTATCTTAAATGAAGAATTCCTCACTCTGGAAATGGCTAAAATATTGAGACAGCTCATGAAAGCTGTTTGTGGAGGTATGTGTGTACAGAACCTGTCAACCTCCAAATGCACCACTTTCACCATGAGTTTTCCAAACTTCGTTTGCTGATCCAAACTTGCTCTATATGGATATGGACAGCTTCGTCTATTGTACGAAGGGCTGTGGTCCATATGAAGTAATCAGGTGCCTCCCAGATGTCAGGATATGCAGCTGGTAATCATCATGACATAACACCTAAAACAATAATGTTATCTGCCTAATGAAAGATATGGCAAATGGGTCACTGATTGTGGAGCTTTCAGATCTTAGATCGAAAATGAATGCACACTTTACAGACAAAGGTGGCACTCAGGTGTGCACAGTCATGTGGCCTCAATGGCTCTGACAATCTATAGTTACAAGTAGTGCATGGTCAGTGGTGTTGGCAGTGCTCACCTCGTCCTTTGCACTTTGCACACCAAGTAAGGGTTTGATAATGAGATCATGTGGCACACAGTATCACAACTGAAAACTGGTCTGTCACACCCTGATGACAAACTGTTCATTTGACGGGACTGAGACCCTTCCAAACTCACACTTTTCACTGAGTGCTGATAACGTCGCCATTGAATGCCCATAAGCCCCTTCCAACTATTCACTATATATATATATATATATATATATATATATATATATATATATATATATATATATATATATATATATATCTGTGTGTGTGTGTGTGTGTGTGTCTTTTGCATAGTTTTTTTCCTGCCACTAGTCATGATGTCCTAGTCATTATGTCTGTATTGTGACGGTCGTATCTTATTTGTTTCCTATGTAAAAAGGCTCTATTGTCAAAGAAGTACATTGTAACAAATGATAACTATATTAAAATAGTCTACCTCTCGTTAATATTGTTTTGACTTAGAAGTGTAGAATACCACCATGGGGAACATACTACATATATATTCCTTTTTAATATATGTGTTAGTTTTATTCCAGTGCTACTAATTATTATTATTATTAGAGTAAAAAAACGTATCTGAGGATATAATGTATAAAAATTTTGCTAAAAATAATTTACATTTATTGTCAAAAAAATAATGCCAACAAAGAAAAATATATTAGTCAGTAAAACAGAGACAAACACGAACCACTGCGATCCAACTCTGTAGCAGATGGGAAGAAAACGTTTAGTGTTTGTCTCACTGTCAAAGGATACTGTCCATTGTACATTACATTAAAGCTGACTTTTAGAGGTCAGCCATTATCTACATTAATATGTTAAACCAGCTGAAATTTGGGAAGAATTTATTCAAAGGAAAATAATCTTAAACTGAGTATTTTATTGATAGTGCATTTTATTTAAATAAACCCCAGAGCTGGAAATAATCTGGAGCCTTAAGACTCACATCTGAATTTACATAACTACACCCACATACTATAAACCAATGTGAAAAGCATTACAGAGTGTAATGCCTACTATGTTTTAGGTTTACTTACTGTTCCATTTGCATACGGTGCACAGCAGTGGCGGAATACAGAAAAACCTCAAGGAGGAGGAGGCCCAAAGATATCTTGAGCTACCTTTACTTTACCGCAATAAAAAAATAATCAAGTCACATGCAAAGTTTAAGAGAGTTTTATTTAAACTCACTAATCTTACCACTTGTACTTGCTACAGATGGGGCTTTTTACTTATTCATTCTTCAGTCTTAATATTTCTGCTTCTGAATGTAAACTAGCTTCCTATTCGGTGAATAGTCCTTTTTTATAACACTACGTATCGAAGGTTCTCTGTACAAGAAAACAGTAGAATATTCGCGACTTTTCTCGAACAAATACCAGACAGAATAACGTACCGAGAGCACTAGAATGGCCGTGACTTTTCTCATAGGTATATGTTAGCTATCGATATGCCAAACATAAATTTATAAAATATGATGACGCTGGCGTGCGTGCTACATAGGAAAGTACAACTACTCGAGAACTATATTCAGTCGAGTCGATTGACGAAAGAAACGAACGAATAGCGTGCGGGCTGACTGGCGGGGGCGGCAATGTGGGCGGCCCCACAAGGCGTGCCCCCCCCCCCCCCCTGTCCCATATGTATCCGCCACTGGTGCACAGCAAGAGAGAGAGATTAAATGCTACTATGGGTGTGGTAACTGTGTCAACAGCAGCACGGCTATTACGATAAATATCTGTCACGATTATTAACCATTTAAGTTTAATTTTATTTGGGTATATGTAGCTAGAATAACATTTAATTAAAAACAGAAAATTTTCCTTTAGACGAAAAAAAACGAATATTATGAGTAGGAACTGAAATAATTGTAACAGCAGCTGGCTATACTCGTAGTAGGCAACCTTTGGTGTGAAATGACTGATGTCGAAGAGTGAAGACCATACACATAAAATTGACTCAGTGTACGTGCCAGGTCGAGCCACAAGCCTCTCCTCTATGTGACATTAATAAGAACTGCAGAATATCTTTACCCTGGATAGATTCTAAATTTCCAAATAGTGTAAATTACGCTCACATAGAGTAAATTAAAGGCACTGCATTCTTGTAGGGTGGAATCACTGTTAATAGCATTGTAAGAAACCTTGACACATATTAGGAACGAAATAGTACTTGACTTGAAAATGATGTAATTTTCAGGTAGCGGCAGACAGATGCAAGGTGCGCCGAGGAAAGGAAGTGGACTGCAGCAGTGTACTGCGGCAGACCCACAGCGACTTGAACTAACGGGAGTCACCAGAAGTGGCAACGCATTGAGGATGGCCACTACTGACGCGGGAATGAGTTTAGAGAAATACGAGCTGTGAAAGTTTTGATTTCCATTGTTATAAAAACAATATTGGAGGATATGGAAAGAATGTGTAGTCACAAAAAAAAGACAGTTTGTTAGTTTCATGTTCCATGTCTCGTTTTGCACGATAAATCTCAATGGTGTGCGTCGAGTCATTTTATATATACATTGCACATTAATTTTTAGATATGGCTCCGTGACAAACGTTTATAAGAGTCTCTTTCATTATAGAGACGTGAGCTATTAATCTCTACCCACCACCTCTTAAACATCACAATAATAGGAATTATTCTACGGAATAAAACGCGTCGCAAGCAAACTTTTTCAGTTTGTTTTAAAATTTCACTTTTCTGTCTGTAAGGTATTTTATATCACTGCGTAAGTGATCAAAAATCTTAACTGCAGCATTCTGCACCTCTTTTCGTGCTAAAGTCAACATTAATGTGAAGTAATGGATAACATAAGATGTTTGTAAGAAGTGGTCTGTTATTCATTGTAAATGTGTATTACCATCAATGAAACCACATTTTTCGGGTGCCAGACAAATACCGAGTCAGGCTATGCAAGCAGTTATCGTTACAGTGGCTGTAAGACCTACGCTATGGAATGTCGGTTCCCAATGGAAAGGGACACGCACAGTGTTATTCAGAGGTAACGTTGGATAATTTCCATAGATCCGCGATGTATGTGGAGCATTTTGAAAAAGGAGACATAATAATATTGGCACATTTAACGATTTGTAAGGAAATGGGCAGAGATAAAAGGTAGCTCGACCAAAATTACGTGAAGGGGCGATTCCAAGAATTTTCTCCAATCTGCCACAGTATCTAAGTAAATTAATTGCATTTAAGTTTAGGAAAGATCCCAATCGAAGAAGACCGAAGCCACACAAGCACTTGAAACATTTTATAGTTTCAGTATGATTATTTATTTCAGTCACAGTTGCGAAATGAGCAGTTAGTGGCCATTTTCTGATCCTGATTGATTGCGTCAACACTAAAATGCTACAGTTTAATCCATGGACAACAAAGGCAGCATTTCCTGCATTAACATTAAATTCAGGGAAATTTAGAGTGCCTTCTATGCACGGGTGCTTTGTCGGGTTCGATGTCATAAGTAAAGTAAAAATTCTGAAATTATATTTTATTTTAAGTTTTGGTGGGTTCGTCACTGCAAAATATTAAAAAGAGGAAGGTTTACGATAAAAAAGAGGAAGGTTTCTGTCTAAAATGTGTGATTTATTCCGTGAACACTGCTGTACCAGTAAACCTGTGAAAAATTTTCAGGTTCAAGAGATGGTTCTACCTCACTGACTAATTCTGTCTTACAACTTTAGTTCTCTTCAGAGCCTCAACACAGCAATGCGTCCACTGTGAGGTTGTGCGTAGAAATTGGGCATAGTGCCAGTCCTGTGCACGTGTTCTGCACGCCACAGTCGATGCACCTACTTTGTGTGTGCTGTGTATTAAACCAGAGAACTAGAAACGCCGGAGAGGCTTCGTCCCACCGCAGCACTCAGAGGTTCACAACCCCACAACAGGCCACAGCAGTCCACCCACCTCACCGCCGCCCCACACTGAGCCCAGTGTTATTGTGCGGTTCGGCCCCCAGTGGACCCCCGCCCCCAGGAACGTCTAAAAAAATGATTCAAATGGCTCTGAGCACTATGCAACTTAACTTCTGAGGTCATAAGTCGCCTAGAACTTAGAACTAATTAAACCTAACTAACCTAAGGACACCACACACATCCATGACCGAGGCAGGATTCGAACCTGCGACCGTGGCGGTCGCTCGGTTCCAGGCTGTAGCGCCTAGAACCGCATGGCCACTCCGGAACGTCTCAACCAGACGAGCGTAACCCCAAATGTTTGTGTGGTAGAGTAATTACGGTGTACGCGTACGTGGAGACAGTGTTTGCACAGCAATCGCAGACAGTGTCACTGAGGCGGAATAAGGGGAACCAGCCCACATTCGCCGAGGTAGATGGGAAACCGCTTTAAAAACCATCCAGAGGCTGGCCGGCACACCGGACCTGGACACTTATCCACCGGCCTTCTCAAACGAGTCCCACATCAAGGGAAGCAACAATGGTCGCCATGCCGACAGTCCGTGACGCTCCAGACGTAAGCGCATCATCTGTATGGATACGTGTCTTGCAGTAAAAAGAAGCTTAGTTCCCGACTCAAAGTACACAACATGGCTGTACGATCCAGCATAGCCAAGTGAACAATATGTCTGGCCTCTTGGGTCCTAGTCGCGTGGACCATTTAGATCTAGCATGGTGTTATGGTACTCTTGCACCCAGCCATTTCACATTCCTGTCACGGTATCCAGTTCTATATCAGGGAGTGATAAATTGGAACAATAGCGTAAAACAACAAATTGGGGTCTCGGTACTCCACGACCATACTGCGTCGAATTTCAGCTGTCGGTCATACAAGTTTCTCCATCTCAAACGAGGCAAAACACTATATTCTTACAAACAAACAACATTCAGTGCAATTTTGTAAATGGGAAACCTATTGCATAGCCTTTCCCTGTACTGGTATAAAAAATGTATATGGTGTTGCTCCTTTGTGGGGTTGTGCTGAAACGCTTCTCATTTGCCTATCTAACCATGTGCCAGGGCTGACCACAGCTTGCCAAACTTGACGCGAGCTGTGTGTGCGGGGTGTGGGCAGGCCCCAGCTCGGCCTGCCTCGGCTTCACTCGTTCCTTCCCGGAAGTACTCGGTAAAGCACAACATTTCATTTAGTATTGCGGTGCTGCATTTTTCGATCGACACAATTTTCTTCAGCTCGGTAGAATTGTGACATCAGTGCTGTTTACCCTTTGCTATTTGTTCGCGGTATGAAGGACATTCACATGCCCAGTGGCTGTTCGCACAAAAACAGGTAGTCTAGGGATCTATCGTCACAAGCATTTAAAAATGAGTGGGATGGCAGAAAAGAGGGATGATAATTCTATATATACATTAAGCACTCGCTTAAGCAACAGATACTGCAAATTGCCATGAAACGATATTTTAATACTGAGAAGAAAGAATTTAAAAATTTAGTTAATAATGAAAGAACAAAAAATTACAATTATCGACACACGGGATTCATTCTTCTGTACACTACAAGGCATGCAACATGTGAAGAAACTGGTGGTTTGAATAGTAAAATTTTTGAATTTACACGCATTATTCCACTGTCAGTTGCAACAGTTTTCGATGGAACTAAACGAAGAGTATGGACACTATGTTTGTTACTGCAAAGTACGTTGATAAAGTTAAGGTGCATGTCCGGACTTTTTTTTTTTTTCAATTTAAAACTCGCTGATGTTGAATTTCTAAGGGAAAAAAGAATGCAGGGCCGAAAATTAGAACATCCCGAATGGATTGCAGACTCGCATCTTGTGTAATTGACTACACACTGCCCACAGTAAGACACTGTAAAGTGTCAAACAACTTCTTTGTAATTTGATGGGGATGCATTTAAGAAGACAATCGCTTTATGGAAGGTACACATTCTGACAAACACAGTCCAATTCGCTAAGCTCAAACCTATTTTTAAAAAAAAGCGAGGTTTGAAGATTTCGTTGTGGCCTTGAAAGAATTACAAGGATAGTTTGCTAAGCGTTTTCAGGATACTGCCAATGCTAAATCCGTTTTCGAGACCGTTTGCCATTTCAGATGAAAGCGCCCCTGCGCAAGTCAGGCGGAAGGGATTTCCATGCAATGCAGATCCCCTTTCAGGTTAAAACTTTCCAGAATGTATAAGGAGTTTCCGTCAGGCAGATTTCCCACGTCTCCATAATAAGATTGCAAAAATGCTACAATGTTTCTGACAACATATGTGTGTGAAAGATCTTCTCCCTACTATGAAACTAAGTAAGTCATGATTACGGCCGCGCGGAGTAGCCGAGCGGTCTATAATGCGCCTTGTCCATTATAATTATCCGGCCTGTTATGCCGTGGTCGGTTGATGAATTCTGTGTTGATTCCCAACGTTTCATCTCCAACTGCGGGAGACATCTTCAAGGGGGTCCGTAGCCCGATGGAAGGTCCAACACACCCACTGGCTCGCTACTGACTGCCGCTGAATTCCGTGTCCGCGCGCTCCCACGCCGCGGCGTGACGTCACGTGTTTTGAAAACGTCAGTGCAATTGGCCACTGTCCTTCGCCGTCGATCGCCGTTGCCATCACCCAGTAGTGGACGGGTGGTACACATCTTCTTTAGCACCGGCATCCATATACCGTTTAATTTCACGCCCTCCTCCTTTCTGTTGAAATTATTTGGGTGTTTAGCGATTTCGATTGCCTCCCTGTAGAGCCTTTCGTAATATCCGCTTGTGGCCGCTAGTAGTTGCGTCTCCTCGAAACGAATATTGTGGTTCCCCGCCGGCCAAAGTGGCCGTGCGGTTAAAGGCGCTGCAGTCTGCAACCGCAAGACCGCTACGGTCGCAGGTTCGAATCCTGCCTCGGGCATGGATGTTTGTGATGTCCTTAGGTTAGTTAGGTTTAACTAGTTCTAAGTTCTAGGGGACTAATGACCTCAGCAGTTGAGTCCCATAGTGCTCAGAGCCATTTGAACCATTTTGTGGTTCCCTGGCTGGAAAGCATGCTCCGCAACAGCTGATCGTTCCGTTTCTCCTCTTCTACAATTTCCCTTGTGCTCTTCCAAACGTTTAGAAACAGTTCTTTTAGTCGTACCCACATAAACATCACCACAGCTGCATGGGATCCTATACACTCCAGCTTTTTCCAATGGTTTGCGAGCGTCCTTGGCAGGCTTAAGGTATTCCTGTATCTTCCTGGTGGGCTTGTAAATTACGGTAATATTCCGCTTCGTCAAGATCCTCCCTATTCTTTCCGTTACGTTTTTAACAAACGGCAGGAAAACCTTAGATTTTGCAGTAGCCTGTACGTCAGTATGATTTTTGCGTGGCTGCCTCAACGCACGTTTTATTTCGGCGGACGAATATCCGTTCTTCATTAGTGCATTGTGGAGATGTTTCATCTCAGCGTCGAGCAACTCAGGTTCACAAATATTTCTAGCTCTGTCCGCTAACACCCCGCTTCTGTTGTGAGTGGTGGTTCGAATCCCGGTGCAAATAACGGTCCGTGTGTGTGGGTTTGTGGTATACTGAGTGGCCCAAACTACCATTTTCGTTTCTAAAAACAAGCACATCGAGGAAATGTAATTTGCCGTCTACCTCCTCCTCCATTGTAAACAGAATTCTCGAGTTTATACTGTTCAGATGTTCGTGGAACTGGCTTAGTTCCTCTCTACCATGTCTCCACAGCACAAACGTGTCATCCACGTATCGGAACCATACATTTGGTTTTTTGCTGGCAGTACCTAAGGCCTGTTCTTCGAATTTCTCCATAAAGAAGTTTGCGATTACGGGACTTAGGGGGCTTCCCATAGCCACGCCATCCGTTTGCTCATAAAACTTTTCATTCCACTTGAAGTATGTGGTCGTCAAACAACACTTAAACAGTTCTGAAATATCGGCAGGAAAAATTCGACCGCCCGCATCTCGTGGTCGTGTGGTAGCGTTCTCGCTTCCCACGCCCGGGTTCCCGGGTTCGATTCCTGGCGGGGTCAGGGATTTTCTCTGCCTCGTGATGGCTGGGTGTTGTGTGCTGTCCTTAGGTTAGTTAGGTTTAAGTAGTTCTAAGTTCTAGGGGACTTATGACCACAGCAGTTGAGTCCCATAGTGCTCAGAGCCATTTTTTTGAAAAATTCGACCCAGCTGTTCCAAAACATCATTAAGTGGAACCATGGTAAACAGCGATACCACATCGAAGCTGACCAATATGTCCTCCGGCTGGACCACTATGCCATTCAATCTGCTGATGAAATGTGTCGAATTCTTTTTATAAGAGTCCCAACGGCCCACATGTGGTTTTAACAGCGTAGTCAAAAACTTGGCTAACGAGTAGGTGGACGGACCAATGGCACTTAGTATCGGTCTTAACGGCACATTTTCTTTATGAATTTTGGGCAATCCATAAAGACTCGGTGGTAGCGCAACCGAATTGCAAAGACCTTTCTGTACACTCTCTTCAATGGAGGACTTTTTTATTAACCGCGACACAGTTCTGAGAACGCTGTTAGTGGGGTCCTTATTCAGCTTCCTATATGCTTGCGGATCCAGTAGATCAGTAATTTTACTCTGATAGTCGGCCACATCCATAACCACCGTTGCGCTTCCTTTGTCCGCTGGGAGAACCAAAATATTATCGTCGTCATTCAGGAGTTTTAAAGCTCTTCTCTCACCCACAGTTATATTACTTTTCGGCGGTTTTGCATTGGCTAATTATTCTCACTGTTTCTATATGGATTTCTTCAGCTGTTACAGAATCCACACTGCGAATTCCTGCTTCTACACTGGCTATAATTTCTTCCGTGGGCACAAAACGCGGACTAACAGCAAAACTTCCTCCCTTGGCAAGCACGGATGTCTCATCGTCAGATAACGAACGTTTGGACAAATTGATATCGGACCGGGAAACGTCTAAATGCCGAACAGTCTGATTAGGTGGCAAACAGAAGGGGTGTTATCAAGACGTTAGCGGACAGAGCTAGAAATATTTGTGAACCTGAGTTGCTCGACGCCGAGATGGAACTTCTCCACAATGCACTAACGAAGAACGGATATTCGTCCGCCGAAATAAAACGTGCGTTGAGGCAGCCACGCAGAAATCATACTGACGTACAGGCTACTGCAAAATCTAAGGTTTTCCTGCCGTTTGTTAGAAATGTATCGGAAAGAATAGGGAGGATCTTGACGAAGCGGTATATTACCGTAATTTACAAGCCCACCAGGAAGATACAGGAATACCTTAAGCCTGCCAAGGACGCTCGCAAACCATTGGAAAAAGCTGGAGTGTATAGGATCCCATGCAGCTGTGGTGATGTTTATGTGGGTACGACTAAAAGAACTGTTTCTAAACGTTTGGAAGAGCACAAGGGAAATTGTAGAAGAGGAGAAACGGACCGATTAGCTGTTGCGGAGCATGCTTTCCAGCCAGGGAACCACAATATTCGTTTCGAGGAGACGCAAGTACTAGCGGCCACAAGCGGATATTACGAAAGGCTCTACAGGGAGGCAATCGAAATCGCTAAACACCCAAATAATTTCAACAGAAAGGAGGAGGGCGTGAAATTAAACGGTATATGGATGCCGGTGTTAAAGAAGATGTGTATCACCCGTCCTCTACTGGGTGATGGCAAAGGCGATCGACGGCGACGGGCAGCGGCCAATTGCACTGACGTTTTCAAAACACGTGACGTCACGCCGCGGCGCGGGAGCGCGCGGACACGGAATTTAGCGGCAGTCAGTAGCGAGCCAGTGGGTGTGTTGGACCTTCCATCGAGCTACGGACCCCCTTGAAGATGTCTCCCGCAGTTGGAGACGAAACGTTGGGAATCGACACAGAATTCATCAACCGACCATGGCATAACAGCCCGGATAATTATAATGGACATGATATTTCCGGCCGTAAAAGTCTACATTTTAGTATAATGCGCGTTGTCACGGTCCGTGCGGCTTCCCCCCGTCGGAGGTTCGAGTCCTCCCTTGGGCACGGGTGTGTGTGTATTGTTCATAGCGTAAGTTACTTTAAGTTAGATTAAGTAGTGTGTAGACTTAAGGAGCGATGACCTTATCAGTTTGGTCCCATAAGACCTTACCACAAATTTCAAAATTTCCATGATTACCTAGCAATCTGAGTGTGAAAACTGTGAAATTGTCTGTGTATGTCCGTATGATGGACAGTTTGTACCACATCAAAATTACGTTAATCTTCAGCGCACCAAAATAAATAAATAATACTGAAAATATGTTAGGGTTGTGATTTTGTTGACTAATGTGATATATGAAACGAAGTGGTACGCAGTGCGACTGCACTGCCATTTAAATGCGACATGCGCGCAGTTTTCCCCTCTCCTCCCTCCTCGCGCTCAGGCAGCGGAATGTGGCGGTGGGGGAAATGTGCAGCGCGGCTGACGGCTATGACACTCGCGCCAAGGTACATTTCGCGATCGGATATCTTGGTCACCTCTGCTTGACGCCAACCTAAAGTTCGTCGCGTGGTGCCTTCTTAGTGTTGCAATTTTAAAAGCTAGCAGTGTAAGAATACCAAGGATGTGACGTGTAGTGGACCTCGCTTAGAAAGAAATAAAACATAAATAAACGAAAAGCGATGGGAAATTGATGAGAGTCATATGAGAAGAAATTTAAGATGAAATATAAATGCAAAATAGAGACATCGTCTACAGAAAATTAAACATAATTTAGTAGAAGCAAACGTTTCTCTTAAAAGTTCAGACACGGAAGTGTATAATGTTTGAAGAGGAGTTAATTGTGTTTTGAAAGAACATAAGGTTAGTTTTCAAGAAAAGTAAAAAAATAAGTTTTCTGTGAGAAAAGGTTTGCCGGCCGCTGGTGGCCGATCGGTTCTAGACGCTTCAGTCCGGAACCGCGCGACCACTACGGTCGCAGGTTCGAATGCTGCCTCGGGCATGGATATGTGTAATGTCCTTAGGTTAGTTATAGGGGACTGATGACCTCAGATGTTAAGTCCCATAGTGCTCAGAGCCATTTGAACCATTTTTTGAGAAAAGGTTTATTCAGGTTTATTCAGTCCGTCGAAGATGGCGTAAATGATGACGATGATGTATGGATTGTGGGGCGCTCATCTGCGTGGTTATCAGCGCCCGTAGTAATTCCCAACCTTTGCTCAGTCCAATCTCGCAACTTTCATGAATGATGATGAAACGATGCAGACAACACAAACACCCAGTCATCTCGAGGCAGGTGAAAATCCCTAACCCCACCGGGAATCGAACCCGGGGCCCCGTAAGGTGGCTTAAAGGAAATCAGGATTCCGGCCTACCGTGCTTGTAGCAAAACCGTAATATTCTTTATGAGTACTATTGTTTTGTACATCTTAAGGGTAGAGGAGGGGTTGGTGTCTCCACCACTTCGACGAATCCTCCACTAGTCTCAGGTGTCAGACGATGCCCCCACGTTTCTTCCGCTGTAACGATACGGAGAATGAAGGGCGCACTCTTTGCCTGGCACTACATTAAGTGTAGTAGAGACAAGAAATCAGTTCATTTACCTTTTCTCGCCTCAGATTTGCTGTGGAACAGAGAGAACACTTCCTCTGCAATGCATTGTATTGTGCCCGATACCCACTTCACTCCCAATGGAGATTCTGAGTTCATGTGCAATCTACGCCATATGAATGCGACGATCGGCTTGAATCATCCCTTCGATAGGGCACACGTTATCGTTTGAATTAGACGCGCTTGCCCTTCTTGACTTTGCTCGTCCCTCATGTATATTCTGCCTTTATCAAATAACTGGCGCCAAAATCACATCCGTTTGCGTGAGATTACACTCGCTCCGTAAATTTCCAGTAGCTGGCGATAAATTGCAGCTGGGAACTTTTTCCTTAAATGCGAAAACCTTATTACACTTTGCTCTTCAATCACTGATCATGTAGGGGAGATTGTTCCACGTAGAGGATAGTGGACCTAGGAAGACATGATGGGTTTTGATCGTTACTTCAGTCTAGTGACTGATTTTACAACCATATGAAGGAATGAGCACTAGAGAGCACCATAAGCAGTCTCCGCCATTTTCTATAGTTTTAGAGATGAAGTTGTGTTTTGTGCAGCGTTAGTAAATATTTCGCGTTTTACACATTGAGATACCTGCGTAATATATTAAAGCTATTTAGAATATATTGTTAATTCTTCAGTTACAGAAATTTGTGGTGAGTGAAATGCTATATATTTTCGAACTCTCTTATCTTTCGTTGGTAGTTCACCGTCTCGTTTCTTGAAACAGAAAGTCTTTAACCATGGAATATGTGACACTTGCAAATGAACTGTGTTTCTTTAATGTCTTAAGTTTTACCTGTCTTGAAAATCGGAATCTGTGTTAGTATACAGTAGCTTATACTTCAAAATATATTTGACTTGTAACTGAGTTTTGATCATACATCTTAATTTGATTTCACTTACTGATTATTGGTGGGCAGCAGAGTAATAACGCAACAGATCACGATTAAATATATTATTGACAATATTTTTCGATTACAACGCTTTTGAATTTCAATAGAATATTTGTTCCCAGGTACATGACCATGTTGTACCTTGAGCATATTTTCTTACTTGGAAAACCTTAATTTCCTGCAGTACTTTTTGTGGTTTCATAAAAATACTGCAGCATAAAATGAATGCCATCGCTTCACAATTTAGTAAGGAAATATATAAGCTTCTATTACAGCACTGGCTAGAGGCACAAGTGTGGAAACTGTGCAGTGTACAGCATTCTCCCCTATCTGTCAACGCCTCCATCCTGAAACTATACTGTCCAGTCTCATCAGTGCGACCACCTGTCAAAAGTCTAAATAACAGCATGGACCATTGTGAGACTTTGTGAGACTTGCAGAAAGAGAGACAGTGAGGTTATGGAAGGTAGCGACAGGGATTTGGAGCTATGCTGACTCCACTGCAATGTCCAGTTGCACTAGGTTTCTCGATTGAAGATCCATGACCTGAATGGGCTGATCAAGGTGGTCCCACAAATTCTAGATTGGGTTTTAATCCAGGGAGTTTTCTGGCCACGACGCACAGTAAAATCATTCCGGTGCTCTTCAAACTATCCATGAACACTGTGAGTTGTGTGACACGTTACGTTGTCGAGATGGTAGGTGCCATCATGCCGAGAAGAAAAAAGCTTCATGTAAAGATGGACATGGTCCCCAAGGATACATGTGTGCTGTGTTGATCCAGTGTGCCTTCCAGAATGACGACATCACCCAGGAAATTCCAAGAAACATTCGCCTGACCATAACACTCCCTCCTCCAACCTGGACCCTTCCGACGGTTATTGGAGGGCGTCTGCTTTCTGATTTTTAATGCCGTATACGCCAAAGGACATCTGTTCGATGCAGCATAAAACTTGATAGATATGACAAGGCCACCAGGCGCCATGCAGTGGCCCTCCAGTTGCCTACTGGTGGGTAAATTCCAGCCTTGGTCGCCAATGGATAGCAGTCAGCTTGGGTGTCTGAACCAGGCGCCTACTGCGGAGACCCGCAGCAACGTTCACTGAACGTTGAGGAGACACTGCTAGTAGCCCCTTGCTTTTTCTGAATAGTCAGCTGCTCAACAATTGCACGTCTGTTCGCCAGTACACATCCCTACAGACATCGTTCACTTCTGTCATCTATGGCGCCTGGTACACCACAGTCGCCTTGGCGCCTCTTTTGCACAACGTCAATATGTTGTACAGGCATATGTTAACCACAGTGGCACAGGAACAGTTTACAATCTTAGCCATTTCAGAAATGTTTCCACCCTTGTCCCAAAAGTCAATGATCATGCCCTTTTGGACGTCAGAGAAATCACTCCTTTTCCACATTAAGGCAATGACTGCACTGTTTTCCGCGTCCCCCTGACATTCTAGTGCTGTCACGAGTCATTTCCGAGTGGTTATTGCACGCTGACGTCGACAATACGCAGTGGTCACATTTATAACGAGGTTGTTTGTGTTGTTACCCCCGGATGATAATTACACGAAATATTTGTAAGGATTCGTAAGCAGTGGGTCCCTGAGGTACAGAACATGCAAACACCGAGAAGTAAGTTTAAACAGTTTATTAACAAAAGACTGGTTATAAAACACGCAAGCTACACGCATCCATCATCACTGTGTCTGACATCCTAACACTGGCTAATTTCGGTCGTATCGAAAGGCTCCATGGTGAGCTAAGAAAAGAGACATATTCGCGCCCGAGGCCGCGCTAGTTATACGGCGCGCTGCAGACAGCGGCCAGTGGCCTACTCTCTTGTGGCGCGCTGCACCTCGGACGCACGTCTACTGACCAAGCAAATTGTAGGCAACCCAAGATAGGTCGGTTGGCGAGCGCGTGTTACGTACTATACGGCTACGTGCAAACCGGTAGGCCCTTACACATTAATGTGGCTGAACTACATGTATTTCAAAGCGCAGCAGGACAGACAGTTACCTCCATCCACTGGCGGTGTTTGAAAGTTTTGATCATCTTTTCATATCTAGTCACGGAATTTAATTTGCATCGGATATGTATGCACCAATGTAACTCGTTTTACGCAAAATACCGTCACCTTGAAGAGATGAACTTGCGTACTGTATCATCCCCCTTACGCTATCCACAGAACGTAACAGAGAACTGAGTTAACTGTTCTTCAACATGTAAACAGGTGTAAATGAGATTCCCAGATTTACTCAAATCAGTACAAGGATTAGAAATTGGCAATTTATGCAATCTCGTGTCAAGAACCTACGAATCGTGAGATGTATCAACAGGTTTGCAAAAATTCTTCATCATCAAACAATTGACTTTAAACCTGTCGCAAGTTGGTGGTAATTTTTTGGAGGAAGCATCATTTTTATGAACTTAGGGAAGTATCTCAACAGCGAAAGTCGAATAAAATCTTTGTAATGCATTCAGAATGTGTGGAAGCGTAATAGAGGCAATGAAAGAGGGAAATCAAGAAAGAAGAGCTAATGCTAAAATGATATACCACAAGGGCTCTGCTTATGGTCGCTGCCAAGTCAGTTCTACGCCGAACAGAAAAGGTAACTAGTAGAAAAATATTTCAAATTCAAAGTGGAAGTGCAAAGGGAACTCAGCAAAAATGTTGCAGGCGACAAAATTCATTCTGTCTAATAACACTTAGAAAAGCTTAGATAATTTGTGTATTGACAAAATATCTTGCAAAAATTGTTCGTGACTGAATGGTGATCGTATGTAACTGTCATACAGAGGATTGCCAAGGGTGTCCCCGCCGTGGGATGGCCGAAATAGGGCCCAGCCAGCCTTGTGCCGTCAACTGTGGTGTTTTTAAAGGAAAGGTGCTGTCTCGACAGCCGACATTCATGTAAATTCTGTATGCTTCAAAAGCACAGAAAAATCAAACATTTCCTATAATCATCAGCTTAGGTTTCCACTCTGTCCACTCTAGCCGTTTCTTTCTATAATGCAGCCAACCACCAACTTGCTTCCGATGACATTACGTTTTCTCTCATTGTTTCTTCTGCTAACTCTCTCGCAATGTCTCGCTTTTCCCCGGAAAAATTAACTTCCGATACGCATGTGATTCTTTCCACATCAATTTTATGCTTTTCTGTTGGTGTACTACTACACCCCTTGGACGAAAACATTATGTTAATATCAATAACACTATTGCAATAATGGCGTTCATTATTACAGCTAGTATTATTATTAATATTGTTATTTTCCTGGGTCGTCAGCTGAACCTTCAAGTCAAGGTGACATGATATTTCGACTGTGCAGCTGACCGTCGAAATATTGCGACAGCTTGACTTAAGGATCTGGTTAACAGCCTGAGGAAGTAATGTAGCAAAGGACAGCCAGTCCAGATCGCAAATAGTGTTTATCTTTAACAAATGGTAAACGGTTACAGTCGTACGTAGATCATCTTCAGACCAGTAATGTCTCTGAAATTACTAAAATAAGTTAGGAGTAATACAGCTATTCACCTTTAACAACAGTAGGTAAGCAACATAGTTACAAAATAAATGAAAATACCTCGTGTGGATGTTACAGTAAAAACCCGTTTTCAGTTAGAACACGTTCTCGCCATTTAGAACTAGATTATACTGAATGCCTTTGTTACAACTGGAATTTATTGCCGGTCAAAAATGAATGTCGGTTAAAACTAGTTTTAACTAGACAAAACGTGTTTTCATAAATTGACTCAGTTACATATATTTCGACCAAGGTCGAGGTTCATTTAGGTTACACGAGATACATTAAAGCGATGCTGATTGGTCGAGCGGCGTCGCTTGACTCGGGCGGGGCTGGTCTGTCAATAGGGCACCCATCTGCATACACCCGCTCACTTAGACTTCCGCTAAGCAGGTACAGACCGGACTGTACGTATTTCTCATGGGATATGTAAATCAAGAAACGTGGCGGAAAGAAGAATTTTTAAAAAGGATGTTGCAGATTGATGAACACTCGAAAAAAATTACAATGCACTGATAAAAAAAACTTATAAGTTAGTGGACGAAATTGAAGGAATATAATTAGCTGAAAAAAAAGATACAGAAGACTAAATCTATCCAAGGTTACTAGTATCTGTGGGACTTGAAATTCACGGACAAAAAAAAGAGCCTATGAAGTGCTACTTATGCGTAGACGAAATTTTCGATATTGTTGAAGCAGCTCACATGACCGTCTGTCATGGAGATCGAGAGAAACTAAAAACTGATACTTCAACAAAATATGCAAACAACACGATAGAGGACTTATCAGTGTGAAAAAGAGTGTGAAGAAATGGGGGCTTGTTTCGAAACCCATACTTCATTCAGGATTGAACAGTAATTGCCAAGTTGATCTGATTGAGATGCAAACGCAAGAAGATGGTAAATTAAAGTTTATAATAGTTTAAGAGGACCACCTGACGAAATATGTTTTGTTATATGCATCACAAAGCAAGGAAACCGAGAAAGTGGCACAGAATTAACAGATATATTTTTGACATTTGGTCTTCCTTGTATTTTACGCTCTGAAAATGACACAGAATTAGTTAACACTATATAAATGAGCTGGCTTTATTTTGGTCCGAGTGCAAACTGTTTTCAGAAAACCAACACACAGGCAAAGGCAAGGGTCTGTTGAACGTAAGTAGTGGGACAAAGAGAGAATCAGCACAATTTGTTAGTGCAGGTTGCCTACATCAGGGGCAGGTATGCACTCTGACAAACCTATTGTTCTCCTTTGACTGACAGGCCATTAACCTATTGTTCTGCTAAAAGGATCATTCCTTTCGATTGACAGGTACTTAACCTATTGTTCCCTTGCCCCCCTCCCCCCACCACTCAGGTAACCTCCAACCCACCCCCTCCCCATCGCTACTACAGATACACTGTCAATTCTGAGTTATTCGAATAGCCCCTCTCACTCTTATCAATTTGATTGCCTACTTAATTAACCTGATCAATTAATTAACCCCTCCTCTCTAGTAACTACACCGCCCCTCACCCGCCCCCCTTCTGTGTCCCCCTCCCTACCTTTACCTGGAAACTGGCGACTCTGCAATGGAAAGAAAGGATCTCACGAAGGGAAATTCAAGGATATACTGTTTGATTCTAAAAAATTCAGTTTGCAGGGGTTGGATTTCTCTTCCTCCTCATTCTCTCCTTTTTAGTAAGATGCAGGTCTTGTAAGAAGTAACTAAATCGATCGCCCTTTTTTTTATTCCAAGCCTGTAACGAATACTGTCATGAAACACACATCACACATAATTAAACAGTTAAAAATCTTTCAATTACGACGCACACACTGTCCGCCGCCCCCCTGACCACTGGACCACGAAGAATGCCACTGTACTTGCTCATAGGAGCCACGCACAGGTGTCCGTTTGGGTCCTGCAAGCACAAGGCAGTGGCGTCCCTTTCGTACTTGACACCTGAGAAATTCATGTCGAAATACGTGTACACTTAGGCACCGTTTCTGGCACAATGACACATAGCTGAGAGAGATGTTTGCATAGCAGATCATCTTCAGTGAGGTGTTTGTATAACAGCTCACCCATGCAGGTGTGGCTAAAAAGTTGTCAGTGTTACACTGATGTCACGTGTCTATGTAACTAACAGCCATTTCTTCCTCTCAGAAATCTTAAAGGGTCGCAGAAATAGTTGACAGTCGCTTTTGTAGAAGCATTCGTGGTGTCTCAGATTGTCTGCATGGAAATTCTGGTCCGAACAGGACATGTTTACGAAAATAGCCCAGAATAACATGGAATGTAGCATTCTGATTGGATCGTACTAAATTTACAATTCAAATTACTGATGATGCTGGTATGGAAGCACTGTCTGCCTTTTTTCTGCAGATGAGACTTTCAGCGACAAAAACTGTTTTCTACAGTACCAACTATATAAATCATGGTATGGCATTACCTCCAAATGAAGTGGTTTCTCCGCGACACTGAATATAGATGGTGATCACTGGAGTGTATATTCTCAGACCGACAGTTCAGTTACACGTAGCCAATGATGCAACCTCATGATAAAATCACTGAATTTAAAAAGCGATTTGGCTAAGGAAAGCGATATGAATCCTGTATTTGCAACTCCCTCATGCCGCATCTAGATATTTCTCCAGTATTTGTAATGCATTCTGTCAGAGGCTCTGTAATATATCGACTGGGTTATAGGTGAAGGATCACAAACAGTAGATGGTGTGCTGACTGAGGTCGTAAGAACTATACACTGGTTTTTCAGATCTCTAGTGTTACACTCTCCAGTAGAAATGCTGGCTGCGATTTGGAATCAAGTCTTTCCATCTGACCACATACCTGCATTGGATCCTATGGAGAAGTCCTTTAATGATTACAGCCACTAGTGAATCATATTTCTGGCGCTCTGATATCCTGAATCGAGTCACCATTTTCGAACCTATCAGCTACAGTAAAATTTTAGATAGTCCCTATGTCTCTTGCAACTGCTGCCATTTCTGCAGCTTTGCGCATGTGACCGTTCCAGTTGACCGTTTGAGTACATCTACATCTACATCTACATCTACATGGATACTCTGCAAATCACATTTAAGTGCGTGGCAGAGGGTTCATCGAACCACCTTCACAATTCCCTATTATTCCAATCTTGTATAGTGTGCAGAAAGAACGAACACCTATATATTTCGGTACAAGCTCTGATTTCCCTTATTTTATAGTGGTGATCGTTCCTCCCTATGTAGATCGGTGTCAACAAAATATTTTCGCATTCGGAGGGGAAAGTTGGTGATTAGAATTTCGTGAGAAGATTCCATCGCAACAAATACGCCTTTCTTTTAATAATGTCTCAGCCCAAATCCTGTATCACTTCAGTGACACTCTCTCCCATATTTCGCTATAATACAAATCGTGCTGCACTTCTTTGAATTTTTTCGATGTACTCCTTCACCACTCCGGGGATATTTACTTCTACATTACCCATGTTGGCAGCTGTTCTTAATTCGAATTCTGGAATATTTATTGGTCTTCATTTGTGAAGGCATTTCGGAAGGCTGTGTTCAGTAACTCTGTTTTGGCAGCATTGTCTTCGATAGTACCTCCATTGCTATAGCGCAGAAGGCATTGATTGTTTCTTGCTGCTAACATATTTCACATAGACCAGAATCTCTTTGGATTTACTGCCAGGTTTCGAGACCTGGTTTGTTGTGGAAACTGTTACAAGAATCTCGCATTGAAGTCCGCGCTAAATTTCGAGCTTATGCAAAAGATCACCAATCTTGAGGATTTTGCGTCTGTTTAAATTCGGCATGTTTGTTTCGTTGTTTTTGCAATCGTTTTCTGATCCGTTTTGTGTACCAAGGAGGATCAGCTCCGTCGTTTGTTAATTTATTTGGTATAAATCTCTCAATTGCTGCCGATACTATTTCTCTGAATTCAAGCTACATCTGGCCTACACTTATACCATTAATTTGGAAGGAGTGGAGATTGTCTCTCAGGAAGGCGTCAAGTGAATTTCTATCTGCTTTCTTGAATAAGTATATTTTATATTTTTCGTTTATTTTTGAACGATTTGGGGGATACAATATTCAGTCTCCCTACGACAACCCTGTGTTCACTAATCCCTGTATCCGTGTTGATGCTCGTTATTAACTCTAGATTATTTGTTGCTAAGAGGTCGTGTGTGTTTTCACAACCGTTTACTATTCGCGTGGGCTCATGAAATAACTGCTCGAAATAATATTCAGAGAACGCGTTTAGCACAATTTTAGATGATGTTTTATGCGTACCTCGGGAATTAAACATGTGTTTTCGTCAACATATGGAGGGTAAATTAGTCACCACCAACTATAGTCGTGTGAGTCGGGTATGTGTTTAAAATCAAACTCAGGTTTTCTTTGAACCTTTGAGCAATTGTATCATCTGAGGCCGGTAAAAGAATCCAATCATTATTTTACTCCGGTGGCCAACAATGACCTCTGCCCATACTAACTCACAGGAAGTATGTACTTCAATTTCGTGACAAGATACACTACTCCTAACAGCAACAAACACGCCACCGCCAACCGCGTTTAGCCTATCCTTTCGGAATACCGTTAGGTTCATTGCAAAAATTTCGGCTGAGCCTATATCCGGCTTTAGCCAGCTTTCAGTGCCTATAACGATTTTAACGTCAGTGCTTTGTATTAGCGCATGGAGCTCTGGTACTTTCCCAATACAGCTACGACAATTTACAACATTTATACCGATGATTCCTGTATCTACATTCTTCCTGTGTTCAGTCTGCACCTTTTGTGGCTGAAGCCCTTCTTGTGTTTTGTCGAGACCCTCTAACCTAAAAAAACCGCTCAGTCGACGCCACACAGCCCCTGCTACCATGTAGTCGCCTCCTGCGTATAGTGGACACCTGATCTATTCAGCGGAACCTGAAACCCAACCACCCTTCGGCGCAAGTCGAGGAATCTGCAGTCTACACGGTCGCAGAACCGTCTGAGCTTCTGATTCAGACCCTCCACTCGGCTCTGTACCAGAGCTCCGCAATCGGTCCTGTCGACTATACTGCAAATGGTCAGCTCTGCTTTCATCTTGCAAGCAAGACTGGCAGCCTTTACCACTTCCGTTAGCCGCCAGAGAAAACCTCTCCTGATCTAAAGTGACACATATCATTGGTACCAACGTCAGTAACCATCTGCAGTTGGCTGCACCCTGTGCTCTTCATGGCATCCGGGAGGACCCGTTCCACGTCTGGAATGATTCCACCCGGTATGCACATGGAGTGCACGCTGGTTTTCTTTCCCTTCTTGGCAGCCATGTCCCTAAGGGCCCCATAACGCGCCTAATGTTGGAGCTCCGAACTATCAATAATCCCACCCTCTGTGATTGTTCGGATCTTGCAGTCTGAGTGGTTTCCTCTGACACAGGATAGACGACAGCATCTGGCTCAGCCACAGACAGCACCTGGGACCTTTTTGTCAGACAAAACTGGAGAGGCCGTACGTGCGGCCGCCTGGGAAGTCTTTCGCCGCCTGCATCGCCCTGGGGCGACCTCCCACTCGAACACAGGCGAGGGGTCAACCTCAGTGTGAGTAGTAACTGGGCTGTCCACCGGTGAGGACCGATCGGATGACTCGGCCGTGCTGGACGTCTGTTGGATCTCCACAGACGGCCCACAACAGTGGTAGCCACCCCCTGTAGCCTCAAGTTGTGTAACCGAAGCTATCACAGCCTGAAGTTGAGAGTGAAATGTCACCAACTCGGTTCGCCCTTGTCCATACTTAAGACCATGGAAAACTAAACTATGCAGATAAACGGACTATCAGCACGTGCTGCGCAACTCTACTGTAGACCCTGAGGAAAACGCAGGAACTGTGTCTAATAAATTAGATTTACACGCAGAGATTCAAAACCCTAACTACCGAAGAACTCACGTGAAACTAAATAATTTGCCCCTGATTAGGAACTTGTAATATGTCACAAAATCGATTTACATTCCGACGGAAACGAAAATGCGAGAACTGTGGCTATTAGATATTAAATAAACACGCAGAAACACAAGAAACTAAACTATTAAAGCACACAGATGATGTTACAAAATTCGCTCCTCATTAAGAACTCGTGAAAGTCACAAAATCGATTACTTTCCTGTTGCTGCTTGTGTTGCGGGCGGTTACTGCTGCCAGTAGGAACTGAGCAGAAGTCGGAGAGAGCTGTGTATACCACCTTCTGCAACCTGTGTAGAAACAGAGTGACTTGAGTTAGTGCGACAGAACCATGTTTTGACCATTCTGTGGAAATGGGAACATGTCGTAGCTCCACCAACAGTGTACGATGTGTAAGGTCAGCACCAAACGAAGCCTGCTCCTCCAACATGTGGTAGTATAAAAGACAGTACAGGAACTGGGGGACGAACGAGGATTTTGCTACTGTATTGTGTTTCGTCCCCAAACTACATACAAGTACTGCTGTCCAAAGGAGATGCGTGTCCCTCAGGGCCCATTCACATCTATCACCCCAACATGCTATCTTCGTTTTTCTGTACCATCCAACAGAGAAAAATTACAAATTATAAAAGCTCCACTAACTTCATCCGATAAAGAACTCGATAAAATTTTTACCGCATCTCTCTCCTCCCATATATCAAAAACAAATACCATCTGTGTGCCACCATCAAGCACATGTGATGATCCTATTAAATATGCAGCTATTGATCCATCCGTGACACATGCATATACACAGACATACGGGAAATAGAGCAAACACATTGCAAATGTGGAATATATAGGGTGGAGGCGCTGGATGTTATCGAGTACAGTGCTATACTACGTCTCCTGATTAGTGCATTTGCGCTAGGTGTTGGTAGCTGTACTACATTTACAAGCAATTCTAGAACACGGGGCCGAGCGGTAGGGCTGTGTGGTTCTAGGCGCTTCAGTCTGGAACCGCGTGACCGCTACGGTCGCAGGTTCGAATCCTGCCTCGGACGTGGAAGTGTGTGATGTCCTTAGGTTAGTTAGGTTTAAGTAGTTCTAAGTTCTAGGGGACTGATGACCACAGATGTTAAGTCCGATAGTGCTCAGAGCCATTAGAACACGGGAATAGATGTATTGTGATCGCATGGGTAGAAGTGACATAAAAAATTGGTAGAATTGTGGAAAATACATATAAATTGAGAGAAAATACACCAAAATTCAGGGAAAGTGAGGATGTGCTTGTGTGTCTTCTGGTTGGTGCAGAAGAATTCCTGTGCTTGGGAACGAGTATGCGACAGCAAGAGGAATACGAGAAAACGTTGACGTGGAGGCATCGGGAACAAGGGAAACCATCATTGTTTTTGTCGAGGCCGCATTCCACTGTATGTTTATTGAGGTAGTAGTGATACACATGAGTTGACTATGTCTTTGGTGCTTTCCTGGAAAAACATAGAACCCTCAGCCTCTAAACTTACTTGCACCTGCGTTAAAGGATGACATAGAGTGGATGGAGGGGTCGGTTGAGATGGAGTTGTAACAAGGTATGATTTAATGGTAGACTGATGATGCATCCTACAGAGAGGGAGAGAGGGAGAAGTTGCTGCAGGTCATTTGACCATTTTCTTCCCGATGTTCTGTCGGAATGCATCAGTTGTGTGACATAGCCTACGTTCGACTCATATACAACTGCATGTTCAGTGTGGGTCTTAGAGCAGTGTCTGCTTGCAATCGTTAACAGTAAACCTCTTGGTCATCAGAGGATTTCCCTATCATGTGTGATGGAACGTGACACATTCCTCTAAACGAATGAAGATTTATACGATGTACTCCATTCCCCAGTCGCGTCTTGGGTATAAAATCAACACTTCAGTTTCATAACTAAGACGGTTCTAAGTTAGCCATAGGTGTTTGTGAGGCACTGCAATCCCCATGTATACATTTGCTTGACAGATATCCTGTTTACAGAGTTAGTGGCAGCGTGACGTGTAATTTCACATGTCAAACGCCACTGCTATGCATTTATCTGTTTCCTTCTAAGAGGTATTCTCCATTACTAACGATCATATTATACAGGACTGATGCGGGCATAGTATAATTTCAGAACCATGATTGGATGCGTACAGTGGACGCTATACATCTCTGAAAAGTTATGTTGTCCACGTATCACACAGAATCGATATTTTAAGGAAGTAGTTTTTTCATTTTACTGTTTGTTACCATAGTTTATCATAGAGAAACTGGCAAGAAGGATGTATGTCATGTGCTGGATATATATTTCTTACATTGGAATCTTAACAGTGCTACATTCCATACAACTAATAGGTCAGAAACTGATACGATTTGTTTTAAGTGCGGAATCTTGTACCCTTAGGAGTGTATGTGTTTATGCTCTCTCTTACCAATACCTTCCACGTACTGATCCCAGATCCTAGAACAATACTTCAGAGTAGATAGCGTGGTTGATTTACATAAAAATGCTTCAAACTCTATCCGTCTGAAGCTCCAACATGCACAAAAACCTGAGGTTTCTTGTTCTTATTAACCATCTGCTATTACATCATAACACTTTCAAATATGTTGCTATACACCGATAAGGGGTGCTAACCTTTTAGACATGGGAGCACCTGGAGAAATCTTGTGTGTTTGGATGGGCAAGGACTTGGCTAGCTCCATTCATTTACCAGACACTGAATGAAGCGGTCTACTTCTGGTCACCTGCAGATTAAATCGGTAATGGTGCTGCAGTTTGGGCTGGTCAAAGTGTGAGGAGGTCTTTCAGTCTCTAATTTTATCCTAAGACTACGAGAATGCTCTGTGAATCCCATCCACATAGAGATAGATCGTAAATTATGTACTATGCATGAGGTGCTGGAAATATGTAGAGAGCTGTCTGGTATACTTTGATGATGTATGTGTTCGAGAATTAACAATGAATGAATGTACTGCACAATGATCTATCTACATTCGCAATGATACTCGCAAAGTAGAGAAGGGGCTGTTTAGCTGTGATACTGAAATTGGGTAACATGCTATCGCATCACTGGTCGGTGTTGAACTGTAAAATTGATAAAATTGTTCGCACTATCAACTCTGATGCTTGTTATTACAGTACATCGACAGTATCTTTTCCATCCCATCTGTCCACTGGTACACTGTTCGTTACCGCATAATGATTGACTGACATCGCTTGTTTCAGTTGGAGAGAAAGAGTTTTGGTGGGAGGGGGCAACACCTTCTTGGGATGGATAGCACCGAAACAGCGATCGCGTACATGACTGCAATGTGAGGAATCAGTCGAAACGGAATGTAGAGCCATCAGCTATTCCATCACTCTAACAGATTAGTTTAAATGTAGAGGTCGTCAGTCACCTTCGGACAGCAGTTTGGAAACTCTCCACAATGCCGCCAAACTCTTCCAGTTATTTATGTTGTAACTGTCTTTTATTTAAAATCATCCAGTGTGTTTGGTGTGTCATGGTAGCAGCAGTAACAACATGATTTATACTGCACAATGTTTAGTTTTCTGTGAGAAGCAATTTATCAGAACGTATTAATGTCAGTTTAGAACCTGACACATACCTCGAAGTCATGACGGAAAAACAAAATCTATGGTAGTGTACAAAGCATGTTACAGCAGAAAAAAATAATGTTTCGAACAACGACTCAGGGTAACAGGGAGGTTCTCTTTGACTTATAGTATAGTTTGTAGGATACAGTCATCCTCCTACAGCACAGGCGATGCAACTTTACACTGGTCCATGCAGTGGATCAACAGCTGATTATTTAATAGGATCGTCATATGTGTTCAATGCCGGTATGTAGACGGTATTTGTTTTTGATATATGAGAGGAGAGAGATGCGGTAAAAATCTTATCATGTTCTCTATTGGCTGAAGGTATTGGAACTTTCATAGTTTGTAATTTTTCTTTGTTGGATGGTACAGAATAACGAAGATAGTATGTTGGGGTGATAGATGTGAATGGACCCTGAGGGACACAGATCTGCTTCAGACAGCAATACTTGTATGTAGTTTGGGGACGCACCACAATGCAGTAGCAAAATCCTCGTCCTTCCCCCAGTTCCTGTACTGTCTTTTATACTACCACATGTTGGAGGAGCAGGCTTCATTTGGTGCTGACCTTACACATCGTACACTGTTGGCGAGCTATGACAACATGTCCCCATTTCCACGAAATGGTCAAAACACTATCCTGTCACACAAACTCAGGTCACTCTGTTTCTACACAGGTTGCAGAACGTGGTAGATACAGCTATCTCCGACTTCTGCTCAGTTCCTACTTAAGCGATAAACTGGAACCATAACATGCGCAAAACTGCAAAAATGGCAGCAGTTGCAAGAGGCATAGGGACTATCTAAAATTTTAATATAGCTGATACGTTCGTAAAAGGTGACTCGATTCAGGATATGATTCACTAGTGTCAGTAATCATTAAAGGACTTCTCCATAGGATCCAACGCAGGTATGTGGTTGAATTGAAAGACTTGATTCCAAATCCCAGACAGCATTTCTACCATAGACCGTAACACTAGAGATCTGAAAAGCTAGTGTACATTTCTTACGACCTTAATCGGCACACCATCTACTGTTCGTGATCCTTCTCAATCAACCTTCGCCTATAACCCAGTGGATATATCGCAGAACCATTCCATTACAAATACTGGAGAAATAGCTAGCGGCAGCATGAGGGAGTTGCAAATATCGGATTCATATCATGAGCCTTAGCCGAACCACTTGCTAAAGTCAGTGATTTTATCACGAGGTTGCATCATCGGCTACGTGTAACTGAACTGTTGGTCTGATAATATACACTCCAGTGATCACCATCTATATTCAGTGTCGCGGTATTTGTCTGGAAAAACCATTTTATTTGGAGGTAATGCCATACATCAATTTATAAAGCAAATATAGCTTTTAACATGGATACTTGTGTGTGCCTGTAGAACCAAGACCGATGGTGATAGTAATATGGTCGTGTTTTTTAACATCTGGCGGTTAGTAAGACGATTACGTCTCTCTGTCAAAAACACAGTGGTACCACTCGCAAGGTAAACTTATGAGACATTGATAAAATATATATACAGTGATAAAATATATATGTGGCCGGTTTCCTAGGATGATTCTGTCTGTGCCGGTGGCCAGTGGCGGAAATGATTCACGTTTCGGACAAATGGTAGGAACTGTCCGAATGGAGAGGCCTGTTTTGATGCAGGAATGTAGCTGACTTAACTGTTACTAAAATGTAAACTTTCACGGCCGGAAATATCATGTCCATTATAATTATCCGGGCTGTTATGCCGTGGTCGGTTGATGAATTCTGAGGTGATTCCCAACGTCAGTAGCGAGCCAGTGTGTGTGTTGGACCTTCCATCAAGCTACGGACCCCCTTGAAGATGTCTCCCGCAGTCGGAGACGAAACGTTGGGATTCACCTCAGAATTCATCAACCGACCACGGCATAACAGCCCGGATAATTATAATGGACATGACTTAACTGTGTCGTCTTCTAGACGGCCGCATAGCGAACTAGCACTTAGTACGTGTTGGATAGCTTTCGTGATAGCGTGGAAAATTAAGAAGATTCAATATGGACGTGTGTTTGCGTGGTCCATTATTTCCTCCCATGTAAATTGTCCGGTTGACTGCTTCTACACACTTCGCGCCTTTATTTAGTTGAGAGAACATCGATTGTGGTGTGTGCATCTAGCAGGAGGAATACATGTTTGCCGGTTCTATAAACATGGGAAACACCTTAGTTGACTTTGTAAATTATAGGGATGATTCGGAATCTGTATTCGCGAGTAGAAATATCACTTTCCTCTATTTTTTCGAGTTTTCACGTAAAGGTCTTCACAGACAAAATACGTTTCTAGTTACTCAATGGTTTAGACCACACTCCACCTCATAAAAGTTTCGGGTTTTTAGAGAAATAATTTCTAGTATATATCTTCGGAATTATGCTAAGCGAGTGATTGGTAGCACACTGCTATGTGCTTGATATCGAGAACTATGGCATAAATGGTATAATATTCTGGCAGATCATGTGAAAATACAGAGTCTGGAGATGAGTGTAGAGAGAAAGCAAGCAAGAAAATAGGTCGGGGCCAGAAACAGTAATGCCTAGTGTGCCGAGGGGACCTGACCCAGTCTTTCTAGAACAGTCCTCGCAGTATATGTGCGAGTGGCCAGGTGGTCGCTACTCCGTCTCCCATTGTGAGGGAGGAATAGATTTAGCACATCGATGGTCGTAAGGCGAATGAAGGATTTTTTTATGTTAAAAATTGTGTGCGCTATAGATACTGAGATTCGTTCCAGAAACATGGTCGCAAAGAGGAGACATATCCAGTACATTGCTCAGTGTCAGACAGTGGCAGCAATCCTAATATTTAATTGTAGTTACACTGATAAATATGTGTCTGGTTCCCAATATTCCTGTGAGTCTGGAGATGGTCATAGAAAGCGTAGTCGTAGTAGCAATCAAGAGGCTGAGATGAGGCTTACACCAATTCAGAGAGACCAAAAAACCTCCTGGCTAATGACAATTTGGCTCGTGGCTCCCCTGAGGCAGGCAAATAGTGAACTAATACCCAGTTGCCTTCGGGACTGCGTGTGTCATGAGTATACTCTGCGGAAATTTGAGATGATTCAATACGACGAGTGTTTGTGCTGAGAGTATTGATAGAGGTCGAACTGCTACCACTCAAGTCCTCCTGGGGTGTGGAAGTCGTCCACGGTCGGCTGACCTCTCTCTGGCTGACATGCACTTCTGCGTTCATGGACCGCGTTTTTATTTATTTATTTATTTATTTATTTATTGTTCCGTGGGACCACATTTAGGAGAAGTCTCCATGGTCATGGAACGAGTCAATACATGAAATTATAACACGATTGTAGAAACAGATAAAATGAAATATAAGAAACATATTCAGATGACAAGTCGTTAGTTTAAATAAAGAAAATCAAGAATGTAACACTGGAATTTGCTTAATTTTTTAGCTCTTCCAGGAGCTCCTCGACAGAATAGAAGGAGTGAGCCATGAGGAAACTCTTCAGTTTAGACTTAAAAGTGTTTGGGCTACTGCTAAGATTTTTGAGTTCTTGTGGTAGCATATTGAAAATTGATGCAGCAGAATACTGCACTCCTTTCTGCACAAGAGTCAAGGAAGTGCATTCCACATGCAGATTTGATTTCTGCCTAGTATTAACTGAGTGATAGCTGCTAACTCTTGGGAATAAGCTAATATTGCTAACAACAAACGACATTAAAGAAAATACATACTGTGAGGGCAATGTCAAAATTCCCAGACTATTGAATAGGGGTCGACAAGAGGTTTTCGAACTTACACCATACATAGCTCGAATAGCCCGTTTTTGAGCCAGAAATACCCTTTTTGAATCACAAGAATTACCCCAAAAAATAATACCATATGACATAAGCGTATGAAAATATGCGAAGTATACTACTTTTCGTGTTGAAATGTCACTTATTTCAGATACTGTTCTAATGGTAAATAAAGCGGCATTTAGTTTCTGAACAAGATCCTGAACATGGGCTTTCCACAACAACTTACTATCTATCCGTACGCCTAGGAACTTGAACTGTTCCGTCTCGCTTATAACATGCCCATTCTGTCTGATTAAAATGTCAGTTCTTGTTGAATTGTGGGTTAGAAACTGTAAAAACTGAGTCTTACTGTGATTTAGCATCAAATTATTTTCCACAAGCCACGAACTTATATCATGAACTACATTATTTGATAATGTTTCAATATTACACACAAGATCCTTCACTACCAAGGTGGTGTCATCAGCAAACAGAAATATTTTTGAATCACCTGTAATACTAGAAGGCATATCATTTACATAAATAAGAAACAGCAGTGGCCCCAGCACCGACCCTTGGGGAACGCCCCATTTAACAGTGCCCCATTGGGACTGAACATCATTACCACTCTCAATATTGCGGAGGATTACCTTCTGCTTTCTGTTCTTAAAGTAGGAGGCGAACCAATTGTAAGCTACTCCCCTTACTCCATAATGTTCCAACTTCTGCAGTAATATTTTGTGGTCAACACAGTCAAAAGCCTTCGTTAAATCAAAGAAAACACCTAACGTTCGCAACCTTTTATTTAATCCGTCCAAAACCTCACAGAGAAAAGAGACTATAGCATTTTCAGTTGTTAAGCCATTTCTAAAACCAAACTGTACATTTGACAGCAAATTATGTGAATTTAAATGCTGCAGTAACCTTGTATATACAACCCTCTCGATAACTTTAGCAAACACCGATGGCATAGAAATAGGTCTATAATTGTCAACATTATCCCTGTCTCCCTTTTTATAAAGTGGCTTCACTACCGAGTACTTTAATCGGTCAGGAAACCGAACACTCCTAAAGGAAAAGTTACAGATATGGCTAAGTACTGAGCTAACATATGTGGAACAATACTTCAGTATTCTGCTAGATACCCCGTCATATCCATGAGAGTTCTTGGTCTTTAGTGATTTAATTATTAACTCAATCTCCCTCTTGTCAGTATCATGGAGGAGCATTTCAGGTAACAGTCTCGGAACACTTTTTTCTAAGAGCGCTATATGATTCCCTGTTGGGACTAGGTTTCTATTTAGTTTACCTGCTATACTCAGAAAGTGATTATTAAGTACTCTACATATATGCGACTTATCAGTAACACGGACATCCCCACTACGCACTGATTCTATATTCTCGACCTGTCTCTGCAGACCAGCCACTTCCTTTACGACTGACCATATGGTTTTAATTTTATCCTGAGACTTAGCTATTCTATCTGCATACCACATACTTTTTGCCTTCCTAATAACTTTTTTAAGCACCTTACAATACTGTTTGTAATGGGCTGCTGTATTTAGATTTTGACTGTTTCTAACGTTTTGATATAATTGCCACTTTGTTCTACAAGATATTCTTATCCCTTTAGTCAGCCACCCAGGCTGCCTGTTTGTGCTAGTACCCTGTTTTGAACGTTCTAACGGAAAACAACTTTCAAAGAGCATGAGAAAAGTCTTGAGGAAAGCATTATATTTATCGTCTACTGTATCAGCACTATAAACATCTTGCCACTCTTGTTCCTTGATAAGGTTTACAAAAGTCTGTACAGCAACTGGATCAGCTTTCCTAAAAAGTTGGTAACTATCTTTAACATGTGTTGCAGCACAAAAATCTTTTAGACTTAAAATTTGTGCATCATGATCGGAAAGGCCATTCACCTTTTTGCTAACAGAATGCCCTTCTAATAATGACGAATGAACAAAAATATTGTCTATGGTTGTTCTACTGTTCCCTTGCACTCTCGTTGGAAAGAATACGGTTTGCATAAGATTATATGAATTAAGGAGGTCTACCAGCATCCTTTTCCTTGCACAATCACTTATACAATTAATATTGAAGTCACCACATATAACTAACTTTTTGTATTTCCTATAAAGTGAACCAAGAACCTCCTCTAGCTTTAGCAAAAAAGTTGTGAAATCGGAGTCTGGGGATCTATAAATAACAACAGTAAGAAGTTTAGCTCCACTAAATTTAACCACACCTGCACAACATTCAAACACCTTTTCAGTGCAGTACTTTGAAACATCAATTGACTCAAATGGGATACCGTTTTTCACATACATGGCTACTCCCCCACACCGCAAAGAGCTCCTAGAAAAGCTGCCAGCCAACCTGTATCCTGCCGCGTTTAAGGCGGCAGTTTCCTCTGTTGGCGCTGCACAGCGGTACAGTGAGTAAGTGGGATCTATTTGGCGATCTGTGGACTACATTTGTGTGGCTTAACTGTCTGTGCAACATGGCGATCTGTAAAAAATAGTTTTTTGCCGCTGAAAGTTTCGTCTGCAGAAAAAAAGGCGGACAGTGCTTCCACACCAGCAGCATCAGTAAATTCGAGGGTAAATTCAGTAAAATCCACTCAGAATGCTCCATTCATTCACAAGGCATCGCTTGTGCTGGGGCATAGGAGCCTCTACAAACTGATTCGAATAAGACGGAAGCAAAGTCTCTACGGAAAGTTCTGAGAAAGCAAGAGTTCAAAGACAAGTTGAAGCACACCATCCATCTCTGGCGAGGATGCCATCACTCGTCCACCACTGCGGCATTAGAACATCTCCAGACCAGTAGCTGTAGGACACCGAAAATTCCAGCCATTTGTCTCTTCTGTAGGACAGTGCTTCGAATTCTGTTTGCGTAATTGTTCCGATTTTCTCGTCTGTGGTTAGACAGTGCTCTCTTTCCTAACATCAAGAATGCTTTTATGGTTAACGGTGTTTTTGCGAGCATGCACAGACATGATGAGGTCTTTTAGCGGTGAGAACGTTTACCGTTTTTGAGATGTATATTGAAAGCACGACGTCACAGTTTCCAGGAAGTGCTCAGGTGATATCTCGTTAGGACCATCAG
Source organism: Schistocerca serialis cubense (assembly GCF_023864345.2). Lineage (NCBI taxonomy): Eukaryota > Metazoa > Arthropoda > Insecta > Orthoptera > Acrididae > Schistocerca > Schistocerca serialis. Next base: position 600,043,624 of record NC_064641.1, on the reverse strand, counting down.
GAACAATACATTCCGTGTTATTCTGGGCTATTTTCGTAAACAGGTCCTGTTAGGTTAAGAATTTCCACACAGACAAGCTGAGACTTCACGAAAGCTCCTACAACAGCGTTGGCTAACCAATTCTGTGACATTTTACGAATTACATAAAGGGACTGATAAGTAATAGAAGGGCTGTCCCGTCAGGATCGCGAGAAAGAAGGCAGTTGCTGTTATTCTGGGCTATTTTCGTGAACAGGTACTGTTAGGACCAGAATTTCCATACAGACAAGCTGAGACATCACGGAAGCTCCTACAAAAGTGACCATTAACTGCCGGCCGTAGTGCGCTGCAGTCTGGAACCGCGAGACCGCTACGGTCGCAGGTTCGAATCCTGCCTCGGGCATGGATGTGTGTGATGTCCTTAGGTTACATAGGTTTAAGTAGTTCTACGTTCTAGGGGACTAATGACCTCAGAAGTTGAGTCCCATAGTGCTCAGAGCCATTTGAACCATTTTGACCATTAACTATTTCTGCAACATTTTAAGATTTCTGAGAGGAAGACATGGCTCTTATTTAGATTGACATGTCGCATCAGTATAACACTGACAACTTTTTAGCCACATCTGCGAGAGTGAGCCGCTATGCAAACATCTCGCTGAGGGCGAGCCGCTATGCAAAAATCTCTCCCAGCTATGTATCATCGTGCCAGGAAACAGCCCAGTTGAATACGTATTTCGACAGGAATTTCTCAGGTGTCAGTTATGAAAGGGATGCCACCACCTCATGCTTGAGGGATCTGAACGGACACATGTGCATGGCTGGACAGCTGACAGCCGTGTTGTCACTTCGCAGAGGCCGCCGGTGCACCCCGACTCCTGGGAGCGTGTGTGGTGGCATTCCGTGTGGTCCAATGGTAAGGGGGGCGGCGGGCCGTGCGTGCTTCGTAATCGAAAGATTTTTAACTGTGTAATTATGTGTGATGTGTGTTTCATGACTGTTTTCCTTGCATGGTCAATTTAATTACTTCTTACAAGACCTGCATCCTTCCTAACAGCAGAGAATGATGAGCAAGAGAAATCCAACCCCCTGCAAACTGGATTTTTTTATAAATAAATAATATACCCTTGAATTTCCCTTCGTGAGATCCATCCTCTCCACTGCAGAGCCACCTATTTCCATGTAGAGGGGGGGAGGAAGAGAGGGAAGGAGGATGGATGAGGGGGGCAGAGTACTAGAGAGGTTAATTAATTTATCTATTTAATTAAGTAGTCAATCAAATTGATAAGAGTGAGAGTGGGCTGATCTAATAACTCAGACCTGACAGTGTACCTGTGGGAGCAAGGGGGAGGTGGTGGGTTGGAGGTTTCCTGAGGGGTTTGGGGGACAGAGGTAAGGGAACAATAGGTTAAGTTCATGTCAATCAAAATGAAGAGTCCTTTTAGCAGAACAACAGGTTAAGGACCTGTCAATCAAAGGAGAACAATAGGTTAATGACCTGTCAATCAAAGGAGAACAATAGGTTAATGACCTGTCAATCAAAGGAGAACAATAGGTTAATGACCTGTCAATCAAAGGAGAACAAGGTCTGCCCCTGAGTGTGTACCTGCCCCTGATGTAGGCAACCCACACTAACAAAATGCGCTGATTTTCTCTTTGTCCCCCTACTAACGTACTAACCATGACATTGAAAAATATGTAAGCTACTTGAACTCAAGACAACAGCACTATGAACTGGTTAAATGGTCTTCACTTTGTACAATTTATGAGAAATCGGGCACTTCATTCTGATATGAAGCAGTCACCTTGTAAAGCCACATCTGGTAAAGAGCCACAAGTAGGAATTACCACTTCGAGTTCGTCTGTAGACGTTATTGAGGAAATGTGGGATGAACATGGGAACATGGTCCTGAAGATGCTTTAAATAAAATTAATGTGGTCAAGGGTTTTTGAAACGAAAATTTGCGAAACGTTATAACAACCAAACCTGTTGAAATCTGTATATGCCGCTTTGGGACAACGTAGTGAGACATATAGCGACGCGAGTGTGGTGTCGTTACCTTCACCTAAAAAATGCGGATCTGTGCTCTCAGCAGGCAAAGTGATGCTCACTTTCGTTTTTGAAGTCCGTCGTCCGACCCTCACCAAATTCCTCGATCACGGAAAACCATTAATAGTAATGTGTACCGTGAGATACTCCGTAGCCTACGCAAATCGATCAAGAGCAAACGGCCTGGGATGGTAATGGTGATTCTGCTCCACGACAAAGTGCTTCCACTTGTTGTCTCCAAGGTTCCGAGGTCACGCAAAGTGTAATTGCCAAGGTCAAGTGGGAAGAGCATGAGCATCCGCCTTACAACCTAGACACTAGAAATCATGTCGCCTAGCTACTTCCATGTGTTCCGTCCGCTAAAAAAAACTGAACGACGACTTGAAGACATAGAGGAGGACTGGCTTCTGTCACAGCCACAGGAATTCTGGGAACAGGGAATCCTTCGGCTCGTGAAACAATGGAATAGTTGTGCTCCAACCTCTGGTGGTCACTCTTTAATAACGACTTCAATTACGTCCACAGCAGCGTCTCGTGCTTTCTCTTTTGGACACCCCTCACAGATGATGAAAATTATGTAAATCATGGTGTGGAAATATTGCCTAACTGAGAGGAGGTAAAGGCTGCAGCTAGAAGTAGTGGGCATTCTCAGATTACAGCTGCAGCCGTCAAGAAAACGCAGACGCTTCAGCTAGTGCAACTTGACAGTCTACAATCACAGCAGCAGCTAGTTAAGAAGGCCCAGGAGCTGTAGCTAGCACGAGTGCAGCGTCTCAAATAATTCTGACCGGTGACGACAATGAAAAAATTGTACCTAATGCGAATCGATAATCCCAAATAACAGCAGCTAAACAAAAAGCTCACGAAAATTTAACAAAAAAATACCAAGAGAATGAAATTGGCTTGGCTTTCAATACATGCTTCTGTAGAAATCAGTGATAACGTAGTTATGCCATTTCCTGATGTCGACAGACAAAATCAGATCTCCGCAATATTATTGGAGTGGTTCTTCAAAAGGATAACCAGGATTTCCAACAAGAGAGGAACAATATATGGGATACTCGATAAAATATATTGCAAGTATGGATGTGGAACAGGTTTCAATCATTTGGGACGAATGTCGTTGCAAACTCTTTTTAGTGGCTCCTTAGTTCAAAGCTCTCAAAATGTGCCTCTATTTAATGTTGCTAACTATTCAAGTGATTCATTAATGTTTTAAGGATTAATATTTTTATCGTAATATTATAGTGTGTAGAAGCTTCTATTAAATTTCTAATCCCTTTTTAAGTAAGCTAACTAATAGTCTATTTTCACATCCGAATTCGACGTGTCCAAAGAAAAATCTTTCTACTACAAGAAGAGCCAGAGAAAAATTTATTGCCGGTAGAAGAAGAGCCAGAGATAAATTTATCTTTAAGAACTGCTACCAAAAGAGCAACCTTAGGAAAAGGCCAGGGATCTGTTCGTTTTGAATGTAAGAAGACGAAAAGGTGCTTTTGTAAGAGTAAAACTAACCAGTGTAATTCGAAAAGTCACCAAAGTTTGCCTTGTAATAATAAATAATATGAACTTACTTGTTCTCTTGTTTCACTCGTTACGTTACGTTTGTCTTTTATGAAGAATTAGCTACTTTCGTTATACGTATCAGACTAATTAATATACTTTTAAAGTATGATATATATATATATATATATATATATATATATATATATATATATATATATATATATCACAAACAATCGATTTTATTGTAATTAACGTAGTCACAGAAGTATCACTGATAGATACACTGATAGATAAAATTCAATTTTTGTGTTTCTAAGTCTGTGAGCTTGAGATATCAATGACAATGTCAGTAATAGTATGAATATTTACCGATGGACTTTGAGGCGCTTATCTTTAGAGCTAGTTCTGTGTCCAGCTAGCATTTGTCACCGTAGGATTACTCCTCTGATATCTTCTTATAAAGTATGAAATCAATGCAGGAGTCGTTTGTAAGCATATTTACAGCTAATTTTCCTTTACGCCGTACACATAAACAAATTGTGTCGCGAATTCAGTTCCTAGTTACATAAAATTTTCTTGATTTTGTGCTGTGGAGTTCTTTTAGATAATACTGTTTCGCAAATTACATCGAAAATGTTAGCCGATAAGATACATAAATTATTTCCGCAGACAGTGCAGGATGTAGGATGATTACAAAGAAATATGCAACGTCACGAAAACAGTTTATGCACACACTTAAATGTAATAACCGTATTATTTAATCATTTCAGTTGGTTTTGGTTGTTAGAGGGGTCAGATGAACATTTGTGAATGTTTATTTTAGATCTGCAAGAATGACTTTGTGGAGGTGGCATAGTTCCACGACACATGAAGTTCTTGCTGGTTGTGCAATAAGCTGCTGGGAAGAGGTTACAAAATACTGCGTAGAACATTCAGAGTTTGGAGGAGACATGCAGACGATGCATGATAGCTACTATTTCCACAGTTTCAAACACTATTGCAGTAACTGATGGCGGTCAGGATAAAGCAGAGTCAAGTGGACCAGTGGTTGAATCACCTGGTACAAGTGCGTCAGGTAGTGCAGAGCAGACCGTTTGCCTGTGTTTGAAGAAGTTTTTCACGGAAGTCATGAAACTGACTGATACTGAAGTGGATGCAAATGCGAATTTATATGCATTGTCTAAAGTTGGTCGTGAAACTCAGTCCCGAGGGCATATTGTACTAACAGAAGATGACACTGTTGATTTCCCACAGATACACTCCTGGAAATTGAAATAAGAACACCGTGAATTCATTGTCCCAGGAAGGGGAAACTTTATTGACACATTCCTGGGGTCAAATACATCACATGATCACACTGACAGAACCACAGCACATAGACACAGGCAACAGAGCATGCACAATGTCGGCACTAGTACAGTGTATATCCACCTTTCGCAGCAATGCAGGCTGCTATTCTCCCATGGAGACGATCGTAGAGATGCTGGATGTAGTCCTGTGGAACGGCTTGCCATGCCATTTCCACCTGGCGCCTCAGTTGGACCAGCGTTCGTGCTGGACGTGCAGACCGCGTGAGACGACGCTTCATCCAGTCCCAAACATGCTCAATGGGGGACAGATCCGGAGATCTTGCTGGCCAGGGTAGTTGACTTACGCCTTCTAGAGCACGTTGGGTGGCACGGGATACATGCGGACGTGCATTGTCCTGTTGGAACAGCAAGTTACCTTGCCGGTCTAGGAATGGTAGAACGATGGGTTCGATGACGGTTTGGATGTACCGTGCACTATTCAGTGTCCCCTCGACGATCACCAGTGGTGTACGGCCAGTGTAGGAGATCGCTCCCCACACCATGATGCCGGGTGTTGGCCCTGTGTGCCTCGGTCGTATGCAGTCCTGATTGTGGCGCTCACCTGCACGGCGCCAAACACGCATACGACCATCATTGGCACCAAGGCAGAAGCGACTCTCATCGCTGAAGACGACACGTCTCCATTCGTCCCTCCATTCACGCCTGTCGCGACACCACTGGAGGCGGGCTGCACGATGTTGGGGCGTGAGGGGAAGACGGCCTAACGGTGTGCGGGACCGTAGCCCAGCTTCATGGAGACGGTTGCGAATGGTCCTCGCCGATACCCCAGGAGCAACAGTGTCCCTAATTTGCTGGGAAGTGGCGGTGCGGTCCCCTACGGCACTGCGTAGGATCCTACGGTCTTGGCGTGCATCCGTGCGTCGCTGCGGTCCAGTCCCTGGTCGACGGGCACGTGCACCTTCTGCCGACCACTGGCGACAACATCGATGTACTGTGGAGACCTCACGCCCCACGTGTTGAGCAATTCGGCGGTACGTCCACCCGGCCTCCCGCATGCCCACTATACGCCCTCGCTCAAAGTCCGTCAACTGCACATACGGTTCACGTCCACTCTGTCGCGGCATGCTACCAGTGTTGAAAGACTGCGATGGAGCTCCATATGCCACGGCAAACTGGCCGACACTGACGGCGGCGGTGCACAAATGCTGCGCAGCTAGCGCCATTCGACGGCCAACACCGCGGTTCCTGGTGTGTCCGCTGTGCCGTGCGTGTGATCATTGCTTGTACAGCCCTCTCGCAGTGTCCGGAGCAAGTATGGTGGGTCTGACACACCGGTGTCAATGTGTTCTTTTTTCCATTTCCAGGAGTGTATTTCAGACTCTTTCAGCATATATTTTGTGATTCTGATTCATTGATATGAACATTTTCCACCCCATAACTGATGGTAGGCTAAGAAATACATAGTAAATTTATCAGTTTGATTGATTATTATTCCCAAAGAGTACATACTGACGCGTAGTTCATTGTTATGCTGGATAAAATATTTTCTCACTTGACTGGTTACCGTAAGTTTGTTGCACAGCAGTCTACGGAAGTACAATGTCGGCTGTAGAGAGCAGAAAAAGTTGAATCTGGTTACATCTGGAATGTCACGCTACAGGAGGATGTTAACAACTACGTGAACAGGTAAAGAACAATATGAAGAAGTACATGGAAGACGATGAAAACAGATATAAAATCCTTATCAAAATAAGATGGAGTTTAATGTGATAGATACTAAGGCTCCCAGAAGTAAAGATACGAATATTAACAGCGATCGAGGGAGTATATTATAGGGGAAGAAAAAGATTCGACTGAATTATAGAAGACATTCAATAGATATACAGAGACGGGAAGATACACACAGCGTGTAGAGAAGTGGGCAATGGCAACAACACGAATGAGTGTGCATTGTAAGACACACGCGTAGACCGAAACAATGGCTATCAGTATGACAGAAGAATGGGTAGCCCTGAGGAATGAAGTAGTGAAGGCAGCAGAGGATCAAGTAGGTAAAAAGACGAGGGCTAGTAGAAATCCTTGGGTAACAGAAAAAATATTGAATTTAATTGATGAAAAGAGAAAATATAAAAATGCAGTAAATGAAGCAGGCAAAAAGGAATACAAACAAAAATGAGATCGACAGGAAGTGCAAGATGGCTAAGCAGGGATGGCTAGAGGACAAATGTAAGGATGTAGAGGCTTATCTCACTAGGGGTAAGATAGATACTGCCTACAGGAAAATTAAAGAGACCTTTAGAGGAAAGAGAACCACTTGTATGAACATCAAGAGCTCAGACGGAAACCCAGTTCTAAGCAAAGAAGGGAAAGCAGAAAGGTGGAAGGAGTATATAGAGGATCTATGCAAGGGCGATGTACTTGAGGACAATATTATGGAAATGGAAGAGGATGTAGATGAAGATGAAATGGGAGATACGATACTGCGAGATGAGTTTGACAGAGCACTGAAAGACCTGAGTCGAAACAACGCCCCGGGAGTAGACAACATTGCATTGGAACTACTGACAGCCTTGGGAGAGCCAGTCCTGACAAAACTCTACCATCTGGTGAGCAAGATGTATGAGAAGGCGAAATACCCTCAGACTTCAAGAAGAATATAATAATTCCAATCCCAAAGAAAGCAGGTGTTGACAGATGTGAAAATTATCGAACTATCAGTTTAATAAGTCACAGCTCCAAAATACTAACACGAATTCTTTACAGACAAATGGAAAAACTGGTAGAAGCCGACCTCGGGGAAGATCAGTTTGGATTCCGTAGAAACATTGGAACACGTGAGGCAATACTGACACTACGACTTATCTTAGAAGCTAGATTAAGGAAAGGCAAACCTATGTTTCTAGCATTTGTAGACTTAGAGAAAGCTTTTGATAATGTTGACTGGAATACCCTCTTTCAAATTCTGAAGGAGGCAGGGGTAAAATACAGGGAGCGAAAGGCTATTTACAATTTGTACAGAAAGCTGATGGCAGTTATAAGAGTCGAGGGGTATGAAAGGGAAGCAGTGGTTGGGAAGGGAGTGAGACTGGGTTGTAGCCTATCCCCGATGTTATTCAATCTGTATATTGAGCAAGCAGTAAAGGAAACAAAAGAAATATTCGGAGTAGGTATTAAAATCCATGGAGAAGAAATAAAAATTTTGAGGTTCGCCGATGACATTGTAATTCTATCAGAGACAGCAAAGGACTTGGAAGAGTAGTTGAACGGAATGGACAGTGTCTTGAAAGGAGGATATAAGATGAACATCAACAAAAGCAAAACGAGGATAATGGAATGTAGTCGAATTAAGTCGGGTGATGCTGAGGGAATTAGATTAGGAAATGAGACACTTCAAGTAGTAAAGGAGGTTTGCTATTTGGGGAGCAACATAACTGATGATGGTCGAAGTAGAGAGGATATAAAATGTAGACTGGCAATGGCAAGGAAAGTGTTCCTGGAGAAGAGAAATTTGTTAACATCGAGTATAAATTTATTTGTCAGGAAGTCGTTTCTGAAAGTATTTGTATGGAGTGTAGCCATGTATGGAAGTGAAACATGGACGATAAATAGTTTGGACAAGAAGAGAATAGAAGCTTTCGAAATGTGGTGCTGCAGAAGAATGCTGAAGATCGGATGGGTAGACCACATAACTAATGATGAAGTATTGAATAGAATTGGGGCGAAGAGGAGTTTGTGGCACAACTTGACAAAAAGAAAGGACCGGTTAGTAGGACGTGTTCTGAGGCATCAAGGGATCACAAATTTAGAATTGGAGGGCAGTGTGGAGGGTAAAAATCGTAGAGGGAGACCAAGAGATGAATACACTAAGCAGATTCAGAAGGATGTAGGTTGCAGTAAGTACTGGGAGATGAAGAAGCTTGCACAGGATAGAGTAGCATGGAAAGCTGCATCAAACCAGTCTCAGGACTGAAGACCACAACAACAACAACAACATGACATTCGCGCTGAAGCAACCGTCTCCCTTCTAAATACGCACAAAATGCATCTAGCACAGGCAGTTAGCAGTTATAGAATTTATGGCTCATATCGCCTCTGTTTGTTTACTGGACATTCACAGTACCTCGTGTTCCGCTAGGACAGTTCCGTACTGAGCTGTACTGTGGACGGGATTCTTGGTGATGTAGTCATCCATCCCAGATTTACACGGTAAAATATTTTCCAGAACTTTTGGCCCATCATCTTGAAAGTAGTATGGCCTGCCGAACTCGTATCGCTTTCTGGTGTATGAATATTGCAAGTCCATTTCTGCAACATGCACGTCTGTAACCACGACCGCGCGTTTACGTCCGCCACTGGAGCGGTTGCCAGGGTAACCGTTACATCAATAGCTGCAGGCGCGCTGGTGGCAATGTATACACCAGGTCCCCGTATCAGCTGTCGAAAGCGTCCGTCTCACGAACACCTCCATCATTGAAAATTTTGATGGCGGCATTGCAATTGAATGAGCCCCTCAGCGTTTCAACATTTGCATTTGTCTGGGGAAACGCGGTTTTGTTGGCGCACTGTGGTTTCGAGTTATCATCCCCACTCTCACGGTCAACCTAAGAAAATTCGGATTCAATTACCTATGCAATACAAGACGTCTCTTGTTCCTGGAGCGCTTAGGACTGCCATATGGTGTGTGATTCACGAAGATTTGCAAATATTTTAATGTGTTATTCTGCAAGTAAAACTAAAGAAAAAAGTTTATATAAACATAGGTCCGCAAATGTTTAGTTTCGAGTTACGGCTAATAAAAGATTTAGCCTGAAATGTAGCAACTTCGCTAATATGAAGCCATCGCAAAACTGTACGAGGTTAAAGTTAAGCAGGATTTCCATTTATTTTGTTGTTATTGATCTGGTGAATCTAATAAATTATGTCCCAGACGTGTATCTGCAGTAGTTTTCCAGAACATCCAGAGAAGCAAAGAAGTAATTTCGTAAAATTTTTAATTTATTAACTGCTTGCCCCATTTTTTTTTCTTTAGTTTCAGACAATTGCACAAAGTTTTCAACGGAACTTGTAGAGATTTTAATTTTGGAAAAATTATGGTAATAATTAACATTAACTGAAACTGTGTGAATGTGTCAGTTCATGTGTTTTTATTAATACCACAGCACACGTGAATTCATATTAGACCGGAAAAAACAAAACTCATTCATACATTTAGGGACCTATGTTTAGATGAACTTTTTTCTTTAGTTTCACTTGCAGAATAACATGTTAAAATATTTAGATATCTTCGTGAATCACCCTGTATAATGGAGAAATTTGATTGTTTGGAAATAAGTAGAGTTTAATAAATCTTTGTTCAAATGCGTTAAACAAGAACTGTAAAAACCCCAGCGCCCTTGGCTCTCCTACACACGTCTTTTCCATACTTCTTTATTGATAACAATAAGAAGCCACTACAATCGACGGTCGCATACACCGCGTCACCGCCCTGTCCGTCAGACAGCCGTGTCGTGTGCACAGGCTAACCATTTGGGCAAGTGTACGTTTCACTTCACACGTCGTTGCCTCAAACATATCTCAAAGTATGCAGTTCGGGTCGGTTCGAGAATATTTCTGCACACAAGCGAGTTTTCATGACTGCGAAGTAGCCTGTACAATTTGTTCAACATCCATTTCGATTGCCAATGAGGGTGTTCTAATGTTAATGATAACCTGAACACAAAAAAAGCATAAACATAATCCGAAATACGAGCCTAGTGGTTCAAACATCACTACATTCTTTGAAAAGGCTAAATCTGGCTCAGTAAAAAATCTGATTCGTGCAGCTGAAGGTACTTGCTTTAACACACAGTTTTTCCACCACATGTTATTCAAGTCTTTGGACTGACATTTCCCTAAATCGAGTAATGTTCGCAGATTCAAATGCGGCAAAAATGTAGCGTGCAACTGCGTGAAACCTACAGCTATTGTGAAGAAAGTGTTGAAACCATGCATCAAAAAATGGTTCAAATGGCTCTAAGCACCATGGGACTTATCATCTGAGGTCATCTGTCCCTTAGACTTAGAACTACTTAAACCCAGCTATCCTAAGGATATCACACACATCCATGCCCGAGGCAGGATTCGAACCAATGCCAGGATGGTTCCTTTGAAGGGGCACGGCCGATTTCCTTCCCCATCCTTGCCTCACCCGAGCTTGCGCTCCGTCTCTAATGACCTCGTTGTCGACGGGACGTTAAACACTAATATCCTCCTCCTCCTCCTCCTCGAACCTTAGACCGTAGCAGCAGCGCGGTTCCGGACTGAAGCGCCTAGAACCGCACGGTCACATTGGACGGCAAGCCCGGCATCGATTGTCGAAATGAAAAGTGATCTAAAAGATATGCCATTAATAAATCTATCTATCATTACTAGTAATTACGAAAGCACTAAATTATTCCCCTCACATCAAAGCTACGTGAAATCGACAGCCACAAAATGAGATACCCGATATATTAACGGAGCTTATCCTAAACCAACTGCGGAAGCATTATCTTCTCTCAAAACATCGGGAACACAAACTGGCCGAGGGTTTAGAGGTGGAATAAGTAATGTTTTCTATAAGCTGACAAGGAAACTTGATCCGGACTTTGGTGTGACGTCACAAGCGCGTGACTGCGTGTGAGATCGCTCTCTAAGTTTTCATCTATTTTTAGTTTTCAGATATATATTTTAACTGTTTTTGTGATAATATTTACTATATAAGTGACTTATTAGTGGTTTCTTCATTCACCTCTGCATTTCGTGTGTTGTGGCCTGATATTTGTGAGTGTTTCGTATCGAGCAACTTAACCTCTTACCCGTGTTTACATTCCGCGCTGACCAGTTGCAGCTGTAGCGGCGCATCGAAAGCTAAGTACTAATTAATTGTTTGTGTATAGTAGTTTATTTAGGAACTTTAGTAGTCTTCAACCGGTGTTCTTGGTGTTTTCCGGTGAAATAACTTCAGAAGAAATTTTTGCGAACTGCTTTCAGTTTCGTTACTGTCATTAGACGTTTGATTTTCTTTCTGTGTTAGTATTTTGTTATATTCTCATTTGTTGTTGATTAATACTGTCAATAATAGTAGTTACTTCCCTTGTAGAGCAAGTTTGTGATAATTGTAGTCAGTTTTTAACATCTTCTTATTGTAGTAGCGGAACTTAGATAAAGTTGTTTTCTTGTTTCAATAATTGTAAATTTTACCATGAGTGAGAAGTGTGGGCTTTGCCGTAGGTTCGTGAGTAGTGGATTGCGGTGTGAGACTTGTTCGAAGTATTTTCACTGGGGGGAATGCAGTGGGGAAGCCAGTGGGCATTCTGGTGAGATCCTCTCCTGGAACTGCAGGTTATGTAGCAAGAGTAAGTTGATAGAGGAGCAGGAGCGTAAGATCTGTGCCCTTCAGGTGCAGTTGAAAAACGCACAGGAGGAGCTAGATAGGATGAGGAGGGAGAAGGGGGTTGGGGAATGGGAGCTGGCTGTTGGCAAGAGATCTGCTAGGAGAAGGAGATTTTCAGATAGTTTTACTATTGGTGTTTGTAATAGATATGACCAACTGTCAGAGTCTAGTGGAGAGGAATCTCTAGTAGCTGTAGATGTAGGAAGTATGCAGCAGACCTCAGCAGTTACGGTGGCTAGGACAGTTGCAAAGTCTAAGAGAAAGAAGAAGGTTCTGCTGTTAGGTAGTTCTCATGGTAGAGGTGTAGGCCAGCAGTTGCAGGAAGTTTTGGGGAGTGAGTACCAGGTCACCAGCATTGTGAAGCCTAATGCAGGATTGGCTCAGGTGACTTTTGACATAGGGGGGTTATGTAGGGATTTTACTAAAGAGGATCAGGTAGTGATTGTGGGTGGGGCTGGTAATAGTATTGATAGGGATGGGAAGTATGACATAGATGGTGACCTGGAAAAGATAGCCACTCAGACTGGCAACACGAATGTGCATTTCGTGGAACTGTTTCAGCGTCACGATCGGCCTCATCTTAATATAGCCGTCAGGCGTAATAACATGAGACTTGGGGGTGCGCTGATGACAGAAGGCATGAGTCACATTTCAGTGGTGTCGGTGGAGTCTATCAGTAGGACGGGTTTCACTAGACATGGTCTGCACCTCAACAGGTATGGGAAGGGGAGGTTGGCAAAACTTATAGGTGACAGCATAGGTGGGGGTGGTGGGATCACTCATGGGAAAATTCCGGTAGTTGTGGGTGTTAGAGCTGTACCTTTTTTAGATTGAAGTCAGCTGATAGGTATTCCTGCTTAAGGGAAGTCTCTCTAACAAAGAAACCACTTTCTACAAAGCTTGGGTATCCGATTAATGAGGGAATTAGTATATTTCATCAAAATATACAAGGTATTCGAGATAAAGTTAGTGAACTGCTTATAGATGTTGACTCTGAAATTATTGGTATATCTGAACACTTCTTAAATAAGGAGATAATTCAGAGGCTTCCTTTACCAGGATACAGGTTGGCTGGCAGCTTTTCTAGGAGCTCTTTGCGGTGTGGGGGAGTAGCCATGTATGTGAAAAACGGTATCCCATTTGAGTCAATTGATGTTTCAAAGTACTGCACTGAAAAGGTGTTTGAATGTTGTGCAGGTGTAGTTAAATTTAGTGGAGCTAAACTTCTTACTGTTGTTATTTATAGATCCCCAGACTCCGATTTCACAACATTTTTGCTAAAGCTAGAGGAGGTTCTTGGTTCACTTTATAGGAAATACAAAAAGTTAGTTATATGTGGTGACTTCAATATTAATTGTATAAGTGATTGTGCAAGGAAAAGGATGCTGGTAGACCTCCTTAATTCATATAATCTTATGCAAACCGTATTCTTTCCAACGAGAGTGCAAGGGAACAGTAGAACAACCATAGACAATATTTTTGTTCATTCGTCATTATTAGAAGGGCATTCTGTTAGCAAAAAAGTGAATGGCCTTTCAGATCATGATGCACAAATTTTAAGTCTAAAAGATTTTTGTGCTTCAACACATGTTAAATATAGTTACCAACTTTTTAGGAAAGCTGATCCAGTTGCTGTACAGACTTTTGTAAACCTTATCAAGGAACAAGATTGGCAAGATGTTTATAGTGCTGATACAGTAGACGATAAATATAATGCTTTCCTCAAGACTTTTCTCGTGCTCTTTGAAAGTTGCTTTCCGTTAGAACGTTTAAAACAGGGTACTAGCACAAACAGGCAGCCTGGGTGGCTGACTAAAGGGATAAGAATATCTTGTAGAACAAAGTGGCAATTATATCAAAACGTTAGAAACAGTCAAAATCTAAATGCAGCAGCCCATTACAAACAGTATTGTAAGGTGCTTAAAAAAGTTATTAGGAAGGCAAAAAGTATGTGGTATGCAGATAGAATAGCTAAGTCTCAGGATAAAATTAAAACCATATGGTCAGTCGTAAAGGAAGTGGCTGGTCTGCAGAGACAGGTCGAGGATATAGAATCAGTGCGTAGTGGGGATGTCCGTGTTGCTGATAAGTCGCATATATGTACAGTACTTAATAATCACTTTCTGAATATAGCAGGTGAACTAAATAGAAACCTAGTCCCAACAGGGAATCATATAGCGCTCTTAGAAAAAAGTGTTCCGAGACTGTTACCTGAAATGCTCCTCCATGATACTGACAAGAGGGAGATTGAGTTAATAATTAAATCACTAAAGACCAAGAACTCTCATGGATATGACGGGATATCTAGCAGAATACTGAAGTATTGTTCCACGTATATTAGCTCAGTACTTAGCCATATCTGTAACTTTTCCTTTAGCAGTGGTCGGTTTCCTGACCGATTAAAGTACTCGGTAGTGAAGCCACTTTATAAAAAGGGAGACAGGGATAATGTTGACAATTATAGACCTATTTCTATGCCATCGGTGTTTGCTAAAGTTATCGAGAGGCTTGTATATACAAGGTTACTGCAGCATTTAAATTCACATAATTTGCTGTCAAATGTACAGTTTGGTTTTAGAAATGGCTTAACAACTGAAAATGCTATATTCTCTTTTCTCTGTGAGGTTTTGGACGGATTAAATAAAAGGTTGAGAACGTTAGGTGTTTTCTTTGATTTAACGAAGGCTTTTGACTGTGTTGACCACAAAATATTACTGCAGAAGTTGGAACATTATGGAGTAAGGGGAGTAGCTTACAATTGGTTCGCCTCCTACTTTAAGAACAGAAAGCAGAAGGTAATCCTCCGCAATATTGAGAGTGGTAATGATGTTCAGTCCCAATGGGGCACTGTTAAATGGGGCGTTCCCCAAGGGTCGGTGCTGGGGCCACTGCTGTTCCTTATTTATGTAAATGATATGCCTTCTAGTATTACAGGTGATTCAAAAATATTTCTGTTTGCTGATGACACCACCTTGGTAGTGAAGGATCTTGTGTGTAATATTGAAACATTATCAAATAATGTAGTTCATGAAGTAAGTTCGTGGCTTGTGGAAAATAATTTGATGCTAAATCACAGTAAGACTCAGTTTTTACAGTTTCTAACCCACAATTCAACAAGAACTGACATTTTAATCAGACAGAATGGGCATGTTATAAGCGAGACGGAACAGTTCAAGTTCCTAGGCGTACGGATAGATAGTAAGCTATTGTGGAAAGCCCATGTTCAGGATCTTGTTCAGAAACTAAATGCTGCTTTATTTACCATTAGGACAGTATCTGAAATAAGTGACATTTCAACACGAAAAGTAGTATACTTCGCATATTTTCATACGCTTATGTCATATGGTATTATTTTTTGGGGTAATTCTTCTGATTCAAAAAGGGTATTTTTGGCTCAAAAACGGGCTGTTCGAGCTATGTATGGTGTAAGTTCGAAAACCTCTTGTCGACCCCTATTCAATAGTCTGGGAATTTTGACATTGCCCTCACAGTATGTATTTTCTTTAATGTCGTTTGTTGTTAGCAATATTAGCTTATTCCCAAGAGTTAGCAGCTTTCACTCAGTTAATACTAGGCAGAAATCAAATCTGCATGTGGAATGCACTTCCTTGACTCTTGTGCAGAAAGGAGTGCAGTATTCTGCTGCATCCATTTTCAATAAGCTACCACAAGAACTCAAAAATCTTAGCAGTAGCCCAAACACTTTTAAGTCTAAACTGAAGAGTTTCCTCATGGCTCACTCCTTCTATTCTGTCGAGGAGCTCCTGGCAGAGATAAAAAATTAAGCAAATTCCAGTGTTACATTCTTGATTTTCTTTATTTAAACTAACGACTTGTTTCATTTTATCTGTTTCTACAATCGTGTTATAATTTCATGTATTGACTCGTTCCATGACCATGGAGACTTCTCCTAAATGTGGTCCCACGGAACAATAAATAAATAAAAAAAAAATAAAAAATAAAAAGAGTATCACTAGCATAGGATGTGGACAAAAATAAGGAAACACAAAAACACAACTCATTACAGTGCCTAATACGATGTAGGAAAACCGTTGGCATTCGAAACAGCTTTTAGCCGCCTCAGAATGAATAAATATAGGTCCTGCTTGGTTTTCAAGGGAATATTGTACCAATCTTCATACAAAGTACTGGCAAGGTCAGATAACGAGGATGGAGGTGGTTAGCGACCACACACCCTTTACTCGAAAATACACTACTGGCCATTAAAATTGCTGCACCATGAAGAAATGCAGATGATAAACGGGTGTTCATTGGACAAATATGTCATACTAGACCTAACATGTGATTACATTTTGTCGCTATTTGGGTGCATAGATCCTGAGAAATCAGTACCCAGAACAACCACCTCTGGCCGTAATAACGGCCTTGATACGCCTGGGCATTGACTCAAACAGAGCTTGGATGGCGTGTACAGGTACAGCTGCCCATGGAGCTTCAACACGATACCACATGTCAATAAGAGTAGTGTCTGGCGTATTGTGACGAGCCAGTTGCTCGGCCACCATTGACCAGACGTTTTCAGTTGGTGAGAGATCTGGAGAATGTGTTGGCCAGGTCAGCAGTCGAACATTTTCTGTATCCAGAAAGGCCCGTACAGGACCTGCAACATGCGGTCGTGCATTATCCTGCTGAAATGTAGGGTTTCGCAGGGATCGAATGAAGGGTAGAGCCACGGGTCGTAACATATCTGAAATGTAACGTCCACTGTTCAGAGTGCCGTCAATATGAACAAGAGGTGACCGAGACGTGTAACCAATGGCACCCCATACCATCAGGCCCGGTGATACGCCAGTATGGCGATGACGAATATACGCTTCCAATATGCGTTCACCGCGATGTCGCCAAACACGGATGTGACCATCGTGATGCTGTAAACAGAACCTGGATTAATCCGAAAAACGACGTTTTGCCATTCGTGCACCCAGGTTCGTCGTTGAGTACACCGTCACAGGCGCTCCTGTCTGTGATGCAGCGTCAAGGGTAACCGCAGCCGTGGTCTCCGAGCTGATAGTCCATGCTGCTGCAAACGTTGTCGAACTGTTCGTGCAGATGGTTGTTGTCTTGCAAACGTCCCCATCTGTTGACTCAGGGATCGAGACGTGGCTGCACGATCCGTTACAGCCATGGGGATAAGATGCCTGTCAAACCCGACTGCTAGAGATACGAGGGCGTTGGGATCCAGGACGGCGTTCCGTATTACCCTCCTGAACCCACCGATTCCATATTCTGCTAACAGTCATTGGATCTCGACCAACGCGAGCAGCAGTGTCGCGATACGATAAACCGCGATAGGCTACAATCCGACCTTTATCAAAGTCGGAAACGTGATGGTAGGCATTTCTCCTCCATACACGAGGCATCACAACAACGTTTCACCAGGCAACGCCGGTCAACTGCTGTTTGTGTAAGAGAAATCGGTTGGAAACTTTCCTCATGTCAGCACGTTGTGAATGCTCTGAAAAGCTAATGATTTGCATATCACAGCATCTTCTTCCTGTCGGTTAAATTTCGCGTCTGTAGCACGTCATCTTCGTGGTGTAGCAATTTTAATGCCCAGCAGTGTATACACCAAGGCTCGGTAATAGTGAGATCTATTGACTGTGGCGGCCAGGTAACACGCAACAATCCATCCTCGTTCTCACAAAATTAGTCCCGGATGATGCGAGCTGTGTGAACAGGTGCGCTATCATCTTGGAGCACAGCATCAACTCTGGGGTACAAATATTATACCACGGGTTACGCCTGACAAGTCAAAATAGCCACATAATCTTTGGCAGTA
This sequence comes from Schistocerca serialis cubense, assembly GCF_023864345.2. Lineage (NCBI taxonomy): Eukaryota > Metazoa > Arthropoda > Insecta > Orthoptera > Acrididae > Schistocerca > Schistocerca serialis. The sequence continues at coordinate 600,025,568 of NC_064641.1, read as the reverse complement.
AAGCGACCTTGCAGAGTACCCATGGTACCCATGGAATAAATAGCACGATGTGGCTGCCCAAATCACCACCGAACCCCGCCATGTTTCACTTTTGACAAGAAGGAGTCTGCACCGTAGACACGGAACGACGTATGCCAGACATGAACTCGACCTGATGTATGAAACACTGTCAAACAACGCTCATCCGCCATCGTTGTTCCCGTGTTTTCCTTCGCAATAATCTTCAATAATCGTCTGTCACGATTACTCATCACAAGTGTTGCAAATTCCCAGTAATTTAAAAGCGAAGAAACATTCCCAGGGAATCAGCCCTAGAATTGCCAAACATCAACATTTACGACTCTTACGTTACCTATAACTGCCAACGTCAAAATAATCAACCTTTAGATAAACCGAGTTTATAATATTGATATGCCATCTAGTGAGTAACTGAAGTTACTAAAATACACAGGGAAGTTTGTTTATTCAATTTGTTAAATTTTCCATCGATTTTAGACGTATTTTAGACTTTAAAGTTTAAAATAAACTTGTGCGAATTTTGTAAACATTAGTCATTGAAAATGGCATTTCAGGGAAAAATTATGCGAATAAACCGGCTGAGATTTATGATTTACTTGAAAATACAAGTGATTTTATTGACACAGAACATGGTAAAACATTAACTACCAATTCTAAAAGTGAAAGTGATAGCAATATTTCGGAAAATAAATTTATAAATCATAATTCATTGCAGGAAATGAGGAGTCTTTGAATTCTGAAAGTGAAACACCTCTAATCATTCGTTTGGAAAAATTAAAAAATGTTACAGATAACGGCTGGTTGAGAATTACGCCTCCAGAGAAATATTTTGTAAGTTAAGATTTCGTTCAGAGGAATGTGGGCTTCAACTTGCCTAAAAATAGTAGGCCTAGGAATATTTTAAATTATTATTTCCGCCAGACTCACGGTAAATGATGTTTTGCCTGGAATTTTCACGGAAATTAATGTACGGAATGATAAATCTGGGATTAAAATGTTTGAATTTACTTAGTTAACCTAGTTTTAAGGTTCATTAACTGTAAATAAGTGTTAAAACAATCAAAATCTATCTCTGCCTCGTGATGACTGGGTGTTGTGTGATGTCCTTAGGTTAGTTTGGTTTAAGTAGTTCTAAGTTCTAGGGGACTGATGACCATAGATGTTAAGTCCCATAGTGCTCAGAGCCATTTGAACCATTTTTTTGAATCAAAATCTAAAAATTTTCATAAATTCCCAATTTTTGAGAATCTTGCCGGGCCAAAGGAATATTCCCGCCAATATTCCCATTTTATGAGTTCCCTCCCACTGGGAATATACACGGCCCACATCATCACTCATCACACACTTTCGTCTGCGTTATGACTTACCGGATGCTTTTTTTTCAGATTTCCCTGTATGAGGTGTAAATTATCGGTACAGTGTCTCCTGAAACACCTTACACTGCGGCTGGCTTGGTTACGGAAGAACGCACCATTTGACCACCAATAATTAGCCCACATTCGAATCCAATTAGCTGCGACACAGTGCACTCAGAACTATACAGATCTCCGTTCTGACCACTACTGACACTTGCAACGTGTTCAGGATATTGCACATGCGCCTTTCGTTGCCAAATAGAAGAGCGCCAACTCCAGGCTCGGCTAGATCTGCATTTATGTTGAAGCATGAATTTCTCCGGGTGTTTCCACATTATTGTCTTTTTGTCCAACCTTTGTACATATTCGAACACTGCACGATTGCATTTCCTTTACACCTTCATTAAGCTTTCCATATTTAAAATAAGCTGCCATTGATGACGCCAAATAGAAATTCTGTCCAAGTCAAGGTTCAAGTCATCATCTGGTATCCTCGCCTCCCACAGTCACCGAACGGCGACAGTTTTCCTTAACTACAGCGTCGTCAACCAATAGATTATTGCTCACCCAACCCATCAGATCGTTTACGTATGCAGAGAACATTAGCAATCCTATCACACTCCCCTGGGCACAGATTCGTTTCTGATGAACATTCGTCGCCCAGCACAAAAAACTGGGTTTTGTTACTTAAAAAGCCATCGAGTCATTCATATGTTTGAGTGTCTATCTATTCTGTGTGCTCGGATGATCTCTAACACTCTGCAATGTGGCACAATGCCAAAAGCTTTCCGGAAATTTAGGAATACAGAATCTGCCCTTCATTAATGGTCCATAAAATATCATGTGAGAAAAATGCATTCTGAGTTTCAAGTGATAGATGCTTTCTAAATCCGTGCAAATCTGTGGAAAAAATGTTATCTCTCTCAAGGAAATGTTTAATATTCGAACTCAGAATATGCTCAAGAATTCTACAGCAAACCGACGTTGGCCTGTAATTTTACGAGTCGGTTCGTCTACCCTTCGTATACGCGGCAATTGCTCTTTTTTCCAGTCGTTTGGGTGTTTGCGCCCGGCAAGAGATTCACCATAAATGCAAGCTAAGTAAGGGGCCAGTAGCGACGAGTTTTCTTTGAAAATAAGTCCTGGCCAGACAGAAAACGGTCTGGCGGCGCGGTTCACGCTGCGACAGTTGGTAGTGTTTTTCAGCGGCGAGGGACGCCACGTAGGAAGCGACTGATAGCGGTAAGCGAAAAAATGACTTCTCCGAATTTCTTGCTTTAAAAAATACGGTATGTAAAAGAAGGAAAACCACGTCAATACTTGTAGTTAGTTTTTCGGATGAGACTCTTTATTTAAAGCATTAAAAACCACTTCTTTCGGTTTTTTGTGTTTTCTTCAACATAAATACGTCTCATTCGATTCTGAAAAAGCTAATTGGCACAAAAGTTGATATTTGTATATCTTACAGTTTCCCCTTATGGCTTCATGGTGAGTATCTATTTTTTCGATGTTGTGGTCATAGTTACTGTGATACCTATTTTCCAAGTACTACGTAGTATAAATTTTGAAGGGTTTTTGGTGAAACGTGATCGCTGGCTACTTTACGTTTCGTTCTTTTAAGATGATATGTTGCTGCGAACTTAATTTAGCTAATGTATCGAAAGTGTTTTTAAAGTTGGAACGAAAGCCGTATCTCAGTACAGTATGGAGAAAAGACAAGTTGAAGTACAAGAGTTGCACAGAAAGTAATGCACCGTATTTTTTCTCTCAGCCGGAAACAATGCTACGAAGGCGAAACGCGTATGTAGCCTATTATTTGATGTCTCCAGAGCGAGCGCGCCAAGTTTCCGTCACTTCCGACAAAAAGTGTAGCTGCGGAGCAGCTTCAAAATGGCGTCTGTAGGTGATGTATGTTACAAGCAACGTGCCGTCATTGAATTTCTCACTGCAGAGAAAGAAACTGTCTGGAATTTTCCTGGCAGATTAGAACTGTGTGCCGGGCCGAGACTCCAACTCGGGATATTTGCCTTTCGCGGGCAAGTGCTCTACCACTGAGCTACCCAAGCACGACTCACGCCCCGTCCTCACAGCTCTACTTCTGCCAGTACCTTTTAATCTGCCAGGAAGTTTCATATCAGCGCACACTCCGCTGCAGAGTGAAAACCTCATTCTGGAACTGTGGGGAATATTCACAGACGCTTGTGCAAAGTCTATGGAGCATCTGCTGTCGACAGAAGTACAGTTAGTTGCTGGGCACAGAGGGTGAGGTCATCAGAAAGAGATTCGACGGAGCTCCACGATTTGCAGCGATTTGGGAGACCGTCCACGGCTGTCACACCTGACTTGTAGCGGGCTGAGGTCATTCGCGAGGACAGACGCATTACGACTCCAAAGTTGGCGCTGCATATGACAATCAGCAAAGGAAGTGTGGATGCAATTATCCGCATTCTTGGACATTCAAAAGTGTGTGCAAGATGGGTCCCGCAGTGTCTAACGATGGATCACAAATCGCACAGAAAAAAACATTTGTCTTAATTTTTTGGAGTGTTTTGAAGATGAGGGGAAGGCCACTCGTAGAAGACATTTTGAGGACGATGAGGGGGTGATTCACACAGTGAAGCACTGGCTCCGCCACCAGGACAAGGATTGGTACCGACAGGGCATACACGCCCTTGTTTCGCGCTGGACGAAAGCCGTAGAACGGGATGGAGATTACATGGAAAAGTAGGGTGTGTGGATAAACACCATTGTTTCGTGTGTGTAATTCTCATTATGTTCAATAAAGAACTGTTGAAGAAAAAAATGCGGTGCATTACTTTCTGGGCAACGCTCGTACTTGTGCACGCTGACGCCGAGCGCGCTGCCTGAGCTCGCCACCGCCCAGTACCGTAGCCTGCAGCTCAGCTGTGAGCAGTTCGTGGAAATACACGCACATTTTCAAATTAGTGATCGCGAATTATTATTGTACTTACTGCTGGAAGAAAATGAGGAAAAAGACAAAATGGTTCAAATGGCTCTGAGCACTATGGGACTCAACTGCTGTGGTCATCAGTCCCCTAGAACTTAGAACTACTTAAACCTAACTAACCTAAGGACATCACACACACCCATGCCCGAGGCAGGATTCGAACCTGCGACCGTAGCAGTCGCACGGTTCCTGACTGCGCGCCTAGAACCGCGAGACCACCGCGGCCGGCAGGAAAAAGACATTCTACTCCAACAGTTGCATAGTGGATAGTTGAAACATGCCCCTTGCACACTGGAGATTCGGTCGCGCGACTTGCCCGCTAGGCGGAGTGCGTCCGTCCTTTAACACGCAGTTCCCATAAGGCCTTTCACACTGGCGATTTGGCCGCGCACCCGCTGTGCACCCGCCAGGCCCCGCGACTGGCCGCCGCGATTCAGCCGCGTTTGACGCTTTCACACGCGGCGATCTGGCAGCGCAGCTGGGGAGGGAGTAAACAGCTGACGCCTCGTCTCGCTCGCCAGTGTGATTGTTGACCTGCGTGTTATTGTGCTATTTTTGCTACGGAAATGACTTTTGACGTGGAACTTTTCATCATTGAAGTAGAACGACACCCTATAATTTGGGATTCAGGAAATAAGGATTACAGTAATAAGATCGAAACACGTAATGCTTGAGAGATGTGTAGGAAATCTGTTCCTGACTTCGAAAATAAAACAGTATCGGAGAAAAACGAAAGTGGTATGTATTCTTCTGTTTATTTCTCATTAGAATACATCTTATATTTTTGGGAACATTTTGGGTAAACAGTGCTTTTTTTCCTCTTACAATTTTTATAAGAAACAGTCTAGAGCACAAACTTTGTTACAATTTTCATAAGCAGTAACAGCACCTGGAGATATCTGTAGCACCTACTCTGCTCTACGCCAGCTGTGGTATTGCCTGAAGATGCTTTACCTATGGGCTCAAACTAGTTGCTAATAAATTCGAAAGTTTGCGCTCTAGACTCTTTTTTTATAAAATTAGAATAAATTTTATATCTTGCTCATTTGCCAAGTAAGAGCACCTTCACTGCTGACAAAATAATCAGCAAGTTTGTCTCGTACGCTCGCGACATAGTGGCTTCTTACAGGCATGGTGCTCTGTACGTCGTCCAGCCCAATTATTTATAAAGTTTCATCCAGTTTGAACCCATCTCTTTTGCGAACATGCGCAACATGCTTCAATTATTACCGCACAGAAGTCCTCATTCGCATTTAAAGGGCGATGAGAAACTCGTCATTTGTTGGATAACGTCGCGCCCTCGATAACCTGTAATTATAAACCTTTCTTTTCTCTGTCAAATTTTTCAAACGTACGGACATTGCATGTTTTCTTCAAGTGCAAATGCTTCATCTCCAACGAAGCAGACTGGAAGAGGCTCACCCGAGTCAGTCACCAAAGGTCGAGGCTCTGGCAAATTTAAATTATTGTCTTTAATTCTTTTGTAAAGCTCACTGTTTTTGTAAATTTGTCGGTCCCCACTTTTGCCATATGAACCTACATCTACAAATGTAAAGTAATAATCAGCATCACAAACTGCTAGTAACACTATTGAGAAAAAGTGTTTGTAGTTATGGTATAAACAGCCACAGAGTTCAGGTTTAACAATTCTTACATGCTTTCCATAAATTGTACCAAGACAGTTCGGAAAATCAGCATACACTTTTAATTTTTCTGCTTATATTAATCCAACCTTCTTCTGATGCAGGTGGCATGCATATGCTTTGTAGATTATCCCATATCTCCTGACAAGTGTCTCACACGATTTTTGATATAGTTGAAATGCCACATTTGAAGGAATAATGTAGCTCTGTAAATGTACAGCCTGTAGCAAGGTACCTGAAATAAGAGTTTTGTTTTTTTGCAGCAACACAGTTACAGAAGATGTGGACGAACATTCATGACTGTCACACAAGAGAACTCAACAAGAGAAAAGCCTCAAAAAGTGGTTCTGCTGCAGAAACCCACAAAAAATATGTATTTTTCGATATGATTAATTTCCTATCACCTGTAACTGCCACTAAACCACCAGAGTTGGAAGAAGCTGATGCACATACTGATGAGACAAATAATTCTGATGTACAGGAAGGCGTTGCCTCCAATTCCTGTAAGAGACAAAAGATGACGAACGAGGAGAAATTATTTCAGGTACTTGCAGCAAACATCAAGAAAAAAACGCGTCAAAGGCCGAAGCAGATGACCCTGGCAAACATTTTCTACTATCATTATTAGATGATTTGAAATCTGTGCCACAACATTTGAAAATGGACGCTAAATTTGAAATAATGTCAGTTTTGAGGAAGTACAGCAGGTCTTACAGTTCACTAGACAACTAGAATTTTCAGTTCACTTCACAAATACCAATGCCTGTATATTCAAATTCACCAATAACTGTACCTGCATCTAATCCAAGCCCATGTACATCAAATCGTGATGCCACACTTTCACCTGTATCATCTGATTTGTCGGTGGTCACTGATTTATTCTCTGGGTAGCGAAATATCACAGTTTTGGCTTACTGTATTTTAATATTACACACTGGATCAAATTACTGTTAAACCTACTTTAAAAATAAAGGTATATGTAAAATAAGCATTTTATTTACCTTAAAGTAATAATTAGTCTTTCCTCTGGTGAAGTACTGTTCCTCATTTGCGTATTTTGCTTTGTGAGATTTGGCCCCAGCATAGCACATAATTCATCAAAAGATGTCACAGACATTCTGAAATAGTTCATGAATTTTGCAGGGTATTCTCTTAATTCGTAATAAATTGTGTAAATGTCCATGTTTCTCTCTAGTATTCAGCAGAGGATGAATCCAGTATTTTCTTGACGTCGGTGGCGTCTGTATTTCCTTTTCAACAACAGAGCGAAAAGCAACACTTCCTCATCGGAATCCATTTCGGAACTGGCTGGCACATCCACACACACAGCTCCCACCACAGAGCTGCTGCCGGGCGGTTAAGCCGCATGCCTGGCGATTCAGTCGCACGGTTCAGCCGCGCGATAGTCGCGCATTGCAGACATTGAATCGCGCGGCGGAATCGCGGCGACGAAATCGCCAGCGTGAAAGCAGCTTATGACAGGACTTGACAAAAATCTGGGAATACAAAAATTTTGGTTACGACACTTATTAGTCGTCGTTGATTAAACGAAGACAAAGTTCTGTGAGTTCTTCAGGTTAAACATATCCCAGTTTAACTATTACCTGGATCTGGTTAAAGAAGCTTTCGGGAAGAATTCATCAAATAACACCTGACGCGAAATTAGACGTGATACTATAACTAGAAACATAAAAATACTTTTCAAACTACAGTGGTTTATTTATCATTTATTCAATTGTAAGTGGTGTTTCTTTTCATATACCTGGCAAATATGAATCAAAGCAGAACAGCCACATTTTCACTTCAGGTAGAACACTCTACAGTTTTCAAGACAATAAAGCAAGTTTCCATTAAAATATGGCACGTTCTGCACAACTACATAACAAATAATCTGAACTTTGTCAATTCTTGCCAAGCTCAGCCTGTTGTAGACACAAAGCCATTCTCTCTCTAATAACTCATAACGCAGTTAACTGAAGAGCTAGCTATGTTTCATTTTCAGTAATGGATAGTTTCGTAGACTACTACAGTATTACATCTGAGTAAATGAATACCTTTGAAGGAAAGAGAAACATGCATCCAAGATTTGTGTGTGTGTGTGTGTGTGTGTGTGTGTGTGTGTGTGTGTGTGTGTGTGTGTGTATCTAGACATAATTCTCCATATACATCTATACTCTGCAAACCGCTGTGAAGTGCGTGGCAGTGGATACGTCCTATTGTACCAGTTGTAAGGGCTTCTTCCCGTTCTGTTCACGTATGCAGCGCAGGAAAAAAAGACTGTCCGATAAGTTGTGTTTGCATGATTTCTACTGAGTGCGCTGCACGCTTGCCGATACGGCAGATCTGCCTGCCGCCGCTGCTATGAGAACACGGGAAAAAATGTGATTGCAGGCGCTCACAGCTGCCATCCGCAGCGGCGAATCTGTATTTTGAGACAGACTAGCGCTCGTCGCGGCGGCAAGACCGCCCTGTGTGCGACCTACACGATGCGCCAACATGCGTTTCAATGACGCAGCCTGCCTGCCGTGGCTCAAGGTCGCAGACCGCGTTTTGTGACCCGGCCTTAAAACCGAACTGGGATTCCAGCTGGACATGGCGACTTGCTTGTTTTCACTGTCTGAGTTGCTTCTCAACGCTAGGAATTTAAAACTTTATTTTTCCTTTTCTGTCTCCTATCGCCACACCATACTGCTCGAATAATGACTGAAAATAAGCAATTATGCATGAGAGCAAAGTTTTCTAGGATTCTCGGCAATATCTTTCGCTAACGAATGACAGTGGGAGCTGTTGTGTGCTTTACCTGTTGCATTATTTTGATAGCAGGACTGTAGGCTGTGCTATGCGTTATTTCGACAGTTTAAAAGTTGATTTCGTGTCTGTACATCAGTGTACTGCATTATTTAGGAGTTTGCATGTCTGTAGTGCGTTATTTAGGAGTAGTTTAAAGGTCTGTAGGCTGTATGGTCTGAGCCCAAGCACATTAGGGCGACTGTTTTGTAACATTGTGATAAATATACTATCTCAAATTGGTCCCTAAGTAAATTGTTCCAAAATAAATAAAGTACACTCCTACTTTATGCTTCCAGCAGCCCAGTGCAGGCTGAGTCATTTTTCCTTCCGGAGAGCCATCTTGGGTTACATCACAGGAGGGATGACAGCACCCTCTGGTGGCAGTACTGTGTGCCAGGTCAGGTGGACTCTAGATTTCGTGGTGGAGACACTGCCTCCAAAATAAAGACATGTCCTGCTCACGCAGAGTCCTTTTCCCACCATTTTCCCCCGACCCAGACCGCCATCTTGGGCTACGTCAGGGAACAGACAACAGCACCCTCTGGTGGCGGTACTGTGTACTAGACCAGTTGGACTGCAGACCTCGTGGTGAACACACTGTTTCCCACCATTTTCCCCCCACCATCTTGGATTACATCACAAAAGGATGACAGCGCCCTCTGGTGGCAGTACTATGCACTAGGTCAGTTGGACTCAGGACCCAATGGCGACCACACTGCATGGCGGTAGTGCTTCAAATCTTTTAAATAAAGACTGTTGCATGAATTCGAAAGTTGACGATTAGCAAGCATGTTTGCAGAGTCCTTTATGTAGATCATTATTTCGACGATTTAGGAGTTGTTTGGGTCTCTGGACATAAATTTATTTCATTATTTACAAGTAGTTTGCAGGTCTGTAGGGTGTGCAATGTATTATTTTGGCTGTTTACAATTAGCAAGCGCATCTGCAGAGCATTGTACATGGGTCATTTAGGAGAACTTTACAGGTCTGTAGGCTGTGTGGCGTGACCCCTAGCATGTCAGAGCGTGTGCTCAGTATCAGTGTAATAAATATACTATCTCTAAAAATCCATCCTAAATAAATTGTTCCAAAATAAATAAAGTATACTCCTTCCTCTCTCCAGCAGCCCAGTGCAGGCTGGGTCCTTTTCCCACCAATTCCTAGGACGAGGTGCCAGTCGGGTGACTTAGGTTAGTGGAGGTAGTCCAAGTGCCCTTTCTTTCACGCCATTTTCTTAGGTTCTTAGGTTAGTAGAGATAACCCAATTGACCTATCTTCCATCCAAAATTCAAACTTCCCACCATTGGAGGTGTGGCACTTTCCCGCCATCTTGGATAATGGTACTTGTGTCATCAGCTGATGTCACGGCGCCATCTTGGATGACGTCATCAGCTGACGTCAGTTGATGACATCATCAGCTGACTTCAGTTGATGACATCATCAGCTGGTGTCATGGCCACCATCTTGGATAAAGGTACTTTGTGCTGATGTCCCCCTTGTCCCAATACTTTCGTATACCCGTCGGAAGAACGGACATTCTGTTGCTATCCTACAATACAGGGTCAAAATTTAAACATTATACACTTTCTCCAGTCCATGTAAATCGAGGAAACCGGTTGGTTCTTTTGCATTAGGTGTGGTTTAGGGTGGAACTTAGTCGGATTATAAAATTACCATTTCTTCCTGGATGGTCCCTGAGAAAACCCGATAAACCATGATTTTTGGATATCAAAAGACGAATTGTGCAGATGGCCACTTCTGTAATTTCTACTAATGGCAGATCGTCGAAATTTTTAGCCCATGCATTTAAGATTATGGTCTTGTGAAACTTTTAAACTTCTTTCGATATCATTATCCGTTACCAACTTCTCGAGTTTCTGAGTTGCAACACTTACGCAGAACATCGCAAAAACCTGTTTTAAGCCTTGTTTGCACCATGGGCCACCATTACCACTCTTAAGAGATGTTGTCGAGGAACCTTACAACTTCCGTTACTGAGATCCAGGAGTTCAGAGTTACCGCATGTAAAATATGCTTGTAATATCTGGTGTAAATTTTGTTTTAACTCACGTACTGAACACGTATCAAGATTTCTAGGGTCATAGCAAGGGCTCGGAGGTCAGGAAATTATGTTTCAGTCAACATTGTGTCACCAATAAGACTTTATGACGCGCCGTCTCTATATAATGGGTGCCTCACGCCTACCCAACGTGCCCAATGTGGTATTGCAGTGAAAAAAAATAGGTTGAAAAAGGTCTTAAGAACTTGAAATGACTGCCAAAAATTATGTAAATCTGGAAAGATAGAAAATTCTGTAAAACATTTCTAGTAACGTTCTTACACGTATAATACAAATTATAAACCGGGAGTTTCCGGTGAATTGCAGTAGATGAGCACTGTAACCAAAAAATTATGTGAAGCAAATGATTTTGTGAAAACCTTATATTTCCATACTTATTTGTTATTTATAGATATTAAATTATGGAAATGTGTCGAAGTATATAAATATACAATCAAAACTTTACTGACCTCAATAATTTAGTTTATATAAGCAGCACACACTGCTGCAGCAGGGAATAGAAGGGAACCAGCGGGAAAATTCTTCTATCTGAGCACAAAAAGGCGTATATGATCTTGCTTAATCTCTTCCATCCTGAGATAAAAAAAGATTCGCAGGAAATTTTTCTTTTCATATTTTCCAGCAAACTAATAAACAAGCATGATACAAACGCAAATGAAATATTTTTTTGCTGGTTCAGTAAGGCATAAATGGAGGTCCACATGTGTGGACCTCGAAGTCTCAGTTACCATAAAAATGTACTTGTCTTTGCTTCGTATTTTCTTTCGCCTTTCTTTAATAAAAACGGTATATTCAGCAATATATATAGTTTATCTGAAACAGTAACCTGTATATGCTAATGCACACAGAAAATATGTTTCTTAATCTTAACATTTTTGAAATACATGAATTCCTAAACAGGTTTTTTATGTTATAAAACAAATTCATAAATGGAAGAAAATAATAACCATACAATAATATCTGGCAAGTAATAATTTGCTGCTACCAGTAAATAAATCTTTACGCTTTATGATAAGTTTCAATACAATTATTTTTCACAATACATTCCACATTAGACACACATGTCTCTTATCTTGGAATTGTAGCTATGTATCTTATTTTTTGAGGCATTCTTTGCCTCTACAAATTTCGGTACTTTGTCAACATTTGTAAACCTAAGTTCTGAAATCGGTTTCAACACAGCTCTTTTTGGCTTTTTATTCACATTTTCGACATCACCTATAACTTCACTGTCAGAGGGTTTACTGTACAAGGACATCCTCTTCTCCTGGCTAGTGGCACGGTGTCTTACCGATATTTTTGTTTGCCAGTCAGTTTCATCAAGTTCAGCTGGACAATCTTCGACCAAAAAGGAGAATTCGTTAAGTTCTCAATCACGTAATTCCGCATTGCTGCCATTAAGTAAACTTCCAATTGCTCATCAGTTAATACTTTAGACAATGCTATAGAGCGCAGAAATAACTGTTATTCCAGTATTCCTGTATCATAGACCAAATTTAAATTAGCAAATATGCCTTATCACCTCAGGTCCACATACGACGTTCTTCAGAAAATGTTTAATTTCATAGTGACGAACAAAATTTATGCAAATATGAACTAATTCCAGTCTCTAGAAAGTTAGTGGACGTCAGGTAAAAAAAACACATATTCTCAATCTAATATTTAAGCACAATACTTATTTACATACCTTTTCGATTTGAAGAAGTAACTAATTTCTGCTTACAACCAGCTGTAAACTAGCACACAAATCTTTCTCTGCAAGGCGGTACAAAATGGTTCTAAAACTAAAAAGTAAAAGGTCCATACCCCTCGACCATCGGTCAATACGCAGAAAAATGGGCCTATTTTTCGAAAAAAAAAATTATGAACGGAGATCCACATGTGTGGACCGAGGGTCCGAAGAGGCTATAAGACTCAGACAGAAAAGTGGGGAATCAGCTGCCTCAACCTTCATTCCATCTTTCTCACCAAAAATTTTGGCATGTGAACACATCTGCATTTTTTGTGCTGGAAGAGAGTAGCAGAGAGACAATGATGGTGGAAGAGAGAGGAGACATTGCCGATGGGAGAGAAAGAGAAAGGAGACAGTGATATTGGGGGAGAGAAAGTGGCAGTGAAAGAGAAAGCGAGATGGACAAAGGACACAGCAGTGAGAGCCAAAGAGGGAGGAGATCACCATGATCAGAGAGACAGTGGCAGTAAAAGAAAAAGAGAGATAGGTGGAGATAGTAGAAATGAGAACACAAGAGATATGGGATGGTGGGAATGAAAAAGAGAGACGAGTGGAGACCATACAGAGGCTTGGGTGTTTCAGCGCCTCCACTCCCCAGGTCGTCGAACTTTAACATGAAAAAATCTGCCCACTTACCCCATCCCCTTTACTCACAAGTTGAAGTTACCCAGTCTAGGGGTCAAACCCCTGAGCAAACCGTCCCCAAGGACACGTATAGGGAGGAGAGAATGGCGGTTGAAAAGTAAGACAACGTACTGTAAGAGAGAAAGTAGGAGACAGTGGCAATTGGAGAGAAAAATAATGGGTCAAGACAAAGTCAGGGAGACAGAGAGACTGTGAAAGTTCCAGAGAAGGAGACAATGGTAAGGAAGAGCCAGAGAAAGGGATGAAGACAGTGACAGTGGGAAAGGTGAACAGGAGAGAGAGAGACATATATAGACAGTGGCAGTGGGAGGAAGATGCTGAGTACGAAGGCTCCACCACAATTACCAGTCCACTAAATCAGCTGTGGCTGACCATTGTATAGAGATTGGCCACACTATGGTCTATGAAAAAACAAAAATACTCTGTCAATCCACCTACTTCTGGGACTGCATTACTAAAGAGGCCATCGAAATCCGACTACAGGACGATCTAATTAATAAAGACAGCGGCTTTCAACTTAGTCAGGCTTGGAACCCTGCTCTCACCCTGGAGAGAAAGATGCGGTCCCAGAGATCGAGGATTGCCCCCGACGGCGGCAGCAGGAAGACTGCAGACCCCAGTTCAGACCCAGGCGCCGCTTCCCCCACCACCTCCAGTAGCCGCCGCGCCGGCCGCACCGAAGACACCAGGAGAGGAACGGTGGAGGGGGTAACGGCTGGTGATATAGGGCACTAGTCAGGAACCACCTGAAGATGGCAACACGCACGTCAGCCGAAATATTGTGGAGAAATTACGACGCTACCCGGTCAGATACCCGAGAACTGTTCAAATTGTAAATACGGCGGGAAATTTGTAAGCCCGCACTCATTGTAAGTTACAATTCGGGCAGGGAGATACGTTCTCCGAACGATGCGTACATGTGGCAGCTGGAGCACCGGGACGATAAATTATGCCCACCTGCCAACCTCAGCCACCGGCCCACCAGGGCGGAAGTGTCAGATTAGAAGGACTAAAAGTTTTAATTTCTTTACTAGTACTATGGAAAATGCGCTAGTGGTTAAGGTAAATAACTAATTACACATAAGGTATATAGTTTTATGTCGCCCCTTAGTGAACGTCCAGGTGCGATACTGGCTGTAAATTTCACCATTTGTCGTCGGTGAACAGCAGTCACCACTGGATGCATGAACCAGGCTCTTGCTGCGGATGATTGAACGCTCATTGAGGAGAAGCTAATGCAAGGGCGCTTAATTAAAAAGGAAATTGACTAGTATTAATGAATAAATGCAGTAATTTTAGTAGCTGTGTGACCGGTTACGAGGTATCGTAACCGGTTGGCCCTGACTAGTATTAGCACGCAATCTGACTGCATAAAATAAAAATAAAGAATGACAAGGAACAATTAAAACTGATATGGGAACAATGGAAACACGGTTAGACTCACGAATAGGGACATGTTTTAAAAACATGAAACATGAATTGAAGAAAGAAATTAGAGAAGAAGTACAACCGATTTTGAATGCTCACAATAACAGATTAAGTTCAATAGAAATTAGACAAACGGAACAGGATAGAGAACAGGAAGAAAGAGATCGCGAGATAGTACAAAAATTTTCAGAGTTAAATTAACAACGTGCACACGATAAGGAAGAAATATTTGAAAGAATCGAGGAACCCGTACCAAATGACAGAATAAATAACCTAACACAACAATATCAACAGTTAACTACTAAATGTGTCAATACTGAAACCCGAGTCGCGACACTTACAGAAGACGTAAATAAACAGAAAGAACAAATAGGTGACTTATCGGAAAGAGTTGAGGAGATTTCAGATAAATTGACAAGTCTTAGTTTAAATGGGGACAGAGATCCAGATGATACAGCTCCATTGCCATATGCAGAAGCAAAAGAGTACCAGAATATAAATAAACATGTTGAAAATCAGGGAAAATTTAATGAACGCGTTAAAAGGGAATTTGAGGCTTTACGAAAGCAAGTTAAAATGAAAGCGAAATCGTAGGAAAAGACAGTAGAAGAAATTTAGGATCACCGATAGCAGGGCGTTTTGAAGAAAATAATTTATTTCATTTACGAGATGCGACAAGAGAGCGCCAGGCGCGCGAACTTGACAATAATCGACTTTCGGACTGGGACAGACGCGGTGTGTCTTTGTCGCCACGAGGCGAAAACTTTCACTATAAACACTTTTTAACTGTTCGGAAATTTAAGATCTTTCGCAATTCTAATAATGACATACATCCATGTTCATGGTTAGATCAATTTACGTACGCACTTCCACCAAATTGGCCACTAAGTCACAAATTGGAATTTATGTGTGGATATTTAGAAAACGAACCGGCGACGTGCATGCTCGCACTAATTAGAGATTGTAATATTTTAAATGATTTTTATCATGCATTTCTATCGGCATATTGGTCCGAAAACACGCAAGACAGAGTCAAACATAGTCTTATTATGCAGCGTAATTTTAAACTGTCTGAGTTCCGCACGCCGGCAGAATACTTTGAAGACATGATTCGAAAGAATCAATTTCTTTCCAACCCTTATAGCCCGACTGAATTAATTCGTATGTGTTTAACTAAGCTGCCACGATCGATAAGACACATTGCTTTAGCCGGAAGATGTAAAGACGACTTTTAAGACTTTGCTACAATAACTTGAGTATGACAACGACGACGGAACTTCTTGTAATTTTTTCAGTAACGATAATCACAATAGATATTCAGAGAAAAGGTATGATGATCGGAACGGACGTTATAGCGGTAATTTTGAAAATTACAGACGAAACAGACAGGTTAATACACTCCTGGAAATTGAAATAAGAACACCGTGAATTCATTGTCCCAGGAAGGGGAAACTTTATTGACACATTCCTGGGGTCAGATACATCACATGATCACACTGACAGAACCACAGGCACATAGACACAGGCAACAGAGCATGCACAATGTCGGCACTAGTACAGTGTATATCCACCTTTCGCAGCAATGCAGGCTGCTATTCTCCCATGGAGACGATCGTAGAGATGCTGGATGTAGTCCTGTGGAACGGCTTGCCATGCCATTTCCACCTGGCGCCTCAGTTGGACCAGCGTTCGTGCTGGACGTGCAGACCGCGTGAGACGACGCTTCATCCAGTCCCAAACATGCTCAATGGGGGACAGATCCGGAGATCTTGCTGGCCAGGGTAGTTGACTTACGCCTTCTAGAGCACGTTGGGTGGCACGGGATACATGCGGACGTGCATTGTCCTGTTGGAACAGCAAGTTCCCTTGCCGGTCTAGGAATGGTAGAACGATGGGTTCGATGACGGTTTGGATGTACCGTGCACTATTCAGTGTCCCCTCGACGATCACCAGTGGTGTACGGCCAGTGTAGGAGATCGCTCCCCACACCATGATGCCGGGTGTTGGCCCTGTGTGCCTCGGTCGTATGCAGTCCTGATTGTGGCGCTCACCTGCACGGCGCCAAACACGCATACGACCATCATTGGCACCAAGGCAGAAGCGACTCTCATCGCTGAAGACGACACGTCTCCATTCGTCCCTCCATTCACGCCTGTCGCGACACCACTGGAGGCGGGCTGCACGATGTTGGGGCGTGAGCGGAAGACGGCCTAACGGTGTGCGGGACTGTAGCCCAGCTTCATGGAGACGGTTGCGAATGGTCCTCGCCGATACCCCAGGAGCAACAGTGTCCCTAATTTGCTGGGAAGTGGCGGTGCGGTCCCCTACGGCACTGCGTAGGATCCTACGGTCTTGGCGTGCATCCGTGCGTCGCTGCGGTCCGGTCCCAGGTCGACGGGCACGTGCACCTTCCGCCGACCACTGGCGACAACATCGATGTACTGTGGAGACCTCACGCCCCACGTGTTGAGCAATTCGGCGGTACGTCCACCCGGCCTCCCGCATGCCCACTATACGCCCTCGCTCAAAGTCCGTCAACTGCACATACGGCTCACGTCCACGCTGTCGCGGCATGCTACCAGTGTTAAAGACTGCGATGGAGCTCCGTATGCCACGGCAAACTGGCTGACACTGACGGCGGCGGTGCACAAATGCTGCGCAGCTAGCGCCATTCGACGGCCAACACCGCGGTTCCTGGTGTGTCCGCTGTGCCGTGCGTGTGATCATTGCTTGTACAGCCCTCTCGCAGTGTCTGGAGCAAGTATGGTGGGTCTGACACACCGGTGTCAATGTGTTCTTTTTTCCATTTCCAGGAGTGTAGATACCAACCTTATGACAATAACAGACGTTCTAACAAAAATTACACAGACAGTTGTAATAACAGAAATTCTTACCGGAATGATCAATCATACGGAAACAGTAATTGGTATGATCAAGACAGAAATTATTCGTACTATAATAGAAATTCTTACTACAGAAATTACCAGGATGGTATAACTAACAATAACTTCGGAGGTGACAGTCGAAATTACACAAGACGTAGTCATGCAGATAGCCATGAAAATAGAAATTTTAATAACAGACACAACCAAGAATTTACATATAACAGACAGGAGGGACCTAATTGGCATCCTCCACGTGACGGAAATTCAGAGAGACATGTGCAAATCGTAGAAATTGATCCGCAAAGTGAGGCGAATAATCAAAGACGTGACGCAAATAATCGACAATGACTTGTAGCTTCGGCTTCTGGCAGCAATAGAGACGGTTCAGAAAGTAATGACACTACGACTTTACGTACGCTTGGAAGACATGAGAGATATTTTGCTAGACGAAAAGGAAAATAATGTAGACGCATTTTTACATCCTGCTATTGAAGTATGTGTGAGTAAGAATAAGTTCACTGCGGTTTTAGATTCTGGCAGCCCATTGAATGTTATTAGTGAATCAGTTTTTCATATACATGTAAGAACTATTGTTTGTCCTGTGTGACCTGTTTCTAAAACCACAATTCGAGGAGCTATTTCTGGAAAAAGTGTGAAAGTCAAACAACAGACCAACTTAAATTTCATTTGTCAAGGATATGAATTTCCTGCTAATTTTATTATTGTTCTATTACTCAGTACACAAATTATATTATGTATGGAGTTTCTTAACACATATAAAGCAATTTTAAACTTTAAGGAAGGAAGTGTGAACTTCACTGTTGCCGGAATGCCGAGATGTTTAAATTTATCGAGTGTGTAACGAAATCTGAATCAGATAGAAATTGTTTAAGGTTTCTTACTTCTGATGTTTTCGCTGAGTATTATGACGACAATGTGTCCATTCATGACAACGACAATAGATACAGAGACGCGATGGATGATATGATTAATAGTGAAGAATTACCAGAATGAGATTTTCACTCTGCATTGGAGTGGGCGCTGATATGAAACTTCCTGGCCGATTAAAACGGTGTGCCGGGCCGAAACTCGAACTCGGGACCTTTGCCTTTCGCGAACAAGTGCTCTACCAACTGAGCTACCCAAGCACGACTCACGGCCCGTCCTCACAGCTTTACTTCTGTCAGTACCTCGTCTCCTACCTTCCTGCAAGGTTCGCAGGAGAGCTTCTGTAAAGTTTGGAAGGTAGGAGACGTGCTTGGGTAGCTCAGTTGGTAGAGCACTTGTTCGCGAAAAGCAAAGGTCCCGAGTTCGAGTCTCGGCCCGGCACACCGTTTTAATCTGCCAGGAAGTTTCAGTGAAGAATTAATTAATGAAAAGGTTAACAAAGCTGAAGTGACACATGACGTTTAATAAATTGATTTTGGTATACACATTTCAGCTATGCACACTTTGGTCCCAGAAAATGCTTTCATAAATTACGAGAAAATTGCTACTTCAGTAATATGGAAAAACGTATTCGATTTGTTCTTGCTAAATGCAAATTATGTCAAAAGGCTAAGCCGCCAACTATTTCTCACAGAGCACCGTTGTTTCGTATCATTCCAGCGAGATTAAAGGGGATGGCTGCAGTCGATTTGTTCGGTCCAGTGGTTCATTCTACTAATGGTTTTGCGTACATTATGGTAGTGTAATTTTTCCTCTCCTACCTACGTAATTCTGTAGCTCTCAATTCGTTCGAGCAATCAATCATTCATGATAGGAAACACAGTCATAGCTCAGTCACTCAAAATGATTCTGAAATTTTACTTGTTAGAATGAA
Organism: Schistocerca serialis cubense; assembly: GCF_023864345.2. NCBI lineage: Eukaryota > Metazoa > Arthropoda > Insecta > Orthoptera > Acrididae > Schistocerca > Schistocerca serialis. The sequence continues at coordinate 600,006,202 of NC_064641.1, read as the reverse complement.
ATCAGGCGATGATTCTTCTTCTCTGCAGGCTCATGCTTTGCGGCAGTCTGCTAATCTGTACAAATAAAATGCCTCGTAATTTTGGGAGCGTTGTATAATCAGTCGGGAAACCTCATATCAAGCGGATATTTGGCTTCGATGAAGTTTAACCTTCCGAAGAAGTAATGGAGCTCTTGGATTATTAAATGCAGGTTCGTATCGAGTCTTTCGGAAGTTCCCTTCTTATTAACAACTACGCAATATATCGATAAATATCATTAATTCTCAAATTTCCAATACACACCTTTTATTTGAAGGAGCAATCTATATAGATTTCCTTTTTAATCGTACAGTTTCGTCTCGGTTATCTTCTGTGATAAATCTCAATAATCAGATTGCAGTTCATCCAAACCAAGCTCAGGCTAATCGGTACGAAGACAATCTCAGAAGCTTTTTTTCCTCTTTTTTTTTCTAACAACCACCAGAGAGAGTACTACAAACAATACTTATGCGCTCATGGCATAGCTATTGTATGAACTACTTTTCGCATGGATTCTGCGAGTATGAAGATAGAAAATTAGTAAACGTCATTCAAGGGTAGAGTTGTATCTGAATAGTTCATCGAATATAAAGAGATATTACAATTGCCCCTCGCAGCGAGCAAAGTTAATGATAATACACTTTGCGAGCTAACAGAAAAAATGTGTTGGGTTGTTTATTCAAAAGAGGAATATTTTAAATTAGTAGAATTTTACTATAGAGAGTATGGGTAACATGTTAAGACAATAAGCTACGAGAATACCTAAAGCAACAGCTCGTTCAGTATCTAAGGCTTTCATTAAACATTTTCTTAAAGAAGTGGGTCATGTTGATATTTATCAGATAATGGATCACAGTTTGCTCTAAAATTTGCCTTCATACTCTACGGCGTCGTAAGATTAAACCAATTTTCATTTCACTTTTTCACCCTCAATCTAATGTGTCAGAGAGATGGATGAAGGAAATTAATAAATTGTGTCGTCTTTATTGTCATAATCACAGAACGTGGGATCAGTATCTTCATATTTTTCAAAACAGTCTGAACGAATTCCCTAATGATTCAACTTCTTTACTGCCTATATTGATATTAAAAAATAAAGCACCAACAAGTCGTATTTCTGAAATCGTTCCTTTTCCACCTACACAGAAACTGTGGCGTTCTGAAATTGTCAACCTGGCTCTACAAAATATGGCATCTGTGGCTGCTAGAAGAGAGAAATCAGCTAAACGTCCTGGACGTTTAAAAACTTTGTCAGTTGGTCAAAAGGTGTTAATTAAGTCTCATCGTTTGTCTTACAAAGGAAAAAGCTTGTGTCGCAAATTTTTTCTGCTTCATAACGGTCCATATAGGGTTCGCAAAATTATTCATGATAACACTATTGAAGTAGAAACTCTTAAATCACTACAATTACTAAACTACAAATTACTACAATAATACTACTGTCTACTGTTTTTACTATCAAAAGAATTCCAAGGTATGATCCGAAGCAGCGATCGCCACGTGCATGGGGGCTTAATTAAAAAGGAAAGGGACTAGTATTAATGAATAAATGCCATAATTTTAGTAGCTGTGTGACTGGTTACGAAGTCTCATAACCAGTTGGCCCTGACTAGTATTAGCACGCAATCTGACTGCATAAAATAAAAATAAAGAATGACAAGGAATTTCCATTAACACAACTGATTAATTAAGTCCCCCACAACTATAAAAGCTACAAAACAACAAAACACAAGTGTAACTGTTCTGTGTGTGGTAGTGTGACTCAACGTACATGTATCTGGCTTGGTTCTTTCTCAATACGACAAAATATTTTAGACACCATTTGCAATGAACTAAGTGAAAAACTAGAAATACTATAATTGCACATACAAAACAGAATTACAAGTCTAATAAATGAACACAAGCCCGATGCTTTGTTGACTGTACCTATGAGCAAGAGGGATTGTCATTAAAGAAAACTGTAATACCTTTTTACCTCATTATATATTGACAAAAATATTCCATTACACCAGCATCATAAATCAAAAGTGAATGTCTTTTCTCAAATGTATTCTGACAACTGCAACTTCTTCCATCTATACATTACACCAACCGAACAGCGTCTACTCTGTCTCCCAACAGAACAACAACTGCCCTCAACATCCTCTGGACTACTACTGCACCAGTGGAGACGGCGGAATAATAATCTTTGCGCAATCTCTGGAGCTGTGACTCAATGTAGCCACCTTTCATATGCCCCTCCTCCACGGGATAGAATTTGGTGGTATATTTGCCAGCATTGGTGGTGAAAATACCACCAAATCTGTCCCAAAAAGCACAGACGAAAATAAAAGATGATATTAATAAGTAAATATCACATAACTAAATAAATTCTGGCTTTGCACTAACCCTTCAATAACCCAATATATAAAAATACGGTAAGGAATACAAATGCTTGCATACATGTGATTTTATATAATAGTTTACGCAAGTATCACTTCTCAGAGTAGTTAAACAGTTCAATCAATGGCACCAGCAATGACGAATAGGTACATGTAAGAGTTTCATAACATTTCATAAACAGTAAATACACAATAAATCAGTTTACACATATATTCACATAAAATCTTTTCAATAGTTCAATAAACAAGTAGCACTCCTCAGAGTAGTTGACAGTTCCAACAGTAGCACCCAGCAATGGTCAACAGGTGCAAATAGCAGTCCCATAACATTTCATAAGCAGCATTTGAACAGCTCCAACTGTGGCACCCAGCAATGGCGAGCAGGTGCAGGCAGGAATGAGTGACATCACATCAATAGTTGCAGTTCCAACAGTGGCACCCAGCAATGGCGAGCAGGTGCAGACAGCAACAAGTGACATCTCATCAGTGGTTGAGTAGCGACAGTGGCACCCAATAATGTTGAACAGGTGCAGACAGCAACAGTTACATCGTCTCAGTAGCAGCAGTTCAACAGTGGCACCCAGCAATGGCGAACAGGTGCAGGCAGGAATGAGTGACATCACATCAATAGTAGCAGTTCCAACAGTGGCACTGGCACCCAGCAATGGCGAGCAGGTGCAGACAGCAGTCCCATAAAATTCACCAGTAGTAATTAAACAGTTCCAACAGTGGCACCCATCAATGTTGAACAGGTGCACACAGCAACAAGTTACATCATCTCAGTAGCAGCAGTTCCAACAGTGGCACCCAGCAATGGCGAGAAGGTGCAGTCAGGAATGAGTGGCATCACATCAATAGTAGCAGTTCCAACAGTGGCACCCATCAATGTTGAGCAAGTGCAGGTCACAGTCCATAATATTCACCAGCAATAGTTAAACAGTTCATCAGATTTCATCAGCAGAAATTAAACAGTTCATCACATTTCGTCAGCAGAAATGAAACAGTTCATCACATTTCATCAGCAGAAATTAAACAGTTCATCACGTTTCATCAGAAGAAATTGAACAATTCATCACATTTCATCAGCAGAAATTAAACAGTCCATCACATTTCATCAACAGACATTGAACAGTTCATCACATATTGTCAGCATAAATTAAACAGTCCATCACATTTCATCAGCAGAAATTAAACAGTCCATTACATTTCATCATCAGAAATTAAACATTTCCAAGTGGCACTCAGCAATGATAATAGGTGTAAGCACAAACCACAGTTTGAATGCACACACAATTACTTTTACAAAATTATTATCAATGCTCTTACACAAAACATACAAATTATAATAAACACACAAATGATATCAGATAATTATCATATTAATTATTACAAATACACAAATATCAGTAAACCTATAATATTTATGGGTGTCAGTGCAAGCCACAACAAATAAGTAAAATAATATTTAGGAGGTAGGTTGGTACTAATTATTTGGGATTAGGAAAGGAAAACACTCTCACTCATCTTTCATCCACATACTAAGTATTATTGTGTAATTGAATAGTGTTAACTGTGTAAATGCAATTTTGTCAAAATTTGGTGTTTAACATGTGTATCAATTAGTAGTGGCAGCAGTGTTTGCCTAGCCACATCAAAATATACGGTTGCTGAACAGCTGTCAGTATGCCAACATACGCAAGTACTTCTTTCCCAAAAATAAAAAGTATATACTGATTATTGATTTAATAATGTGTGTGTGTGTAGACAATCTTCCTTCCACTGGAATGTTCTAGTCTGCTATCTTTATCCTTCTTGTTCTATATAAACCAACAAAAAAAATGTGCTCCTCACTTACCATACCTCTTATCCACCAAAACTCCAATAATCATCAGCATCACACAATCTCAATACTTCAATAATACCTCTTCAATACGTTGATACATATAAACCTCATCACAAATATCATTTCACTTCCATAACAATTCTTTCCTCTAGTCAGTCTCCTCCAACAAGTACAGATAAACTCCTAGTGCAAACTTCAATTCATCATCCCATACAATCTGAAGACACCATGTCCACACACAACCTCTGTGTAATCCACCTGAGACAAATCTTCTACTCATTATGAATTATAAAATACATTTTGGTTACCTTGTCCATCATAAAATAAAAGAAATGCATACACAACTTCTAATGGCCTTCAGTTTGAATAAGTTTCAGTAAGTAGATGCGAGTATACAGTGTTAATGATCACATAAGAATTTTAATGAATAAATCGTAATATTTCACAGTGTGTACAACACTTCAAGAATCATGGCAAAACAGAAGCAAACATGTGGAGTATTTCTTTGTGTCAAGTGTCACTTGTTGTTTCAATTGCTCACGAAAAATGCAGTGTAATATATGTGAATGGTCTAAAGCTAGTGTTGGTATTTCATGTCGGCAACTTCCTTTCTGTAATAATGAATTTATACAGCCTCTATAAAACCTCCAGTTCATGTGACTTCAATGAAGTTTCTTGTACCCATGTAGTTTGTAGAATTATAGCAGTTCATATTCTTATTTTAAAATGTAAAGCACTGAGCATAAGCAAAACATGCAATAGCGAGTAAATGTACCAGTAGAGAACAGAATGTCAACAAGTGGATACAGCACAATCCCTACAACGAGGCTCTGCCAAACGAACAATCTATAATTAATACCATAGTGTAACCTAAGCTCTATGTTCGTACACAGTATATAAACATTTCTATATACTACATTAAAGAGTAGTTATGACAACAAAACAGTAATGCGTAAATATGCAATCCATACACAAAGCAGAAAATATATATGTTACATAATAAATAAGTCATTTGCATCATATCAGCATAAGCAAATAAATGTTCATATGTAATCATGAAGGCGCAAGCAGATATATCGCAAAGTGTAACTTACATACAAAGCCATATCAGCACAACTAATCAGGTGACAAATATAATTTAAATAAATAGGAACAGCAGGCACATAATGAAATATATGACATCAGTGAAAAAGCATAACAGCCAAGCGATGCATAATATTCACAAGTAACAACCCTGTTCATTAATAAAACATTGTCAAAATCATCAAATGTACACAAGAATGTCGTTTAACAAGTAAATTAATAGAGCATAAAATTTAACACAAAGTATAAATCACGTAATCGCAAGCAGCAAAATACCTATAAAGTACATACCTAAGTAAAAATATGTTACCTGAAAAATAAACACAATGAATAGGTACCTTTTTAGTTTATTACTTTCTTCCTCGAAATTACATTCTTCCCGAAATTTTCTCGATAGTAAGTCTTCCTTAATGTCGGACACACAGAGAATTTACCTGTAGTTCTTAAAGATTTATACAACTGTATCCTGGAGAAACTGAACGTTAATAACATAAGTTATCAAGTCGCTGTATCTTTATACTGAATTTAACGGGACAAATTAGACTGTGTATTTGTCTACGGCTGTCAGTGCATTTGCACTGAGCGCTCGATCAGCTGTAGGTAAACGTGACGTAGGAAGTAATTGTTTGTCGTCAACGGCTCCCTTGTGCGGCGCACGGACTGACTGTCACTTTGTGTATGTACTGCTGCTGGGACACAGTGCGGTATCCCTGTGATCTCTGCGTGTTTATGTGTAACTGTTAATTTTCTCAAAACTATGTCATTCCACAAAAATTTTAATGTTCGATATATGATGTATTCCCTTAGAGTTTGTAAACACAAAAGCTTAAAGACAGTGAGAGAAAACATCAAAACAGTCCATGTTTAAAACCAAAGTACTATTTCAACAAAAACATTTACCTATAGCAAGTAACAGCAGACTTTCTTCTTCAGTTTGTGCTTCTGTAGATAACATGGTTCTCATTTTGACCCAAGTTTATGTTTGTATTTCGATGAATAACAATACAATACACACATGCTACTCACAGTGTATTGGTCTCCACATTATGGCAGACTGCCAAATCATTGTCTTCAAATTCATGGCATTGAATAGTCTGAACACTTTCAGTATTTATCATCAACACTAGTGTGTCAAACCTTCCACCTATTGAAGCAATCCTCATAACATCAATAATGCTGTCACAAGGGTAAGATGTTGAACACCCAAAATAAAGCATATGTCACAGTTATATTGTCTATAGCTGGCAAGAAACAACAAAATGACAAAATGAATGTGAAAATGGGTGAAAAAAAGGAGCGACTTGTCACATGTTAATTCACTGTCTCAAATCAGAACCCTGGATGCAAAAGACTTCATAAAGTTTTTTTCGCATGTTGCAACATACGATAAATTAGTAGTGTTGATATGATATAAGGAAGAGAAATCAGTTACGTGAATGAGAGAGGCAATTGCAGCCAGTGAGAAATTAGGAGTAACTTAGAGATTTAGAACACAGGTATGTCATTAGAGTGTTTGAAATTTAGTGCTGTAGGCTAATATCAGGGAACACAAGAAACTAAATTGTTATGGGAACTTGTGAAGGAAGGATATTTTCAGATACTTAAAGAAAACCTGTTTTTTTTACAATTTGTTATAATTTGTTGAGAGTGATATGCAGTTTACAGATGTCTTATTAGTCATTTTCTTACAGTTTGTGATTATTTGTTGAGACTGACATGCACGTTAGAGATATTGTCTTAGTCATGGCTTACGTATCAGGTACTTTCAGAAACAGAAACATTTTCACTTGCACATCCTCTAGCCCTGCACTGACCGCGTTACGTATCCCTCTCCCCCTGACGTTACGTCACCAACTCTATTTGTTCATGGCCGCATTAACCAGTATCAATTAAAATTAAGAACTGGCTCTGTACATACTCTTGTTTTTTACTGAGCTCTTAATGTTAAGTGACATTTTGGATTCAGCAATGCATTGCTACATGCATGTTATTATAAAATACAACTGAAAACTACAAGCCACATGAATACATGGTTTGGTCTGTATATGTACTGCAGGCTGCAGTTTGACAATCACTGATTTAGAGAGTAGAACAGTGAACTGTCAACATTTAGCAAAAGCAACAAACGAATAGAAAACAGTGCACAATGTGACGACATGTAGCTGATTCATGAAGCTCTGTTAACGTCTGAATACCAAATATTGTCAAATCGTCAATATTCGATCTCAGATATTCAGTAGCCTACATATTGAAAATACTGGGAATATTTTGGGGGACATCAATAATGCTTGTCAGTATTATTTCTACAATTGACAGTATGTCAATACATACCTTCAGATGGTCAACATACATTGTTGGTTTGGCAATATTATTGAACATGTGAGAGCCCCATTAGGAACATAGTAATAGATTCCAATGTTCCCCATTAGTCTAAGCTCGTTGGTAACTAGGTACTTCTGCAAGTAACTTCTGTTACCACTTGCTGAAATTTTTACAGTAGAGCAAAAATTTGTATAAGTTTACTTCTGCAAGTTGTTTCTTCAGGAACTTATTACATGTACTTGCAGAAGTGTTTCCACTCGAGACATGTCATGAAATAGGCAAGTGGAGATCTACATTGTCATGTTTAAAAACCAGAGTAGCCACCATTGTTGTGGCATTATTATTATTTAAGAGAAATCTTGATAAAAACTGCCAAGTTAAGAAAAGTGATATGTTTGGACAAAGAAATGGTTACAGAGAAATGAATACTGGATTCTTCAGCTTCTTCCCAAGTCATGATCAAACAGGTAATGCATGAATGACTGAATGTCAGTATCCAACAGCTACAATAATTCAGTAAGCGACCACATTCATCATCACATCTAATGATGGCCAGTCTGTTGTTAGAGTGTAATAAAGATCTTAGATGCAAGTACATAAAGTCCTTAAACAAGAATTTTTTACAAATTCCATTTAAGATCTTATAAATATGTTGTGCTGGCCTCTGTATATATGCACACCCATACTTTTTTTTTAAACTCTGATACTACTTTGTTACGTATGTGTGTAATTTGTTTTTACAGGGTAAATGCTAAAACTTACAAATACCTGAAACATTGTGAGCATCTATTTTTTAACATAAAAATGAAATAGTTTGTATCAATCCATGTATATTCTTATGTATCTAATATAATTACAGAAATTGATCAAAGGATGAAAAATAAACAAATGGCAATGTGATCACTTCCTGGAATATGCCAATTGGACACTGACAGCTGGCTGTTCACTTGCAGTTTATTTTGTCAGAGACATACATATTAAAGCTATCAAGAAACAGTTCTGAATGAACTAAAATCTGGGGATTTTGCTCAGATTAAAATCATGCTGAGGGTGCCATATGGAACTTCCAAACAACTCTTATATACTGGAGAATCAAGTATTCGAAAGCAGGATACAAAATTGATATGAACCATACCACAAACTTATCACCTTTTAATTACTCTTCGATTTTTGCAAACAGTATTTATTACTTTTATTACACATGTAATACATTTACATGTTCGCTATCATTAAAAAAATAGCTAAAATTCAAAGAAATCTGTGCTGACTTTCAATTTTCCCATCTGGTGAAACAAAGTAATCGGTAAATTCATTGCCCAAATTATATATTTTAGGGGTTCCAGTAATTCATTTGCCTTTTGAATCATTCTCCTTTTCGAAACTGACATTTTCATGATGGTTCTGAACACACAAAGCTTCTGCCAGTTTGAGAAGAACTTCCAGTCACTAGTAAGTTCAGATACTTAGAGCAAGACCCAAAACCTGTTTTCACCTGCGGAAGCTAATTGTGAAAGTTCACAAAACTTGTGGAACTCGACTTGCTGAGGAGTCTTCTCATGTCAAAGAATTTTCAGAAGTAGCTTGGTAGTGGACACATCGGTCGTCATGCATATAGCATCAATATAAATTCCAGCTGTCATGTGTACATGCCAACGAGCTTCTCGTTGGTACATGTCTTTATTTACATAAACATTAAGGGAGGTACTGCGGCTGTGCCCCTTTCAAAGATGTACTTTGGCTGAAGCACCTGGGTTAGGCCATATCGCATTTTGTCAAGTTCGTGTTCAATGTGTTTTACATTATAACACATTATAACTTATGACCTATAAATAAATGGTGTTACAAAACACTAGCACATCGAGGGTCCCTCGAAAAAGGTACAATTTATTGATATTAAATGTCAGACAACGAGTTACCGGCGTTTAAAGCATTCAAAAAGCTTATGAGGCAGGATAAAGGCCGAATTTGTGCATTGTCGTTGTGGTGCAGTGGATGACGTTCACAGTAGTGGATGAAGAAATGGAATTGCGAATACGGTGATTCTGGTTTGCATCCTGCCATTGCCAAAAAATTTATCATTCTCCTTCACATTTTGGAGAGCTTCTGGAACTTCTCATCGTCAATAATTTACAAATGAAGCATGAATGACGGAAATGCGAGTGGATATTCAAAACACATTGATTATATGGTAAAAACAAACTACCACTTGTTGCCAGAAAAAAAAGACTGATGTATGAGAAAGAATCAAAAGCCTATAAGTTATAGAAGAAAATTTACAAGCTAGTTCCTTTAGGAGGCTTCCATTCCAAAGAAGAACGTCTTCAAACAAAGCATGTATGCATACAAAATATATTCTAGTACTGGCACAGTCATATTCCTACTGGTGTTTTTTTCTCATTGTTTCACTTACTTTCAAGAGCAAAGGAATAAGTATATTTTCCTGGCAGTAAATTGTAATTTTTCACAATAATTAGAACATATTTCATACAAGCAACACATTTATTTAGCACTGGAGGAACTTCTTAAGTACAGTCCATGTTCCACAGCGCTATGTAAATAACGAGTGTGAAGTTGGTAGGTTCTCCCTTTCAAAGAAACAAAAGACAGTAATACTTTCCAAATTTGCAAAGAATAATCAGTTGAACATACAAAGACCTTCTGCTCTTATTCGTCTGCTAGAATAGCTGCTGCACTCATGACGCCACCACAGTCTAAAGCTGGGTACAGGCACCCAACAAATGTGTCTCCACAGATAGTGGCATACTGCAGTTGCAATTAAGTTGCGTGTGTGACCTCAAAGTTTTTAGTGGTGCAACTTAAGAGACGCTACTACTGTCGTGCCACAAAAGGTTCAACTTGGTTGTACTTTGATACATCACTTCCCTTCCACCATTGCTCCTGGTGGAAGTGTTTCAAAACACGAGCATTCTGTTGCAGTTATCATGGAGTATTTGCTGCTGTACTCCATTCGATGGTTTTCATTCTATTATTGGAAAAGTGTAAACAGTGGTCAGTTACACTAATGCAGCTTCTGGAACTACAAGAGCAGCAACCTGTGCAGCAGTATGCGTGTGTGTGTGTGGGGGGGGGGGGGGGGGGGGGGGCAAGGGAGCAATATTTGTAAACCAAATCCTACAGTCTTAAAAGATTTTTTGATCAATAAATAGATAAACATAATATATATAACCAAGACAGTGAAACGATAATCTTCGTGATTTGTGAGACCATGCATTACACAAATTGTGGATTATTTACAGGAAATAGCTCCCGAGTGTGATGTGGCAGTTGTTAAACTAAAAAATGGGTTATCTGAAACGTCTATATTAGAGAATATAGTACGATTCTAAAACCTTGGAAGAGTGGCTTGTCTGAAGACGATATTTACAGGGCATCTGTTGGTTAGTTTGCCATTGCAAACAACATTTTCGTCTTCGAGTGTTATTTCTTTTAGAATTGTGTTTGTGGCCCCTGATTTATTCCTGCACGAAATCTATTTTCGGATCCACTTGGGGGTCGTCATGCTTGTATTTAATTCATGTCATAACTCTAGTGCCATAACCTCCCATATGATTTCAATTGACGCCATATTGAAAGCTGTGCAACTATGTAGAATTTGTGGCATCCCATGTGAACGCCAGCTCACGATGCAACTACACCAAGCCACAATCTATGGCGCCAGTTAGTTACTTGTGTGATCACGGATTAACAAATGTATTAGACTGTGGCGATACATTGACAACTGTGACATCTGTCCAACTTATGTCTAGGGGCAGCAAATCTTGGTGCCGATCGGGTAGCCAGCCGATCGGCTGGCCTCGAATCTGCAGCTCGTAGCTTTCTCTGGTGCCAGACAGTGAAGCCTTACACTAGTCTTCTGTGTACTGTTTGCATTTTTTCGATATTGTGCGTTTCTGGAAGCCGGATTCACACGCACATGTAACGTGGCACCGCAACTTGTGGCTTTCTCTGGTGGCATCGTGAGCTACCGTTCACACAGGACGCCATAAATTCTACATAGTTGCACAGTTTTTAATATGGCGTCAATTGAAATCATACGGGCGGGTATGAATGTTGTAGTGCAGGTTACTGCATTAGAGCAGTGACAAGAGTTGAATACAAGGAAGACAAAACCCAAATTTTGGATCCGAAACTAGATTAAGTGCAGGGATAAATTGGGGGCCACAAACACATTTGTAAAAATGACAACACTCGGAGACGAAAATGCTATCTGCTATGGAAAACTAACCAACAGCTAGCATGTAAATATCATCTGCACACACGTCACTGTAGCAAGACTTTTGAACATTATTGCATTCGTTGATATAGGCATTTCGAATAACTAATTTTTAGTTTAACAGCTACCACATCATACTCTGGAGCTATGTCCTACATGTAATTCATAACTGTCTCTCAAATCACGAAGTTTATATAACTCGCTTTTTTGGTGTATATATAAGTTAGTTTATTTATGTATTCATTCAAAATAAGGTTGTGGAATACATCATTCGTCTCCACCCCGCCCCCCCCCCCCCCACACACACACACACATACACACACTGTTGCTGCTGCTGCAGAAAATCAAACATAAGTTGCACCTCTTGTAGTTCCAGAAGCTGCGAAAGTGTACCTGCCGACCACTGTTTTCACTTTCTTCAGAAATAATATGAAAACACACTGATATTGTATGGAGTACAGCTTCAATTACTGCACGATGACTGCAACAGAACGCTCGTGTTTCGAAATACTGCCACAAGGGAGCAGTGGTAGAAGGAAGGCGATGCATCAAAGTACAACAAGGGTGAAGTTTTTGTGGCATGACAAAAGTTGCGTTTTTTAAGTTGAACCACTAAAAGCTGGGAGTTCACACATGCAACTGCAGTATATCACTTGCTGTGGAGACACTTTTGTTGCATGTGTGGCTCTGCCTTTTTGTTAGTAGAGCTACCATCTGAAAAATGGAAAAATATAGTTGCAATTGATGTATGGTAAGATATGGCAGTAATAAAAGATTATATTGCAAAACTGTCCAAGACAGAGGCACGGAATCAAAATTTTCATAAAAATTAACATTACTTACCTATAGCTGTAACATTTTTCTTTACTGTAGGAGAGGAAAATTAGCTCAGAAGCTAAGGAATACAGCATTCTATTTAACCTGCAAGTCCATATAACAGGTTACAAAAAATGGTTCAAATGGCTCTGAGCACTATGGGACTTAACATCTACGGTCATCAGTCCCCTAGAACTTAGAACTACTTAAACCTAACTAACCTAAGGACATCACACAACACCCAGTCATCACGAGGTAGAGAAAATCCCTGACCCCGCCGGGAATCGAACCCGGGAACCCGGTATAACAGGTTACACTCCAAATTAATTTGCCTTGACTTTTGATCTTGAATATTGTAAACCTTGCTATCCCTGAAAATTACGGAAAGAACTGTGTTGCCACAATGTTCTTCTACTCTCATAGTAAATATTAGGCTTCTCATATGTGTAATTTATACCAAATAACGTCAAAATCGAAACTGTTGAACTAAAAAATTTATTTATTTGATTTGTGTGACACATATTGAATCACTTGCTGTATTTGCAACTTAAATAGCCCATTTCTCAGGCACTGTTAAGTTTGCAACTCCAACCAAAGAAATCTACTGTCACCTACTTTGTCATAAAAAATGTGCTTTGACAATTTGCTCTACTTTTTTAACTCACTGTCGCTAGCAATGACAATTTTAATTTGCTTTTTATTTATCATCAGAATCACTAATGACAGTCAGACAGCATGGGCAGTATTTAGTCTAAAATTAAAACAGGTGCAAAATTCCCAAGATTGGCGATATTTTACAGAAGCTCGAAATTTAGCGCGGACTTCAGTGCGAGATGCCTATAACAGTTTCCACAACGAAACTTTGTCTCGAAACATGGCAGAAAATCCAAAGCGATTTTGGTCGTATGTGAAGTATGTTGGCGGCAAGAAACAATCAATGCCTTCTCTGCGCGATAGCAATGGAGATATTATCGAAGACAGTGCTGCCAAAGCAGAGTTACTAAACACAACCTTCCGAAATGCCTTTACAAAAGGAGACGAAGTAAATATTTCAGAATTCGAATCGAGAACAGCTGCCAACATGAGTAACATAGAAGTAAATATCCTCAGAGTAGTGAAGAACCTTAATCACTTAATAAAAGCAAGTCTTCTGGTCCAGACTGTATACCAATTAGGTTCCTTTCAGAGAATGCTGATGCATTAGCTCCATACTTAACAATCATATAAAACCGTTCGCTCGACGAAAGACCTGTACCCAAAGACTGGAAAGTTGCACAGGTCACGCCAATATTCAAGAAATGCAGTAGGAGTAATCCACTAAATTACAGTCCCATATCGTTAACGTCGATATGCAGCAGGATTTTAGAACATATATTGTGTTCGAACATAATAAATTACCTCGAAGAAAACGGTCTATTGACACACAGTCAACATGGGTTTAGAAAACATCGTTCTTGTGAAACACAACTAGCTCTTTATTCACTTGAAGTGTTGAGTGCTACTGACAAGGGATTTCAGGTCGATTCCATATTTCTGAATTTCTGGAAGGCTTTTGACACTGTATTACACAAGCGGCTCGTAGTGAAATTGCGTGCTTATGGAATATCGTCTCAGTTATGTGACTGGATCTGTGATTTCCTATCAGAGAGGTCACAGTCATAGTAATTGACGGAAAGTCATCGAGTAAAACAGAAGTGATTTCTGGCGTTCCCCACGGTAGTGTTATAGGCCCTTTGCTGTTCCTTATCTATAGAAACGATTTGGGAGACAATCTGAGCAGCCGTCTTCAGTTGTTTGCAGATGACGCTGTCGTTTATCGACTAATAAAGTCATTAGAAGATCAAAACAAACTGCAAAACGATTTAGAAGAAATATCGAAATGGTGTGAAAAGTGGCAGTTGACCTTAAATAACGAAAAGTGTGAGGTCATCCACATGAGTGCTAAAAAGAACGCGCTAAACTTCGGTTACACGATAAATCAGTCTAATCTAAAAGCCGTAAATTCAACTAAATATCTAGGAATTACAATTACGAACAATTTAAATTGGAAGGAACACATAGAAAATATTGTGGGGAAGGCTAACCGAAGACTGCATTTCATTAGCAGGACACTTAGAAAATGTAACAGACGTACTACGGAGACTACCTACACTACACTTGTCTGTCCTCTTTTAGAATACTGTTGCGCCGTGTGGGATCCTTAGCAGATAGGACCTACTGAGTACATCGAAAAAGTTCAAAGAAAGGCAGCATGTTTTGTATTATAGCGAAATATGGGAGAGAGTGTCACAGAAATGATACAGGATTTGGATGGACATCATTAAAAGAAAGGTGTTTTTCGTTGTGATGGAACCTTCTCACGAAATTCCAGTCACCAACTTTCTCCTCTGAATGCGAAAATATTTTGTTGGCACCGACTTACATAAAGAGGAACGATCACAAAGATAAAATAAGGGAAATCAGAGCTCGTACGGAAAGATATAGATGTTCATTCTTTCCGCGCGCTATAGGAGATTGGAATAATAGAGAATTGTGAAGGTGGTTCGATGAACCCTCTGCCAGGCACTTAAATGTGATTGGCAGAGTATCCATGTAGATGTAGATGTAAACTCATACCATTTATATGACACTAAAGCAATCTTAATTATAAATAATCCTGAATTATTGTAACACACCTTGAACCTTACTAGCGATTTCTACATGCGAAAGATCTTTAGCAAGAAAATTTCCTAGGTTACTGCTACCGAGGCTATACACTATAAAACAGTTATCCAAATTTTCGAAATACCGAAGTTCGTACACTAACAAAGTACATAAACAATGGTATTGTTTATATATTGCTCTAATAATATTCATTAAGTAGCTCATGTCACAAACCCTGTCAAAACTATTTCGGATTCTCCACTTCAGTGCTATACATTAATAAATGCTTCCGCATCTCCTGGATTGTGAAACATAATTACAAGTCTTCGTGTTACAGGCAGATTCAGTAATGTTAAATAAAAATACAAATCTTCTCGTAAACTTCTGTAGTTGGATCCGAACTTTTCGAGAGAACTACGTAAAGTTGCTAGTTAAAAATCAAATTCGGCTCCAGGTTAATGAAGGAAAGCGTCCCTGACGTCTGTGCAGCCATTGCCGATAAACACGGGATATACAATGCATATACAAATGTATATGCATTGTCCTCTGCAGTCATTTAATATAACAAGTGCTGGAACACTCTTCCCGCGAAGAAATATCCATGGCTTGGGGAGAATTTACTTATGTTTTTATTTGTGAGATATATTTTCGAGGGTTTTTTTTAGGAAATTCCTTCATTACCTTAAACTGTAGATCCTAAAAACTGCAAAGCCGCCCAGGCACTTCGACGCATTGCGATGTGGAGATTGTGACTACGCACATGAAATTAAAAAGTTCAGTAATCAACATACAGTTTTGAATTTCACATGGAAAGCTGCAGACCAGTAGGTGAGCCGATCGGCACGAAGGTTTGCTGTCCGCAGAGACAAGTCTGCTATCGATGCCTTCGAGAGCGTCAAAGTATAACTTTGACAGGAGCGCAGCAACAGTACCTGTCATTACGACATATGTAAATAAAGGCATGTGCCATGTGACAGCTGTGTTTGTTTATTGTTTTGAAGTTTTGCTACGCTTGGTAGTGTGGCAGGAGAAATGACTGACTGTAACCAGCTAGTGTCTTATTACAGGTTGTAATTTTCTCCAGTAGAAATTAATTCTTTGTACCGTGTACGTGCGCGTAATTCAATAAACTATAATTATACAATGATGACATTCACTTTACAGAAAGAAACATCGAATTGATATTTACTCGTGGTGATGGCCAGATTGCTTCTTCTAAATGACATTGCCCTGTTTTACAGATTTATTTCTCTTTCTCTTGTAAATTAAACGAGTTCAGTTGATTTGTATTTCTTTGTAGTTGAAAAGCCATAAATGCGAACATATTTCCTCAGGAGCCACATACTACAATCACATGATGTGTGTATTACTTTCCTTATTTACATTGTAGATAGTAATTTTTTCCAATTTTTTAATAATATAATAAATATCCATTATAACTACACAGGTACTTCTGTATTTATTTACAGGAAATTCCCCGGTCATCATGTAGAAGAATTGTGGAATAAATTAATGAAGAAAGGAGCCAAATCTGACCAATTACGAGATATTCTGTTGTTTTATATGTACAACTATTTGTATCCAACACCTCAGCAGAAGTATTTCGACTCATTATTACTGATATTTGCTAGTAAAGGAACGTCAAAGAAAACAAAAATTGTAGTCTTCCAAATAATAGAAGAGACATGTATGTTTCTGGAAAGCAGTATTGCAGAAACGGTGTGCTTTTCATCCAATTTTTCATCGATAATCGAGTTACTAAACTGCATACTTATCGGTGGTATGATACCACTTCTTGACGAAACTGCAGTAGAGAAATTACTAAGGTAAGGATAATATTTTTTTTTTAAACCAATTTTAATGCCTCGCCAACTCACTAATTATAGCCTTGGTTGTGATAGTTAGACAACATTAAGAACTTCTTGGGTAATGTATTCTACTCTAGAGCACATTTTTCTTTGATCAGTATGAAACAGTTGAATTACCTTTTCTGTCTGTATATAGGTTCAATGTATTGAGGTACCTCAATAGTAGTCGCATTAAAATAATGAAAGGACGTGAATTTCTTGAAGATAGTAAACATGTATGCATTTAGGCCCTTGAGTAGCACTTGCTTGCACTGGGTATCTAGTCTCTGCATTTGATATGGACAAAGACATTTCAAGAGTTAAACAAAAAGAATAGCCCAATGTTGACAGCTGTCACCTGTTCAACACCAAAAGTTTTCACAGGCAAACAGTGTCCTGCCAAGTATCCAGAATCAGTTTTTCTTGCACTTTGTCTTTCATGACCACAACAAACCTGTTGCATCTGTGAACTGGCAGTCAACCTGTACTCCCCGTATCACCCAATCCTTTAAGCAACCACATCCTTCGCCAGAGCTTTGACTATAGGGAATTTCCCTTTTAATACATTCTACATCTGCATCTATATTTCACAAGCCCCATATGGTGTGTAGTGGAGGGTACCTCTGACACCACTGTTGTTTCCCCTTGTGTAAATGGTGCATGGGAAGGACAACTGTCTGTTAACTTCCACATGAGCTCTTATTTCTATGATTTTCTGGTTATGGTCATGTACATGGGGAAAAAGTAATATGTTGCCCAACCCTCTGGGCATACACTCGTGATATTTCAACAGTAAGCCTCTCTGGGATACACAGTGCTGCTTTTTTTAGCAACTCCCCATGGAGTTTGTTGAGCATCTCCACAACTCTATCACACTGTATGAAACATGCTGATTTTTGTTGCATCTTCTCTCTCTGTTCTAACTAATCCCACTTGGTAAGGACCCCAGACTGACGAACAGTACTCAAGAATTGTCAAACAAGTGTTTTGTTAGCCACTTCCTTAAGATTCTTCCTGTTTTATCTCAACCTGACATCTGCATTTCCTGTAGTTATTTTTGTGTGTTCATTTCACTTTAGTTCACATCTTCTAGATATTTTACAGTTGTTACAATTCCCAGTAAGTTTTCATCAATAGTGTGGATCTCACTACCGGGTCAATCCATACAAGTGGTCCAACACTGCAGAAAAATTTTGAATTTGCTGGGTGAATTCCCCACTGTTTAGTAGTCACAAATATATATATATATATATATATATATATATATATATATATATATATATATATATATAATCTATTGTTTATTATTTTGAAAAGGCGGCTATAATTGTTCCAGGCTGCATGCGTTTTTTCGTATTTGCAAGCATCTACATTTCTTCACAATTATTCGGTAGTGGATTGTCCTAAGCCTTTCAGATAAAATGCATTTAGTTCAACATACTCTGGGCGACAAATTAACATCATTATCACTTAGATGAATGTATTCCTTAATATATTTTTAATAGTTCAAAGTTATCAGTCACAAATTTAAAAAAAACTGAATTTTTGAGCAGTAGTTTTCCAAAGAAAGATAGAGTATCAATGGTGAGCAGCTTACACTAAAAAAATTACACTATTTTAAAAAATGGTTTTTGTAAAATTTTTCCATTTTTTGGCCTGCAATATCTTTGTTCGGGGACCAGATAAAAATCTGAAAATTTCACAGTTAATAGATCTGTATGATATCAAACTTAAGTATAAATTTCAACTTTGAGATTCAATTGGAAGTTATGGAAAAAAGATTACAAACACGAGTCAAAAATACGTTTTTTAACATCTGCGATATCTGGTGGGCTAATCAAATAAAGTATACCAATTGCATAATGTAATACAACACATTACACTAGGTAATGATTGTTTGTCGAAACAATGCTTTGGTAATTGTTTCAGCAGGCTAACAATTGCATCTGCAAGCCTATACAAGTCTGATTGTTGTCTTCCCCCTTACACCGACAATTGTTTACTCACACTTATTTAGCTAGAAGTTCTTGAAGTGTGCAGTTGAAAAATGGTGTCTCAGTGCTCTGTAGGTGTTATTATAAATGAAGCATGTCATAAAAGTGTGTATGGAGTGTATCCTAAAGACATTCCGTTAATCGAAGACTACAGTGAAGAAGAAAAAGTGTTGTGTAACTTACGAGTCGACCCAGAGGTCAAATCAACATGCAAGTACCCTGAAATGAAATACTTAAAAAAATTTCATCACTTTTTTGGTCAGTCTTGCATGGACCCTTTTGAGAAACAGAATAACATAAGGTTTGCAAGAAATAACATTTGATCATTATTCTAAAAATAAAGCCCTTTTGTCAATCTCGTACCAGGAAAATCATTGTGTCCAACATGTTGTCTAAGATATTTGCAATTCACAAGAGAAAGGATAGTGAAACCTCAGATACAGAATCTTGTGATTTATCAGCAACGATTAAAATAGTAGATACAGCTTGTGAAATCCTGGTTATATTGCCTGCTAGTAAAATTAGAAAACTAAGTCAAGATAAAAGACCAAGTGCCTTGAATACAAAATTGAGAAAGTGGCAGCTACAGTCAAAAATAATTTGGAACTTTCATTTCAAAATACAATTTGTACTAAAACAGATGGAAGTTCTAATACTTCACCAACCGAATACGATGATTGATAGAAAAACTAAAAACTAAATGCAGTACTTCAAACAAAGTGGATAAAATTAAGATTATCAATTTACTGCCGAATTCTTGGCGTCGAGCAAAAGTTAGTGATGAATTTAATGTGTCAGAACGTCTTGTTAACTTAACAAGGCAATTAGGAAAAGGACAGGGAACTTTACCAGCATTACAAAAGAAAAGTGCATTTAATTTGCTAGATGAAAACACAATGGCAAAAAAGACTGTGTTTCCGTGAAAGAAAATGGCTCTAAGATTCAAAGACAAAAAAGGAGAATATCGTGTAATTTAAATGAACTATTCACTGAATTTAAAAAAGAAGATCCTGACATTAAAATTGGAAGTTCACAGTTTTGCAAGTTGAGACCAAGATGATGTATTGTTGCAGGGGCATCTGGCACCCGTAATGTTTGTGTTTGTTTGTATCAGAATGTAAAGTTGATGATAGATGGGGCCAATATTTTTGAGTTGACTATAAAGACCTTTTGGAACTTATGGTATCCAACATTGACAGTTACAATTGTATGATCAAGGGAAAATGTGGAGATTGTCCAGGCAAACAAGCATTACTTGACATATTTGAAGAATCTGAAGATGATGATTTGATGCCTGACAATATAAAATACAAACAATGGGTGACTCAAGACAGAACTGAAATGGTAACAGTCATAAAATCACGAGAAGAGTTTTTTGAAGTGTTGGTGGCTAACCTTCAAAATCTTAAAATGCATCATTTTATTGCAAAAGGTCAAAGTAAATTTTTGAAAGACAACAAGCAAACCTTGGTGGCTAATGAATGCTTAGTTCTTGCTGACTTTTCGGAAAATTATTCCTTTGTTGTTCAAGATGAAGTACAAGGGCACCACTGGGTAAACAAACAGGCCACAGTTCATCCATTTGTATTCTATTATAAAGATGAAGATAAACTATTGAGCCGCAGCTTTTATGTCATAAGTGACTACCTTGAACACAACACTACAGAGGTGCGCATTTTTCAACTAGAATTAACAAACTACATTAAACAGCACCACCATTCCATAAAAAAAACTGATTTGCTTTTTGGATGGGTCAGCAAGTCTATATAAAAACAAAACAAAATTATTAACATCTTTCATAAAGAAGATTTTGGGTTTGATGTAGAATGATACTCTTTTGCTTCATGCCATGGGAAAAATGGTTGTGATTGTGATGGGGGTACAACAAAGCGAGCTGTCACAAAAGCAAACCTGCAGCAGACTGATGACAATCATACCATAACACCTCAAGAAATGTTTGAATTCTGTAAAAAACATATCAAAGGAATTACCTATGTTTTTGTACAATGTGAGGAAATACAAGAAGTCTATGACAGTGTCTTGAAGGAAAGGTACAACACTTAGAAGATTAAAGGCACTCGATCTTTTCATTGTTTTGTACCCCATTCGCACAACTTACTGAGGTGTAAGATCACACCAACTCCACCTGATACTGAGCTTCATCAGGGTGGAAAACTTTTACAACTGGTTCTTCAAAATAAAGACATAGTGGCTTGTGTTTACGATCAACAGTGGTGGATTGGCGAAGTTGACTGTCAAAACCAAGATGTAAGTGTTGTATTTTATCGCCCTCCAGAACCAAGGATATCTTTTTAAAAAATTCAGATGGATCAAGTTTGGATGCCACTTAAAAATATACTAAGGAAGCTGTCTCCCATGGAATTTACAACTGTGACTGGGCGAACTTATCTAACACCCAAACTGAGTGAACACATTTCTCAAATGTTCAATGATCGATGTACTGAAAACAAATAACAAGAGAACAATATGATGTAATTAGTAGGCTTCTTTTCAATTAAAAATGTAAGTAATCATAGATATGATTAAATTATATACTGTAACTGATATATTTTATTCCATTAGCCTAGATATCGCGGATGTTAAAAAATGACTTGTTTTTGTAATTTTTTTTCTGTAACTTCCAATTGAATCTCAAAGTTGATATTTATACTAAAGTTTAATATCATAAAGATCCAATAACTGTAAAATTTTCAGATTTTTATCTGGTCCCCCAATAAAGATATTGCAGGCCAAATAATGGAAAAATTTTAAAAAATCCATTTTTTAAAATAGTGTATGTTTTTAGTGTAAGCTGCTCACAATTGATACTCTATAAAAAGTAGCTATACTATACAGTGTAATAGCAGAATAAATATTAAAGCTGAGAAATTAATCTTTCTTTGGAAAACTACTGTTCAAAAATTGAGTTTTTTTAATATGTGGCTGATAAATTTGAACTATTAACAATATATTAAAGAATTCATTCAGCTAAGTGATAATGACGTTAATTTGTAGCCCAGAGTATGTTGAACTAAATGCATTTTATCTGAAAGGCTTCGGACAATCCACTACCGAATAATTGTGAAGAAATGTAGATACTTTCAAATACGAAAAAAATGCATGTGGTGTGGAACAAATATGGCCACCATTTCAAAAGAATAAACAATATTTTTGTTAAAAAATATTTTTGTGACTACTAAACATTGGGGAATTCACCCAGCAAATATAAAATTTTTCTGAGATGGTCAAGCAACCATTTATTTTTTTCTTGGACCACTTGGTATGGATTGACCCTGCCTTTATTTATGCACAATATGTTACATTTATTTACGTTAAAGGTCAACTGGCACGAGTCATTAATCCTCCACAGGTCTTCCTTCATTTCACTACAGTCTTCTGGCATTACCACTTTCATGTAGACAACAGTGTTCTTTTCTAAAAGCCTCATTGAGCTTTTGACATTATCTGATAGAGCATTTATAAATATTAGAAACAGTAGTGGCCCCATAATATTGACTCAGGGCACTTCAGAAATTGCCTGTGCCTGTGATAATTTCATCTCATAAAGAATAAATAACTGAGTTTTCTCTCTTAGAATCTCCTGAAGCTAGTCACAAATCTGGTCCAATCTTGGTAAGCTCATATTTTGTGTACCAAATAACAATGCATACCGTATTGAATGCTTCACGGAAGTCAAGGCATTCGACCTGGGTGCCTTTGGGTATGGCACTCTGGGTTTCATGGTTGAACAGTGCGAGCTCTCTCTCTCTCTCTTTATGGAATCCATAATTTTTGTAGTGGAGATATTTGTTACACAGAAACACGATAATGTGTAAGTAAAAATGTATTTCATAATTCAAGGGATTGACATTTTGTACTATTGCAGTCTCCCAAGGTTAAGTAGTAGTGGTGGTGGTGGTAGTAGTAGTAGTAGTAGTAGTAGTAGTTTATTCATCCAGAGACAGTATACATTGAATGTATTTTGTCAGAAAATACATGGCATAAAAAATACAAGGGTATACAGTACCCTACATACGACAAGTTGCATGGTATTCTACACTATTCTACATCATATCACAATCAGAATTGCATATAAAACTGTGATTAATTACAAAAATGTAAAGAATTATTTTATATGGAATACATAACTGATATTAACATAAAACTAAAAACTGAGCCATAACACTTTTGTTCAGCATATAAATCTAAATTGTTGCTCTCTCTACTCCCTTTTCTTTCGCTCTTGCCTTCCCCAAACCCAGATCTTGCAGTTAAGAATTATTTAGCAATGTTCACTGAAAACCACTTGTTTTCCACCTCTCCTGATACTCAAAATAGCAGAACTCGTAAACCACTTTTGGTGCATCATTACATAATCTAGTTTCCTCGGCATTGTCTGATTTAATTTGAATGCATTCCAATACCCTTATTTTACTTTTGTTGTTGTTTGTTTTATAACCTCTTTTCAAGACTCTACCAATTCCACTCAACTTGTTTTCCAAGTACTTTCCTGTCTCTGACATAATTATACTTTCATTGGCAAGCCATGAAGTTTTATTTTCTTCTGTCTGAACTGTAATTCCCTTGTTGAATTTTTCCTTGGTTTCCTTCACAGCTTGCTCAGTGTACAGAAGAATAACACTGTGGTTAGGCTACAACTCACTCTCATCACTTCTCAACTACAACTTTCCTTTCATGCTTATTTAATCATTATTAGAGGCTTGATCACAGACACTAGGAAAAATATAGACACTAAAACAGTACTGGACCTTGTGCTTACTTGCAACCTAAAAATAAAGATAGATAAACCCACCAGAGTAACAGAGCCTAGTGAAACTACTATTGGTCACATAATAACAAATATTACCTCATTCTACTGTGACACACAGGTAATAAACTCCACATTAGCATAGACAGACATAGACATTAACATAGAGACTGATGGAAGTAATCAGAAGATATGGGAGCAAACCAGGCGGATTAACTCACAAACCTTGAGAAACAAAGGCATTATTCATTAAGATAGCTATAAGTAATGGAGAAAATAACTGAAAAGACTTATGGTCCTTATAAATGTAGAGAGAGGAAAAGTGACAAATTGAGTGGAGGACGCACACATTGAAATGTGCCAGAAGTTTGTAGATCCTCTAGAAATAGCAAACACCTTTAATTGATATTATGTAACTGTAGCACATGAATTGATAACATAAAATAAAACAGTTGAATTAAGTACAACACCAAGAATTCATTTATAAACAATACCATTGCATTCCTCACAGCAACTGATAGAAGTTTCAAACCTAATAAAGTAACGAAAAGTCGAACATTCATCTGGCTTAGATGGTGTTACAGTACATCTCATAAAGGAATGTAAAGAAAGTATATCAAAACCCTTAACACATGTGCTGAATGCTGTAGTAGAGGAAGATATTATTTCCAGATTCACTAAAAGCGAGTGAGGTGAAACCAGTGTACAAACCGAGTGAGGTGGTGCAGTGGTTAGCACACTGGACTCGCATTTGCAAGGATGGTGGTTCAATCCTGCGTCCGGCCATCCTGATTTAGGTTTTCCGTGATTTCCTTAAATCACTCCAGGCAAATGCCGGGATGGTTCCTTTGAAAGGGCACGGCCGATTTCCTTCCCCGTCCTTTCCTAGTCTGGTGGGACTGATGACCTCGCTGTTTGGTCTCTTCCCCCAAACAATCCAATCCAATCTACAAGGAAGGAAATAGGTGAATTAGAAAACTACGTGCCAATATCATGTATCTTCACCTTTGCAAAAATGTATGTAATGGTAATAAAGAACTGAATTGCACAACAGTAACAGCACATTCCGAGTTCACTTGATAGGCAGCAGAAGACCTGCAGGAACTTCATGGACCTGTCTAAAGCATTTGACAGTGTGAATAATTCCAGGCTACTGTAGAAACTCTGTCAGTATGTTCCTGGAGGGAAATGCTATGACGTAATCAGATCGTACATTATGATGGTGTGGAAAGTGCTTACAGCCTTCACATAAGTGATGTAAGTGGGGAGAGAGCGAAGTGAGGAATTTGGCAGATGATCCAAATCCCACCCTGCCACTTCCTGTCAGCACACAGGTTGCTACAAGTCTTGTGCAAATAGAGTTACTGTACGTTGTCTCTGCCTGACTGTCTATGAACCGTTTGACCAAGAGACTCTTGCTAACTCCTCTTTCATTGTCACGTCCTGGCAATTGTAATACACACCATTTGCTTTGGGCTCTGCCCATTGGGATGTGTTGTTGAGATTCTTGTTAACAAAAGATGAGTGACTGAGCATGGGACGTAGCATACCCTCAGCACTGCCACACTGTTGTTTCCTGCAATCGATCTTGAAGTTGATCCACTTCCTGATCTGGATATAAATGTCAGTCAAAACAGAGTCCATAAGATTGTTGGTAATGACGGTGCTGAGCAAGGTTAACTGGATGTTGTAAAGTTAGTTGGCTAGCAGGTGGATTATGTTACCAGCATAATACACCACACTGCAAATGCATGCATGCCAAATTCTTGAGTACAACTTAAAAGACAGACTGGTCCCTGGTGGAAGAAAAGAGTGACACTCCACTCAGAGAGACAGATATAATGTGTTGCAAAGGGTCAAATGCAGACCATTAGTTGAAGACCTGAGAAAATGTGTTCTCGAGACCAAAAAGGAGACATTGCCCAGTCTATGGTGCAGCATTGGACTTGCATAACCACATCTGGCAGCCAAGATCCAGTCTTCCATCAGCATCAACTGATAGCTGAAAGGGGTTCTTTTCACTTTAGTTATGTTGATGATGACCTACACAACTGCCCTTTCTCAATTTAAGAACTAGAGTCAACATTGTAATGAGTGATACATTATCATGTTAGACCAGCATTCATTAGAGCATATTGCAGCACCTCAGCGAAAATACTGAAAAAATTCTGCTTGGTGTGTTTAATTTCATTTTTGGAACAGGACAATTCACTGACAGGTAGAAAGAAGGTGTCTCAATTCCTGACCTCAAATCTGGGAATAATCATGCATGTCTGAATAATTATTGTAGTGGTGTCCTCACTAGCTGTGTGGAAAAGACCTTGGAGTACATGATGTGAACCCCCATATCGTATGGATGGTAGAATCTGGACAGCTCTTTAGTCACTTTCTTGCTGGGCTCAGAATGTATCACTCTACCATTAATAACTTGACCCAGCTGGGGATACCTGTACAGCAGGCTTTCCTACACCTGCACACATAACATGAAGGCTTGTAATACTACTTGGGGGGACACAAATACTAAGTTAACTTTACATATGGGACTTTCAGGTACATCTCCCAAATTTGCTTTGGCCCTCCATTCCTCCAGATTATTTTAGACATAAAATAGGTGGTTTGCTATCAGATTTTCTTATGCAAGAGAATGTTGCGTGTCTACTTTCTTGCATTGTAGAATTGTATGCTTTCAGATTTCTTTCTGCCTTCTTTGCTCATTGCTTCTTCCCCCCTGCAGGTCTGGGGGTTAGAATAGGCCCGAGGTATTCCTGTCTGTCGTAAGAGGTGACTAAAAGGAGTCTCACACTTTTCGGCCCTATGAGTTTAGGTCCCATTCTATGGTTTGACGTGCCACTTTCAAAATTCTACAGAAGTGCAGGCCATATGGGGAAGGATGCCTTACGTGGTGCACATGTGCCCTTAGATTCGATCTCCTGAATCTCTTGTTATAGCTTTGCATCTCCACTTGCGACTCAACTATTTGGGTGAGGACACTTTCCAGGGTATGTCATCTTCTTCCGTTATCTCCTGTCATCTTTCTCCCCCATGACAGTACTGGATTTCTCTGCACCCAATATCCAGGATGGTAGCCAGTCCATTGTGGTGGCGCCGTAATGTACCCATTTGGTGGTAGCCCCCTGACAACACAGGGATCGCATTGCTGATGCCTGAGCTGTGAACTCCCCATGTATGCCAAGGAGTAGATGGCTGTCTTCAGGGGGCATCAGGACTCCTGGCGACGGCAATCATGCCAGTTGGCCTTTGCTGTGGCTGAGTGGCACTCGTGGGGGGAGAGCCCCTGATCGGAGTGGGTGACATCAGGGCAGATGACACACAATGAAGCAGACTAAGTCGTCTCTTGCTGGTGACTATGGCACCAGCAGTCTCTAAGAAGGGCAAGATAGAATACAATGCTGACAGGTATGACCGTAAATCATTTCCTTCCCTCGCTACACCATGGGAGGAACGTAGAGCTACAGAATGGAGAGAGCCCTATTCGCCTCGGGTTTTAGCCTGTAGCAGATCAGAACTGATGGCAACTCTTTTCTACCTATGAAGCCTCAGTTTTTCATTGAACACCATGCGGATAAGTTTAGAGAAGTGACAGACTATCCAAGATGCAAAACAGCACAGTCTTGATTCAGGCAGCATCCCCATACCAATCCCGAGTGTTACTCACCTGTGACAAGCTGGGTGATATTTCTGTTTCCGTCACTCCCCATAAAAGCCTCAACACGGTCCGGAGGATTATTTTCCATCGTGACCTCCTCTTGCAGTCTGACGGCGATCTCCGCGCCAATTTAGACCGGCAAGGCGTTCATTCCATCTGGTACATTTACAGGGGACCCAAAGACAACAGGGTTGCCACCATTGCCTTCAACTTGACCTTTGAGGGTGATTCATTGCCTGAAAAGGTCAAGGTGACGGTTTACCGCTGTGATGTTGAACCATATGTCCCTCCCCCTGTGTGGTGCTTTAAGTGCCCGAAGTTTGGGCACATGTCTTCCCGCTGCACTTCCAGTGCCACATGTCAAGACTGCGGACATTCTCTGCACACAGATACTCCATGTGCGCCACCTCCCACTTGCATCAACTGTGGAGAGCACCACACCCCCTGCTCGCGAGACTGCCTAGTACTCCAAAAGGAGTGGAAAATCATGGAGTACAAGACCCTGGACCGGTTGACATAAACAGAGGCTAAACGTAAATTCAAAAGATTACACCCCATTTGGTTGACATTGACATACACTGCAGATACATCACTATCGCCATCCCAAGTGCCAGTCGTTCCTCACTCTGTGCCACGAACAGTGGGCCGTCCGGGCCACCAGAATACATCTGCCCCCTTGGTGGTAGGGTGCAAATCTTCCTCCGTTGCTCCCAAAACATCTACTTCAGGAGCAAGCTCCCCTCCCCCCAAATGCAGGGGACATCGGTCCCCTCCCCCCTGCCGAAGAAGCAACAGCCTACTCTGCTTTGCAGAAATCTTCCCAGCAAGCCCCTAAAGTGAAGTGAGAGAGCAAGCAAACTAAGAAGTAGTCTGCTAAGAAACAGGACCCTCTGGTGACCCCACCACCACCACCACTCCCTATCAGTTCTTCATCTGAGGATGCAGTGGAGATCTTAGCGTCCCCTGCAGACCTGGATCTCACTGATGCCTCATCCACCATAGAAATGGCTACAAATACTCAGTCAGAGGCAGCAGGTGACCCTCAGGCATAACATGCCTCCTTGTGCGCTTCATGCCTTCCCAGCCTCATGATAACGTCATCCTCCAGTGGAATTGCGGATTTTTTTTTTCCACCATATGGCTGAGCTATGGCAACTGTTAAGCTTTACACCTGCTTTCTGCATTACCCTCCAGGAAACCTGGTTCCCGGTAATTCGGACCCCTGCCCTTCATGGCTAGAAGGGATATTACAGGAACCATAGCAACTCTAATAGAGTGTCAGGTGGAGTTTGCGTCTATGTGCTGAACTCAGTATGCAGTGAATCTGTGCCCCTTCAAACCCTTCTTGAAGTTGTGGCTGTCAGGATAAGGACGACACAGGAAATAACTGTCTGCAACATATATCTTCTTCCAGATGGTGTAGTACCCCTGAACGTATTGGCTGCACTGATTGAACAACTTCCTAAACCTTTCCTACTTTTGGGAAATTTTAACACTCATAACCCCTTGTGGGGTGACACAGTTCTTACCGGCCAAGGCAGAGATGTCGAAAATTTACTTTCACAACCTGATCTCTGCCTCTTAAATATTGCGGCCACCACACATTTCAGTGTGGCGTATTGCACATATTCGGCCATTGATCTCTCAGTTTCCTGTCCTAGACTTCTCCAATCTATCCACTGGAGAGCACATGTCGACCTGTGTGGTAGTGACCACTTCCTCATTTTCCCGTCAATGCCCCGGCATCAGGCCCACGGACGCCTCTCCAAATTGGCTTTAAACAATGCAGACTGGGAAGCCTTCACCTCTGTTGTCACCGTTGAATCTCCCTACATGGTAACATCGATGTTGTGGTTGAGCAGGTAACTACAACTGTCGTTTCTGCAGCAGAAAATGCTATCCCTCATTCTTTAGGGTGTCCCCGGTGGTCGCCAGAAGTCTCTGAGGCTTATCAAAAGGTGGGAACAGGAGTGTTGGGAGAGGTACATGTCGTCCATTGGGTGCCATACATCACCTTCCCCAGTCTGGGAAAAGATCATAAGAGTTTTTGGGTACCAGACCCCAACAGGTGTTCGCAGAGTTAACATAAATGGCGTGTTATCTACCGACGCAAACACAATTGCCGAACACTTCGCTGAGCACTATGCTCGCACCTCTGCATAGGAGAATTACTTCCCAGCCTTTCACACTCTCAGTATTCATTCTTACTGCTGTGCTTGGTGCCATCTTTTTTGATTTACGAAAAGCGTATGACACCACCTGGTGACATCATATCCTTGGCACATTATACAAGTGGGGTATCCGAGGCCCACTCCTGATTTTTATCCAGAATTTCCTGTCGCTTCATATATTCCGTGTCCAAGTTGGTGCCTCCCATAGTTCCCCCCATATCCAGGAGAATGGGGTCCCGCAGTGCTCTGTATTGAGTGTATCTCTATTTGTAGTAGCCATTAACAGTCTAGCAGCAGCTGTAGGGCTGTCTGTCTCACCCTCTCTGTATGCAGACGGCTTCTACATTTTGTACTGCTCCATCAGTACTGATGTTGCTGAGTGGTGCTTACAGGGAGCCATCCACAAGGTGCAATCATGGGCTGTAGCCCACTGCTTTCAGTTTTTGGCTGCAAAGTCATGTGTTATGCACTTCTGCCAGTGTCGTACCATTCATCTGGAACCAGAACTTTACCTTACTGATGATCCCCTCACTGTAGTAGAGATGTATCAATTTTTAGAACTGGTTTTCTACGCCTGATTGACTTGGCTTCCTTACCTGCATCAGCTTCAGCGGAAGTGCAGCACCTCAGTGCCCTCCACTGCCTAAGCAACACCAACTGGGGTGCAGATCGCTCTACCCTGCTGCAGCTATACAGAGCTCTTGTTCAATCCCATCTTGACTATGGGAGTCTGGTTTATGGTTCGGCGGCACCCTCAGCATTGCGTTTACTCGACCCAGTGTTTCACTGTGGTGTTCGACTACCAGTGGGAGCTTTTAGGACAAGTCCGGTGACCAGTGTCCTTGCAGAGCCTGGAGTCCCTCCATTGCAGGTCAGGCATGCACAACTGCTCGCCAGTTATGTTGCACACATACGTAGTTCTTCTGCACATCTGAATTACCGTCTCAGCGGTTCATCTCCCGTATGGGCGGCCCAGGTCAGCGCTTACAATTGCAGTTCGCGTCCGATCCCTTCTATCTGAACTGGAGTCCTTGCCTTCATCACCTATAATTGAGGTCCAATCGCTTACACCTCCATGCTGTACACCTTGGCCGCGGCTTTGTCTGGACCTTTCACATGGCCCTAAGGACTCAGTTCACCCTGCAGCTCTCCGCTGTCACTTCATCTCAATTCTTGACTTGTACCGACGCCATGAAGTGGTTTACATCAACGACTCGTTGGCTGATGGTCACGTCGGCTTCGCGTATGTCCATGGAGGACATATTGAACAGCATTCCTTGCCCGATGGCTGCAGTGTTTTCACTGCAGAGCTGGTGGCTATATCTCGTGCTCTTGAGCACATCCGTTCATGCCTTGGGGAGTCATTTCTTCTGTGTACTGACTCCTTGAGCAGTCTACAAGCTATCAACCAGTGCTACCCTCTTTATCCTTTGGTTTCGATCATCCAGGAGTCCATCTACACCCTGTAACGGTCCAGTTGTTCAGCGGTGTTTGTGTGGATCCCAGGACACATTGGAATCCCAGGCAATGAACTTCCTGACAGGCTGGACAAACAGGATACACGGGAACCGCTTGTGGAGATCGGCATTCCAATAACAGATCTATGTTTAATTTTACGTCACCAGGTTTTTTGGCTTTGGGTGATGGAATGGTATAGTCTCAGTATCCACAACAAACTGTGTGCTACTAAGGAGACTACGAATGTGTGGCAGTCCTCCATGCGGGCTTCTCACAGGGACTCTGTGGTTCCCTGCAGCTCTGCATTGGACACACTTAGGTGACCTACGCCTACCTCCTGCACCGTGAAGACCCGCCCCAGTGTCGATGTGGCGTCCAGTTGACAGTGCCCCATATTCTGGTGCAATGTCCCATTTTGACTGCCCTGCGACGAAATCTTTGGTTACTGGACTCGTTTCCATTAATTTTACCTGACAATGCCTTATTGACTGATTTAGTTTTACGTTTTATTCGTGAGGGTGAATTTTATCATTTGATCTAAATTTTAGCACATGTCCTTTGTCCCTCTGTGTCCTCCACCCTAGTGCTTTTAGGTTGGAGGTTTTAATGTGTCACAGAGGGCTGGCTTCACCTTTTTATTCTCATGGTCTGCCAGCCATTGTAATCTGTTTTGTCATTTTAATCTCTTCTACCTGTTTTTTGTGTTTCTGTGGTTTTGTTCTCCCCTTTTTTTCATTTAAGTGTTTGTTGCCCTTCTGTTGTTCTTGTCGTTTTTCCTTTCTCTCCATTTTGAGTTGTCAGTATTGATTGTTTTATTCTCGCCCCTGTGGCATTGTTTTATTCGGAACAAGGGACCGATGACGTGGCAGTTTGGTCCCTTCCCCCCTCTTTTAAACCAACCACCAACCAACCTCATTGCTTCTTAAGCACACAGTTTAAAAATAAGAAATTTTTATTCCTCTTTCCTTCATTTACAGCGCGATGTAGTCTGTGTTACCAGGCTTGCACAGGTAGGTGATGGAGTGTATTTCAGCATTTGGCTTCTCTATCTCTTCAGGTATTTCACACTGAATGTTTTTATTGTACCAACTAATAAATTTTCTTTTCTTTGAGCTTTTTAGCAAGTTTGAATGATGTGAAGACGTTGTCAGTCATCATGTTACTTCCTTCGTTTAGCAATGTCTCCATAAGCTGCGGAACAAAATAGTCTCAGAGTGATTGTTCCTCTCCATGTGTATCCTCTTTTCCGGGGTTTGGGGGAGTACTGCATACATACATTCTTGCTGCATTAGCAAAATTCCAAAATTTGAGATCAGGTTTGTAGGGTTTGCAGGGCATAAACTGGTCTTTTTTGGTGATACAGGGTGTCTCAAAAGAAAATTTATATTTGATGTGTCAAAATAAAATAGAGGTTGAAATCTATCACAAAATCTTTATTTCTTATTGAAATATACAGTTTAGGAGTTTACTTCTTAAAAATAATGTTACTTAAATGCAATCCAGCATGCCTACAGCACTCATTTAAATGATAAACAGAATTTTGCGTGACAGCTTGGCACTGGGGTGGCTGCCACTTCATTATGGATGTTTTCTTTCATTTGCTCCAAAGAAGCTGGATTATTGACATAAACTACATATTTGACACATCCCCATGGGGGCTCATATCTGGACTGCAAGGGTGCCAATTTGTGTCACCTCTCCAAGATCATTTTGCGAGGGAAAATTTCATGAACACACAGTATAGGCACATTGGACCTGTGTGCTGTGGCTCATCTTGCTGATACCACGTTTTCTGGCTATAAAAAGTATGGCACAATTATTCCTCGAGCTGACATCGCAACCGTACAGTAACTTTTAGCAAATGACAGAGTTTCTCATGCTTCCCTTTAGGATTCTTTGCAATCCAGTAGTGGCAATTTTGCTTATTGATGTAAATGTTCAGGTCAAAATGAGCCTCATCAGAAAAAAGATTGAAGGGCAGTCAGCCACTCCATTAACGACCTACAGCCTGTGTTTGGTATCCTGAGGCTTTAATTCTTGCACCAACTGGATTTTGTAAGCGTGCAGTTTAAGGTATCTTTGTAGAATTGAGCACAGTGCTGATCTGTGCACATTTAAAGAACTTGCACGCTTATGAATGGAGAGGTTAGGATCATCACTAACTGACCAATTTCCACTCTCCACTGATTTGCCTGTTCTCAATGACCTCGGTTACCTGCATTTTGATTTGGCCACTGTTGAACCAGTCTTCTCAATCGTTTTGATCCATTTCCAGATGAGAGGAACAGTTGGAACATCATTTACATTATGCAGTCCAGAATCACTGCAAAATTTCCTCCATGCTACAGTTGCTGAATCACCTTTTCTCTAAAATTCTGGTACACAGAACATGCGGTCCACACCTGAGAAGCCCTCCCTGAATTCTCAGAGGTCAAGCAAGTGAGAAATGTATCCCTCACTCACCTCTGATTTGTTGCACACATGCAGAGGGTGCTTCAAATGTAAACTTTCTTTTGAGACACCCCGTACTTGCTCACTCTACCACTGATAATCTTGTGTCCCTCGAGTCTGCCATCCGAACAGCCTTTTCTAGAAACCAAGAAGCAAGAGTGAATTTGTTGGCGGGCAGGCACTCAGCTCGGGTTGATTTTTCATCAAAATGGAGAAACCTGAGAAACTACTGAAAACTGTCCCTTGGTATAATATCCTTGATGAAAGTAAGCCCACAGGAATGTGACCAAATATCATTTGCAGATGTACCTTTTATACAGATGACACCCTGAGAAAAAGTGATGGCCATCAATTTTTCCAGTTCCTCAAGTGATACATTCCACTCAATGTTTTTTTAGCACTTTTTATCATTTGATTCGGTGTATTTCTTAATGAGATGTAGCATTGTTTCATCAAAAGTAAGATGGTAAGATGGACAGCAATGGTGACAGAATTGTCTAGACATTCACAAATGTAAACAGTAGGACCTCCTTCCTGCTGGAGAACTTCACAGCCGTCCTCCTTCTAGAAGATGAAAAATTGGCAGGTTCTGTCCCTAGCGACCATCTTTTTAGAGGCATTCAACTGGATTTGCTGTGATGGATGAGGTGAGGAGTAATGTAGATCAGCATCCGAATACCCCTCCACTAATCCTTCCTCATTCACAATATCTTCGTCTTCACTTATCTCTGGTACCAAATCGTCACCTTCATTATCTAAGTCATATTCTGATTCAGGTTCAGAGTACTCTAAGAGAAATAACATTTCTTCATCAGAAAGTCCACATTAATGAGCTGTGTTCAAAAATTTCTTTCAAGGACAAAGTATATTACCTGAATGTCACATTATAAACTGTGGCAGATTGGAATGTGCGTGTGTCAAGATGCAACAATTAACTCTACATGATTACTTATTTTTGGACTTCTTCTGTCCTAGGTATATTGAATGAAATTTCAAAGAAAATATAGGTATTTTGTAAAACCTAATATATCATCATGAAGAGAAGAAGAAAAGTAATGTGATGTCATGAACAAAGTAAAAAAAAAAAGTTTATAATTTTGAACAAAACAAATGTGACTGGTCATTTTGACCCCTTCACAGCTCTAGTGGTAATACTGGTTTTCTAGCAATAAGGCCTGTTGGGATTTATGCAGAGATTGCCCTGGACCAGGAAAAGGAAGTATATTTTGTGGTTACCATGTCATGTTATAATACGGGAAAATGAGGAAGCTGATTAGCAGCTAAGGAAGCTTGTCATCCCTTTGTGAGCCATTTCATCACTTTTGAATGGGAAGGTCATAAGCCTTTGGAAAGAATAGTGACTAGAAGTGCGACCCCGATCCAGGTCTTTTACCCCTCGCTCCCCCGACCCACGGGATTGTACTCTTGCAGCAATAGAACCCATCAGTGTATGTAGCATTTCAATACTCTCTGTTTTAACTGTTTATATTCTGATGAGAGGTCAGCTGTTAATTTTAAGTGGGGACCTGCACGGGATGAATGCGGTAAGAATTTAAAAATTTTGTGAATTATCCCGATTCCAGCCAGAACTCTCACATTGGAGGTATTAGTGTGTTGCAAAATAGTTGGTTCATTCATTTTTAGTTGATTAATCAGCCAGCCATATATATTATCTGCAGTGGTATTTAAATATCATCTTCATGAAGCTCTGTATTTTAATAATTATTTTAAATAATTTTTGTGTGTGTGTGTGTGTGAGAGAGAGAGAGAGAGAGAGAGAGAGAGAGAGAGAGAGAGAGAGAGAGAGAGAGCTTTAACAGTCACAGTGGTTTAGGTTTCATGTTGGCCTTTTATTATTATGTTGCTGAGTAAGATAGCTTGTGTAGTTAATCCTCATCAGAAATACTTAAGAAATAGAGGTCATAAGCTGTATGAAAGCACAAATTTGTGGTAGTGAGCATATCTGAGAAAATATGTACCTTCTGCATAAACAAGAGTTTGGAGAGACTAACTAGGAATACTATGGTGGCAATGTAATAAGAAACTTCCTCCTCAGATATCTTTCCATCATCTGGGAATCAGTCATTTAAAACATGAAAGACTGGTGATCTTCCCATTACCGTGAAACTTGAGCTTCTATGAGATGACGGGCACTCGACAACTAATGACACAGTTGGTTTAAAAAAACAGTGTGCATAAGATAATGAAAATCATTAATTCTGCAGGATAAAAGACAGGGGCCTTTATAATTATATTCAATTTGTTGGTTCATCCCAGCTTATAAAGGTTGGATTCATCCACCTTAAATTCTGTCATTTTCAATCCAATGAAGAGTCGTATAAATCAAAAGTATTGAGATACCACACTATGTGAAGAACAGACAGCATTTGTAAATTAAGTTTTGTGGTACCAGCACATAAGCAAGACAAAATAATCCTATGATGTAGATATTACCTAGTTGTCCTGGGGAGGGACTGTTAATTTATGTTACAAGGGATGAAGGAACACACATCATATGCCAAGACTAGAAAAACTTGCAAATTAATGCAGCCTACTACTTTTACCACATCTCTAGGTGCAGCCCTGGGGCAACCTACCCCAAAACGGTTACCTCAGATCAGGTTTCAGCATCTGATGGTGGACAGCACTGTCAAAAGGTTAAAATTCCTGTGATAATGGGTGTGGGTGATGTACATTTCTTAGGTTAAAATGTAAATGAGATTTAGAGGAGTCTAGTATCAAATATGAAAGAAAATTGATTGAATAAGGTTATCTTGATACACCAGAATATTAAATAATTAAAAACAAGTTTAAAAAATATATACTTGAGGACTGTGGTTGCCAAAAAGAACATATTTAGCTATTGAAGTTTATCAGACACTACTAGGAAGTATTCAGATCATTCAACATTAAAACTTGGGTAATTATGGCCTTACTTGCCTCACAGCAGAAAACAAATCGTAACCTGTGGAGATTTGAAATTCTGTTTATTAATAAAAATGCAAAGCATGCAGTTCATCTAAACCATGATCACTTTACTTTGATATCTCTCTCTCTCTCTCTCTCTCTCTCTCTCTCTCTCTCTCTCTAATGAGATTCCTTTGTTTATTGTAGTTAATGCATATTTGTCTTCTTTTCCATTAATAATGCAACATTTCACTAATAGCATATTTCTCCTTTCTGATTCAAACAGATTGCTAAAGGAAGAAAGTATAAATGACCAAGAACGAGGGAAGCTTGCATATTTCATTTGTCAAGCTGTGTCAAGTTATCCATCATTACTTTCGGTGAACCAGGTTGCGAGCTTATGCCAAGATATAAACAAATGGCTTCAGATAGACCATTCAGCATCGGCTGTGTCACCCACACAATCAAATCTTCGGACACAGAATCTGAATGCTTTTGAGGTGGATGGGACACCTGCTGGAGGGCTGCAAACAATACTCACACTAGGTACTGGAAACAGGTGCTGCACCCCTTGTTATACATTTATTGTTTATCTTGTAAAAACAGAAAATTTTCTGCAGGTGATGGTTGAAGTAATCACTGTAGCAAATATATCACATTTGAGGAAGTGGAGAAAATGGTCAATATATTGCAGTGAAATGAAGCGGCTGGGGTGGATGAAATTAAGTCGGAACTCATCAAATACAGTGGAATGTCAGGTCTTAAATGGTTACACAGGATAATTGAAATGGCGTTGGAGTCGGGACAGATTCCATTAGACTGGACGAAAGCAGTAATCACACCAATCTTTAAACATGGAAACAGAAAAGATTGTAACAGCTACAGAGGTATCTCTTTAATCAGCGTTGTGGGTAAAATCTTCTCAGGTA
This sequence comes from Schistocerca serialis cubense, assembly GCF_023864345.2. NCBI lineage: Eukaryota > Metazoa > Arthropoda > Insecta > Orthoptera > Acrididae > Schistocerca > Schistocerca serialis. Next base: position 599,968,669 of record NC_064641.1, on the reverse strand, counting down.
TTGTTGAAAGAAAAGTGCGAGTATTAGTTAAGGACAAATTGGATGAAAATCAGTGTGGGTTTAGGCCTCTTAGAGGTTGTCAGGACCAGATCTTTAGCTTACGGCAAATAATGGAGAAGTGTTACGAGTGGAACAGGGAATTGTATCTATGCTTTATAGATCTAGAAAAGGCATATGACCGGGTTCTTAGAAGGAAGTTATTGTCTGTTCTACGAGATTATGGAATAGGAGGCAAACTTTTGCAAGCAATTAAAGGTCTTTACATAGATAGTCAGGCAGCAGTTAGAGTTGACGGTAAATTGAGTTCATGGTTCAGAGTAGTTTCAGGGGTAAGACAAGGCTGCAACCTGTCTCCACTGTTGTTCATATTATTTATGGATCATGTGTTGAAAACAATAAACTGGCTGGGTGAGATTAAGATATGTGAACACAAAATAAGCAGTCTCGCATTTGCAGATGACTTAGTTGTGATGGCAGATTCGATTGAAAGTTTGCAAAGTAATGTTTCAGAGATAGATCAGAAATGTAAGGACTATGGTATGAAGATTAACATCTCCAAAACGAAAGTAATGGCAGTGGGAAAGAGATATAAACGGACTGAGTGCCAAATAGGAGGAACAAAGTTAGAACAGGTGGACGGTTTCAAGTACTTAGGATGCATATTCTCACAGGATGGCAACATAGTGAAAGAACTGGAAGCGAGGTGTAGCAAAGCTAATGCAGTGAGCGCTCAGCTAGGATATACTCTTTTCTGCAAGAAGGAAATCAGTACCAAGACTAAGTTATCTGTGCACCGTTCAATCTTTCGACCAACTTTGTTGTATGGGAGCGAAAGCTGGGTGGATTCAGGTTACCTTATCAATTAGGTTGAGGTTACAGATATGAAAGTAGCTAGGATTATTGCAGGTACTAGTAGATGGGAACAATGACAGGAGGGTGTCCACAATGAGGAAATCAAAGAAAAACTGGGAATGAACTCTATAGATGTAGCAGTCAGGGCGAACAGGCTTAGATGGTGGGGTCATGTTACACGCATGGGAGAAGCAAGGTTACCCAAGAGACTCATGGGTTCAGCAGTAGAGGGTAGGAGGAGTCGGGGTAGACCAAGGAGAAGATACCTGGATTCGGTTAAGAATGATTTTGAAGTAATAGGCTTAACATCAGAAGAGGCATCAATGTTAGCACCGAATAGGGGATCATGGAGGAATTTTATAAGGGGGACTATGCTCCAGACTGAACGCTGAAAGGCATAATCAGTCTTAAATGATGATGATGATGATACCAGTTTTGATACCCTTGTTTTGATCACAACAAATGTAGATTCTTCCTAAACGTTGGTCAGGAGCCTGAAGATAGTGTAATAAAATGCAGAAACTGTTTGCCAAATAAAATAAGGTTGGAAATATTATGGCTGAAAAGTTTTAATTTGACATCCTCTATTGAACAGCCATGTCATGCAACCGTCTCTATAAAGATGGACATACAGAGAAAATTAATCATCTGAATCTCATCTCATGCCCCATGTGGATTCTTCTTAACTGGATTTGTAGCTGAATCCTGCCTGTTCCTCCCAATTTTTTTTCTGTATCACCCATTTCCTTCCTCTGCTCTTGCTCTAAAAAATGAATACTTACTTCACTTTTGTTCCTCTATTGGTTGTACTGATATCAGCTTCTATTGGAGAAAGTAACTGCAACCATATCTTCATAGAAATTTAACTATATGTGTTTGCTTAACAAGAGTCATATGTTTGTGGCAATGCATTATGTATGGTGGTGGGCCTAGAAGATGAGTAAATACACATGAAATGCATTTCTTCAGGTAAATAGTGTAATAGAATAAGTCAGCAGAAAAATTTATGATCATATTCTGCAAAATATATCAGAATAATAGTTAGCAGACTATAAAGTGTTAATGGCTTTGCTAAAGTGGTAACACCAGTTCCAGTCAGGTCACTGAAGTTAAGCACTGTCAGGTATGCCAGGCACTGTTGGTGCACTCAGGCCTCGAGCACTGTTGGCAAGCATGGTACTCTCAGCCCTTGTCAGGCCATTGAGGAAGTATCAGCTGCAGTCATGAAAGCTGACAACAGATGGAAGAGAGGTGTGCTGACCACATGCCCCTTCATGTCCATATCCAGTGTTGCCCATAAGCTAAAAATGACGTGGTTCGTCAGCACCATTGGGCCTTCTGAGACCTGTTTGGATGAAGAATTTGAGAGACTGCAAAGTAATGTGGAGAATCACGAACAATATAAACAGTGATGACTTTATACTTGTTTATTCATTCACACATCATATTCCATAAATCTAACCACGAAGGAGAGCCTCTAGAACTTAATAATGAGTCTAGTTATCCTCTTCAGTTCTGCTGGTAGAAAAATATATTGATCCATCTAATATTTCTGTTACATGTAATTGACGACACAGAGCAGTGAAACTTGTTACAGTAGGTAATGACGCCTTGCAAAAGGTGAGCAAAGTATTGGTGCATGTATCTTCATTGTTGCACGAGTTTTGTATTCAAATAAGTGTCACCAGTTCCGTGTGTCGTATACAATACATGGGAAGTGAAGAGGTTATACATTAGGAGACAGAAGCAGTGATTGCAGGCTAGATTACTTCTGTAATCTACACACTCAGGTAATTTTGAGTATTACTAAGAGATTACTTTTTATGTGTTGTTGTTCAAAATGTGGCATATTTTGGCAGAAAAATGGGTACTTTGAAAATAGCTGTTGTTTTCCCTGTTACACTCTGCAGCTGCATTTTTAATCTACAGTTTCATACTAAACATTTATGTAATTTTACTGATTTTAGGAGTGCTATCAGCCTCTTTATCGGAAAAGTTAAAAGCTGTTTCCTATGAAACTTAGTGTTAACAGGAATTTACATAGCTGAGTCCCAGTTTTCTGCAAATTGTAAGGGATGTGGTTACTCGTCTGTATATTTTTTAGTATCTAGTGATTTGCAGCTTATGACCATATGGCTTCTAATACTCTAGTGGTTTCAGTTCACTGAGACTGCAGATGTGTGTGCAAGTTACGTTTGCGTGAGTGTGTGTGTGTGCATGTGTATGTGTGTGTGTGTGTCTACTGCTGACAAAGGCCTTAATGGCCGAATGCTATAATTGTGTGAATCTTTTTGTTGTGCCTATCGTGACTGAGCATCTCTGCTCTATGGTGAGTAGCAACTTTCCTTCTCTGGTATTGTTACATTCCATCCTGGATTTTCCATTGTTTGATTTTTGCAAGGATTTCAGTTATTGGTGTGATATAATATTGTTCCTGTAGAGCAGAGAAAGATTTAAGTTGAAGCAAGGGACCTGAAGTAGACAACATTACCTCATAACTCTTTAAGATCCTTTGGAGAAAGAACCCTTGAGATGGATGGTCACATGATATTGTTTTTCCTCAGTTTTGTTCACTTGAGTAATGCATTGAAACTTGGTAGTTTGCTTCATGTTTTTTCCTGTCTCATCCTTCCAAAATCTCTTCATGAATTCAGTATGTTTTTTCTTCTGTTCTTGTGACCATTGCTTCTTCATGAATCTGCACTTTATTACATGTGTTCCAAGGACTGGGTGATTTATTGCTTTTTCTCTGGATGTTCATATTCTGTAAATCTTCTCTAGTTTCTTCTAATCAATTGATTTTAACCTCCTTTGAATTAATAATTATGAGGAGCTTTTGGTGAGTCTTTTGTTGTCTGTTATATAAATGTGGCCATAGAATTTCAGATGTTTCTTCCACAGGGTGTTAATGAACTTGTTCATTAGTGTGCAGAGGTCAGATGTTGTCTTCATTAAAATGCCATTTTCTTGTGTGAGGCCATATATTTTCCTAAGAATTTTCTGCTCCTTGTTTACAATTTCTGCAATTTTAGAATACTCTCCAGGAGCTTGGTCCCTGATGTATGTAGTACTTCCATTAAAAGAACTGTGTTCTAATTTTAAGGAAGGAAAGAAGATTAGAAATTAATGTTCCATGTTGGGTAATGTTGAGATTACTTTTTTTGCTCTCATGGCCCTGTGGGATTCTGAATGCCTTTCAACATTTGGTGGCTCTATCTAAGATTGTACTGCTGTACAACCATATAACCATATGATCTTTCCAGGGTATTTTTAACATTGTACCATATTCCATCTGTAATTGAACTTTTCAGCTGTGTTCATTCAAATTTGCCCTGTAATGGTTTTTCTTGTCAGATATCTGGAGGCTTGCCTTTGATACTATATTTTGTTGTTTTTTTCTAAGGCATATTTATTTTCTGATGTAGTCTTGTCAAAACAGTCTGTCTGACAGCAGAGTCATAGGCCTTCCTAAAGCCCACAAACGTGAGAATTGTGCTGGTACATTGGCAGGTCTGTACTATCATCTTCAGGGTCCATTCAGGTGATCTTTCTGTTTAGGAGGTCATTAGATGGAATTTTATATATCAGCAAATAAGATAAGGCTCAGTAATTGTTTGGGTTTGCCAAGTCACATTTCTTATGCTGTTGATGTGTCAGTGCACATTTCCAGCTCTGTGGAATTGTTCTGATTTCTCAGATCTCTTTTAAATGTTCTGTTTTAAATGTTTACCATTACTGTGCAGCTCTCTTTAGTGTTTTTCTCTAAGGTTCCACTTTCTCAGCCAATGGTTTTGCCGCAGTGGTAACACCGGTTCCTGTCAGATCAGTAAAGTTAAGCACTGTCGAGCTGGGCTAGCACTTTGATGGGTGATCATCCGGTCTGCCAAGCACTGTTGGCAACTGGGGTGCACTCGTTTGAGGAAGATTTGTTCTATTCCAGTCTGTTTCTGTCGTAAGCTCATTCTTCTTTGGGGATTATTTTGGAGTTTATTTTCATTGTTTCAGGAAAGACTCCTATCTTTTAGTACAGATTGTGCCCTACCACCTGTATTTGTGATTTCTTGGAGGTTGTTCTACTTTAACAGCTGATGTTTGTAGTGTGTTGCATTGGCTTGGTGAGTTTTTGGAGCTTGTTAACATATGTCCTGCAACAGAATATTGATATTCTTGAAAACTCTTGCTTTTAGATGTAGATCTCCTGTGCTGGAATTTTACTTTATCCAAATTAAGTAATGGTCTTTGTCAAAAACAACCTTTCTGCACTTTTGACATTTTAAGTTTCAGACATATTTTTTCTGGAGACTGCAACAATAGGGAATTCCACTAGCAAAGGATTTGATGTGACTTCTGTAATTTTCCCGGCGTATTTCTTCTTCCAGTAATTTTCGGGTTTGCAGTCGGATTCCATCAACATTCTGCCATCATGGCATGGGTGCATTTTCCGCCATGCACTATGCAGTGTCACTTTATGCATCGACGATGACAATAGACTTCAAAAGAAGGATTTTACAGGAATCTTAGAGACACTCAATTTTTATCCATCTTCCAGTGTGCTGGCTGTGAAGGCCTACTAGCAATTTGTTTCTTTTCTCTCTGCCCAGTTGCACATAACACTCACCCAATAAGATCTTGATGCAATGTTCTTGGATCTTGGCGGTTATCTCCTCTGAGAGATACCAGGAGGCTTCAATTTTCTAAGGATTTTTCTTGTTATCTTTATTTAAGGGCGCATGAGTGTTGATCACTGCCTATGCTTTGTTGCTTGTTCATTAATTACAGAGATTCTTTCTGTTGAAGAGTTAAAGTGAAGTACTGAATTTCTTATTGCAAGAACTCCCTCTGTACTGTTAAATGGTTGGTGTAACCTTACATGTCCTGTAGTTTTCTAAATTAAAATTGATTTCGTCCTTGAAATGTATACCCTGTTACAATTTGGAATTTGTGCAAAATATTTGCAAACTGTTGCAGGGTGTATACACCTTCAACAACTGAGAAATCCAGGTGAAAACTGGGAATTTTTTCATCGTGGGAAAAACATGGGAATTTTTAGAATTCCAGGAATTTCCCAGAATTTCAAGAATTTACTCCTGTGGGTCCGGGGGTAAGAATAGGCCCGAGGTATTCCTGCCTGTTGTAAGGGGGTGACTAAAAGGAGTTTCACACTTTTTGGCCTTTATGTGATGGTCCCTTGTAGGGTTTGACCTCCATTCCTCAAAATTTTCCTTAAGAGTGAGTCAGTTGAGAAAGGGTGCCTTACATGGTGCATTGTGTCCATCGTGCATTGAGATCTTTAGCCACTTTCTCGTTGTCACATTTCAGTCCCACTCATTCTCCATCTCTTGTGTGAGGACACCTTCCTGGGTGCATTTTCCACCATGCACTATGCAGTGTCACTTTCTGTGTCAACGATGACCATAGACTTCTTTGCACCTGTTATCCAGCACAGTAGCCGGTCCTTTGTGGTGGGGCCACCATATACTCTGTTGGTTATAGCCCCCTGATGCCTCCGCCATTAACTCCCCACTTATGACAAGGGGTAGATGCCCATCCCCCATGGGCATCAGGACTCTCAGCAATGGCCATCCTGCCAGGTGGCCTTTGCTGCAGCTGGGTGGCGCCTGTGAGGAGGGCCCCTGGTCGGAGTGGGTGGCATCAGGGCGGATGACACGCGATGAAGCATAGTCCATCATCTCTTGCTGGTGTTGAAACACCAGCAGTCTCTAATTGTTTATGAGCTCAATTCAACTCACTGAAGTATGACCCCAAATCGTTCCCCTCCCTGGCCACACCATGGGAGGAATGTCTGGCTAAGGATGGCAGTGGATCTTATTCGCCATGGTACCTTGCATGTTTGAGAGCTGATGGGGAATCTTGCATGATGATGAAGCCTCAGTTTTTTGTTGAGCATTTAGAGGACAAGCTTGGGGAGGTGGAGGGTTTGTCCAAAATGAGATCTGGGTCAGTCTTGATCAAAACAGCATCCTCTGCCCAGTCACTGACGTTACTCACTTATGACAAGCTGGGGGATGTTTTTGCAATCATCATGCCCACTAAGGGCTTAAATATGGTCCAGGGTATCATATTTCACAGGGACCTTCTTTTGCAGTCTGACGATGAGCTGCAAGGGCGCTGATGACCTCGATGTTGAGCGCCCATAAGCCCCAAAAAACACACACACACACACACACACACACGATAAGCTGCACGCCCATTTAGAGCGATGAGGTGTACATTTTGTCCAGCGTGTCCACTGGGGTCCAAGGGATAATCAGTTTGCCACCAGTGCCTTCATCTTGGCCTTCGAGGATGACACATTGCCCAAGAAGGTCAAGGTGATGGTCTACCGCTGTGATGTAAAGCCCTATATCCCTCCCTCGATGCGGTGCTTTAAGTGCTGGAAGTTCGGCCATATGTCTTCTCGCTGTACTTCCAGCATCACATGTCGAGATTGTGGATGCTTATCATATCCCAATACTCCATGTGCCCTGCCTCCCATCTGTGTCAGCTGCAACATTCTCCTTTCTCGCTAGACTGCAGGATTCACCAGAAAGAAAGGAAAATCATGGAGTACAAGACCCTGGACCGACTGACCTACACTGAGGCTAAGAGAAAATTTGAACGTCTGCATCCTGTATGTATGATATTGTCTTACGCCACTGCTACAACAGTTCTGTCACCTTCAGCTCTGCCAACCCCTGTCACTTCTCAGAGCCGGAATACTACACCTCCTCCCTTGATGGTGGAGGGCATTTACCTTCCTGTTGCGCCCGCACCACATACTTCAGGATCAACACTCCCCCTCCCCCCCCCCCCCCCCCCAACCATCAATGACATCCATCCCCACTTCTAAGCCAGAGAAGCCTTCTTTGGCTTCTCTTGCTAGGAAGGGGTCCCTTGAGTCACTCCCTTCCCAGGTTTCTGCTAGTGGAAAAGATGACACCCACCAGTGGCTGAAGAGCTCAAAAGCAGCTGGCCATAGGGCTTCATGCTCATCCTCAGTCCCAGAGACTGAGCCAGTGAAGTCCTCCCAGCCAGGGAAATCCAAGGAGCAGTGAGAGAAATCCAAAAAGAAGACCCCCAAGACCAAGGAAATTGTGATGGCACACACACCATCACTACCTACAAGCTCTGCACCTGAGGATGGGGTGGAGATTCTGGCATCCGCTGAGGACCTAGATCTCACCAGACCCTCAGACACAATGGATGTAGACTGCTCAGGCAAAAAGTCGGTGGCAGCAGGTGATACTGAGGCGTAAACTGCCTCATTGAATGTTCCATGCCTTCCCAGCCTCACGATGGCATCATCCTCCAGTGGAATTGCAGCAATTTTTTCCGCTGCCTGGCTGTGCTACGGCACTGTTAAGCTTTACACCTGTTATCTGCATTGCTCTCCAGGAAACCTGGTTCCCGGCAATGCAGACCCATGCCCTCCATGGCTATCAGGGATATTGCAGGAACCGTAGCGACTATGATTGAGTGTCAGGTGGAGTTTGTGTTTATGTTGTAAACTCAGTCTGTAGTGACACTGTGCCACTTTAAACCCCTCTTGAAGATGTGGCTGTCAGGATAAGGAAGACACATGAAATAACTGTCTGCAATGTATATCTTTTTCCAGATGGTGCAGTGCCCCTGAATGTATTAGCTGCATTGATTGATCAACTCCCTAAACCTTTCCTACTTTTGGGAGATTTTAATGCTCATAACCCCTTGTGGGGTAGCACAGTTCTTACTGGCTGAGGCAGAGATGTCAAAACTTTACTGTCTCAGTTTTACCTCTGCCTCTTAAATACTGGGGCCGCCACACATTTCATTGTGGCTCATGATAGTTACTCGGCCATTGATATATCAATTTGCAGCCCAGGACTTCTCCCATCTATCCACTGGAGAGCACATGAAGACCTGTGCGGTAGTGACCACCTCCTCATCTTCCTGTCACTGCCCTGGCATCAGGCCCATGGATGCCTGCTCAGATGGGTTTTAAACTAGGTGGACTGGGAAACTACCACCTGTGCTGTCACTATTGAATATCCCCCACACGGTAACATTGATGTATGGTTGAGCAGGTGGCTACAACAATTGTTTCTGCGGCACAAAATGCTATCCCTCACTCTTTAGGGTGCCCCCAGCATAAGGCAGTCCCTTGGTGGTCTCCAGAAGTTGCTGAATAAATTAAGGAGCGTCGGCGAGCTCCATAGCGGCAAAGGCAGCACACTTCCCTGGAGCACCTCATAGCCTTTCAACGGCTCCATGCCTGCATTCGCCAACTTATCAGATGACGGAAGCAGGAGTGTTGGGAGAGATACGTCTCAACCACTGGGTGCCATACCTCACCTTCCCAAGTCTGGGAAAAGGTCAAACATATTTTTGGGTACCAGACCCCAACAGGTGTTTCCGGTGTTGCCATAAGTGGTTTGTTATCTAACAATGCAAACACGATTGCCGAGCACTTTGCTCGAGTGTCTGCGTCAGAGAATTATCACCCCAGCCTTTCGCACTCTCAGACGGTGGCTGGAAGCAAAAGTCATCTCATTCACTGCACGCCACAGTGAGTCCTATAACGCCCTATTTACAGAGTGGTAACTCCTCAATGCCCTTGCGCATTGCCACAACACAGCTCCTGGGCCTGATTGGATCCAGAGCCAGATGATTAAACGTCTCTCATCTGACTACAAGCAGCATATCCTCATCATCTTCAACCAAACCTGGTGTGATAGTGTCTTTCCATCGCAGTGGCGGGAGAGCACCATCATTCTGGTGCTCAAACCCAGTAGAAACCCACTTGATGTGTATAGCTATCAGCCCATCAGCCTCACCAACGCGTTCTTTGTAAGTTGCTGGAAGGTATGGTGTGTCGGCAGTTGGGATTGGTCCTGGAGTCATGTGGCCTACTGGCTCCATGTCAGGGCGGCTTCCACCAGGGTCACTCTACCACTGATAATCTTGTGTCCCTTGAGTCTGCCATCCAAACAGCCTTTTCCAGATGCCAACACCTGGTTGCTGTCTTTTTATGACTTACGTAAAGCTTACGACACGACCTGGGGACATCATATCCTTGTCACATTGTATGAGTGGGGTCTCTGGGACACGCTCCTGATTTTTATCCAAAACTTCCTGTCACTCCGTACTTTCCATGTCCAAATTAATGCCTCCCATTGTTCTACATCTACATAAATACTCCGCAATCCACCACACGGTGTGTGGTGGAGGGTACCTCGTACCACAACTAGCATCTTCTCTCCCTGTTCCACTCCCAAACAGAACGAGGGAAAAATGACTGCCTATATGCCTCTGTACGAGCCCTTATCTCTCTTATCTTATCTTTGTGGTCTTTCCGTGAAATGTAAGTTGGCGGCAGTAAAATTATACTGCTGTCGGCCTCAAATGCTGGTTCTCTAAATTTCCTCAGTAGTGATTCATGAAAAGAATGCCTCCTTTCCTCTAGAGACTCCCACCCGAGTTCCTGAAGCATTTCCGTAACACTCGTGTGATGATCAAACCTACCAGTAACAAATCTAGCAGCCCGCCTCTGAATTTCTTCTATGTCCTCCCTCAATCCGACCTGATAGGGATCCCAAATGCTCGAGCAGTACTCAAGAATAGGTCGCACCAGTGTTCTATAAGCGGTCTCCTTTACAGATGTGTCAAGCGCTACACTACTAATTGAGTATTCAAACATTACAGGATTCTTTTTCCTATTCATCTGCATTAATTTACATTTATCTATATTTAGAGTTAGCTGCGATTCTTTACACCAATCACAAATCCTGTCCAAGTCATCTTGTATCCTCCTGCAGTCACTCAACGACGACACCTTCCCGTACACCACAGTGTCATCAGCAAACAGCCGCACATTGCTATCCACCCTAACCAAAAGATCATTTATGTAGATAGAAAACAACAACAGACCTACCACACTTCTCCGAGGCACTCCAGATGATACCCTCACCTCCGATGAACACTCACTATCGAGGACAACATCCATCCATATCCAGGAGAATGGAGTCCCATAGGGCTCAGTCTTGAGCGTATCTCTATTTTTAGTGGCCATTAATGGCTTAGCAGCAGCTATAGGGCCATCCATCTCACCCTCTCTGTGTGCAGACGACTTCTGCCTTTCCTTCGTTTTTGTGGATTTTCCTTTCTTTTCGTTTTGTGTTATCTGTCTTGTCTGTTTTATTCTCACACTTGTCGCATTGTTTTATTAGGAACAAGGGACTGATGGCCTCGTAGTTTGGTCCCTTCCCTCCCCTTTTAAACCAACCATCCAACCAGGAATTTTTCATTGTTTTGGTTTTCAGTTAAATTTTTGTAATCTTTGGAGGTAAGAACTAATACACTAACAGAGAATCTTATTTTAGCCTGCTACTGCAGAACAAAACTGCACCAATAATGCACAAATGCGAGAATAACACCAAAATAAAACTTTAGTTGCAAAGAGAATGCATCATTTACAACAACATAACACAGTTCACACACAAGCGCCTGCCAACAGCAAAATGTGTCAAAGGCTTTGGCACAGTTGTTTAAATTAGGCTTGTTTGAACAATTGCCAGTGGGCTCTTGCACACATGCGAAGCAGAAGTCGCATATGAGCAGCACCTTCTCCCGCTTCTCGCTGCAAAGTGTGGCTGTTGCTGTATAAGTAGTAACCGCAAGCAGGCAGATGCTTCTGGGTAAAATTATTCTGGTGCGCCCAAACTCAGATTTGCACATGCACAGAGCAGTCAAGAGTTGCAGTGGGGGGTAGTCTCTACGTGACCCATGTTTACATTTTTGATTTTACTGTTCTGACTTCCTTTACAGCTCTCAAGTCAATTGAAAACAGAATGGATTTCTATCAAATGAATACATTCACGTAATTGCAGAAAAGTAAAATATGTTATTAATTTCTGTTTTCTGATTTTTTTTTCTATGCATTATTGGCACACCAACATTAATCATCTTACACAACAATGAAGTTATTTTTGTTGGTTTGTGAAAGAAATTTGGCTTTTATTTACCCTTTCCACAGAGGAAGTCAACTGAAATGAAGTGTTTCATTCTAAACTATTGACTATTTTCAACTGTTCACTGAATTTTAATTACATGCTTTCATCTTCTTGTATGTATCACATTACGCCATAATAAAGAACCAACCATGAGATGAGATACAAAAATTTGGCTTCCCAAAAACCACACTGAAAAGCTTAAGCAGAATTTTACATATCTTCCTTCTGCCAAACACAATATTTTTCAATCATAAGATATGTTTCAACATTTGTCTGCTGCTCCTCTAGGCACAAAATTATTTCTTAATTTGTGTTGTTCACATCTTAAGTTTGCAGAATGCCATTCTTCAGTAAGTTATAGAGTGGCAGCACACCATGTTTTATCAAACTGCCCACAAGGCTTTGTATTTTCTTCTGGAATATGATATAAACTGCCAGATATACAGTTTCTTGGCTTCCCAAATAACTTTGTTCATTTTTTTATACAGTTTGAAAAAGTCATGAAAATTCTTATTCTTCTTAGTTCTGCTGTATACAAACAACGTTCCCCCCCCCTCCCAAAGAAATTTGTATTCCTTCTTACCAGGTTTTTGCAGTGTTGTGTGAATTTAAACTTGATTGGAAATGCTGCATAACAGTATTGCAGTGTACAAATAAAAAAAAGTCACCACATAGAAAAATATTAGAGTCCTTTGAGTTGTAGAGTCTAGTTTTGAAATTAATCTTGTTATGTGTGAGAATGTGCAGTGAATTTCTCAAATCACAGAGCATTTGATTTTCATTTTAAACTTAACACTTTGAGGACCAACCACTTAGAAAAATTTGGGCCCAGAAGACCAGACATTTATGTAATTATTTAAAATTTTAGTACCACATTTGTGTTTGATATATCTTAAAGGGCAACACATGCAAAAAAAGAGTAATATTATATGTGAAAACATAGCTTTTCTTGTTGCCAAACTATATGTATATGTATATTAAACTAACATAATGTGGTTGCTCCCCCCTCTCCCGCTCCCTCCCCTTACACTTTTGTAATACAAAAATATGCAGTGTACATGTTGCTGTGCATCAAAGATCTTTCCAAAATGTGTGTGTGGGTTTTTTTTTTTCTCTGGGTTTCGTTTCTTAAAGTGCCGGGAAATTTTACACCGGTGTATAAAATGTGCGTCATTGAAAGGTCTGGTAAGTTTTAGAATTCCGAGGAAATGTATACTGTCATGTAACATGGAGAATATGTATTTTCACATGGAAAAATGTGTATATTAATCTGGAAAAATGTATATTTTCACCCAGGAGAAAGTGTATTTTTAACTGTCAAATCCGAGGAAAATCCTGAACCCTTTTTTTTCCTTGTCTGCATATGCCCCCTGTGTTAAAGCTTGCCAGTTTTCAGTAGCTTGTTGATGTTAAGTGCCCCCCAATGTTCTGGTTCTATGGAAGAAAAGATTTTAAGAAGCTCTGATCCTTGTCCGCATGACATTCCTGACCTGTCAGACTTTGATGATCTGGAGAAACCATACTGCATTTGCCCCAGAGTCAAGGATAGTTCTTGTGCAAGCATGCATTCCATCACACCAGTGGTGCAAGTTGAAAGTTTGTGCAAGGGCGATCATCTGGCATGATGACGTAATTAAAACTAGATTGCTGAAATCAAGCTGGCCAACTACTTTCTTACACTTCCTTTGTGCACCACCCGTTCTCCTTTTTATAGTCTTGGGCTTGACAACAGCTGCTGCTGAGGTACTCAATCTAAAGTGTAACTTCTAAAGACAGTGTAATAATACTCATACTATTATCATCGTTAACATGGGAATAATAAGAAAATTTTAATGGGTTAGCAAAGTAATGTTATGTTTGTCAAATACCAAATAAGCCAATCACTGTGAATGCACAAAATAGAAACAAAATGCAACAGTACAGTTTTTGTAGCTGGAAATTACTTTGTGTGTATACCAGTTATCCATTTGAATGTACATTTTTTTGAGTTAGAGAATCCAAAATATATTGTGTGTTAATATATTAAAATGAAAAACATTTAGTGTAAATTACTATGAAATATTTTAAAAATATACTAAATATCAGAATATTAATTACAATTTTTGCTTAAATATTGAAAATGTACCAAAGAATTAAAACTCCAGGTAGGAATATGAACAATGTAGGAAAATGCAGATTGCTACTTACCATAAAGAAGACTGCCAAGTTGCAGACAGGCACTATTAAAAGACAGTCACATATAGCTTTCGACCACAGCCTTTGTCAGCAAAACACACACACACACACACACACACACACACACACACACACACACACACACGAAGTATTCATTCTCTGATACAAATGCTTTTTGAACTATCATAAGAAAATGAACTGTACACAATAGAAGTAACATAAGTGTCAGAAATCCGGATCTGTAAAATGCATAGTAAAAACTGATGTAAGTCTGGACTAAAAAAACCATGGCAAAATATTATCAGAAGAGACATTCTGTCAGATGTGCTCCTATGGATCCAGAGTTCATTATTTTATTTAATTAAGTGTGAGGTAATATAGGCTGGAAGGAGTAGTGTAAAATAAAAGTTGGGTTCAGCAATAAGGAATATTGGCTGTTATGACTGTTTTTAGTACAAGGCAAGAAAAAATGGTAGAAGTAAATGAAATCAATAAAAAATTAACGATAAAAATAATTTTCATATTTCATAAATAAAGTATTTCTATCAAATTAAGAATATTTTTTACCAAATTTTTCTCAAGTTTTGAGTTTACACAGTTTTCTGGTTACATCTTTTTCTTTTTTTTTTTTTTTTTTTTTTTTTTTTTTAACTCACCTAAATAACTATTATACACAGTTATTGAAACTAAATTCATCATTTGTTTCAGATAACAGTGTGGACACAAATCGATCCATGAGGCTGTATGCATTTTCTCTGATAAGAGAACTGGCAGAATGCCACATATTGCTGCATCACCATTTGGCTGAAGCAGTTTTCACTCATTGTGATATACTATCAGAACAGTGCTTTCGAACTGCAGCTAAAGAACATGATGTCTTACTTCAGAAATCAGTGAGTGATTACATTATAATTACTGTTACATTATAATGTCTGTTACTATTAAGATGTGTTCAGTATTAAAATTTTATGCACCATATGGACTGACAGAATCTTGTGAAACAGACCAGGCCCATATTTTCATATATAATATGTTTCTTGTAAACAACTTTTTGGTTTCATATCAAACTGAAGCACTACCATACAGTCATCCGTCCTGAAGCCTTATATGCTTCAGAATGTTTAATACTCAATAGGAAGGGACTTACTTAAAAGCTTGAAATCCAGGAGAGAAAGATAATGAGGGAGATACTGGGGCCAGTCAAGGAAGGTGACAATTATAAAAGGCGACCCAACCGAGAGCTCTAAGAGTGCTGTGAAACAATCACAGATGTAGCTAGGAAAAAATTCTAGCATTTTATGGACAGTTTACAGGATGCATCGTGATAGATTGACCAACCAGCTCCTCTGTTACTGGCAAAAGAGGAAGACCAAGTCACTATAGTTGATGGAAGTGGAGAAAGATCTTCAGGAACTGGGAATAACAGAAGGAAACTTGAAGGATCGGACAATACTCATGAAGAAGCATAGACAAAAGAGGTTCCAGGATAGACTACCAAGAAAGAAGACTGGTGCCCTCTGGACACAGGAGAGGAAGGAACAACACAGCCAGAGGATGCATAACTACTGTGCAAATGTCAAAGCCCACTCCAAATGCAATAGTCGAATGTCGTGGTCCTTAGTTGGCCTGTTTGAAATAATAATAATAATAAGAAGAAGAAGAATACAAAAGTGTGAGGCTTATTTATAAAGTCAATGTATAGATGCTCCCCAGCAAGACAAATAAATATAGTAGGAGAAGTTTCTGGACCTCATGATACATGCATTTCATATTTTAAATTTAAGAACATCACTTTAATGACAGTGGTATTGATCTCATTTTCAGCATGATCAAGAATAAGAAAAAAGAGAAAATTGTACTAACAAATCATTTGTTTCCGAATTCCTGTGAAAGACAGTGATGTAGGGAAAGACAATGATGTGGAAGTCAATCCTGTTCAAAATAAGGCTTATTTATTTAACTATTTTTAATGACTCTGTAACTCAGAATTTTATTCTAAATCAGTGGTAGTCAACCTGGTCCCTACTGCCCATTAGTGGGCATTCTAACTTTCGCGGTAGGCAGTAGGTGTTTTAAAAAAATTTTTACATAAAGATGTTCCATCCCAACTATACTGACATTGACTTTTCTGGCTTTACTAAGCAGTAGAATGTCACATAATAGTCTTTCTCTAAAACTACAACAATAGTTTGGCAAGCAGACTGCTGTGTGTTATAGTATTGTGCCAAATACAATCATATAACAGTCCCACTGTTGTAACTATGTATGTGAGTGGCTCAAAGACTTCTTAAGTTGTAGAACCAAGTATGTTGTCATTGGCAGCGAGTGTTCATCGGGGACTAAGATACGATCAAGAGTGCCCCAGGAAAGTGTGATAGGACCATTATTATTCTGTGTATACATAAATGATCTGGCTGACAGGGTGGCCAGTAATCTGAGTTTGTTTGCTGGTGCTGTGGTGTACGGGATGGTGTCAAAGAGGAGTGACTGTGGGTTGATACAAAATGACTTGGACAAAATTTCTAGTTAGTGTGATGAATGGCAGCATAAACACAGAAAAATGTAAATTAATGCGGATGGGTAGGAAAAACAAACCTGCAATGTTTGTATACAGCATTAGTAGTGTCCTGCTTTACAGTCATGTTGGCTAAATATCTGGTCATAACATTGCAAAACTATGTGATATGGCAAATGTTTGAGGTTTGTGCGAGATAAGTGAATGACTGACTTTGGTTTATTGGCATATCTGTAAAGGGGGCGGCATACGAGACACTAGTGTAACAGATTCTTGAATATTGCTTGAGTGTTTCAGATCTGTACTAGGTCAGATTAAAGGGAGACACGAAAGCACTTCAGATGCAGGATTTTAGGTTTGTTACCATTAGGTTCAAATAACATGCTAGCGTTCAGAAACTTAAATAGAAATTTCTGGAGGGAAGACAACATTCTTTCAAGGAACATTATTGAGAAAATTTAGAGAACTGGCATTTGAGGCTGACTGCAGAATGACCCTACTGCCACCAACATACATTTTGAGCAAGGACCACAATGATAAGATACAAGAAAATAGGGATCATATCGAGGCATGTAGATAGTCATTTTTCCCTTGCTCTGTCTCCAAGTAGAACAAGATACGTAATAACTAATAGCAGTACAGGGTACCCATGCACCATATGGTGGCTTGCACAGTATGTATGTAGATGCAGCTAAAAAGTTATTTATTAGGGGAGTCCTCATGAATGTGAGCATCAAATTATTGGACATTAGTAGCAGTAAAAGGAGTCATTTCACAAAACATGGCGTATGCAGAAAGAGGAGGCACAACCTGTGACCCCGGCAACAACATATCTGCCACTGTTTCCTGCATACAGTGATGCAGCAGAAGACTGGGACACTTGCAAAAGATGCCTGCAGCAACATTTCGAGGCATTTGGGATAACAGACATAAACTTCTGCAAGGCCTTTTGTTTCTCATTTATTTAACCCTTGGATATCAGTTGTGTCAGTTTGCCCCTTATGAGGACCTTCAAGTGTTTCTTTATCAGAAGTGTGAGTTATTTTCTACCCATCACTGTAAACATACTCACATTATTGCTGCTCGTGTAGAGTTTAACTGCTGCCAGAAATGGTCAAAACAGTCTTACAGGACATGGGCAGCTGAACTATATGGTCTTAGCCATTATTGTCATTGGGTGACAAATGTTCATAAGGAATCCTGTGCTGATCAAATTGTTTGTACTGCAATTGCATGTTATGCTCCTGATGGAGAAGTTCGAGAGTGGGCTCTACATTGTGAAAATTCTATGCTTACAGAAATATTGAACATAGCTCAATCATTTGAAGTTTAATAGGCTGCAGGTAGTCAGAAAGAAGCCTGATCCAAAGTTTCAGAAATCAGTTTCTCTCACCCATCGCAGCCTTCAGTCAGTTCGCTAGGGAATGTTGACACTATTGCAACAGCCCAGCAGACATCTGTATCATGTAGATAATAAGTGTTCCCAAAAACAACAGTCCGCGTCACAAACGTGGCAGGCTGCTGCTCCACTGGCTTCATGCCCTTACTGCTTCATGTCCCAAGTGCCAGGCAACATGTAATAGGTGTCATAAGGAAGAACATGTTGCTTCTGTATGTAACCTCTTTCCAAACCTGCGTGAGGATGAAACAGACATGGCTGTGAACAGTGTGTCAGCAGTGATGACGTCTCAAAGCAAATTATGCATTGAAGTGTGTGTGTTAAACAAGTCATTGAAATGGAGGGGGACACAGGTGCAGCAGCATTGGTGAATTCTCAAACTTACGTGCACTTGGGTTCTTCCCCTCTGACTCCAGTGTTACAGAGGGTGGTGAGTTATAATAAACAACAGATTCCCATTGTTAGACAGTTTTCTGCATGTGTGACTTACAAAGCTGTGGTTCGCTCATTAACATTCCTGGTTGTGAACAATATGTACACTGAAAATCTGTTTGGTTTGGATGCTTTTAAACTGTTTCGATCCTCCATTGATGATGAAGTGCATGCGGTTTATAATCAAGTTCTGTATCAATAGTTAGATGCTCTCTGTGTGGAATTTTCCTGTCTATTTTTTCCAGGACTGGGTTGTGCAACAGAATTTCAGGCTGCTCATGTTATAATGAAAGTCTGCCAGCCCGCGTTTCCCCACCCCCCACCTGCCTCCATTTTTCCCTGGCCCACCTGATACTGGTAACTTTACGAAATCAAGTAAAAGCAAAATTAGATCGTCTTCAATCCTCTTCTTCCAGTGAGTGGTCAGCACCATTGGTGATAGGCAAAGTGCCTACCAGTAAATTATGCCTCAGAGGTGACTAAAAAATCTGTTAATCCACAGTCACTCACTGATACCAGTCCTTTGCCACGCCCTGATGATCTGTTAACAAATCTTATGTGGAGGTGTGAGGGGGGGGGGGGTCATTATGGCATTATTTTTCAAAAATTGACCTAGTAGAGGCATATTCACAGCTACAGCTCAACAAGGAATCTAAACGCCTTCTACTTACAAGTACCCCATTTGTGCTTTATCAGTACTAGCATTTGCCTTAAGGTGTGGAAAGTGCACTGGCTATTTGTCAGTGCTCTTTAGAGCAACTCATTGTATGAGTTCCAGGCTGCATCAACTATTTAGATGGCATAGTAGTGTCTGGTGCGTCTATAGAGGAACACTTGCTGCACCTTCATGCTATGTTATCTGTTTTACAGTATGCTGGTTTAAAGTGCAGTTTGGACAAGACACAGTTTTTTCAACCATCCATTATTTATTTGGGTTTTGAAGTGCTGTATGCTGACATTAAACCATTGCACCAGCATATTGATGCTATTGCTGCATTGCCACGCCTCACATCCATCAAGAAATTACAGGAATTTTTAGGTCAGATTGTGTTGTACCAAAAATTCATACCAGATGCTGCTGCCGTGGCACAACCACTCCATGCATTATTGCATAAAGATGTTCCTTCTCACTGGTCTCTGGTTTATGGCTGGACATTCAAATTGGTGAAATCCCAGCTGCAGTCAACTCCTTGTTTGGTCACTTTTTACCCAGGCCAGCATCTTGTGTTAGTGACAGACCATTTCAGTTTGACCTTGGTGCCGTCCTTGCCCATAAGTATGCAGATGGTTCTGAATGCCCTATTGCATATTCCTCTAAATCCTTAAATTCAGCGCAACAGAATCTTTCTCGGATAGAGAAAGATGCTTTTGTGGTGGTTTATGCTCCAAAGAAATTTCATATTTTTCTGTAGGGTCGAAGTTTCACCTGATCACAGACAGCAAACCACTGGTGTCTCTCTTTAACTGTTCTGCATCCTTGCCAGACAAAGCCGCTCATCACTTACAGCAGTGCTCCCTTTTTCTGTCACAATACAATTATGAGATACATTTTTGTCCTGCAGCACAACATGAAATTGCATTTACCGATTGGTCCAGATCCAGAGTTTGATAAAGAGGAATTACTTTGTTTTCATTTAGACGTGGAAACTCAAAATGTTACGGGTGGTTGTCTTATCGCTAGCAGTAAAATTGCAGCTGCAGTAGGCGTGGGTCCTGTTTTAAGTCAGATTGTTTCTTTTGCGTAACACGGCTGGCCAGACAAACCTCTTGGTCATGCTTCTGATCTTTTAAGAAATTCCAAGTTTCCGTAAGTGGTGCATTATCTGTCTGCTTCTGCGGCAGCAGTTGCAGAAAATGGCCCCCAGTTTGTATCTGAGGAATTTGAAGAAAAGTGCTGTTTGCCATGTTGCAGCTCCTCCTTTCCAACCTCAATAAAACGGGAAAGCAGAATGACTAGTATAAACACTTAAGATGAAAAAATATGTTTCAGATGTGTCACATAAGTAGCTCTTGACTGGTTCCTCAGTTCTTATCAGTTCATCCCTGTTGGCGATAAAAGTCGAGTACAGTTGTTGCACGGTCATCATCCCCATAACCTACTGCATCAGCTTCGGCCGACACAAGGCCATCCACTGGCACTGTTGCCACATTGCTTCTGGCCTGGCACAGCTGTTTGGGCTCACTGGTTTGGCAGCCGGCAGAAATGAGCGCCGGTGGTAATCGGAAGTACCTGTGACCAATTCCTCTGCATCATCTGCACAGCTGAGGGAGGACGTTGCTACACATTGACTAGCTATGACCTGTTGTGGGCAGCTGTGCACAGGGTATGCCTCTACCGCCCCCACATCCTGCCCCTACCTGACCATCTCCTACTTTGTGGTCAGTGCCTTCGCTTCCCCCACCTCCGCTGCCAACATTTTCACAACTGTCCCCTCTGTTTTGGGAGTCCCCTTTTAACTGTTGGTAGTTACAGTGGGATCCCAGCTCCCACCCTGTCACAGCTGATGCCACTGCCGCTACCAAATCCATCACGGCATGCTGCCTGTTCCACCACCTTTGCTGCAAACTCCTTCCTGGGGTTGGACTCAGACATGGAAATGGAAGCTGTACCAGAATTGCATGTCCTACCATGTGGTCTACCACATTGTCCGCCCTCTCACTACTTCCAGCCATATTCTCCAGTGGTAGCACGTCACATGAATCAACAACCTATGTTGACCACAGAATAATTGGACGTGAGCACAGAGCTCACTTCTTTACTAAGGAAGAAGAGCGCTGTAACTACCAATTTCGCGTTAGCAAGCCACTTCATAGTTCGTGTGTGAAATTTGTGCTTGATTCAGCCATTAGAGGCCACCCAGCATGCTAATACGACAGCAGTTGCGTGTGCAACCTGCTGGTTGCAACCCCCTGGTGGAACTAATGAATATATAGGCCAGAGTGCAAGACTCTGCTGGCTTATTGTACCCAGCCTTACATGTGTGTATACTGTTCAAGCAATAAATTACAGTGTTCTTGGGGTAGAACAGTAAGGTTACCCAGTTTCTGAACTGGCTTGAAAGTGTCAAGTAGTTTTACAAATCTAATGGTAAAGAGTTCATGTTGTGTGATGATGTAAATTTTGTTAACATCTCATGTACAGCAAGTTGTGTTGCAAGTCTCTTACCAGTTTTCAGTACCCAAAACATAGTAAAGTGTCCAACGAGAATAACACATAATTCAAGCAACTTTATAGACGTATTATTTCTTGACCCAAATTATCTCACATTTATTAATGTCCCGAGCTGTCCAATGGACTCTACCACTAGCATATCCTGTTGTGGCTTAGTTTAAGCAAACAAAGAACAAGTAATCATCTGCTTTCATCTTCATAAAGCACATAAGAGACCTTGGCTGCTTGTACTTGTTTAAAAATGTACTTCGGTTTTAGTCCTGGTGAACATTAAACAGGGAAGATGTTGAGATGAAAACTTCACTATTCCTTAACTTTTCTTGTCATCAGTTCAGTATTACCTTCCCAGCAAAACAAGTCAAGCTACGACATTCAAGCAGTAAAAATCACACTAGCTGGATCACAAAAGGTAAAAAAGTATCATGTAAGACCAAAAGATCATTATGTGCAAAGCGTAATTTACAGATTACCCAAATTTCACAGTTGTTTCAGACTGTACTGGTAGGTCCATTGTAAAGTAATATTTAAGGTAAAACAACTAGCAAATAAAACATACATAAATGATTCAAATAGCAAATGTAAAACCATTGAGTATATTGTCATAAATACTTTACAATTTGTTATCAAACAGAAAACATCAAAGTCTCTTTGAATGTAATGGCCAACAAAAGTAATACAACCCAAACATGTTTTTGTGATACATGTAATGATTTTTTTCCTTATATATACTAGCAGTCTTTCAGTTGGCTGCTCTCCACCAGGGAAGTCTAAGATCTGACAAATCATTTTTTCTAGAGCCTTCAACTTCGAAGGATGTTCTGATCTCTTAATTATTAGGCATATGAGGTATTCAGTTGTGCCTGGTATTGATGCTTCACTTTGCTATACAAAAAGACCATGAAGAAAAAATTAGAGAGGTTCAAGCTCACATGGAAGCTTACCAGCAATCGTTCTTTCTACGACACATCTGCAGCTTGGACAGGAAAAAGTGGGAAATGACAGTGGCACAGAAAGTACCCTTCAGCACACCCTGTGAGATGGTGTCTCGAGTATATATGTTGATAACGAAATAGCACCACCACTACACGATACAATCAACTGCTCGCTGCCCCCCCCCCCCCCTCCCCCTCCGTCCCCAGGAGACTCACAACTCTTTCATGAGTTCATGCTTGACATACACACTGCCCATGCAGTACCCCTTACTTTTCTGTGCCGCATTTCTGTCCTCCTACTATTTCTTCTCCCCTCTCTTGGGGAACATGCCTTGTGCAAAATCTGGAAATCAAAACTTGTGAAAGTATCAGAAGACTTTGGTGCTTTTCGTTTTTGTCTTTCTCACCTTTCTTGTTCTGACTTCTCATGTCCTTCCTCCGTTTTGGCATTTGGGATCTCCCTTTTAGTCTTTCTTCCTCCCTGTGCATGCTTGAAGGCCAGCTTAAGCATTTGATGCATAAAGGGCAATTGGGCAATGCATTAACTCCCAGCACACAGGTCGACAGGTAGGGCTCGTGCATAACCTCTGTTAAGGACAGGCCCAGGAAGGGCGATGGACTGAGCTGTTAACTTACCAGTTGCGACTGGTCCCTCTGTCTGGAGTTTGTAAGGTGTGACCTGAGGTGTAAAGAGGCATCTATGGTTGGTGTGCTTCCCCCTGTGGGGGTCCTAGAAGGAAGGAGCATGCCATAGATGTTGGCAATCATGAGGGATTCACTCATGATGAGTACATCAGCTTCATTGATGCAACCTCCGTCTCATAAAGAGAAATGGAATGAGGCCAAAGACATGATGAATCTTCCAGTTGCACCTCGCTACTTCGGGGTGTCACTAGCAGAAGGTGGTCGGAACATTTTTACAATGAACCCTTTCATCATTCAGAGAAGTGTGATTACAGTTGCAGGCCCACTAAAGTCCTGCACTCACTTATGAATTTGAGCTTTGCTTCTAGAGACAGACAGTCTTTCATGCCCATTGACTGCTTAAAGCTACACTTGTCCATGGACGCCGTGTTTGTGTACAGACTCATCAAACACTGAATTCTTCATGTGGTGTCACATACATTCAACTGCTTGATGGTATGATTGAGGAAGATATACATCATTATCTCTCTGATCAGGGCTTAATCACAGTCAATCAGGTTATAAAAAAGATCTGATCTAGTGGAGCTCCTGTTGAAGATCACGGTGGACCGTGAAGTCATCAACATCAGACCATACATACTGAACCCCGTGTGTTGTTACCAATGTCACCATTATAACCATACTCACACGTCCTGTGAAAATGCAGCCAAATGTGTAATTTGTGGCAAGGCTGTTTATGAGGGAGACTGCGCATCTCCTCCTCCCTGCTGCATCAAATGTGCTGGCAGCCATGCTGCTTCATCCTGCGAATACCCTTTGTACCCGTGATGAGTGAGCCATTCTGGAAGTCCGGGTGAAGGAAAAGGTACACCTCGATATTACTTGCACTGAGTGACGTGGCGCATTCAGGAGGATAATGGTTCAAACCCGCATCTGGCCATCCTGGTTTAGGTTTTCTGTTACTTCCCTAAATTGTTTCAGACAAATGCCAGAAAGGCTCATTTGAAAGGGCATGGCCAGTTTTCTTCCCCATCCTTCTCTAAACTGAGCTTATGCTCCATGTAATGACTTCATTGTCAGCGAGATGCTAAACACTAATCTCCTTACAAACTTGTCACA
The DNA here is from genome assembly GCF_023864345.2 of Schistocerca serialis cubense. NCBI lineage: Eukaryota > Metazoa > Arthropoda > Insecta > Orthoptera > Acrididae > Schistocerca > Schistocerca serialis. Next base: position 599,944,440 of record NC_064641.1, on the reverse strand, counting down.
AAAAGTTAGCTAGCCAAAAGCCTTGTATACCACTGTCTGGCAGCTACAGTACTGTTGTTATTGTGTCACGGTCCATGAAAGATATGGCCATGCAGGCCTGTGACCTCCAGTTTACCACTACGATTGTGAAATCATCTTTTGCTAAGAAACACACATTGGTGACGTCATTTGTGACGACATCAGAACAATGGAAATTAAAAAGGAATCCTCCAGAGATGATTTTTTTGTGCACCTCAAGTCAGCAAGCATCTGGGTCCACATCTGACAAACGCAGAGGTACTAAGAAGTTGAACAAAGAAGAACGTTCTTTCCCTTCTCCAACTCAGAGAACCTCTAAAATAGTGACACCGTGCGACATCTCTGTCCAGCCAACCTCAATTTCGCTGGTGTGAGTCACCAACCGATTCTCCACCCTGGGGTCAGCTGATTGACCCAGGGAAGTTACTGGTACCACTGAAGAAATAATGGAACTGTATCCTCGAGCCTGAGAACTCTCTAGTTACACACAGCCAAAATCAGGCACTCAGTAGTCACCAAAATAATTGGTCTTTATATAAGAAATATCTTGTATCATCATTGATCATGCATTCCATCACCTTGCGGGCACGGCTGCTGTTGTGATCAAAATACCCAGTTGTTTTATGACTCCAAGAAATAAAATTACACCCTCAAGACTGCTTTGACCTCTTACGTTTCGCTCCAGTACATTTTGACCTTCTTGCCGAGGAAGTAACTCCAGCTCATTTGGGACTACATCCGTAGCCAAACCATTTCATTGAACACCCAGCTATAAGCTGTTGCTATCCATCTTTCTCTCCCCACATTGGGAATTGAGACAAAATTCATCAACCGACCACGGCATAACAGCCCGGATAATTATAATGGACATTTCTCTCCCCAATTATATATTTTCTCTTTGTACTATCTACATTACCCTGTCTTCTGATCTCACCAGGGAAGACATACTGCAGTTCACCCCTCAGCTCCTTCTACCCTTTGTGATACTTGGCTTCTTCAGTCCTCCACCATCCCATTTGGAGCTCTCTGAGAGCCTGCCAAGAGGCTCTCTCCTGGCAGATATTCTCAACCATCTTACTCTCATTTCTCTCAACACTGGTGAATGCACATTTCTTTCAGATTCCACACACACTTTCCCACACTTAGATCTCTCATTCTGTAATGCATAGCTTGCCTGCCAGCTAGGGTGGTCAGTCCTCTCAGACACATAGTTGAGTGGCCATTTGCCATATGTAATTCATCTGCTAACTCATCTCCCATCAGTGTGCAGCAGCAGCTGGCAGCTTTCTAAAGCTGACTGGAGACTCTGCTCTTCACTTGGACGAAGATTTCCCTAACAGTAATGATCAGAATGCTATCCTTACCACCACAGAATCTTCCATCCCCTGAACCTCTTCCCTAAAGTGATGTGTCTCAGTCCCCTGGTGGACTGAGGAATGCTATGACACAGTTCATGCACAGAGATGTGCACTCCATATCTTTGAATGCCATCTAACTAAGGATAACTGTATTTGTTTTAAAGAGTTGCATGCAACGTGTCATCACGTTATCAGAGAGAGCAAAAGAGCTAATTGGATCTCCTTTACAAATTCCTTTAACAATTTCACTCTCTCTCCTGTTGTTTAGGGTAACCTATGTTGATTTCTGGAAATAAGGTACATCTCCCGATTCCTGGCCTGACTGTAGTGAACAATGTCATTGTGGACTCTGTAGATATTTCCAACACCTTGGGTCGGTACTCAAGTTCCACCCATTACCATCCCACCTTCCTACATTGAAAAGGAGCTCAGGAGGCAGGAGAGATCTTTGCCCTCACAGAATTGCGAATGCCACAATCTCGTTTTTACTATGAGGGAGCTCAAACATGCTCTCACCTCATCACGATCCTCCACTCCAGGACCAGATGATATTCACATTCAGATCTTGCAGCACCTATCTCTTGGTGGCAAGCACTTTCTACATCATATGTATAATTGGATCTGGAGGGATGGCGCATTGTCCAGACATTGGCTTGAAGCCACTATAATAACCATACCCAAGCCTAGTAAGTAGAAACATCTTCCATCCAGCTACCACCAAAGTAATCTCACCAGCCGTGCCCGCAAGGTGATGGAATGCATGATCAGTGATCTGTTGTTATGGTGATTTGAATCTCAGAATTTGCTAACAAATTCACATGTGGGTTTTGTACGCACTGCTCTGGAGTTGATCATCTCGTCACTCTCTCAGCCCACATTATGAACAATTTTCTGCAGAAATTCCAGACTGTAGCTGTGTTTTTGATTTGGAGAAAGCTTACAATACCTGCTGGAGGATGGACATCCTCTATACAATGCACAATGCATACATGGAGCTTCCGAGGCCACCTGCCCCATTTTATTCAGGAGTTTTGAAAAGACTGGGTTTTCAAGGTGCTTATGTGTTTGGTACGGGGTGCCTAAGGACCCTACCCCGAGCATAGCCCTATTTGCCACAGCAATTAACCCTATTATGATTGCCTCCCTCTGGGCTTCTCAGGCTTTATTTTCTTCAATGGCTTTGTGATCTATTGCATCTCTCACCAGATGTTTTTACCTGAGTGATGACTTAAGTGATGTTTCAATCGTGTTTACGCTTGGAGCATTGACAGCGGCTTCCACTTTTCCACTGGAAAAACTTTCTGTCTAAACTAATGGCAGCATAAGGAGTTTCTCCCACCCTCCTCACATCTCAGTCCTGCTGATCTTCCGCTTGTCAAAACTATAAAATTGTTGGGGCTCTCACTCAATAGGAAACTCTGTTGGTTGTCCCATGTATATTATGTGGCACACTGTACCTGATCTCTAAATATCTTACATGTTTTAAATGGAATTTCATGGGGAGCACATTAGAAAATCCTTCTCTTCTTATACCAGCCCCTTGTCCTCTCAAAAATGGGCTATGGATGTCTCGTTTACTCATCTGCACAACCATCTATTTTATGCCGTCTCAACACAGTCCACCATTGCAGCATACTGTTGGCCCTGAAGCTTTCTACAGTAGCCAAGGTATGAGTCTCTTTGCAGGCACTGCCGAACTAGTGCTGTCATGTGGGCATGATGTTCTCCTCAGTAGATACGCAAGACGTCTGTGGTCCCTGTCTAACCATCGTCCTACATGTCCTTTCCTGGTGATTCCCTGGACCACCAATACAGATAAGCGCAACTTCTTCATTGCCTCCCAGAGTAGGCTTTCATGCGCTACTTCAGAAGCTTAACATTACGTTACCTGCCAATTTACTGTAGGATGAGTGCCCTTCACTATCTTGGTTTCTTGCAGAGGTCCATGACTTAGTTCACTTTCTAAGGACACTACTCTAGATTTAACCTACCACTGTAAGTTTCTCAAATTTTGCAAGCAACTCGGGGACAGCACCTTTGACCACACTGATGGCTCTAAGACTGACCGTGGTGTTGGATGTTCCTTTGTCATTGGCAATGAAAATTTAGGTTCGAGCTTCTAGAACAGTGCTCAATTTTTACTGCAGAGCTTTACACCCTCTATCAGGCCAGCCAGTCCATCTGACAACACAAGCTTCTTCTCAAATGTGCATTACGTTCCAATTCACTTAGTGTCCTCCAGAGCCTCTCTGTACTATACACCATCACCCCTTAGTACAACGAATCAACAAATGCCTCCACTTGCTGGCTGATAATGGAGCCAGTGTGATGTTTGTGTGGGTCCCTGGTCACGTGGAAGTGTTGGGTAATGATGCTGCTGCCAAGGCTACAGTCCAGCTACCTAAGCCTTTTAACTATTCTATCTCTTCAGATGAGCCCTGCATTGCTGCACATAGGAACATTGTGTCCCTCTGGTATGAACACTGGTCTTCTCTTTATGTGAACAAACACCAGGAAATTAAACACCTTCCAACTGTTTGGACAACTTCCTCTCACACCTCTCATCACGAGAAGGTACTTTTAGCTCAGCGATGTATTGGACATTGTTGTTTCAGTCACCATCATTTGTTAAATGGAGACCTCGCATCACTCTGTTCTTACTGGAACCTTCCATTGACAGTGAGCCATTTTCTGACACAACACCAATTTTATAACCATTTACATTTTAATATATTTTTGTTGTCTGAATTATCACGTAGTTTAGCAAATACAGCATGAGCTGTAGAATGTTTTTTACTTTTTATTCACCATAGTAATAAGGTGAATCATTTTCAGCCATTTGAGTATCATTCCAAAAGCAGAAGTGATCTTTTTTTTTGGCTATTCCTCTACCCCAATTGATTAGGCTCTGAGTATTATCGACTTCAACATCATCCAGTAATTGACCATTTTAAGTTACGACATGGATGCTTAAGACCTCAGCTGTTTTGCGCCCAAAGGCAACAACAACAACAACAACAACAACAACAACTGCTCCACAAGTATTGTTCCACCAGCCACTCAAAATCTCCAAGATATCTCCATTCCTTGGTGGTAAACAGTACAGCAATCTGTTGGTATACAGCTGCCTGTAGTAAGGCAGGGGCTGGGCATGGCCCAGGGAACATATCCGTGAACATGGTGGCTGAATATCCAGGGGCCTAGCCCTGCATATATTGATTTGATGCATAAGTTCATAGTGTTTTTCCATTAGTCTAATAAACAAAGCAGATACACATAACAGAGACTTTAGTCGTCAATGATATATTCTCTTTTACTATCAGCAACAGTCTACAAATACTGGGTTAACTATTTCACTTCTGCAACTATAGAAATCACATTGTTTTGAGGCAAAGAACTCGTCAAGTCAAGTTTGGAGCACATTTTCCTCAAAAGAGAGAGAGAGAGAGAGAGAGAGAGAGAGAGAGAGAGAGAGAGAGAGAGAAGGAGTTCCTTGAAGGCTGTTTGATAAAGAGTGGAAAAAATTGAAAATCTGAGAGCACAATATCAGGTGAATAAGATGGTTGTGGAGTCACTTCCCAACTCATTGCCTATTTAGTGTTTTTTGTCAGTCTAGCAAAATGCGGGCAGGCGTTATTGTGGAACAATAGTACTTCATGCAGTCTTCCTGGTCTCTGTTCTCGAATTGCGTCTGCAAGGTGTCTCAGTTGTTGACAGTAAATGTCATCAGTAATGGTTAGACCTTGAGAAAGCAGTTCATAGTGCACCACAACATTGCTGTTCACCAGGTGCATAACTTTATCTTTTGTGGATGTGCGCAGGGCTTTGTACGCTGAGTTGCTGCTACAGAAACGCTACAAACTTATGCACCAACCTAATACTCTACCCGTCATCACCAACTTTAGCATCTAACTTAACTAGAGAATGAAACAGAATTTTCATTGAACACTTTTATTTTAACATGATAAAACATGAATGTAATTTAGTTTTTGTGGGTGTTTTATTAAGTTGCAAATTAATGAGGCAATGAGACAATTGGTACTACTTATGTCCAACAACCTTTTTTATATTTGCATCATTCTCAGTCAGTGCACATCATAAATTGTGCTCCAAATCTATTCAGTTCCTTGTTTTTATTGTTGCTAGCATAGTCAAACATCTACTTTCACACCTATAAATCTGGAATACCACATTTCTTTTCCATGTATTGTGTTTCGGTAGTGCGACAACAAGAATAACAACACTGTGTATGGAACTGTAGTAACTTTTAGTAGTTACTGTTGTATCACACTGTCAATTAGTTCATTTATTTGTATAATAGAGGGAAACATTCCACGCGGGAAAAATATATTTAAAAACAAAGATGATGTGACTTACCATACGAAAGCGCTGGCAGGTCGATAGAAACACAAACAGACACATACATACACACAAAATTCAAGCTTTTGCAACAAACTGTTGCCTCATCAGGAAAGAGGGAAGGAGAGGGAAAGACGAAAGGAAGTGGGTTTTAAGGGAGAGGGTAAGGAGTCATTCCAATCCCAGGAGCGGAAAGACTTACCTTAGGGGGAAAAAAGGATGGGTATACACTCGCACACACACACATATCCATCCACACATATACAGACACAAGCAGACATATTTAAAGACAAAGAGTTTGGGCAGAGATGTCAGTCGAGGCGGAAGTGCAGAGGCAAAGATGATGTTGAATGACAGGTGAGGTATGAGTGGCGGCAACTTGAAATTAGCGGAGATTGAGGCCTGGTGGGTAACGGGAAGAGAGCATATATTGAAGAGCAAGTTACCATCTCCGGAGTTCGGATAGGTTGGTGTTGGTGGGAAGTATCCAGATAACCCGGACGGTGTAACACTGTGCCAAGATATGCTGGCCATGCACCAAGGCGTGTTTAGCCACAGGGTGATCCTCATTACCAACAAACACTGTCTGCCTGTGTCCATTCATGCGAATGGACAGTTTGTTGCTGGTCATTCCCACATAGAATGCATCACAGTGTAGGCAGGTCAGTTGGTAAATCACGTGGGTGCCTTCACATGTGGCTCTGCCTTTGATCGTGTACACCTTCCGGATTACAGGACTGGAGTAGGTGGTGGTAGGAGGGTGCATGGGACAGGTTTTACACCGGGGGCGGTTACAAGGATAGGAGCCAGCAGGTAGGGAAGGTGGTTTGGGGATTTCATAGGGATGAACTAACAGGTTACAAAGGTTAGGTGGACGGCGGAAAGACACTCTTGGTGGAGTGGGGAGGATTTCATGAAGGATGGATCTCATTTCAGGGCAGGATATGAGGAAGTCGTATCCCTGCTGGAGAGCCACATTCAGAGTCTGGTCCAGTCCCAGAAAGCATCCTGTCACAAGTGGGACACTTTTTTGGTTCTTCTGTGGGGGATTCTGGGTTTGAGGGGATGAGGAAGTGGCTCTGGTTATTTGCTTCTGTACCAGGTCGGGAGGGTAGTTGCGGGATGCGAAAGCTGTTGTCAGGTTGTTGGTGTAATGGTTCAGGAATTCCGGACTGGAGCAGATTCGTTAGCCACGAAGACCTAGGCTGTAGGGAAGGGACCGTTTGATGTGGAATGGGTGGCAGCTGTCATAATGGAGGTACTGTTGCTTGTTGGTAGGTTTGATGTGGACGGACGTGTGAAGCTGGCCATTGGACAGGTGGAGGTCAACGTCAAGGAAAGTCGCATGGGATTTCGAGTAGGACCAGGTGAATCTGATGGAACCAAAGGAGCTGAGGTTGGAGAGGAAATTCTGGAGTTCTTCTTCACTGTGAGTCCAGATCACGAAGATGTCATCAATAAATCTGTACCAAACTTTGGGTTGGCAGGCTTGAGTAACCAAGAAGGCTTCCTCTAAGCGACCCATGAATAGGTTGGCATACGAGGGGGCCATCCTGGTACCCATGGCTGTTCCCTTTAATTGTTGGTATGGCTGGCCTTCAAAAGTGAAGAAGTTGTGGGTCAGGATGAAGCTGGCTAAGGTGATGAGGAAAGAGGTTTTAGGTAGGGTGGTAGGTGATCGTTGTGAAAGGAAATGCTCCATCGCAGCGAGGCCCTGGACTTGGGGAATATTTGTGTATAAGGAAGTGGCATCAATGGTTACAAGGGTGGTTTCCAGGGGTAACACATTGGGTAAGGATTCCAGGCATTCGAGAAAGTGGTTGGTGTCTTTGATGAAGGATGGGAGACTGCATGTAATGGGTTGAAGGTGTTGATCTATGTAGGCAGAGATACGTTCTGTAGGGGCTTGGTAACCAGCTACAATGGGGCGGCCGGGATGATTGGGTTTGTGGATTTTAGGGAGAAGGTAGAAGGTAGGGGTGCGGGGTGTCGGTGGGGTCAGGAGGTTGATGGAGTCAGGTGATAGGTTTTGCAGGGGGCCTAAGGTTCTGAGGATTCCTTGAAGCTCCGCCTGGACATCGGGAATGGGGTTACCTTGGCAAACTTTGTATGTGGTGTTGTCTGAAAGCTGACGCAGTCCCTCAGCCACATACTCCCGACGATCAAGTACCACGGTCGTGGAATCCTTGTCCGCCGGAAGAATGACGATGGATCGGTCAGCCTTCAGATCACGGTTAGCCTGGGCTTCAGCAGTTGTGATGTTGGGAGTAGGAATAAGGTTTTTTAAGAAGGACTGAGATGCAAGGCTGGAAGTCTGAAATTCCGGGAAGGTTTGGAGAGGGTGATTTTGAGGAAGAGGTGGTGGGTCCCTCCAAAACCTCAAAACTCCAATCAACACAATCTGGAACCACAACACCCTAATTCAGTAGTTAACCTTTCCTCCAAACCTCTCTCCCAATCCGAAACCTCTGTCCTATCCAAAGGCCTCACCGTCAGCCCCACTCCCAGATTCAACCAAACAGCCCTCGTCAAACATTTACTGTCCTACACTCGTACTCTCTGCTGGAAATATCACTTTGCCACGAAGAAAAATTATCCTAATTCTACTCCTAATGATCCAACTCCCCAAGACACCATCCAAATTGAACCCTGCCTGGAACAGTTCCGTCCTCCGTCGCAGCAGGACCCACCTCCTCTTCCTCAAAATCACCCTCTCCAAACCTTCCAGGAATTTCTGACTTCCAGCCTTGCATCTCAGTCCTTCTTGAAAAACCTTACTCCTACTCCCAACATCACAACTGCTGAAGCCCAGGCTATCCGTGATCTGAAGGCTAACCGATCCATCGTCATTCTTCCGGCGGACAAGGGTTCCACGACCATGGTACTTGATGGTCGGGAGTATGTGGCTGAGGGACTGTGTCAGCTTTCAGACAACACCACATACAAAGTTTGCCAAGGTAATCCCATTCCCGATGTCCAGACGGAGCTTCAAGGAATCCTCAGAACCTTAGGCCCCCTGCAAAACCTTTCACCTGACTCCATCAACCTCCTGACCCCACCGACACCCCGCACCCCTACCTTCTACCTTCTTCCTAAAATCCACAAACCCAATCATCCCGGTCGCCCCATTGTAGCTGGTTACCAAGCCCCCATCGAACATATCTCTGCCTACGTAGATCAACACCTTCAACCCATTACATGCAGTCTCCCATCCTTCATCAAAGACACCAACCACTTTCTCGAACGCCTGGAATCCCTACACAATCTGTTACCCCTGGAAACCATCCTTGTAACCATTGATGCCACTTCCTTATACACAAATATTCCGCACGTCCAGGGTCTTGCTGCGATGGAGCATTTCCTTTCACGCCAATCACCTGCCACCCTACCTAAAACCTCTTTCCTCATCACCTTAGCCAGCTTCATCCTGACCCACAACTTCTTCACCTTTGAAGGCCAGACATACCAACAATTAAAGGGAACAGCCATGGGTACCAGGATGGCCCCCTCGTACGCCAACCTATTCATGGGTCGCTTAGAGGAAGCCTTCTTGGTTACCCAGGCCTGCCAACCCAAAGTTTGGTACAGATTTATTGATGAAATCTTCATGATCTGGACTCACAGTGAAGAACAACTCCAGAATTTCCTCTCCAACCTCAACTCCTTTGGTTCCATCAGATTCACCTGGTCCTACTCCAAATCCCATGCGACTTTCCTTGACGTTGACCTCCACCTGTCCAATGGCCAGCTTCACACATCCGTCCACATCAAACCCACCAACAAGCAACAGTACCTCCATTATGACAGCTGCCACCCATTCCACATCAAACGGTCCCTTCCCTACAGCCTAGGTCTTCATGGCTAACGAATCTGCTCCAGTCCGGAATTCCTGAGCCATTACACCAACAACCTGACAACAGCTTTCGCATCCCGCAACTACTCTCCCGACCTGGTACAGAAGCAAATAACCAGAGCCACTTCCTCATCCCCTCAAACCCAGAATCCCCCACAGAAGAACCACAAAAGTGTCCCACTTGTGACAGGATACTTTCCGGGACTGGACCAGACTCTGAATGTGGCTCTCCAGCAGGGATCCGACTTCCTCATATCCTGCCCTGAAATGAGATTCATCCTTCATGAAATCCTCCCCACTCCACCAAGAGTGTCTTTCCGCCGTCCACCTAACCTTTGTAACCTCTTAGTTCATCCCTATGAAATCCCCAAACCACCTTCCCTACCCTCTGGCTCCTACCCTTGTAACCGCCCCCGGTGTAAAACCTGTCCCATGCACCCTCCAACCACCACCTACTCCAGTCCTGTAACCCGGAAGGTGTACACGATCAAAGGCAGAGCCACATATGAAAGCACCCACGTGATTTACCAACTGACCTGCCTACACTGTGATGCATTCTATGTGGGAATGACCAGCAACAAACTGTCCATTCGCATGAATGGACACAGGCAGACAGTGTTTGTTGGTAATGAGGATCACCCTGTGGCTAAACATGCCTTGGTGCACGGCCAGCACATCTTGGCACAGTGTTACACCGTCCGGGTTATCTGGATACTTCCCACCAACACCAACCTATCCGAACTCCAGAGATGGGAACTTGCTCTTCAATATATCCTCTCTTCCTGTTACCCACCAGGCCTCAATCTCCGCTAATTTCAAGTTGCCGCCACTCATACCTCACCTGTCATTCAACATCATCTTTGCCTCTGCACTTCCGCCTCGACTGACATCTCTGCCCAAACTCTTTGTCTTTAAATAAGTCTGCTTGTGTCTGTATATGTGTGGATGGATATGTGTGTGTGTGCGACTGTATACCCGTCCTTTTTCCCCCCTAAGGTAAGTCTTTCCGCTCCCAGGATTGGAATGACTCCTTACCCTCTCCCTTAAAACCCACATCCTTTCGTCTTTCCCTCTCCTTCCCTCTTTCCTGATAAGGCAACAGTTTGTTGCGAAAGCTTGAATTTTGTGTGTATGTATGTGTCTGTTTGTGTTTCTATCGACCTGCCAGCGCTTTCGTATGGTAAGTCACATCATCTTTGTTTTTAAATATAGTTCGTTTATTTGTTTTGAAGTGAATAATGAAGCAGTTTATGGTCTATTGCCAGAACTATCTACAACATGGAGAAGATATTTTCATGAGATATTTAGTATTTGTTACATACATGTCTCACTTTGACCATAATCTGTGTATGGAGCAAAGCACAAAGGACATGTGTAATCAGTGGAATATGTGAGGAGCCTGTAATCTCCATCACATAGTGTCACAAATTAATGCTTTTAATTGAGAAAAAGTAGTTATTAATAAATTATATATTCAGTATTAGATTCTTACAAAATTGTAGCAGTAGCAGTGGTCTTTGAAAAGTAATTTAGTTTCATGACTGAAACCTCATCAAATCCTTTTTGTTTGTACCCCTCAAAAAATTTTATTTTTCCTGTCAAAGGATAATTACCCACAAGTTGGGAACCACTGATCTACATGGTATTATTTTTTACAGACACAAAAATTCATGTTGATTGTAAAGTCATTTAAGAAATTTGTTTGTTGTCTTCGTTAATCAGCAAAAATAATGTAAAATATTGTTCAACAAGAAACAAACCACAAATAGTGGTCCAAATGAAACAGAGTCACCAGAAAATAGCTCTTGCGGAAATTGTGACACACGTTATGATCACTGGCCACCATATTCAATGATTCTTGTGGAAATTGTGACACACGTTATGATCACTGGCCACCATATTCAATGATTACCTCTTCACTATGGTAGCATTACAAAATTCATCAGATCACTTAGAAGTTGTAATTCTGCTGGCTGTGATGGTGTTTCCAGCAGCATATTAAAATCTTGTGCATACTTGTGGTCACAGAAATGCAGTCATTTATGCCATTATTTAGAAGTGTTACTGGTGTTTCTCTGTTTGATATATCTTAAAGACCACTACACTCAAAAAGGCTATTTCTTCATCTTTATTTTAGTTCTGTGACTGATTACAAAGCTTAGAATAATGATGACAGGAAGTACAATTACCTCATTGAAAAAAAATAAAAAATGTGATGAGTTTCATAACAAGTTTGCACCGTATTGGCTTTTGTATGGAAAAATATGGAGCATTCTAGCATGCAGAGAGATATGTTGCACTTAGGGCAATACCATCCTATTTCTTTCCTGATTGCATTTCCAACAGATAATTTCATCTTCTCTAAACAAATCTTGCAAACCTGTTTTGGATGCTGCTTCTTCTTTGTTGCACAAACTTGATCAGGAAACTGTCATCTTACAAGTCTATTGCTGATAGCTGCAATAGAAGCAATATCTTGAGCCAGTATTGTGCTTTTCTGGAAAACTCCTTCACTAATTTGGCACAAAAAGGTGGATAATGACAGCCTTTCTTTTCATTTGTATTTCTATTCACACAATGCATAACAAGAGCATTTGTTGCAGCCATTATAAGCACATGGAAGAATAGTTTATTCCACCCTTTCATTTGTGTCCTCTTGTATGGATAGTAAAGACATTATCTGATCACTTCTATTGACTCCTGTTTTTACATATTACTGTCAAGAATAGCATCTGCAATTTGTTTGGTCCTGACACCATCCTTTGTACAAACAGAAAAGTCAGAGGTTGTCAGTTTTTGAAAGGCATAGTATATCCTTAGTAGTGTCTTTCCCCTTCAAACAAAGCCATTGATTTCTCATCATTGACACGGATTCATGGCTTCTGAGTTTCTTTGAAACATTTCCTTTTGACAGTGCCTTCCTATTAGGAATGTATATTCCTACAGCCTTTGTCTTATTTTTTCATAGAAAAGCAAAAACTGTTGGTGATCTGTAACATATGCTCATGTAAACAGCATGGTCTTCACCCATATAATCAGTAAGCAACCTCTGAAAGACTGGTATTACTGAAGTGTGTTATGATCCCTTACTAGTGTACACTTTGAATCCAAGAACATAATCAACCTCAGAGTCACAAACAACAATCATTTTTATTCCATACTCATCTGTTTGGTTCTTTGTGTAGACATCACCATCATTCATTCACAAAATCGACACATTCCTTCATCAGTGATGAGGATTTTGTATGAGTAAAACTACTTTTTAAACTCTTCTAATAAATGATCAAAAAAGGACTAATTTTTTGCATGGCATTATGCGGAAGATGATCTCTGGAAATGTAGGTAGAATTATCATTCAAATGTAAACTTGAAAGTATGGCCTTTAATTTATTCTGCTCATTACAGACCTTGAAAAAGGGGTCAAGATAAAACTATTGGTACGCCAGTAGTCTGTCATGATTTTGTTGCAAGACACATATAAATAATTATGATGAGAAATGAATACATTTCATGGAGCTTCATGCTTGCTCTCGAATGCCAAACACTGTATGTCTTTTGCTTGGATCCTCTCTTCAGTTTCTGATAAATCAACTTTGGGTACCTTTTTGTTCTGATGTAATTTGTTTCACCATAGAGTGGGGAAAGAAAATTGAAGGCACATCTAGTGGAGTGGATTTTTCATGAATTGCTGCTGTTAATCCACCTGTTTCTGATATCTGTGGCACAGCAGGCTGTTACTCATTGAATGTCCAGCCTAATTCGATATGAGCTGACTTCTTTTTGGAAGATCAAAACCTGTTTCTTGACAGTGCAGAAAACTATGTTACAGAGGACGTACTTTTGTTGAGTAGATGTTGTCTTAACAGCAGCAGGTTCATCATCAAACTCCCCTGGAAAAAAAGACAAGTAAAACATGACTAAATTGTAATTACAGGAGCAGTATCTGTAGCAACAATACTAATGAGAAAAAATTGTAGCAGAATGTGACTGTTTGCACTCAGATATTTCTCCCTCCAATTCAGAATCATTCAGTTCTTTCTTCAGAGCTTCCAAAATGTCTTGGTCACTCAACTAACATGATATATTTGCAGCAGAATTACAGCAAATGGCACGCACGAAACTCATGACAATAGAAGCGCACAGTGGTTCAGTCAATCACAACAGCAGTTCATATGTTCCCTAATGCTTCTTTCAAAGTAATTCCAGAAATTAACAAAAGAGTGCAGCACCTGTCACAGGACAGGTAGCAAGACATCCGTAGATTGTTTTGAAACCATTCCAGTTTTTGAGCAATCAGTCGCTTGTACATTGTAAAACATCACACCCTGAAATGTTCTCAGGCATAGTACTTTGAATGCGTTGTTGTGGCCAGAGTTGCACTCTGGCTTGGTTACCAAAGCATTAAACTATCTTTGTAATCAGTCAATGAGTAAAAGCGTAATTGCTGACTGACTTAAATATGCTGTTGGAGGACATCTGCAAAACTGGATATAAACAAATCTATTTCACTCCCAGACTTTTAAAAAGTTTTTGTAGGTAGCATGTAATATAATACTGACTTATTTATCCCAGCAGGAATTGTTAACTGCCTGTTGTTTGGCGATGGTGGGGGATTCTCCACGGACAAAGCAATGCAAGGCCTCTTATATGAAGTCCTGCAGAGCTAAACAAGAAAAATTACCCATTGTCATATTTTGTGACTTTCCAAAAGCCCTTGATTTTGTGTGGATGATAAAATTCTACTTGTCAAACTAAAGTTCTATGGCTTTAATGAGATCCTCTTGAATGGATGAAATCTTACCTTCATAATAGAAAGCTGTGTCTGGTAGACTGTGTCTGATGCATGAAACTAACATGAGAATGTGGCAACATATCATGTGGCTTCGTACAGTAATCAGTATGAGGTCCCACTCTTGTTCTCAACCTATGTAAATGATGAAACTTCCTGGCAGATTAAAACTGTGTGCCCGACCGAGACTTGAACTCGGGACCTTTGTCTTTCGCGGGCAAGTGCTCTACCAACTGAGCTACCGAAGCATGACTCACGCCCGGTACTCACAGCTTTACTTCTGCCAGTACCTCGTCTCCTACCTTCCAAACTTTACAGAAGCTCTCCTGCGAACCTTGCAGAACTAGCACTCCTGAAAGAAAGGATATTGCGGAGACATGGCTTAGCCACAGCCTGGGGGATGTTTCCAGAATGAGATTTTCACTTTGCAGTGGAGTGTGCGCTGATGTAAATGATCTTCCAATACCTTTAAAGGATGGTTCAAGGACTATAATGTTTGTTAGTCCCAATTCAACTCAACCTTACCAGATGCAACTAGGGCAACAGACCAACAAGTGGTGTAAGGTAACAGTGTAAGTTAACTAACAAGTTCAGTTCAGCAAGTTATACTCTTAGAAGCACCTCTCATTGAGTTGACCTAAAGACAGGAATGTTGGCTTATTTTGCTATTTTTCAGTTCCTGTCGTCTTACAGAAGCAGTGCACCCAATCAAAATAAAGTGTTTGTCTAGCAGAAGCAAGCTGTAAAAATATTGTGTACAGTAAATAACCACACATCTTGCAGAGGTGTTTTAAAGGATCTTGAACTTTTTACAGTCATCTCTCAGTACATTTACTCCTTAATGGATTCTGTTGCTGACAAAAAAGGTCAGTCTCAGCTGAATTGTAGTTTATGCAACCACAATACAAGGCACAGAAGTAATTTTAATGCAGACTTTGCCTCCTTGTCTAAGGTTCAGAGAAAATTATGTAGTCTGGTGCAAAGGTTTTGAATAAGCCCTCATCTAACACAAAGCAAGAAGTTGGGAATTGCTGCCACTGCAAAAGAAAATTCTAACTTACTTCATTAACCACTCTTCATATGATTTACCTGAATATTTAGTTTCAAGGATTGAAAACTTCTGTTAGCTACAAGGCAAGTAGCAGTGTTCATTGTAAAAATGCATGACAAGTCCTAGGCATAGCATATTGTAACCAGGACATTGTTTTTGCAGATGTTGGTAATGATTTTGTTTGAAAATACCGATGTAGTTAAGTAAATATTAATCTGCCAATAGGAGATAAACAGGAGCTGCTTAATATGAGCAAAGAAGCAGCAGCTTTCTATCTAATATATTTGGTTAAATTTAGCATGAATACTGTTAAGTAGTGTAGTGAGAGTTTAATGTTTATATAGTGCGCAGATTAAGTTTGATTATTAGCTTGTTTTCCATTTGTGTACAGCTTGACTCTTATACATCCATGAAGGTTCTCCACCTTGATGTGATCTATGGAACACAATGACTGATCCTGGCTTTTTGTTGTGATTTTTGGCTTAATAACTAAGTATACACCATTTGTGCAACTGTTTCCTCTCTTGTGTTAGCTGATAGGAAATCTCTGGTTTTGAAAACTAGCATTTATGTCATCTTTTATTTATTCATATATCTCTTGCCACCTTGAAAGCACAATTTTTTCCAGTATTTCATTTCATTTGAGCTAACTACATTTTTTTCAGGTTCTTTGTGAAGTGCTGGATCTACTCAGTCAACTTGTCCACAGTGATAAACAGTGGGGTCCAAAAGCACTAGTAATTGTGAAAAGAATAAACAGTTATGTTACCGAAAGATTTAAAGGGCAACATTCTGATGTTTCCATCCTTATAAGAGCCCTGAGTTTCCTTTTAAATATAGGTATGTATACAAAGTAAAAAATACTTACTTGATAATATTATTGTAACTTACGCTATTAATGAACAATGATCATGACCAAGTTGACTTTAGGAAAATTAGAACTGATATAAGACTCTTGAATTTCCAGACAATTGAGCTCATTTCAGAACCTTCACAGTGACCAACTGTTGATATTGGCTGCAAAGGATTTATTTTTAAAATTTATTGTACTGGACCGTTATTGGACTGTGTAATCTTACCCTCCCACACATCACTATTAAAATTCTCTTAGTCTCTTCATACTTCGAGGTTGTTGTTGGCTCCACTTTTTGTGTCTAAGGGTACATTCTTGCAGCTGAAATTTCGATTTAACATTGTGGGTTCCTGATGACTAAATAACTGATGAAGATTTGCCTATATTTTTATTCAATTTTATTCTTTTTCACATTGTTAAATATCACAACATCTTTACATTTTCCACATTAAAAAGAAAAAAAACTATAATTACATTATGAAGATGGTATCTGTTCTTTCAGACATGTCTGAAAGAACAGATACCATCTTCATATAGTTCAGGCTAACCAGCCATTGACCTTCTTCTTCTGTGCGGATGCACACGCATTGCTCGAACTCTTACGGAACTCGTTAAGATTGTCTGCCACAAGTAATGAGTGTAATGTGCAGGGGCACTACGAATGTGGTGTGCGCACATTAAGTTGGGAATGTGCGTCTTACGGGGACCGTGCAAGGGGTAAATCCCTACAGTCGCACTACCCTCTGTGCCCTCAGTGGCTCAGATGGATAGAGCGTCTGCCATGTAAGCAGGAGGTCCTGGGTTCTAGTCCCAGTTGGGGCACACGTTTTCAACTGTCCCTGTAGATCTATATCAATGCCGTTGACAGCTTAGGATATTGATTTAATTATCATTTCAATAATTACATTGTTGTTGACAAACTTACATAAATGTCTTCTTCCATCAGAGGCATGCCCACTACTCCTAACATTCTGCCAAACTTACAATATTCTAAAGAGTTTACAAAGCAAAAGAGCTTACAAACTTTGTCGGCGAAAGACGAATCGTCACCAAGTTATGTCATTACTTTATAAACGAGTCCAGAAATAAATTTAATAATTATCGTTAGATTGTGCAATTAATAATACAAATTTTAAGTATGCCAGAAAAATCACAATTTCAAATGTTTCTAAAACAAGAGCAATTTTAACTGTTAGTGCATATCGATTGTAGCGCATTAATTTCTTTTTATACATTTTTTCCTGTAATATAATACATCATATAGAATATGGATGTATAGAAGTATCTAATACATAACATATTACAGAAAACATAAGAAAAATATCTACTGCAAAAATCATAATCTATACGTGTTTCAGGATATGGCATTCAAATTTTCAGATCTATGGAAAATACTGTCACAAGAAAATACTACAAAATCAAAGCTACACCATTACACCACTAAACTATAGATGTAAATACAGAGACAATGTAAATTACTAGAATAATAAATTGTAAGTTGACATCCATACAATCAAACCTTCAAAATTTTCAAAAGAGAAGAGAAAAATTTCAGAGCCTAAGTGTATGAAAAACTCATGACGACAGGTACAGACCAGAAAAATATACTCAATCAAGAAGTAGGAATCAGTCAGCCGCATAAACCAGAGTATTCAAGGTTATGTTGACTCATGAGAGAACAAAATAATGGAAAAATATTAGGGACTAAGCTTACGATGTGGGGATCGACCCACAAACCCAAACCACACCTGTTACAAAACAGCAAAAAATGTTTTGACACAACAAAATGAATAAAGTTCATAATCATATCAATAATTACAATTATGTGCAAAGAGCAACTGTAAGAAGCATCTAGCCACACACACACACACACACACACACACACACACACACACACACACACACACACACACAGAGAGAGAGAGAGAGAGAGAGAGAGAGAGAGAGAGAGAGAGAGAACTGCGATGATCAGGGTACCCAAAACAGACCTAAGCACGAGTCTGTCCACAACTCAAGTTCCAGTCGGATACGATATTGCAATACTCAGGATACATTCAAATAAACTTAGTCATAAATAGCTTTGAATAATGACACAATCCAGTAGCTTGAGAACCAAAATCAGACTATGAAAGCAGACATGCATACATCTTGCTTTATTATCTACACTAGTGAATGTGTTCCACACCATTTGCTAACTGCCCATACAAAATAACCTACGTATATAAAAACCTAGAAAATTCACTTACAAATGATAAAAACAAAATGGACGCTAATTTTAAGTCACATAATGTATTGTATTTGAAAACACATGCATTTATGCTGTCTTTCACAGCCTTGGCTAACAATTCACAAATATCAGTCACAACACAGACCCAGTCAACAGATGCTCAAGTACATTACCCAGCACCCACGATCTCCTTTAAGTTGACTGGTCCAACAGGATACAGCCATACAGCAGTGTGGGGAGTGGACCCGCCCACATCTTCCTGCTTCCTCCTTAGAGTTCTCGTCACGCGCTCCAGTGGATAGGTAACTTCCTGTCTAGCATTCACATCAAATCCTGAAACATTGTTTTGTGTACTAAATGTGCTGTTCAGTACCTTCTTCAGATCACATGAGATATGTTCTTCCTAATAACTTTTCAAAGTCAGTTATATGGGATTTATGTCAGGTGCAACATTAATAAATGGAGTTAAATGCAATTTTTAAAAAAAGGACTATTAAAATAGATAGGGTCAGATACTATTCCTCATTGTTAGAGCACAAATTATAAACATTATCCCATTTCAAAATTGTAAAAGGATGTACTCATTTAGTCTCATACATGTATCAAATTCTAAAGTACATATCTATTAAAGCACGTATCTATATAGTGTATCATAGATTTTAACTCGGTCAGCAGATAAAACAGGACCTTAAAAATCACAACATCTTACATACTATATTCCATTCAAACAAAACACAGCTATCTAGTCTTCTGCATATACAGATAGATTTAAACTCAGTCAATGGATAAGATAGAGCTCTAGAAACTACATGATCTTGAACACTAAATTCATGACAATGGAAAAAGAATGAACAAACAAAAATCAGAAACTTACAGATCATGTTTATATGCTTTCAGTTCAGTGATATTGCGCAATCCAAACAACTTCATATATTTTGGATACACAAGTCTGTATGCATTAGGATGTGGATTTTCATGAACCTCGAATGATCCAATATAAATATCAAAAAATGTCTTTATCTCCGATGTCAACATTTTAGATTTCTCTGTGGCTCTCACCAACACAAGATCCCCTACCTCAAACTTATAAATTCTGCCTTGACCATCCAGTCTGTGTGCTTTCTCCTATCCCCCTGGTTTTTCATCATATCCATAACACATTCCTCCCTCGCTTGTGGTGACAGAATTTTACAAGGTGGAAACTCAACATTTTCAAAAATCAGGTTAGCTGGTCTGCGATTAAACATGATTTGAAATGGTGAAAAACATGTTGAAGAATGTTGTAAGCTGTTCATAATATCCTTAAAATCACTGACTTAATCTTTCCAACTGGTATGATTCTCACTACAATATGTTCTAAACAGTCTTCCAGTCTCTCTCTTATATCTTTGTGCAGGGTTACTCAAAGGATGGTACACCGAGGTTAGAATATGCCTTATTTCTGTGTGATCAACAAAATCTTTCCAAGCTTGTGATCTAAACTGAGAACCATTATTAGTTAAAATTGTTTTAGGAATACCCACCTGATGAAAATACGTGTTTTCAAACCTAGAGTTGATTTGCTTACTGGTAACTTTCTTAAGAGGAAACAGCTTTATGAACTTCAAAAATATGTCAACCACCACAAAATCCATTCTTAGATTTAGGTAAGGGTCCATAAACATCAACAGACACAAGATCAAGGTTACTATTAGGCAGTATGTTTTGCATTTGGCCTCTACTTGTCTTCCTATGTTATAAAACAGATGTTTTCCTGAATCTTTTGTATGCATTTGGTTGATCCACAATGGCAAAAATTCTCATGTGTTTAAGTAATTAAAGTATCAATACACTGTTCCGGCTAAAGTAATTTCCAATCCTCTGAGTCAGTCTTATATGTCCTGAATAAAATACCCTTGTGTACGTTATAATACTGTTCTATTTTTTCTCCTCCTTTCTTACCCAACATGCTCATAACCAATTTCCAGTTTTGATCATGATTTTAATACCTCCAGACGTCTTTGAAAATTTTCAAAATATCTTTTTCCTCTTTCACACCTCTGAAGTATGTAATTTTAAACTCTTTTTCAGCTTCTCCAAAGTTGTTAGATGATTCACTTCCTAAAGATAGCCTAGACAAAGCATCAGCAACTACATTATCTGTGTCCTTAATGTATCTGATTTCATAATAGAGCTGTTGTAAAAACAAGGCCCAATGAGTAGTTCTGTTATGGTACAGCCTATACACCTGAAGATAACATAATGCTTTGTAATCAGTTTAGATAATAACTTTGTGACCTAGTAAATAACATTTAAATTTGTTGAACACCCAATGTACAGCCAGAAGTTCTTGCTCAGTTACAGTGCACGTCTTTTCGTGTTTCTGCAACACTCTACTAGCAAATGCATGAGATGTATGTTTAATAACACCATCAACTTCAACCTCCTGAAATAAATGAGCACCCAATCCAATATCACTGCTGTCTGTCATAATACAAAAAGGAAGAGACAAACCTTGGTTGAACAATATATGACTTTGACACAACTGCCCTTTGACCTCATCGAAAACATCCTGACACTCCTGATTCCAGTCCCAAATGGTTCTTCTTCCAAAGTTCACACAAGCATGAAGCATTCAAAGCTTGGCTGCTACAAAATTTTCTGTAAAATCCAGTTAATTCAAAAAATGATTTAAGCTATTTTTTATTATGCAAGGAGGAGGAAAGTCAGCAGTGGCATCAAGTTTCTCTTTATCAGGTGCAATTCCTTTTTCAGATATGACATGTCTTAAAAATTTAACTTCTTCCACACCAAATTTGCACTTACCTATTTTCAAAGTCATGCCTCCTAATTCTAATTTTGAAAACACATCTTTTAAGAGATTCAAATGTTGTTCCCAAGTCTTTTCAGCGACCAGAATGTCATCAACATACACAATTAATTTTGAACTCACTTCACTTTCTAAGACAGAATCCAGAGCTCTTAGGAATTCAGTTACAGATACATTTAGCCCAAATGGCACGACACAATATTGAAAACACTTACCTCCATACAAAAATGCTGCATACTTTGTAGAATTAATTTCAAGTGGGATCAGGTGAAATCTGGAGATCAAGTCCAAACTAGTCATATATTTTACATGATCAGATTTGTGTAACAGCTCATCCCTGTTCTCAAGATGCTCATTCTCTCTGATAAGAAATTTATTAAGATGTCTAGAGTCCAAAACAATTCTCACTCCACCATTTCTCTTACTTACGACAACTAAAGGATTATTGTAAGCACTCCTACTCTCTTAATTACTCCTCATGTTTCCATTTTCTGAATTTCTTTCTCTACATCTTTCGTTTTTGAAAATGGTATATTATATGGCTTGAGAAAGAAAGGTTGATAATATTTAAGGTAAAGTATGCACTGATAGCCTTTTGCATTTCCTGGTTTTTCGCTAAACATGTTTCTAAACTCCAATAACAAATTCCTAAGTTGTCCCTTTTGTAGGTCACTTCACTTACTTTAGAATCTACTACACTTTCAAACTCTTGATCCTCAATCTCGTCAAAATCTGTATCATCATCAAACACCTTGTACTCACTGTGGTTCACAGTGTTTTGCAAATAGTTACAACTTTTCCCACAGTTTAAGATACAGAAATTAGTTTTCACATAAATATTACTTTTAGATTGCAAAATAAATAATTCTTTATCATTTTATCCAAAACAAGCCTCAACTTTCACTATCCAATCCATACTGAATATTATATTTTCTTCTGGACTGGGATCACTAAGCATCCTTGTTCAAATGTTTTGCCTTCTATACTAAGCATTAAAAGTACCTGAGATTTTACCAATTTGCTTTGCTTACCTGTAGCTCCTCTTATCTTTACACCTACAATGGACATTTCCACAAAATTCTTACTATGTTTAATCTTGTCTCTAAATTGTTCAGCTATACCACAAATTGGACTACCTGTATAAATCAAATGGTTCCCTTCCCATTGATCAATCTTAATCTTAATGTAAGGACATCCAAAATCTGAATTATCGTCTCTGTTATTAGACACCTCATGTAAGAAATCACTTTCAGTTTCATCAAATGCTACATCTAGACTGATTCTGCAAGGTTTTAACAACTTTACTGGTATCATACCATTACTTTGGTTACTCATGTTCTCAGGTAAAGATTGAACACACTGAATGGATTCCATGGCACAACTAACATCACTTATTACAGGAGGAACACAAAATATATTACTGTCAAAATTACATTTCCTACTTAGATCTTCTTTCACTTCATTCCACAAATTTGTATACAAATTCTGACCAACCGCAGCTAACTTACTCCAGAATGCACATTTATTTACGTTATTGTCAATTTGGTCCCACACAAATTTCAAGAAGTTTTCACCTTTATTCTCTAAGCTTACAGATAACTCATCTTTACTGTTTGGATCATTACTCTGCATGACATTAATGAAAAACTGCTTTGACTTGTCTGGTATTCCATGACTTTCACTTACATCATTAAATACATCACTTACCTATGAAACTTCATTATTCTTAAACTCCACAAAACCTGATACCCATCATCATCATCATTATCATTATTATTATCATTCTTCCAAAATTGCTTCGTCAATAACATCATTAAGACAACAAGTTTCATCTCCATTAAAGTCACACACCTCACCTACATTCATTTGCAATAAGCTACCAGTCTCAGACTTACCACCCTCAGTCATTTCACAGCTCTCATTCTTATCTACATCAAAAATACCACCTAATTCAGATCCAATACAGTCATCACCTATTTTTCATACATCAATAACGTTTTTTTTCTGAGCAAGAGAAGAAATCATTAGTAAACACTACATCCAAATTCTCATTACTCTCACATTCTGGTCTGTGATCAGCACCTACATCATTATAATTATACATAGTATTCCAAAACTTTTGGTCAAAACATAATTGAGAAATCTGATGTTCCTTCTGTTCAACTTCAGGCACCTGTGCCATGTTATTAATACTGTTATTATTGTCTAATTGGAAGTGTAAATTGAGGGTCCTGTACTTGTTGTGTTTCCGCACCCCAAAACTGTGGACCTTCATTGGGTGCCGTTTCCTGAATAGTTGCCTCTATGGTTGTTTCTTCTGTTAAGTTGACCATGGTTATCCCCATTATTCCTATTCTGGTGATGTTCAAAATTTCTGTCTCTGTTACCATTTTGACCCTGATGGAAATTACCATGATCTCTGTTTCTATAGTTATTACTATTATGATCTTTATCATTTCGATTGTTATGGTACATGCTTCTTTCTATTGCCAACATATCATAAAAATTGTTCAAGGCAATCGTCAGGTCCATGTACTAAATCCCATTGCAACCTCTCTGGCAAACTCCTTTTTAGTGCATCAGTCAATGTCATTTCATCAAATGGTTTATCTAGATGAGCTAATTTCTTAAGTTGATTCTTACAGAACTCTTTCAAGGTACTATTCCTATAATTTCGACAATTCATAAATTCACTTTTAATAACTTTTTTTGAAACTTTGATATGTTTCCCACTGACTTAAATTTAGATTTACCCACGACAGAGCTTTGCCTTCAAGACATGTTTTAACAAATTTAATTTTTTTGGTCGTCACCCATGCCTGACACAAAACTATCTCTACAGTGGTGTAGAAAATCCACTGGACGTAAATTGTCTGATGGAAAACTTCTTATTGGAATGTTGGACCACGCAATACCATTATTTGAATACAGACTGTTGTGAATGCAATTTTCCTGAACTATTGAAATTTTTGATGTAAAAGATTTACGTTAGTTAGCATATTGTTTTAAAATATTTTATCTGAACTGCTAAAGTTCTGTACCATTTTTTCCTCTAAGACCTTCTGTTGAACTCTGACATCTTTAACATTCTTCTCCTGTTATGAAGATTGTGCAACTAACTCATTTTTCAAAACAATAAATTTAGTTTCTAAGACATCAACTTTTTCGTTCACACTTTTTAATCCATCCAACAACCCATTGGTAGTTCCAAAACCTGATTACTAAGTTGGTCTATTTGGTATTGTACCCTGTCCATTTTACTATTGTTTTCAGACTGTTCTGTTTTCATTTCCTATAATTTTGCTAAAATCAACTGCAAAATATCAGTTTTAAATGTTTCTATGTTGACTATACTTTCACTTGGTTTAAACATGTCTTGGCTGGGTTCTACAGCTTTCACTTCATCACCCCTACCCTTGTCTCTATTCATTATCCTGGCAATCACACGAATCCACCATGAAAAACTAATTTCACAAATAGTTTGTACGTATCTTTTCTGATATCCTTCATCATAGTTGTAAAGTCCTCTTTCAATTCATCCGGTCCATCAATGTTGATATTATCTCATCACTGTTGATACGACTTTGTTGTGCAGCTCTTAGGTCTTTTTTTGTCAAGTGATTGAAGTTCATTTACATAAAAACTGCAAATACAAATAACTGTCCTTTCTTCTTTAGCAACAGAGAAAACTTCGTTATCAGTCAACAGATCCCAGCTGACACACACACTTGTAATCTTACCCTCCCACATATCACTATTAAAATTCTCTTAGTTCTTCATTATTTTCAAAAGCTTCGAGAGGCATAAGATATGCAAATGAAAAACTCTTTACTTATCTTCATTATCTCACTGTTGTTGTTGTTGTTGTTGTTGTTGAAGTTGTTGGCTCCACTTTTTGTGTCTAGGGCTACATTCTTGCAGCTGAAATTTTGATTTAATGTTGTGGGTTCCTGGTGACTAAATAACTGATGAAGATTTGCCTATATATTTCTTGAATTTTATTCTTTGTCACATTATTTAATATTACACTGTCTTTACATTTTCCACATTTAAAAAAACCAGTAATTACATTGTTGTTGACAAACTTAGAAAAGCCATCAAAGGCATGTCCATTACTCGCAACTTTCTGCCGAGCTCACAATATTCCAGAGAATTTACAAAGCAAAAGAGTTTACAAACTTGGTCAAAAAAAGAAAAATCATCACCAAGTTATATCATTATTATATACATGAGTCCAGAAATAAATTTAATAATTATCATTAGATTTTGCAATTAATACTATTAATTTTAAGTATGCCAGAAAAATCGTAATTTCAAATATTTCTAAAACAAGAATGATTTTAACTGTTAGTGTGTATCGATTGTAACACATTAATTTTTTTTGTACATTTTTGCCTGAAATATAATATGTCATATGCAGAATCATATGAAATTCTTAAAATAGTTAAACAACTGTGATAATGTTCACCTATACAAGAATCGATAGTATAAATGGTATCGGTTATTTCTATAAAAGAAAAACTAATGTCAGAGGAGGGTGTCTCATTACAACTGGCTGCTTACCTTCAGGTGCACAATGAAGATGGACATAAGGCCCGGTATTGGTCTGGCATAATAAATTTAAAAAAATAAAAGCTCTGCATCGATGTGACTTTTAGTGATATTGAAGTTCCTGAGATTCATGCGAGGTGCAGAACAGCGTGTGTGCAACAGGTTTATTTCAGTTGGCAGATTTATTTCAGCTGGCAGTTCAAGGACTGTATTTTAATTATGTTCATGAAAATATCCTAACAGATATGGAGATTTTTACTTACTGTTTGAAAGTAATTAGGATAACTATTATAAATGAATTTAAAAAATATTATATTTTAACTATGTTTTGTGCTTAGTTGAAAATGTTGGGTGTGTTGTGTCAGTTATTATTTCATGCTGTAAAAACAAATGTGGACTTTAGTATCTGATAATTGCACTATAAAACAGACATACAGGGTGATCAGGGAGTGACTAGGCATAACTTCTGTCTTTTCAGAGTTATTTATTTGAAATTAATACAGTGTGTACACTGTTGATGGGAATACAATTGCATATGTTGGAACTCCATTAAATTTCTACATAGGGACCTGTGGCATTGACCAATCTCCTCAAACTACCTGGAATGGAATCCACATCTTTCTGGAGGAACTTGTGTGGAATGTTGGTAAGAACTCTCCAAATCCGTGCTTCCAGTGTGCGAGGTTTCATCTAGTACGCTTCCTCTTTTGCCCCACCCTACAAAAAAAAGCTCACAGGATGTCAAGACTGGACTTCTTGCAGGCCACTCATGAGGTCCATGTACCCCCAGCCAATGTCCTGGAAACTTCTCATCTAACCAGTTCCGCATGACATTTGCAAAGTGAGGCAGTGCGCCATCTTACATGAAGATGATGTCATCAGTATTTTCTCATCCACATACTGTGGGTCAAACATAATTGTGAAGCATTTGAAGGTAGCTTTCCCCGTTCATTGTGTAATGCAGGAGATATGGGCTGATGACGTTTGTGGCCATTATTCCACACTGTATGGGCACTTTTGAATGAGAATGCATCTTCTCCACCATAACTCCAGGATCATGTGACACCAATTAATGACAGTTCTGCCAATTGACAAAACCTCCCACATGGAATATGGTCTTGTTGCTCCAGATGATGTTCTGAAACAATTGAACCCAATCTGCATGCCAACCCAACATCAACTCCCCTGCTCTATTCTGTGATCAGAGTCTTCTGGTGTCAGCTGCTGCACATAATGGGGTTTCCGTTCTCAAAAGTTTAATTCTTTATACAACACCTGATGCACAGCATGTCTTGTGTGTCTGTTCTCACAAACTGCCTGATGTGTTGATTTCCCCAGGCTGCAATTGAACTTGTTCTGCACAGTCGCCACATTCTCAGGACACTGAGACGTGGATGGACGGCCTGTTTTTGCTGTTCCTTTACCAAACCTGTACTCATTTAGCTTTGTGTGACAATTCTTTATTGTCTCCAGACAAATTTTGGCATTCCTTCCCTTCACCATACACCACCATCTCTGCACAAGAATGATTGAATTACATACCTCATAATGTGAAGCAGTCTGTGTGTATTATCTAACTGTAAGGCCATCAGTCATCTTTGCTGGTGTTGAGTGTCCCATCTCTTGCAGCCATTATTGGTATTACACAACATGAAAAATGACTATCCTGTTTAGTGTTTGGTATGTTTGCACTATTTCCAATATTATTCCTTCAGTATTGAAAACTTAACAGCCGTTTAATGATACCTGGTTACTGTTGTGACTTGGCAAGACAGCCAAGTCACCATGAGAGGAAGCCGAAAGGCACGCGTTAAGCTGACGCAGATTGGCGTGAGGTCTGGAACAGTTAAAGGAATTAATAGTAGCAAATAAAGTACATAGTTGATGTAATACTTAACTTTAATCCACAATTGTAGAACATCTCTCTTGACGGTACATGTTATAACCACAATATAAAATAATATCAAATGTTATGGCGCCTTGCTAGGTCGTAGCAAATGACGTAGCTGAAGGCTATGCTAACTATCGTCTCGACAAATGAGAGCGTAATTGTCAGTGATCCATCTCTGGCTAAGTCGGCTGTACAACTGTGCACTGACTCACATACTAAGTGAGAGATTCTCACTTGGCTGCAGTAACCATTCAAAATGAGTGTTACATTTGAAAAGCTCGTCATTCGTGATATACTTCCTGTAATACAGTTTTTAGAAGTGAAATATCGCAACACCATTAATAATCATCACAAAATTTGTGCTGTATATGAACAAAAATGTGAAGAGTGAAGGTACTTTGCTTCAGTGGTGTCATTTAAGAGTGGAAGAATGAATGAATTAGCCACCTGCCTTATGTTTGTCAATGAACTGTTACTGAAATTGATGAATATTTCATGAAAATGTGTTTTATGAACTCAGCTGTCAGACTATCTTCTGCATTTTTCTTTTTCTCCCCCCCCCCTCCCCCCCCTCCCCCCCCCCCCCCCCCCCCCCCCCCTCCACCCATGAGATCATGTCTATACAATTAGGGTACAAGTTCTTTGTTCCAAAAGTACTTTCTGGGAATGACAAAAGTGAACATATGACTGATTCTCTGGACTTCTTTTTTGTCAGAATGCTTAAGGAGGAGGCTTGTGCGACAGACTCATAAGTTCTGATGAGTTATAAGTTTTTGTACGCTAGTGTAGAGACTGGATAGCAGTTGATAGTGTAGGAGTCACAGCAAGTTGCCCAACAAACCAAATAAAAGCACATCAAACTCTGCCAGCCAGAAAGTATCCTCTTCTTTTTTGGGGGGGGGAAATGAATCTTGTTTGTGGATCTTAAGAAACGTGGATGGACAATTAATTCTGAAGTTTATTGTAAGACATCAAGAAAGTAGAACAACTGTTTGGACTAAGTGACATAATCAGTACTTATATGATGGTTTCATACATTAACAGATGCTGTGTCATAAGAATACTGATCAGGTTCTGTCGTCTTTCCAACAAAATGCTTCTTTTTCAGGTGAGACAATGGGATATAACTCTTATCACATCAGTGAGCAACTGTTTGGAGATGCAGTGTATCACAGCTATTCTTCGGACATAGCTGCTATGGATATCATGCTTTTTATATGGAAGAACCAAAATAAATTAGCTACACTTGAACAAAATATGTTGAAAAAATACTTTCCTAATCTGCTTAAAATTATTGCTTCTCATCCTCATCTTGTCATAGAAGAGTTTTTAGAAATAATCCCCACATTTGTTGCACCTGCGACTGTTGTTGAGGTAAGTCAGAATTGCTATTTTCCAGTAATATGTGTTATTTTGAACTGTAGACTTCATATGTCACTTAAATTTAAATCCTAAATATGAACATGTAGAAAAAATCTAGCCCGAGTGACAGAGGAGAAGCACCTACTTGCTAATCTGGGGATCTGTACAGGTAGGAGAAGAACTGTTTGAAACATGAAAAGCCAAAGATCTTGTTCTTTAGCTTTTCTCTGTCACATATCACTTAATTACTGGTACCATTAAGACTTGTGCATTTCTCAGTTTGAATTTGCTGAATACTTTTATTGTCTGATTTTATACATTGGTACTTTTTGGCACAAACCCACTTGGAAGTTTCACAAATATGAAAATTTCGTAGAGGTGTGTTATCTGTGACAATTTAAAATACAAGACCTGAGAAAGAAAGAAACAAAACTTATAGCTCCACAACAGGCTTGCAGCAGCATCACATTGAGAATGGGGTGACTGTTTGAATCAAGGCCATGTACAATCTTTCATAAGAATAATGTCCACAGGTGTAATGCTTACTGGGTTCATTTCTCACTCTTTTCAAATGAAAATCAAGCAAAATAGATGCATCTTGTGACAAAAAATCTTAATACATACAATGCTGCACCCATAATTTGAACAGCACAGGGTGTCACAACACCAACATGCAGCTCCAAATGAGTACACTCTATAGACATTGTTCATCCATTTAGTTTTATTGCCAGCTGGGGAGCATGGCTGTAAAAGCTTTTGCAGTGGAGTCCTTGCATAAAAAGTTCTCAGTTTACTTGCCATGTCAAGTTCAGATAAAATCCCGAGCTTTTAATAATAGTGAAACTGGCAAGTCTCCCCCTCTTTATTTCCAGGAGAGAACATCTGATAGGCTGAATTACATCATTGCAACAACACGGAATTAGCAATTACCAAGGTCGTGCCCTCTATGTCCATAGATTATGTTTGCACTCTTTATCAAGCATTGCTTGCAGTGCTATCCCTGCAAGAAGTCTTCATCTATGCTTTTTCCTTGTCAAGCATACACTTCCTTACATTGCTAAGTGCATAGCTAGTCTCTGAGTTCAATTAGTTCATGCGTGAGTTAGTATTCTCGTTTGTTCAAACAAAACCCTGTATTTATTTCATAGGTTGTGCTCAGCTACCACTGATTTTTCTGAATTCTTGTATTTAAGATGACACTGATGCCCAGTGTAATGAATGACAACAATCCCTATACACTGGTCCACGTACCTTTTGCCACCCTTGCAAGAAATATGATAAATGCCCAGCACTCTCAGTCCAAGATTATCTTTAATGGATCACAACATTTCTTGAATTTTCCTGTGTGGCTGGGAGACTTGTCCAAGCCCTTGCCTGTTTAGAACTCTACCTATCTTACTAGTTTTTGCAGGGCTTGATGAAAGACATACTTTGTGTTGGTTCTCTTGGCTTGTTTGACGGGCATCATGTCTTGGTTTCCTCAACAACAGTGGCCCCATATCAGGGACAGAACACGTCTACGTCTCCATCTGTATTCTGCAAATGACTATGAGGTGTATGGCAGAGGGTATGTCCCATTGTACCAGTTATCAGTGTTTCTTCCCATTCGTTCACATATGGAGCATGGGGAGATTGAGTGTATGAATGCCTCTGTGCATGCAGTAATTATTGTAATCTTATCCTCACAATCCCTATGTGAGCCATACATAGGTCATTGTAGTATAGTCCTAGAGTCATCATTTAAAACCAGTTCTTGAAAGTTTGTTAATAGGCTTTCTCATGATAGTTTACATCTGTCTTCAAGAGACTTCCAGTTCCTTCAGCATCTCTGTGACACACCTCAAGGATTGAATAAATCTGTGACCATGTGTGCTGTCCTTTGCTGTATGCAGTCAATAGTCCCTCTTAGTCCTATCTGGTGAGGGTCCCACACACTTGAGCAATATTCTAAAACTGGTCACATGACTGATTTGTAAACACTCTCCAGAATGAAATTTTTACTCTGCAGTGGAGTGTGTGCTGACGTGAAACTGCCTGGCAGATTAAAACTGTGTGCCGGGCCAAGAATTGAACTCAGGACCTATGCCTTTCGCAGGCAAATGTCTACCAACTGAGCTCCCCAAGCATGAATCACAATCTATCCTCCCAGTTTTACTTCTGCCAGTTCCTTGTCTCCTACTTTGCAAACTTCACATAAGCTCTCCTGCAAACCTAGCAGAACTAGCACTCCTGGAAGAAAGGATGTTGTGGAGACATGGCCTAGCTACAGCCTGGGGGGTATTTCCAGAAAGAAATTTTCACTCTGCAGCAGAGTGTGTTCTTATATGAAACTTCCTTGCAGATTAAAACTGTGTGCTGGACCGAGACTTGAACTTGGGACCTTTGCCTTTCGCGGGCACCTGCCTGCAAAAGGCAAAGGTCCCAAGTTCGACTCTCAGTCTGGCACACAGTTTTAATCTGCCTAGAAGTTTCGTGTAACCAATCTCTTTTGTAGACTGATTGCACTTTCCCAGTATTCTACCAATAAACGGAAGTCTACCATTTGCTTTACCCATGGCTAAAACTGTGTGATCTTTCCATTCTTATCTCAACAAAGTGTTACACCCAGATATTTGTATGAGTTGGCCAATCCCAACAGTGACTCAGTGATATTATAGTCGTAGGAACCTACATTTTTTCATTTTGTAAAGTGCAAAATTTTATGTAGCAGCAGCCCCTTATCAGCTAGAGTGCCCACACAACAGACAAGCAAATTGGGCTGCCAATCTCCCTTCAAGAACTCATATCAAAACATTGCCAGTGAATGTAAATATCAACAGACCTTCCACATAAACACATCACAACTTTGTGAAAAGCCATGTGACAGAGATCCACTAATTGGAACTAATATGACTAAGTGTAGCACTCCGCAGAATCGGAGTTATAAGCACCCCAGCTGTGTCAGAATGGCATTGTGTACTTACAGCTAGCACAGCACCAGCCATTAGTTACGCTGGCTGTAGCCCAGTAGACTCTTGCTGTAGTCTTCTGTAAAAATTTGTATCTTGCTGGGTGTAACGCCACTTTGGAATTGTGTAGCATAGCATTTTAGTTGTTATTATTTCGTTTCATTGTCTTGTAACTTTTATCTGTTTTTTTCCACCACAAGATTTATTGTGTTTCTTGTTATTCTTGAGTTTGAAAATTAGTGGACACCAAGAAGGCGTTTTAGTTAAATAAAATGTGTTCAAACTTGATCATTAGTTCTTTTCTGCCGACCACAGGACACTACTTTTACATTTCTGAACATTTAGAGCAAGTTGCTGACCTCTGCACCACTTTGAAATCTTTTCAAGATCTGACTGAATATATATGCAGCTTTTTTCAGGCAGTACTTTGTCATAGATAACTGCATCATTTGCAAAAAAGTCTGAGGTTACTATTAATATTGTCTTCAAAGTCGTTAATATGCAACATGAACAGCAAGAGTCCAAACGCACTTCCCAGGGGCACACCTGAAGTCATTTCTACATCTGACGATGACTCTCCATCCAAGGTAACATGATTCGTCCTCCCTACCAGAAAGGCCTCAACCCAGTCACAAATTTCACTTGATGCCCCCTTATGATCGTACTTTTGACAGCAGACATATTTGTGGCATTGAGTCAAATGCTTTTCAGAAATCGATAAATACTACTTCTACCTGACCACCTTGATCCCAAGCTTTCAGTATGTCATGTGACAAAAGTGCGAGTTGAGTTTCACATGGTCAATATTTTAGGAATCCATGCTGGATGGCATTGAGAAGGTCATTCTGTTCAAGATATCTCATTATGTTTGAGCTCAGAATATGTTCTAAGATTCTGCAACAAATCATTGTCAAAGGTGCTGTACGGTAGACTTCTACTACCCTTCTTGTAGCCCGGTGTGCCCTGTGCTTTTTTCCAAGAACAGGCCATGGTTTTTTGTTCAAGGGATCTACAATAGATTATAGTCAGAAGAGGGGCTAACTGAACTACAGATTTGCTATAGAATCTGATGTGGATTCGATTTTAATGATTTCAGCTGTTTCTCAACACCACTGGCATTGATACTTATTCATGATTTCAGTGGTACAAGTATTAAATTGGAACAGTTCTCTTGTGTTTTACTTCATAAAGCAACATTTGGAAATGGAGTTAAGCATTTCAGCTTTTGCTTTCAAATAAAGGAAAATCCAGGATAGAACGTAACAATATAATGAAAAGGATAGTTGCTACTCACCATATAGCAGAGATGCTGAGTTGCAGATATGCACAACAAAAAGAATGAAGTATTTGAATGTGTATGTATTTATTTCGGTGTGTGTCCCAGTCTTCTGTACAGATCTAAAAATCCATACTAGGTTAACTGGATTGTAGTTAACAAATGGATGTTTGGCATGAGATTGTCCTGTGTGATCAGGGTTAGAGTGCTTGCCAGCTGCCTTGTTTTTTCAGGTCTGGTGTGAACTGTTTGATGTAATTAATCTGAACATTGCGAAGTTGAAATAGAAGCAAAGTATCCTGATATTGGTTTAGAAAAAAGATGAGAAACAGATATTCCCTTGCTTTGCTGTGTTGTATGCAAATGCCAAACAAAGGAAAACCCAGGATAGAACGTAACAATATAATGAAAAGGATAGTTGCTACTCACCATATAGCAGAGATGCTGAGTCGCAGATATGCACAACAAAAAGAATGAAGTATTTGAATGTGTATGTATTTATTTCGGTGTGTGTCCCAGTCTTCTGTACAGACCTAAAAATCCATACTAGGTTAACTGGATTGTAGTTAACAAATGGATGTTTGGCATGAGATTGTCCTGTGTGATCAGGGTTAGAGTGCTTGCCAGCTGCCTTGTTTTTTCAGGTCTGGTGATGAACTGTTTGATGTAATTAATCTGAACATTGCGAAGTTGAAATAGAAGCAAAGTATCCTGATATTGGTTTAGAAAAAAGATGAGAAACAGATATTCCCTTGCTTTGCTGTGTTGTATGCAAATGCCATGAGAGGCAGTATGGTATCCTAGCCTCACTGTTCTGCATCAGTGTATACAGAGTGTGTATCTGCAGGTAGTGAACAGTTTTCATCCAGTAGGTGATGTGTTGTGAAATTACCTCTGACACCAGTCTTAATTGAAACACTTTTCCGTGATCAAAGACATACTCAGGGAGCTCCATGCTTCAAAATTATGTCTTCTACAATAAAACTGCCAAAATCCAGAACTTTTGTGGAAGTGTAGTCACTGAGGTAGTCAGTGCTCACTATTACCCACTTATTACCATTTTCTGTCTTGGGAAACTTCCTGAGGAGATCAGTTCCCTTCTGAGCAACTGCATTAGGAATTGGTAGCAGGTGTCCCGGGACTAATTGAAGCACATACATCCATCACTGGCTTACATAATGTCTGACAAATCAGTAGAGACCTGGCAAATGATACCTGCTTCTGGTTCTGTTAAGGGTCTTCACAAATCCCAGATGACCTGATACAGGATTTGTAAAAATACTTCAGTATGACTGGTATAGTGTAATTATCTATCTTTACTATCAGATGACTGATAAAAATGAAATGTAAATAATTGAGTTGTAAGTTGAAATTAAAATAACCTATTGAAAAACCCTCATAAAGATGCAAGTGTGTCAGAGGGACACTCAACTGTTACACTACACTAATACTTGGAGTGTCCATATGAAACAGAGAAAAATATATCCATAGTAGTACTTGACTAAGGTCAATGAAATCATAACAGGGATAATTCATTTGTCCAATTCATCAACCAAGATGAGTAATTTATTGGTGTAATGTACATTACAGGGTGGCACATGTAGGTGTCAATTGTATATACACCTGTACTCTTTTACCTTAAAAGACTAAATGATGATTTTTCTCAGATAAATTTACTTTTAATAATGCATTGCAAACACTAGGTGTAGTGCTTTATTTCAAGTACTTGACAGTGTCTTCGGATTATTGTGATCACTCTAGCAGAGTTTGTTACTATCGTGATCTGAAATTTAAGTAGTATTATACTGGCCATAAGTCCATTTATATAGTGTGTCATCTATTTGTCTGGATTCTTCTTTGAGAGCTTCTTTCATCTCTAACATATATGGTCTTCAGTAATGCTAGATCTTATTTTTGTTCAACTGTAGTCTTCAATAGCACAATGATAACTGAGATACCGAGATATCGTTAGTACTGGAATGTTCCTCCAACAGATTCTGTGAAAGGCAGTTGTTATCTTTGTGTTTGCATAAATTTTTGTATTGTTACTGTTGTGACATGACACCCCTGAAGCTTCAGTGCCCATCGAACCATTGTCATGCTGGATATGTTAGGCTTATCATCCTACATGGAGGAGGGTGGTGGTCGGTCACAAAGTGAATGGTCTGCTATATAAATAGGGTCAGAATTTACAAATTCTCGAAATAACTGCAAGAGACTCTTTCTCAGTTGTATAATAATTGCTAGTGGACTTGGAGATTAATCTGTAGGTGTAAGCAGTCACATTTCCATGCCTTCCTAGATTTGAACGAGAACTGCACAAGACCCACAACCACTAACATCAGTGCCCCAAGAAGTGGAAAACTTGTTACGGCTATTACGTTTTCTGGATCCAAGCATATTATGTTAACTAGATGCTTAAAGATTTTTATATTTTTGTTGGTGAAGAGGCATTTTAGGTCTTGGACACATTTCAGTACAATTGTCAAATGACCCAGAAGCTCTTCAAATGTCATTCAAGTGGAAAAGACACAGCTTACATGTAAATTGTTGATGCAGGTTGTTATTCATGGGTTCAGATGTACTTACTCTACTTTCTGTGTCTAGGCGAGAGCATTTAAATTCTATTCTTCCAAAACTCTGCAGCTTTATTGGTCTTATCATTGCACAGAAATAGATCATCTGCTGTGCAATCAAACTCCATCTGTGGGCACATGAGCAAATGTTCAATCCTCTGTGTTACTCCACATTCACAGTAATCATCTTCTTGGTCTAGTGGGTAGCGTTGCTTCCTCCGGATCATGGGGTCCTGGGTTCTGAAGTGGCACTTTGGGAGGAGTATATTTATTTATTTATTTATATTTTTCTCATTTGTTCGGAGCAAAAATTGTTAAACGATTTTTACTTGAAATCTATCATTCAAAGAAATTTAAATATACACTTTCATTTTTTTTACTACTGTGTTATTTAACTATTTTAGAAAATTATTTCAAAATTGGTTTTTCTTTTACGTAACTCGCAACTGAACAGTAAAATCATCAAACATAATGGACTGATTTACCTCCAAGAACATTACTTGAAAATGAAAATATTACAGTATTATAGTTAGCCTCATCGTATTTGTACTTGAAGAGCGTGGACTCAAATATTGAAATTTATTGTGGACCCACACAACATTCAGAATACTCCGCTTACCGTCATATCCAGGCTATGGTAGTTGAATCCTGGCTCTCACATAAGCTGAAAACTAAAATCTCGAAACTAATGTTGCTCTCTGCTGCAGCTCATTGCTATGAAAAAATGTTTGTTAAATGTTAAGGTGGGTGATCTTTGCATTTCCGCTATATAGGTCGACGAATAATGGCATCCGTTGAAATATCGGCCTCTAAAATTGTATAAATGAAAGTATAGTCTGTCTCAAAGACATTAGCCTTGTGTTTGTTTTGTGCTAAGGTTTTCATACTTTTAAAGAACACACACACACACACACACACACACACACAGTTTTTTGTGCACCATATTGTCATCTTCCATGTCTTTTTACTATATAACGTTCAATATCTGCACTTCTAGGCCTACAATAAAAAGTTTAACCTTCACAGTTTCTCTCAGTTTAAGGTTAATTGTCTTGGCTAGCAAATTCAGCACTGACATTTTAAATTCCAGTCAGACTGTTTTTCAGTTCACTCAGGGTTATGCAGTTCTTTCCTTTATAAATTACAGTTCATAATTATGTTTCCATATATACAAAATGTCTCTGTCAGATTTTAGACAATACAATTGTATTTTTGTCCTATCTGTGGTGAGTCCCATGTCATGTCTGCTTTTTTTGCCCACTTGTCTCCCAGAGCCAGACTCAACTTTACAGAAACTTTGACCATACTGTTATCTATGAATTTTTCATTTATTTTTGATGTCTTAAGACATTCACATATGCTCAAAGTGCAAGCTCGTATGTTTATGGTTGTGTAACCAAGTGCAAATCAATAATAGTAATTTAAAGAAAAAATCTTAGTATTTTCAGTCAAGATCACATTTTACAAGGGCCTATCTTTAGACAGGTAAGTTAAACGCATAATTTCCTGCGAACACGACACATGAGGTGTCTTTGGTGTCAATGTGCCCTACTCTCATGTTTGCCTCCCATTTTTTTCAACATGTATGCTAAGGGCATAATATACAACATTTATATCTACATACTTGGTTACTAACAAGAAATAACACTTTTTCTAGACACGAACGGAAAATTCAAATTTAAATTCTTTCAGCATTCTGTGCTGTCATTTATGCTTAGATTAGATTAGATTAGATTTACTTTCATTCCAATTGATCCGTAATGAGGAGGTCCTCCAGGCTGTAGAACATGCCAGAAAAACAATACATGACAAATATTTACAACTCAAACAAATAAGCTAATGTACCATTCCACAGGTCCCTAGTGGAATGATCATCATTTTTTAATGAACACTATATGAAAGAATCATTTTACAAATACTAATGCACTGAATTTAAAATGAAAAAAAAGTTTTATTTATTTATTTATAAGGTAATTACATATAGAAGGAAACATTCCACATGGGAAAAATTATATATAAAAACAAAGATGAGGTGACTTACCGAACGAAAGCGCTGGCAGGTCAATAGACACACAAACATACACACAAAATTCAAGCTTTCGCAACAAACTGTTGCCTCATCAGGAAAGAGGGAAGGAGAGGGGAAGACGAAAGGAAGTGGGTTTTAAGGGAGAGGGTAAGGAGTCATTCCAATCCTGGGAGCGGAAAGACTTACCTTAGGGGGAAAAAAGGACAGGTATACACTCGCACACACGCACATATCCATCCACACATACAGACACAAGCAGACATATTTAAAGTCTTTCCGCTCCCGGGATTGGAATGACTCCTTACCCTCTCCCTTAAAACCCACTTCCTTTCGTCTTCCCCTCTCCTTCCCTCTTTCCTGATGAGGCAACAGTTTGTTGCGAAAGCTTGAATTTTGTGTGTATGTTTGTGTTTGTTTGTGTGTCTTTCGACCTGCCAGCGTTTTCGTTTGGTAAGTCACATCATCTTTGTTTTTTGATAAATTTTTCTCCCACATGGATTGTTTCCCCCTATATATATATATATGTCCAGGTTCACCAGACTCCATCAACCTCCTGACCCCACCGACACCCCGCACCCCTACCTTCTACCTTCTTCCTAAAATCCACAAACCCAATCATCCCGGCCGCCCCATTGTAGCTGGTTACCAAGCCCCCACAGAACGTATCTCTGCCTACGTAGATCAACACCTTCAACCCATTACATGCAGTCTCCCATCCTTCATCAAAGACACCAACCACTTCCTTGAACGCCTGGAATCCTTACCCAATGCGTTATCCCTGGAAACCATCCTTGTAACCATTGATGCCACTTCCTTATACACAAATATTCCGCACGTCCAGGGCCTCGCTGCGATGGAGCATTTCCTTGCACGCCGATCACCTGCCACCCTACCTAAAACCTCTTTCCTCATTACCTTAGCCAGCTTCATCCTGACCCACAACTTCTTCACTTTTGAAGGCCAGACATACCAACAATTAAAGGGAACAGCCATGGGTACCAGGATGGCCCCCTCGTATGCCAACCTATTCATGGGTCGCTTAGAGGAGGCCTTCTTGGTTACCCAGGTCTGCCAACCCAAAGTTTGGTACAGATTTATTGATGACATCTTCGTGATCTGGACTCACAGTCAAGAAGAACTCCAGAATTACCCCTCCAACCTCAACTCCTTTGGTTCCATCAGATTCACCTGGTCCTACTCGAAATCCCATGCGACTTTCCTTGACGTTGACCTCCACCTGTCCAATGGCCAACTTCACACGTCCATCCACATCAAACCCACCAACAAGCAACAGTACCTCCATTATGACAGCTGCCACCCATTCCACATCAAACGGTCCCTTCCCTACAGCCTAGGTCTTCGTGGCAAACGAATCTGCTCCAGTCCGGAATCCCTGAGTCATTACACCAACAACCTGACAACAGCTTTCGCATCCTGCAACTACCCTCCCGACCTGGTACAGAAGCAAATAACCAGAGCCACTTCCTCATCCCCTCAAACCCAGAATCCCCCACAGAAGAACCACAAAAGTGCCCCACTTGTGACAGGATACTTTCCGGGACTGGACCAGACTCTGAATGTGGCTCTCCAGCAGGGATACGACTTCCTCAAATCCTGCCCTGAAATGAGATCCATCCTTCATGAAATCCTCCCCACTCCACCAAGAGTGTCTTTCCGCCGTCCACCTAACCTTCGCAACCTGTTAGTTCATCCCTATGAAATCCCCAAACCACCTTCCCTACCATCTGGCTCCTATCCTTGTAACCGCCCCTGGTGCAAAACCTGTCCCATGCACCCTCTCACCACCACCTACTCCAGTCCTGTAGGCCGGAAGGTGTACACGATCAAAGGCAGAGCCACGTGTGAAAGCACCCACGTGATTTACCAACTGACCTGCCTACACTGTGATGCATTCTATGTGGGAATGACCAGCAACAAACTGTCCATTTGCATGAATGGACACAGCCAGACAGTGTTTGTTGGTAATGAGGATCACCCTGTGGCTAAACATGCCTTGGTGCACAGCCAGCACATCTTGGCACAGTGTTACACCGTCCGGGTTATCTGGATACTTCCCACCAACACCAACCTATCCGAATTGCGGAGATGGGAACTTGCCCTTCAGTATATCCTCTCTTCTCGTTATCCGCCAGGCCTCCATCTCTGCTAATTTCAAGTTGCCGCCACTCATACCTCACCTGTCTTTCAACAACTTCTTTGCCTCTACACTTCCGCCTCGACTGACATCTCTGCCCAAACTCTTTGTCTTTAAATATGTCTGCTTGTGTCTGTATGTGTGGATGGATATGTGTGTGTGTGCGAGTGTATACCTGTCCTTTTTTCCCCCTAAGGTATGTCTTTCCGCTCCCGGGATTGGAATGACTCCTTACCCTCTCCCTTAAAACCCACTTCCTTTTGTCTTTCCCTCTCCTTCCCTCTTTCCTGATGAGACAACAGTTTGTTGCGAAATCTTGAATTTTGTGTGTATGTTTGTGTGTCTATCGACCTGCATTGCAAACAGAGTTTTGTTAAGACACTTCAGCAGTTATGTGGTGTGCTTTTCCCAGTTGAATTTATTATCAAGCTGTAATCCCAAGAATTTAATACTGTCCACTTCTTCTGTCTGCTTGTCATCATATGTTAGGCATATACTCGTGGGACACCCCTTACAAGTTCTGAACTGCATGTAGTGTGTTTTTTCAAAGGTTAGTGACAAAGAGTTGGCTAGGAACCAGTGATTAATGTCCACAAATATTTTATTAGCTGATCTTTCTAAGACTACACTTGATTTGCTATTTATTGCAATGTTTGTATCATCGGCAAACAAAACAAACTTGGCATCTGGTAATGTTACTGATGAAAGGTCTTTGATATACACAAGAAAAAGTAAGGGCCCTAAAATGGAACCCTGTGGGACCCCAAATGTAATTAGTTCCCAGTTGGATGATGCCTGATAGCTTGATACATGTCTCTTTCCTAATAACACCCTTTGTTTGCTGCCAGAGATATAAGATTTGAACCATTTTGCAGCATTTCCTGTTACGCTATAATACTCTAATTTGCTTAAAAGGATATTGTGACTTACACAGTCACATGCGTTTGACAGATCACAAAATATACCAGTTGCCTGCAATTTTTTATCTAATGAATTAAGTACAGTTTCACTGTAAGTGTAGATAGCCTTCTTAATATCAGAACCCTTTAGAAATCCGAACTGTGACTTTGACAGTATGTTATTTGAGATAAGATTGTTATAAAGCCGATTGTACATTACTTTTTCTAAAAATTTTGAGAATGCAGGCAAAAGTGAAATTGGACAGAAATTTGATGCTATTTCTTTATCTCCCTTCTTAAACAGTGGCTTAACTTCAGCATATTTTAACCATTCAGGAAATATTCCACTGATAAATGACTGGTTACACAGATAGCTTAATATGTTACTTAACTCAGAATTAAATTCTTTAATTAGCTTTGTTGATATTTCATCATACCCACTAGATGTTTTTGATTTTAAAGATGGACATTATTTCTGCTGGGGTAGTGAGGGTCAAATTCATATTATGGAAGTTACTTGAAATATCTGGTCTGAGGTATTCCATAGCAGCATCTAAAGAACCTGACAACTCCATCTTTTCAGTAACAGTTATGAAATGTTTGTTAAAAAGTTCTGCAACACTATACACATCTGTCACCAATGTATCAGTTACTCTTAATGCCATTTGTCCCTCTTCATGTCTGGTTCTACCAGTCTCCTCCTTCACTATATCCCATATATTGTCTTTATTTTGTTATCTGATATGACTATCTTTTCCTTGAGTAAGTCTTTAGGATATTCACAAACTTATGGCACACATCATATTTTTCAAGATTTGAATTGATTTCAATAGCAGTAGTGCTCTGCACTTGGTACACTCACATAAACTAACTTTTAATGCATGGTTTTCTCTAAATACAAGTATTAAAATAATCTGTCTTCACATTAGAGAATATATCACAAACTGCCTCCATTTTGGGCATGGGATGGTGTAGTTAGCATGGCAAAATGTGCTACAAAGTACTACTTCTGTGTTGTAGGTATATCCCTTGATAGTACCCAGCCTCTCCGAGAACATATTCTCTTATTGTATTAGCAACTGAGTTAGTTCCTTTTGTTGTGCAGATTCTGATTTATGAGTTCCCTCTTTTCTCCGGTGTTCTCATTTATAAATTCATTGTAATATTCTTTTGTTTATCATAGCATTCATCTGAATGCATAACCTGTAGGCTTTCATAATTTACTCGAAATCTTCGGCAGTATTTTCCATGGTTTGCTTGCGTGCTTGACATTGGCAATACAGTTTGCTTACCCTCGTTTACAAGACTTAGTTCTCTGCACAAGAGGTCACTTATCATGTCACTCTGGCACAGAAACTTTATTTCCAGGATGCAAGCAACCATCAACCCTTTGACTAGTAGGAACGAGCTTTTTATGGCTTCATTTCCTACTCTGAACTCAACTTGTACCTGGTGCCTTATCACTTGAGACTGTGCACTGGTTGTGCTTGTCACTCAGCAATTTTTAACCAGTAAGACAGGTATAC
Source organism: Schistocerca serialis cubense (assembly GCF_023864345.2). NCBI lineage: Eukaryota > Metazoa > Arthropoda > Insecta > Orthoptera > Acrididae > Schistocerca > Schistocerca serialis. The sequence continues at coordinate 599,901,910 of NC_064641.1, read as the reverse complement.
TGTTATTTCGACTTATGTGTTTATAAAGTTCTAGGGTCGGGGCGTTCGTCGATGCGCTTGTGTCCACTATCATCTGGGTCAGAACACCGTATATTTCTGCTTGTAATATGGCCTGCACAACATCTTTCTCAGTTTGTTGATCCTTCTGAGGTACGTTCATTAATTCTTCCTCAATGTTAACTCCATTATTGTACCTCAGCATTTTTAGATTTATGTGTGGAATGTGCCCTCACTACATCCTCTCACAGCCAGCAGCGAAGAGCAGATTGTGGCAGGTTTTAGTTTGACGCGTTGGTTATAGTGGGTTGACTGTTGTTGGTCACCTCCACTATCCTCACGTTATGATTTTGATTATTATTATGATTGTTGGGTCGGATGGTTTGCCTTCCCTGTCGCGTAGTTTGATAAGCTGTATTATTTTGGCATTGTTGGTGGTTGCTATAACCAGCTGTCACATTCGGGAGGCTGGTTGGAATTCTGTATCCATTGTGGCACCATATTTGGTTGCCACTCCTCTGGTTGTTCCTTGTACTCATGCCCTTGGTTACGGTTACTCTGCCACTGCGGGTTACCGTGACCATTGTATTCATTGTTCATGCGCTCATCGTGATGCCTTTTCCTACTTTGATTCATATACCTATTACCATTATTTCCCCAATTCGGTTGCCTCCATTCGTTATATTTACCATTACCATGTTTGTATAATACTGTTGCAGTAGTTTTTCAGCTTTTTGCTGACTTCAACCTGCATGATTCAGTTTACCTTCACTTTTCATGTCTTCGATAAGCAAATCTCTATAAGCTGTTCAATGTCATATTCCAGTGCATTATAAAGTACTTTTTTATATCACTGGGTAATTTCATTTTAATTAGCCCTATATGTCCCAGTCAGACAATGGTTCATCCCAGTATCATGTCTTATTAATATACTTTTCAAAATACTTGGGGAGGGTTCCCAGTCTTGGATTGAACATCTGAGAACTGTACAACTTTTTCCTTAGTCTTTCCTATATACAAGTGGACCAGAACTTTTGTAAAAATGCGTACTCAAACTGCTGCACAGTATGGCATCTCTCGGATGCGTCCATTGCCCAGAGTGCCGTGTCACTTTGCATTAGTGATACAATGAATTGAATTTTTTGTCTTTCCGTCCATCCCCATGGAAAAATATTACGGAAACTTTTAATGGTATGCTTTTCACTGTTGAACAGTTGTAACTGCCTATGTTTAATAACATTATGCTCTTTATGGTACAGTGACTTACCACTGTCCATTCCCATCCTCATATCAGGTGGTGAACTGTAAGGTAATCCACACTGTAAATTTCTGTTGTCAACCAGTGGTACATGCGCATTAGTGCTCTGTGCATTGTTTATGTTTTTGCTCATTTCCAACCGAGGAACCTGATTGGCTGCTGGTCCACAACTGTCAGCTTGCTTTCCCAGTTCGGTTAGTCTCCGAGTGACATCTCTTTGTCAAATGGCTAACTCTGCTGGTACACGTGACTCTAGCTGAACTGATTCCGTTTAATTGTGACACCACCAGCGTCGGTTTTTGCACTCAGATCCATTGTCGCCTGTTCAGCAGCTGATTTTATGTTTACTTTGATCTTTGATGAGATTTCATGATCCTCTACAGATAGCCACTCATCATACTCTGTTTCAACCTGTAGTGCTTGGGCATCTAGATATTTGTCTACATTCTGACGTGCCTAAAGCTCTACATTTTTGACACGACTTGTCAAGTTTTGAACTTTGTCTCTAACACTAGTGTGAACTATTTGTAAATTTTACATCTCACTAGTTAAGTTTTGGACTAGATCTGGTATTTCTTTGCATTCACCACACATTTCCACAAATTCAGACTGTATGCTATTCAGTTTTTTCTCTAAAATTTGTTCTCTTTGTTCAAGTTTCCTATCGCACTCTTGTTCCCGCTCACTGAGCATTTAAAATAATCTTTGTTCTCTCTCCCGCTCTATTTGATCGAGTCGTTGCAAAACTTCTGCGAAGGGGTCAGCAGTAGGTGAACACACATTGAAATAACTCACTTGTAAACTTTAATGTACTATATTAATAACCACTAACCTTCATGGTAAAGTATACCTGCTTCCTATTACTAGAAACAAGCAAAGAGATAGGGAGAGAAGACAATCTAGGAGCATTCTTCTCCCTTATTAATTGCATAGATGTTATTACATTTAAGTAGTTTACTCCTTGATACTAAGATTAAATTTAATATTTACTATAAAACAGGATAATTTTACGCTGCCTATGTGGTCGGTGAAACACATAAGGTTCGTGTTTTTTTTTATGATACAATTGTCGTTGGGGCGGCGCAGTTTGATTCTCAGCCAGGTTGAGGATTTTCTCCACCTGAGGACTGGGTGTTTGTTTGTCCTCATTGTTTCATCAACATTAATGAAAGTGGTGAGATTGGACTGAGTAAAGACTGGGAATTTGTACGGATGCTAATAACCACGCAGTTCGCACCCCACGTACCAAACATCATTATCATCATCACAGCCGTCGCCTTCATGTTCACATCGCATTTTGTGACTCTTGTTCTTAATCTATTCAGTGCTCTCCATGTACTATAGTGTAGTTGCTGCCCTTGTGTGATTTCCTCTTTGGGGTGCAGGTTTGTATATTGCAGAGAGTTCAACAATAAAGATAGGTGGAAAATCACAGATCAGCTTTCTAGCGAATGGGTTGGAACTCTTTCGTGGTTATACGTTAAGTGCAATGGGGGTCAGTTTGTTGCTTTTTCCTCTTTGTTTCAGTGGCCAATTTGTTTCTGATATCTGCTATGGCCAGAAGTGGGTAAACTTTATGGACAAGTGTAGGCCTCAGGCATCAGGTGATATGATAATTAAATCGAAACCCTTAGCTGCTGACAGGAGTTGTTGAAATACATCAATGGGAGCAGCTGAAAATGTGTGCCCCGACCAGGACTCGAACCCGGAACACTACGAATGTAGGTTGTGGACAGTTGGGAATGTGGGTCTCACGGGAAGCGTGCATGGGATAACTCCCTGCAGTCACACTATCCTCTGTGCCCTCGGTGGCTCAGATGGATAGAGCGTCTGCCATGTAAGCAGGAGATCCCGGGTTTGAGTCCCAGTCAGGGCACACATTTTCAGTTATCCCCATTGATGTATTTCAACAACTCCTGTCAGCAGCTAAGGGTTTAGATTAAATTAACATTTGATTCTAGAGAAGCTGCATGGTCATCAATGGTATCTGTTCTTTCGGGAACAAATACCATCTTCATCATGTGATAATCCTGACAGTCTCATTTAAAGCCACGTCTACTTGTTTGGTGTGGCTAGAAGCCCTCCTCCATACTAGTTCCACATATTCTCTGGGTGCAAAACGGTCCCATTGCTGATGATCAAAGAACTTCAGGTTGTGCTCCCCATGTTGGACCAGTCACTATACATATAATATTGTTTCTTGCACATAATTTTTTTTCTTTTAGATAATTGCATTGGTTTTTAAATGTCAGTGTACAGTCTAGGGTGACTCTCAAGTATTTTTGCTTGGTGCAGTGTTGTAGTCTAACCCCTCTCCATTCAATTTCCAACTGTCTTGAGACTTCTCTGTTACGCAGTTGGAATGAGCATACTTGCATTTTTTCTGGATTAGGTCACGGGTGATTTTCTTCGTAGTAGTTTCCCAAAGTATACAAAGCCATCTTCAATTTTCTTTCCACCTCTTCAAATGTTCTTCCCTGAGCAGTAATGGCAGTGTCATCTGTATAAATGAATCTCTCTCTCTCTTTCTGGCTGGTGTGGCTGATCATTTGTGTACATATTGTACAAAGCAAGGGAAAGAAAACTGCCTTGTGGTAATATAATTGTTGTTTACTGCATCTACTTTTCTTCCTTTTGAGGGTTACGTAGAATTTTCAATTCTGCAACATGCCTCTTAACATGTAAATCAGTCAAATGTCCTCTATTATTCCATAGACCTTTGTGAGGAGTTGTTGGTGCTTTAGTGTACCATACGCAGCAGAAAGGTAAATAAAGATAACAGCAGTTATCAATTTCCTTTCAAAACCATCTTCAGTGTGTTGAGTCAGATTTAGTGTTTGACTAAAACATGCTTCCTCTGGTCCAAATCCAGCTTTTTCAGGGATAAGTTTTGTATCGATTTTGGTAGCTATTCTTGACAGAATCATCCTTTCATATAATTTATATGGCTGACAGGTTAAGGAAATAGGACGGAAATTTTCTGGCTCATTTGACTCTTTGCTTGGCTGTAGTAGTGTTATTACTTTTGCTTTCGTCCACAGTGCGGGAATCTGAAATGTTTCCAAACATTTGTTCATCATCCTCAGTAGCCATTCATTAGTTTCTGGACCATACTGCTCGATTTGTGAAGTTTGTATTTCATCAGGCTCTGCTGCTTTATTTTCTTTTAATGCTCACACTGCTCTTACCAGTTCTTCAAGTGAGAATGGGGGTTCTGCAGATTAGCACCCTCCTCCACTGTTTTGCTTGAGATTCAAACTAGTCACTTTCTGTCTGGTCTTTCCATTTGGTAGCAGTTGATGAGCAATCTGGTTCAGAGTGACGTTTGTACTTAATTGTGGGCTTGTAAGATCATTGCTAAGATTTTTTATCAGCTTCTGCACTCTTCGACTGTTCGGTTTCATGTCCAGATAAGATAGTAGTTTAGCCCATCTCTCCCTTCTTTGTTCAGCGATGTTTCAATGCAGTTCTACTCCCACTTCAGTTGTATTTGCTGAGAAATGGTCTGCATTCTACTTGCTATGATAGTTGCTCAAGAAGTGCTGAACTTGAGTCAAGGTTAGTTATAGGAATATGCCTCCTTGAGATTTATTTACAATTTTGACAAGTGTTTTGTACTTTCTTGGGTCTGCTTCTATATTTTCAACATCAATATTCAGTTCTCTGAAAGCATTCTAAAGCATTCTTTTGGCTTTCTTGAAATTGAAACAGCATTTGAAGGATACGCTTTCTACTCAGTCAACTTGAGAAACTGTACAAGATATAGGCCAATGTTGCATCCTGGGGAAAGGTTGTTCTGTTGTTTTTGCAACATGATGAGCAATGTTCTCAGTGATGAAGATGTTATCAGAATTATACCATCTGTGCCATCTGCCACTGTTAAATGATGGTCTTAGTTTAGAATCAAAAATATGTTTCAGTCCATCACTTTCTTCCCAGCTGCTTAGTTCTTCCCCATTTTTATGAGTTGAATTATATGCCCAGTCAACACTTTGACAGTTAAAATCCCCCAATACAATCTTGATGTTTTTGCCATGAAATTTATTTGAGTTACGGAAGGAAAAGCAGTATTAGGTGTTTTGTACACTGATGTAATAGTACACAACTGTAACTCAATTTTTACTAATATCTTGTTATGAGGGCATTCTAATACCATCTTCATGCCTTCAGTTCTTGGACTTGGTCATTTACTTCTTCATGTGTTTCTTGCAATGCTGAACTGTGCCATGAATGTTGTTTGCTGATTTCTGATAGTTAGACTCCGTTCTCTTTTGACAGTCCTTCAATATTTAATGAAGTTGATACAATTTTTGGTCTTGAAGAGCTCTAATTAAATGTGTTTGCCATTTTTCTCAAGTGTTTTTCAGCAGCAGAAGGATTAGCCATTGACACTAGTTCAGTGTTTTCAGGGTATGTTCACTCTACAGCAATCATTCATGGGGGCTCCTTCCATGCACCCCAGTTCAGATATGGTGAAGTGTTGCAGATACTAAATGGCATACCTCTGGACTCAGAGGTCACATTTTATGAAAGCAGCCTTTTTCTTGTCAGCCTCATCACCCTGTTTCTGCTAGCTTCCCATGTGCGTGTCCATAGTTCGGATAGTCCAAGATGTCATCAATATGTGGCAGTTTGCATACATCCTTTTTGGTAAGTTTGTTCAGCCACTGGAAATCAATGCAGGAATCCCATATGCTGTCTTCCTTTTTCAAGAGGATCACAGGAAAGAAACAAGAACTCTGTGATGGCCAAACGATGTCGTCTTCCAGCATCTGTTTCCCTTTCTTCTGAATGGTCCATCATTCAGCTGTAACTACTATGTATAAACATTGACTGACGAGAGAATGGGTCCTCGTGCCAATATGGTACTTTATATTGGGTTGTCTGATCTACCTTGTTTCTGCTCAGGACATGGATGTATCCAAAAACTCACAGGCACCAAACAACATAGTTCATTCCTCTAGTGGGTAGTTGGTAGTGGAAGTGTAGCGTAATTTCCATCAGTGGCTCCAAACTGCCTTCCTGGAAAACTGCCCACATGCACATAACTTTAGAAATGAGTAGTGGCTGTCCATGGCAGTTGGTGAACCAGAACTCTGCTTGTTCATTTATAATGGTTATGATTATTGCTGGGCATATCAATTTCTTTTGTGCTGTACTAAAGTTTCTCAGCTGAAATCAATGTCTGTACAGCTGATTACAACTTGTCTTGTTAATAACTGTGGGATAAGTGCACCTTAGATTGTTGTTATCTGATCCTGTTGGTGTAGCTTTGTCAGTCTAGAGCTCCAATCTTTGAGCTTGTGATGCCTGATAGAAGTTTCATTTCTGGATGACATTATGCCCATCTTCTGGTAAAACAACAGACTCAAAGGGCTGTGTACTATCATTGATTATTATTTTCACAACATACAGATTTTTATCAGGTGGACATTTAGCGTTTGCAACCTTCAGCACAGTGGCCTCTGAGCCTCAGAACAGTCTTCTTCAACTAGTGACCATAAGTATTAAACATCTCAGAAGATGATTGGTTATCAATGACAGCATCAGTGTCATTTCCCAACATCTTGGCAACTGTCATCTGAAATATTTGTATCGATAGTGACCTAACCTTCATAGATGCTTGCCTCATTTATTTTTCCTGCAGGGTAAGAAACCAGACTCTCTGTCCAAGTAGTTCAATGGTTAACACACTAGACTCACATTGGAGATGTCAACAGTTCAAATCCCCTCCAGGCGTCCAGAGTTACATGTTATCTGATTTCCCTAAATCGCTTAAGACAGATATGTCAAGATGGTTCCTTTGAAAGGGCACAGCCAATTCCCATCCCCATCCTTCCTTAATCCAAGCTTGTGCTCCATCTGTAATGACCTCATTGTTAACAGGATGTTAAACACTTATTTTCCTTTTTTTATGTAGAATCTCTGTGTGGTGAAGGGGAATGACTTCAATGCTCATTAGAATGACCTTAACAATGATATTGTGAGGGCCTTATCCCATAGGTTGGCTGTAGTTGTCTACATTTGCCTGGCTTTGATAGAATTAGCCTGTTGTACAACATCTTACTGTGTAATAGTCTTGGAACAATCTTCTTCTTTCTGTACTGCAGTGTTCGATGTATCCTGGACATCTACAGTGGGAACAAATTGGCATGTTGTGCTCTGTTCCTTAAATGTCTGTTTTTGTGGTGAGAAGTTGGTTGTGTCTGTATTGTCAAGGACCTCGGATGTGCTGTGATGGTTGTGGTATAAATCTGGGGTATCCAACTTCATTGTGCAAGGTTGCTTCATTACTTTGCCTTGTAGGGATATGTAATAATGATAGAACTAACCCCTTTTTCCTGATTTTATATTCAGAGACCAATGGCGATGGGATAAGGACGATGGTAGCAGGCTCCGAGTGAGGCTGGAAGCTACTAGTCTGGACTTGCACACTGGCGGCAGGTGTGTGATGGTCGCCTTCCTGAGAACCCGTGTGACTACTCGGGAATCCGGTCCTGCATCTGCGACTGGGCAGGCCTATTTAGGATGACCGCTGCCCACCCTGAATGGGGAAGGCCCTAGAAAATGTGGGCTAAACATCGGAAGTCACACTTGAACCGGGCTGGGAATCCGCACCCAGTAGGTCACTCCTTATACTGCGGACGTAAACAAAAGAAGAAAGAAATGATTATGACAATAGGGACATGGAATGTCAGGACCCTCCTGGACGTGAACAATTACAGACCAGAGAGAAGAACCGCTCTTATCACCCAAGAACTAGCCCGTCTAGATATAGACATAGCTGCCTTGAGTGAGACAAGACTCTCAGGTGAGGGACACATTAGTGAGGTACGTTCAGGGTACACCATCTTCTGGAAGGGAAAGGATGCAGGAGAACCACGCATCCATGGTGCAGGATTTGCCGTAAAAACGAAAATAGTGAAAGATCTTCGACTTACACCTGTCTCAATTAATGAAAGACTGATGACTCTTAGAGTACCCATTGGTTCAGACAGATTCATCACCTTCGTCTCTGCATATGCTCCTACTTTAGACAGTGATGAAGACACAAAGAATCAGTTCTACCACCAACTGAACAGTACTCTCTCTAAAATACCCATTCAAGATAAATTAATTTTACTTGGTGATTTCAATGCCAGAGTGGGAAGGGACAACCGTTTTTGGAGAGATGTCATGGGTAAACAAGGGGTGGGAAACTGCAATGCAAATGGGTTGTTACTTCTTGGTCTATGTGCTGAGCACGAGCTTTTCATCTCCAATACCCAATTCCGTTTGCGTAACCGCTATAAGACCACATGGATGCACCCACGCTCCAAACATTGGCATCTTATAGACTACGTTATTACGCGACAGCGTGACAAGAAAGACATTCTCATCACAAAAGCAGCACTAAACATCGATGAGTGCTGGACGGACTATAGACTTTTAGTCAGCCGTTTGAGAGTACCAAAGTATCGCAAGCCACGATCCCACTTTTCAAACCCACCACGCAGAAAATTCAACATAAGCAACCTGAACAACAAAAACGTTCGCTCACACTTCCAAGACATACTGTCTGAACAACTTAACAAAGCTCCAGCAACCACAGATGACGTCGAACAAGAATGGACCACATTAAAGAACATCATCAAAGAAACTGCTGAGAATGTTGTTGGTTGTAGTGCACAGAAAAGAAGTGTCTGGTTTGATGACAACCACGGAGAAATCCGAGCCATCATCAATGCAAAGCGGGACGCTTACCTATCCCTTGCTCAAGATCCATCCTGCGCAGAAAAGAAAGCACACTTTCAAGAACTCAAGCAGAAATGTCAAAGTGAAATACGAGTAATCAAGAACAAATGGTGGCAACAGAAAACCACAGAACTCCAAAATCTTTCTGATGCAAGGAACCTGCGTGGCTTTTACGCTGGTATTAAAGAGCTGTATGGACCTATCCGCTCCTCATCAGGAGCACTGAAAGCTGCTGACAACTCCACCATTCTTACTGAAAGTCAGGACATATTAAATCGTTGGAAAGAGCACTTCAGCTCACTGTTAAGCAGCCCTTCTACTGCCGCTGGAGATTTTCTCAAAAATGTCCCACAGCACCCTCCAAAACCCTGGCTGGCTGATCTTCCAACTTTTCAAGAATTTTGCAAGGCACTCAAGAGTGTGAAACCTGGGAAGGCTCCTGGACCTGACAGCATCCCGATGGAGCTTATTGAGGGTGGCGGCTTGCCTCTAAAAACTAGACTCTTCTCACTTATTATATTAATGTGGGAAACCTGCAAGGTACCAGCTGACTTGAAGAACTCCACAATTGTCACCATCTTCAAAAAGGGCGACAGAAGCGTCTGTGGTAACTACCGGGGAATATCTCTACTCTCTGTCACTGGAAAATTTTTTGCAAGAATCCTTTTAAATCGCCTCCAGACACTTTCAGAGACTATACTACCTGAGTCTCAATACGGGTTTCGACCTTCAAGAGGGACAATTGACATGATCTTCTGTGCACGACAACTACAGGAGAAGTGCAGAGAACAGCAAAAGCCTTAACTACTTGTTTTCTACGATCTAGAAAAGGCCTTTGCTACAGTTCCCAGAGAAGCCATGTGGATGGTCTTAAAACGCTTCGGCTGCCCTGAACATTTTGTTGACCTGATTGAAGCTCTCCACGTTGATATGACTGGACAGGTCCTCTGCCAGAATGAAATGACTGGTGAATTCCCAATAACAAGTGGGCTTAAACAAGGATGCGTTCTTGCACCAACATTATTTGCATTGTATCTGGCAGCTATGCTTTACGAGACAACCGTAAACAATGCAGGAATAGAACTAAAGTACGGGTTTGATGGAGGATTATTCAACCAGTCCAGACTCCATTTAAAAAGGTTCACCAGTACCACTCGTGTGACAGAGCTGCAGTATGCTGATGACAATGCCTCTCCAGCTCATTCACCTGCAGAGTTGCAGCTGTCAGTTGATTCCTTCAGCAGGGCGTACGAACAATTTGGTCTCTCCATCAATATTCCAAAGACAAAGGTGATGGCGCAGCCAACGCCTGGCTCCTCCGTTCCTGACTTCAGCATATCCATCTATTATACACCCTTGGAACAAGTGGACCATTTCCTCTACCTGGGAAGCATACTGTCATCCAACTGCTCATCTGGAAATGATGTGGAGAATAGATTACGTGCTGCACATGTAGCATTTGGTCGTCTTACAAAGCGTGTCTTCCTGAATAAAGACCTAACACTGTACACCAAACTGATGGTGTACAAAGCTGTAGTCATTTCCACCCTGCTATATGGTTGCAAAACCTGGACGTTATATCGCTGCGATCTGAAGAAACTAGAACGCTTCAACCAACAGAAGCTAAGATATATCATGAACCTGAAATGGGATGACTTCATATCCAACACGGCTGTTCTAGAGAAAGCAAAAATGCATAGCATGGAAGCTCTTATCATTGGGCATCAACTCAGATGGGTCGGACATGTCCAGCGGATGAAAAATGACAGACTTCCACGCCAAATGCTGTACAGCGAAGTGAGCACAGGTAAAAGGCCAGGAGGTGCCCCTCTCAAATGTTATAAGGATCAGTACAAGAAAAATCTGAAAAACTTGAACATCGATCCGAGTAACTGGCCCACAATAGCAGAAGACCGAAGTCGCTGGCGCTCAGTTACCTCAAATGCTCTTCAAAACTTTGAGCTGGAACGTCGAAGAATGGAGAATGACAAACGCCAGAGACGTAAACTCCTCCAGGCTCAGCCACGTCCTCCACCTTCCATCAGCTGTAATGTCTGTGGCCGCCTGTTCCACGCTAGGATTGGATTGCTAAGCCATCAACGACACTTCCACGCCTGAACCATGACAGAGGAAATCTCAGGAGAGAAATGAAAACTCGGATACGAGTATCAGCCGACGATGACGACGATGATTCAGAGATGCTGCTTTGACCCATTTTGGTTCAAGATTAAGATATCATAAACCCTCGTATTTCTTTTTGATATTTTCCATTTTAGCAATATGAGATCCCGGTGGTCTTAATGAATGTCACTGGTATGATATATGAAAGTTGTTGAATATCTTTTGGCATACTATTGTCTGCTGCACTGTCTCAATGAGCTGGCACCACTTGATGATCTCCTCTGTTGTGGTAACACCCTTCAACAAAAGGTTCACTTCGTAGACATCCTCTGTGACATACTTTGTTAAGTGTTAAACATTGACAGCTTCCCTCATGTTCGTGTTCACTGTTTGCCGAGGCCAAAACATATAGAAATGACTTTGTCATCTTCCATGGTGTTGGGCTCTGTTTGTCAGTTGTACTTCAGCTATGTGAACATGCCTTTGGTTGTCATTAAATAATTTCTTAATTTCTACTCAAATTTGTGTCAGCAACTTGAACTTTCCTTGTTGACAAGCTGCTGCTAGTCTGTGGCATTCATATGCAGGTGTTGGACAGAAATATGGAAACACCAAAATCACAACAAATTACCATGCCCAATACAGTGTAGAAAACCGCTGGCATTCAAAACAGCTTCCATTCATTTTGGAATGGATAAAAACAGGTCCCGTATGGTTTTCAAGGGAATATTATACCAGTCTTCCTGCAAAATAGTGGCAACTTCAGGTAAAGATGATAAAGATGGATAGTGTTCTTCTGTACAAAGTAGACCACAAAGGCTGAATAATATTGAGTGAGATCTAGTGACTTTGGTGACCAGGGGAACTACAGTAATTCCTCCTCATGCTCACAAAACCAGTCCTGGACAATGCAAGCAGTGTTAACAGGTGCCCTGTCTTCTTGAAACACGGCATCACCAGTGAGCAACAAATATCATACCATGGGATGGACCTAGTCAGCCAATATGATCACATAATTCTTGGCAGAATTGTGACCTTGCAAAGTAGTCATGGGGCCCATGGAATACCATGAAACAGCTGCCCAAATCAACACCAAACTTCTGCCATGTTACACCCTTGGGACAAAAACTTGTCCTAAAGTTGAAAACAGTGCGAAACAAAGCTCACCTGACCAAATGACACTCTTTCATTGCTTCATAGTCCATGTTTTATGACTTCAGCATCATGTTTTCCTGTCACGGGTATTTGCATCACTGATGTGTGCTTTTGGAACTCCAGTTTGCCCTGCAGTTCCCAGCTAATGGAGCTACCTTCATGTTGTTTTGTTGCTGACAGGGTTTGCGCAAGTGCCGCATTCAATTCTGCAGTGACTTAGTGGATGAGGTTTTTTGCTTTCCCTGTATGTGTTACAGATCTTTGACATAGTGCCTCTTGAAACACCAAACTCTTTAGCTACCTAGGTTACAGAAGCACTCACCACCATACAATCTCCAAAATTTGTACACATCTGAATTCACATAGCTCCAACATAATACACTCACAACAATACAGAACATAGTTCCGATCATGACTGATACTTGCAACATATTGAGGGCACTGTACATGTGCCATTCATGGTCAGATACTGACCACCACCTGCAGGCTGTGCTAGCATCTGCATTTAGGTTCAAGCCTGTATCTCTCATAGTGTTTCCAAATTTTTATTCAACCCTGTACAAGTAGACATTGTCAAGATACACCACGTCATCCGACCAAATGTATTTAGTGGCACAATCAAATCTGTGTCACTGTTTCATCAGGTTCTAGCCAGCATCTCCAAAAAACACTACTGGATGCATGCTATTTCTCTCACTCATTGATACTTTTGTATTCATGAGTACTTTGACAATGAGGGCCATAGGAAGTACTCAGGTTCCTGCCCTTTTAAGCAACAGTTTTTGTGTAATTTTATTGGAGTCACAGCTATGTAATTATCTGAGATACTCTGTCTCTTCACCAAACTATATCACATAACATCTAGGACCAAGTACTAGCTATGAGAGCATCATCATCAACAAGAACAAACAAAGTGAAAGTACATTTATTGAGCTTATACAAAAAGGGCATATGTAGCTGAGCTGTCTGTCTCAGCAGAGTGTCATCTCATTCAAACATACATAGAAAATTCTTCCAGAGATTTTTAATGTTTCATGATAAATAATTGCATGAGACAGGAAACAAACTGGTGATGCGCACATCACTGGCCATTGGCTCTAACCTAAACACCACTGCGGACGATGCACAGCATGCTGTAATATTCTAGAAAATCGTACTATGAATGCATATCACATACGCTAACCTACTCTGAAATCTCAACTGTTCTTTCCCCACTGTGTTGCAACACTCTTACCTAATCGGGCAAATCCTCTTCTGTGTGCCTCTAGCCACATCTGCTTCATTATTATTATTATTCCTGTTGTCAAGCTCCACTTGTGGTCCACACGTGTCTCTCTCTCTCTCTCTCTCTCTCTAATCAAAACACCTTCACTTCTCAGTCCCACTCCTCATCCATACTGTTACCAGTTAACCTAGCCTGCTTTTCTTTTTGTACACTCACCTGTTTCATTGTTACTTTCACCGTTGCATCTACACCTGTTTCCTCTGACTTGCAACACTTTGTTTCATCTTTCACATTCTGTTGCCATTTCTCTCCTTCTGTTTATGTGCATTAATCTCATGCCTTGTCAGTTTCCCTTTACAACTCTTCCTTTTCAATTTTTTTATATTCTTTTTTCTATCATATGTATCATTGTCAAGGGAAATGCACTTAAATTTCTTCCGTAATCTTGGTCAGAGTCTTCGCGTATAAAATTAACAATAATATTATTATATATTCTTCGTATAGTGATTGTTGTGAATTTTGTCACTGTATCTGATCTGTCTCATTATAATAACTTGTTTAAATCATTGTTTTTGCCACAAAATTCTCCATGTTTGATTATGGTACTCTCATTTCCTCTGAGTGTATTTCTTTTCTTATTTTGAAGACTGTCCATGATCGCGAATGAAAGTGACCTGCTTGCACCCTTCCCTACCTTCCTTTTGTTTGTTCACCAGTGAAAATTAATGACAGTCCCAAAAGCTGAAAAAAGTCCATTGTCTTTTAATTGGCATTTCTTTCCCTTAATACATATGTTTTGGAGGTGTTTTATATAATTGTGTTATGGTATTTTACCTTTTCTATTATAATCTGCTGAAAGTAGCGTCTTTCCGCTGTCCACCTAACCTTCGTAACCTCTTAGTTCATCCCTATGAAATCCCCAAACCACCTTCCCTACCCTCTGGCTCCTACCCTTGTAACCGCCCCCCGTGTAAAACCCGTCCCATGCACTCTCCCACCACCACCTACGCCAGTCCTGTAACCCGGAAGGTGTACACAATCAAAGGCAGAGCCACGTGTGAAAGCACCCACGTGATTTACCAACTGACCTGCCTACACTGTGAAGCTTTCTATGTGGGAACGACCAGCAACAAACTGTCCATTCGCATGAATGGACACAGCCAGACAGTGTTTGTTGGTAATGAGAATCACCCTGTGGCTAAACATGCCTTGGTGCACGGCCAGCACATCTTGGCACAGTGTTACACCGTCCGAGTTATCTGGATACTTCCCACTAACACCAACCTGTCAGAACTCTGGAGATGGGAACTTGCCCTTCAGTATATCCTCTCTTCTCGTTATCCGCCAGGCCTCAACCTCCGCTAATTTCAAGTTGCCGCCACTCATACCTCACCTGTCTTTCAACAACATCTTTGCCTCGTTACTTCCGCCTCAACTGACATCTCTGCCCAAACTCTTTGCCTTTACAAATGTCTGCTTGTGTCTGTGTATGTGCGGATGGATATGTGTGTGTGTGCGAGTGTATACCTGTCCTTTTTTCCCCCTAAGGCAAGTCTTTCCGCTCCTGGGATTGGAATCACTCCTTACCCTCTCCCTTAAAACCCATATCCTTTCGTCTTTCCCTCTCCTTCCCTCTTTCCTGATGAAGCAACCGTTTGTTGCGAAAGCTTGAATTTTGTGTGTATGTTTGTATTTGTTTGTGTGTCTATCGACCTGCCAGCGCTTTTGTTTGGTAAGTCTCGTCGTCTTTGTTTTTAGATATATTTTTCCCATGTGGAATGTTTCCCTCTATTATATTCTTATCAATAATAAATCTCAATTAGAACATGGATATCTTTTTAATGTGGTTTCATGAAACAGCACAGCTAATTACTGTAAGAAAGAAACAAAAACAATTAATTGTTTCAGATTTATTTAAATAGGCAAAATTTAAATTACTTTAATTTCATATTTTCAACAATATAAAGAGAATGACAGGAAAAGTAAGTTATTCATTTTCACTTGTCGTATTTCCTATGCTTTCCCATGTTTTACACTTTCCTGCATTTTACACTTTTTTGGATCAGTCAGCTGAAAAGTGTAAAAAAGGCATTTTACTGTACGTGTCATACAAAGATGTATTTTTACTGGTACATTCAGTGGTATATGTGAATACTGTCTGCAAAATGTGTCACAAATACAGGTACCAGTGAAGATGTATAAATTAAAACGTTGTGCCTCATGTGGCAGTTTTACTACATGAACTGCTAAAATGTAATAGACTTTCATTTCCTTTCATTATTTTGTGGGGTTTTGTCAGTGAGGAAAAGTTTCTTAAAGTTTTGAAATTATGTGTAAACTTTGTTTCAAGACATTAAGTGCTCTCATCTTTAATACTGGATGAATAAACTATGGATATTAATTCATCGGTGGTCTACATTGCTTGTTCACCCCCACCCCTTTGATAGGTAGGTGGTTCTTACCCTCACAGTGATTATCTCCAGACAGTAAGTGATATGTGTACCAAGTTTGGTTGAAATCCCTCCAGTGGTTTAGGAGGAGATGTGGACATTACATACACACACACACACACACACACACACACACACACACACACACACGTTCATATGTACATCCACTTTTATACTATGTATTTATATAATTACCTCAGCTACTCATATTTGGTGCAGACAGTCTAAGCATTGCTTGTATTTCATTACACCTCTGGTTATTATGATACCTAACTGTTACAGCTTCTGCACAGCCTGTTGGATCTGCCAGTTCTTGCTGCAAGCTTGTTACTGCATCAGGTACCTGCTGTATTGCCCACAGAACAGAGCAGTAATAGTTGCTGGGCAAGTCTTGTGGTTGATGTACGATCTGCAGCTTTCCGATCTACCTTTAGTTATCTCTTAAGACAACAGAGCCAGAAAGGTCAACTCCCTGGAAGGTACATTTTCATTTAGCATATCCACTTTAGTTTATTGCAGTACAATACAATTTTACACATAACTTTTAATTTTTGGGCATGTTATGCACGGATTTATATTTTACATTTTTCTTGTTTGTCAAAGATGTGGTTAACGAGGAAACCACTGTGATGTAGAACATAATTTAGAAACTCTTCTCCATAATTGTACAGAGTATTTCAGAACTGCCTAATCAATCTGCATTTTAAATCCATTCCTGTCATGCTCTCAAGGTGTCATACCATTTCTGTAATTTTTTTACACAAAAATATGTTGTTAAAATGGTTTAAATGCACCAGATGTATCAATGATGAAATGAAATGATATGATATGTTGGCCTTGCAATTCCTCAAATCCATTCTCCCAGTCGTATGACTTCTACATAGTGGTTTTTAGAAATTGTGAATGGGACCATCAGTGACAATAAAGTGGGATTCAGGCCTTGAGGCACACTCATATAGTCTAATGGTTAAGGCAAGTGCTCATGGTAACCAGGAAACCTAGCTTTGTGTCCAGGTCTGGCACAGATTGACAGTTGTCATGACATGTGTAAATGTTTTGTTAACATCGTTCCTTCCTAACACTAATCTTACTCGTGGTTTTGCCTTTCTATAAATTATTCAAGGATTCCATCCATGTTACGTGGTTAATAATCTGCAAACTTTCAGCTGAAACAATTTCTATCTTTCTCAAGAATGATTATTATGTACATTGCCTGACCAAAAGAAGTGAAGCACCCATAAGAAATTGTCTAATGCCAGTGTTACTTCGTACGTGTACACATTATCGGCAGGTGTGAAAATGATTTAGCGTCTCAGTTCTCCATGACAGGCAGAATGGCCATCAGAGTTACCAGGCCTGGTATGCTATATTAGAGGTGTGGGCAACATTAGATTTTGAAAAGAAAACAGAGATGCCCTGTACTCAGGTGAAACACTGTTATCAGCACCTGACAGAGTCTCAAAAGGGCTTCATTTTAGTTTCCATTTGGCCATTGGGTTGAATCGTGCAATATCCAGATTTGTGGAGCATTCAGATGTAACAGTGACCTAATGTTGCATTGCAAGAAAACATGAGGGCAGGCATACTCGTCGTAAGCATTCCAGTTGACCCTGTGTGACCACCACAATGGAGAATCGCCATATTGTGCACCAAGAATAGTTCATCACATCTTTATCTCACATCCGAGAACAAGTATGAGAGTCCCTGCAACATTCTGTGTCATCCTACACCATTGGTTGTTGACTGAGAGCAGAATGGCTAGGGAATTACATTCCTATGTGTGGAGTGCCATTAAGACCACAACATAAACAGTTGCATTTGGGGTGGTTTTGTGACAGGGAAGCATGGGCTGCTGATGAATGGTGTCACACTTATGTTTAGCAATGAACCACAGTTCTGCATTACTATGGATTACAATTGCTGACGAGCGTGGTGGCAACCTGGGTAGAAGTCCCATTCTTCCAAAGTTTTGGAGATGCACAGTGGTGGTACTCTTAGTGTCATGATTAGGGACCTGTTGGGTATGTTTTCAGGTCCTGGTTGGTAGTGTTTGAGGAAATTCTGATATCACAATGGTACATCAAGGACATCCTACATCATCATGTGTTAGCTCTCACATGGCAGTGTTGTGGTACCATTTTTCAACAGAACAGTGCTTGTCCACATATGGCACATGTTTCTGTGAACTGTCTGCATGATGTTGGAGTATTCCTGTGACCTGCAAGGTTCCCAGATCTGTCCCATATAGAACATGTGTTCGACCAGCTTCAACATCAACTCATTCCCATTGCCAGTATCCAGAATATCAATGACCATTTACAACAGTTGTGGGCCAGCTTGCCTCAGTTTTGTAATAACAGAAATAACTTGACATATTTTTTCAATCTATGAAGTTTCATTTTGTTTCCTCCTCCTCCACTTCTGGGTGCTTCAGTTTTTCTTGTCATGCAATATAATTTATCTGCTGCCCTTAATGTACATGTTGGGTTAGCTATTAGAAAGTCACTATTGGCTAACCTTTATAGTGTTTCTCTTTGCATTCACACTGTAGCATTTAGCTGCCTGCCCCCACCCCTTCCACCTTTTCATATATTGATGTGTTAAATGAATTTTAAACAAAGCTAAGTAGCACATGGCTAATTATCAGCAACCAGTAGAGATGCCCACATTCTTGGCCTGTGACTTGGCCAATGTTGTTACGTTAAGCAAATAAGTGTCATCAAAAATAGTCTATTAAGTCCCAGTGTTAAATACACCAGTATCGGTAAGATAATGAGGTTGTTGCTAGACCTGTCTCTGTAGTACAAGTGTCACTGGAAAGTCCATTTGCAATTTGTACAACAAAACCCCAGATGAAAAACCATACAAAATGTGCAAGATAATTATAAAATTACTTGTTTCCAAAATAAACATAAGGAGCACAGTGGCATTAATGCACTTCTTTCCTATACAGTTTAATGCAGTTATAAATATGGATCATATTGTCCAAGAAGCAAAAGTTCAGATGCTGGTGAAGAAAGTCACTCATAAAAAATGTTGCAAGACATAACAAGAATAATAATGAGAACATTTTCAGAAGTATTCAAAAATCAGTCTCCGAGGGAAGCTCTGCAAAGACCGCCTATGTGCCGTTGGTTATTATTAAACTGATGATGTTCCGAGTGCTACAGGGTGCCAAAAAACGAAGGGCAAAGTGATGATGTATCCTATCTTCGAGCTTCGTTGGTGCACATTCTGATTCTTGTAAGGGTACCTATGTAAAATGTGCCATAAAATATTTGAAACTGTTGATCAGGGGACAGACAATTCCCTTGGCATTGCTTGAGCAGTGGCTGCAGAGTTTGAGACGTGCTGCACAGTCAGCTACAGCTACAGAAAGTTTATCATCAGATGCCATAGGAATGGACTGCCTCCCTCTCTCTGCTGCACCACGTAATTCCACCTGTTTCTTCAAACTTCTTTATCATATTCTTTAGCTCGTTTATAGATGTGATGCCTCTTCACAGCTGTTTCTGTCAGTGATATTCCCACAGTGTAGCACTGCTATTGCTGCCATTCTGATAAAACAGCTTTACTAGCTGTGCATGCTCTTTCTTCCCAATAGCCATCACATTTCATGCAAAAAACTTCAACCTTCTTAACCCCAGACACCAACAGTCCTTACAGAAGAAGTCAATATTCTTTGCCAAGTCACAAACAGCATGCTAATGTCAAAACAGGAAACATTTCACACTGTGACCGCTTACAGCATCATATTTTCACCTAGAGACGGAAAGTGGAACTGTTATTTTTTCAGTATACTCCACAAGCGCACCAATTAATGAACGTACCTACGATGTTTCAGCACCCTGTGATGTATACAGCCCACATTACATCACTAGGAACACCATCAGTTTAATTATAACTACTGTATGCTATGCATGAGATACACCATATTTATGTCATCCCTGTAACACAGGGTGAATTCAATTGGAATTTCAGAGTTTGCTTTTAATTGTCCTGTGAGTTGGAGCATGCATCATATGGCACACTTGTACCATTTGTTCAGTCAGCCAAAGTCTTTATATTTCATTGAAAGTGAATTTTAATTCTGAAATAGTTTGTTCATCCATAAATGTTCCTGTCAAATGATGTAGGTAGTGGTACTGGAAATGATGATGTATTGCTCAGTTTTTGGAATGCAATTTGTACAATTACATACAGTCAGTTAATAAACAAAATGTGCACTTACAGAATATTGAAGTGGTGATGAACCTTGACTGAGGCAGAAATCTATGTTTCATCCTCAGTGAAAGACCTAAAAAAATCAAATCACCACTGCACATACCTCAACAAAATATGATAAAACCCTTACGTAATGCTTCATTGTGGCAGATGCTGGTTTTCCTTGGAATGGTAATAGAAGATAAGTTTTCTGTCATGTTCATAATGTTAATGTACTATGTTCTTGTTAATAAACAAATCACTCTCCTGACTGATGAGAGTTACATAAGATACACATAGCAATACGGAGAATAAAGAGTTCTTACCTCTGATCATTTTTATTTACATCTTGTCTTTATGTTATGTTCAAATTAAGATTTTCACATGGCAGATAAGTAATAAAACTTTATATTTACCTTATTTTTCCATAATGTGATAAGTTAATTATAATGATTAGCCTGTAACATGCAGCATGTAGTCATCCATTATCAAATTAATTACATAATTCTGCCATTATGAAATAAAGTTTTATTTCTGTATCCAAAGGTTAGGTGCATACATCGATCTGCTTGGAGAACTGGCAACACAGTCTCTTGTTATAACCTGCAGTCAGATTGTGCCACTTCTGTTAGACAAGTTTTTCTCGGCCCTCATGCTTCAAGGTGATGCTGATGCTGCAGCTGATGTTTTATGTGCTCTTCTTACCAGACTAACACTTCTATTCAAAGTTCCTGGATACACCGATTCAGTTCATAAGTAAGTTCAAAGTGCAGTCAGTGAAATATACCTTATAATGTTGTCATGCATTACACACACGAAAAACTTATTAAATTTAAGTATCTTGTAAAATTTCTGTTGTTCCATTATCTACTTTTGTGACACGATTCTACAGCGGTTTTTCTTTAGAGATACAGTTGAAGAATAATTTACCTACATGTTAGCAGAATATCTGTAATGTATTTATATATTTTCCGTACAGTAACACAGGATTTGTTTTTTAATGTGGACGTATTTTACACTTTTCATCATATCTTTACCTTTACAAACAATAAAAAAGTTATGTATTTTGATTACTGGTACTTACATATACCATTGGTACAAATGAAAGTCTTTTACTCCTCTGAAGGGAATTCCTTAATACTAGAAAAACATTTATTGGTAAGAAACTCCTGCAGTTCCATTTCAAAGCAGCTTCTACTTGAGCTTTTTAAATTCTCTTTATATGTGTTGTAAAATCTGTTTCCCGTGTAATAGGGGCTGTTGTCTCCACATTCTGGGTTGTATGTTTCCAGATGATAATCGCTTGTCTACAAGTGTTCTAAATGTGTAAATCTTTATTTAGACTACTGTACTGCTTTTATTGTTAAATTATTTGAAGACTTGTTCCCAAGAGAGATACCTGTTTAATGTTACTCAAAGGAAGACAGTTGTATCACCCAGTTTCATTTGTATTCCATCATTGACACAACATCATGTTGCCCACTGTCACGTTGTTGGTGTATGTGGGAGTCCATTAAGCTTAATCAGTTATTTTTAATGCCAAGTAAGAAACCAGAGTAATTCAGGACCAGATTATTATTGCTGGGTGCACAGTTAATAACTGTTGTGTCATCTGCATGGTTAAGTACTTTGTTGTTGGGCACTATGGTATATCATTAACATCTGATATTAAGAATAGAGGCCACAGAACTGACCCTTAATGCACACTACACTTTGTTACAGCTCAACTGAACCTGCCACTCTGTATGTGACTTGTTCAATCTCATATCTGGCTTGTAGGTATGATTGTAACAGTCTTTTAGCTATTCCTCTGATACCACAAGTTTTCATTTTATCAAGCAGCAGGTCGTAAGATACTTTGTCAAATGCACACGATAGATCCAGGAAAAACATGCTGTCCTTTCCCTCTCATCTAATTTCATTAACATTGTATGCTCTGGATTGTATATGGCAGGTGATGCTGAGTAGCTTTTCCTAAAATCATTTTGCATTTCTTACAGCACTTCCTGTTTGAAAAGAAAGTTTTCTAAGATCAGTGCAATAATTTTTTTCTAATACTTTTACTTGAGATGAAAATAATTGGCCATTAGTTTTTGGCTTTGTTGTTACTATCTTTTTTAAGCAGTGTCTTGACTATTGTAAACTTTACTTCAGATTGAAACACACCTTCACTTAAACTTTCATTGAACAGGTTAACCAGAGCAAAAATTTGTGTGTGTTTGCATCTTCTTAATATAATGGAGGAATTTTATCTCATCCAACAGAGACCTTATTCTGCTTTATTGTCTCTATTTCTGTTGTATATGTTTCATAAATATAAACTGATTTCTGTACCTATAATGGCCTGTTTCCAATAACTAAGAGGAGGAAAAGGGGGTGATGTTGGCGGATAAATTATGGCCAATGAGAAATAATGCAGTCACTGACAGGAAGTATAAATACATTCTTATCAACAAAAAGCTGTGGCATTTGATGAGAGATGATTGGCTAACAGAGTGTGATTGCAAACAGCAAATACACAGAGCAAGGAAACTTAATTCCAATTAATTTATCCCCACTCAAAAACAAGAAACAGACATAATAAACAATCAGTAATAGGTGTATGTGTATGATGCAGTACAAAATCAAAGATTCTGTACTATGGCATAATGTGGAACTATTATTCCCTCACTCTACTGCATTTGGGCAACAATCTATAGAAATGTGCTTGATGTCTTGTAATTTTTAAACTTGAATCTGTAACAGACTCATACTTATGTTTACTCCCATTTACAAAAAGGAGCTATACAGAACTGACTGTATTCATAAATTATAAATATTCTACAACTCAAGCTACAAGGTACAGAAATTCTACTTCTGTAGAAGATAATGCTACAGTACTTTCTTTTTCTAGTGCCCATCTTACAATGTTACCAAATAATTTGGTATTATAACCAGAAGTTGATTTTATGATTGACCTATTGGCCCAATCACCATAAGCTACCACAGTTTCATCGTTGCTTTCATTTTTATAATGTACAGGTCTACTATAAATAAAATTATTCTTCATTTTTAAAGTTCTATATTTTCCAAAGTATTATATATACAAATTTGACTGATGCATGAATAGAAATGTGAACTCACCAGATTTGCAATTTACACTATACAGATATTGTATGATTGCTCCTCTGGCCACCACATAATGCCTGTCGAAGCTGTGATCAAGTTTATTCTATACTTTATATAGCAACATCCTACAGTGAGCACAGCAGTATTGATGTGTTCTTTGAACTATTCCAGTGTTCCTGGCAATGGGGGTATGTAAATATGGTCCTTAATGTACCAAAAGTAAAAAGTCACAATGTGTTAGATCAGGCAACCTGGGGCCAAGGAAGCAGTCACACCATCTTCGCCACCATGCCCAACCCAGCATTGGGGAAGTTCGCCATTTAGAGAGTGACAGACATCAATGCTCCAATGAGGGGTGTCTTGGTGGAAGATGAAATTCTCGGCATCAACAGTCAGTTGGGAAGACTGCCACAACTTCAACTCATCAAGGTAGGAGACATTTGTCACAGCCCTCCTGCAGAAGAAAAAAAATTCACCGCCACACCTTCATCTGTGACATTGCACAGAAAACATTAATTTTAAGTGAATATACCACAATTTCATGTGTATTTTCAGAGGCCCTTACTCTCACATTGTGATGATTAACCTTTCCAGATAAATGGGAGGTAGCTTCATCACTGAGTATCAGTTTGGGGCGAAACTCTTTCCTTGCTTTGTCATCATTTTGTCAACGCACCTCATTCATAATACCAAGAGGTGTACACAATGCTAAGTTCGTGAGTTTGTAGTTATATTCATAAATCAGTCATATTTGTGTATGTTATACATTGAAAAATATAGAACTTTGAAAATGAATGAATCATCTATAGTAGCCCTGTAATGTATGATATAATGTGTCTTTTGTGCTAATAGTATTCTATTTAAACCTTTCCTATATGCTTCCTTTGAATCACTCTGATAATGACTGAAATAATTAATGGCAAAGTGTAAATCAAGTCATGCTTTAGTCACATAAAGCAAACATCCTGCTAGTTCTCTACAATGCACTTTCTCATTCATTTTCATATTCTCAACTTCTTTGTAATTCAGTTACATGTGTGTGTTAGGCTTACATTCATTCATGCTGAAGCTCTGCATCAAATTTTCTGACTCATAACTATCCCATTCTCCCTTTTATCTACTTTAACTATCAAAAACAGTCTCCTAAATCTTTCATTTTAAATCTACTTGTTAATGTTAATTTGAATTCTTCACTTTTTGTTCTGTCATTTCCCAAAATGTTGATGTCATCAATGTTCAGCAAAACTGTACAACCACCTATCAGCAATACTTTAAACAAAGCCTAGATCATTAACAAACTTGTCAAATGTGAAATTCTAAGATCTTGAGGCCTGCTTTAGACCATAAAATGCTTTGTTTAGCTTACCTGCACTACCTGGTTCTACATTCACTACTACCTGGAAATTATATAAATTTAATCTTCTACATTTTTTTTTAAAGGAAAGCACTTTTTACATTTAGACAGTTTGTAACCAGTTTTTCGCAATTCAACTGCACATAATGTCCTCAGAATTGTCAGTCTTGCTACAGGAGCATATGTTTCATTATACTCGAACCCTTTTCTTTGAGAACAGTCATGAATGAGTAGCCTAGCTTTCTAATGACTACTGTTACTTAAATCATCATGTTTCAATTTAAAAACTCACTAAGTGTCAATAGCCCTCTTTTTTTCAGATAGGTCACAAATGTCCAGGTCTTAATTTCATTAACCTCTTCTACTACTGTGTGAAATCTGTGTTCTTTGTCTGTTCTGTTGAAAATGTCACTGAAATTCTCAGGTACATTGTTGATCTAACACTGAATAGTCTTTCCTCCATGGCGGGCATTTTCTCTCTCTTTCCCAAGTCTATGGCCTTCAGGAGATTTAACTCCTTCAGTTATTTTTGGCTGACATGAAATCATCTCGGTAGTCGATTTTATCTTCATCAATGATAATTACAACATTTCTGTCTCTTTTCAAGAGAAGCGGTTCTCATTATTACGATCAAAATTATTTTAATCATACTTGACATCCCTTCCAAGAATGATGCATCTCTTTTCTGGGCACCAAAGCAATATTGAACCATTAAGCATATCTTTATTCTGGCACCAAATTTTCTTGCAATCAGTTCTCCAAGAAACTATAAGTATACCACACAACCAAACACTTCCAGTTTCTGCAGTTTCAGCATTTCACCATACCACATAAGGTGCTGGAACTTCCAGTCGATGGTGTTCTGGTTATCAGCTAAACAACAGTCAGTACTGCTTCTGGCTGAAATGATTTTCTGAATTTACTGTTCAAAAGCTTGCAGTGAGCTTGGTTTGTAATGTATTTATCATGTATTCCATTTTGTTGTGTGTATTCCTTAGTAAATTAATATTGAATTCCCTTTTCTTTAAAAAGAGCTATTCATTTCATTGGACAACTATTCACCTTCATCATCATAGTGAAATCTACTTATCCTCTAATTGAAATGAACTGTTGCCATTGCTTCATACTGTTTTAAATATTCTAGCATTGGAGCTTTATTATGTATCTTATAAACAGCTGTAAAATGAATATAATTTTCTATAAATGTAATGACATCTCTCTTTCTCATATAACATAACCAAAGACATGTTGCACTGCTAGTTCCCATCTGCGGAGTTCTGAGAAACTAGTGTTTGAGGGAAGAATCCAGAAGGCGTATGTGGTGAAACAGGCACCGAGGTCACAATTGTCATGTTGTACAGCATGCTCTGCAACAGGATATTGCGTGTTGCCAGGTTACACCATCTGTCCATGCCCTTTCATCCTAATTTATAATTTGGTACTAGTCATGCTGATGTAAAAGGCCAAACAGTGTTTACATAACAGCTGATATATGACGTCTCATTTCATAGGTTGCTCTGCATTTGATAATATATGTGTTGCCAGTTACAGGACTGCTATAGGTGGTGGTAGGAGGATGCATAGGGCAAGTCTTGCAGCAGGAATGGCCACAAGGGTAGGAGCCATAGGTAAGGGAGATGGGTGCAGGAGCATAGAGCCTGACAAGGATATTGCAGAGATTGGGAGGGCAACGAAAATCTATTCTGTGTGTGGTGGGCAAAATTTCAGACAGAATGGATCTCATTTCAGGGCATGATTTTAGGAAGTCATGGTCCTCTCAAAGTAGCTGATTATACATTCCAGATCAGGACAATACTGGGTCACCATTGGTATGCTCTGAAGTTGTTTTTTGGAGGAATCAGCAGTACCAGGATTGGACATGATGGCCCAGGAAATTTGCTTTTGAACTAGGTTGGTGGGGTAATTATTTGCAGTGTAGGCTGAGGTGAGAATGGTGGTGTATTGCTGGAAGGAGTCTGCATCCAAACAAATATGTTTGCCTCAGATACCAAGGCTGTGTGGTAGGGAATGTTTGATGTGGAACAGATGGCAACTGTCAAAATGTAAGTCATCATCATCAGTTATCTGCTATATTAGCAGGTCCTTTGCCTCTCCATTTTCTGCGATCCATTGCTTCCTTCTTAAGGGACTCCGGAAAGGCTCAAAATCATGAAAAGTTCAATTTTTACTTTTTTGCGTTTTCTGAATCAGCAGACTATTACCTTTTAATAGATATATAATTTATTCAATTCCAAAGATTACAACTATTTTTAAATTTTTTTTGAAATGTGTTCTACATGGGCGTGACCCACTGTGGCGCTGTTAAACTGCTGTCAAATGGGTTTATTATTAACGTCCGTGTTCATCAGGTACATTTTAGTGATGTGAGATAAAGTATGTGTTGTGGCTAACCTGTGATGGTTCAATATATATCGCTGGTGTGATTGTTGATTGTTTCATGTTTATTTACTCTGTCGTTATCTCGAAAATATTCGTAATTAATTCTGTTTCTTGAGTCTCTGTTTTGTTGAAGTATAATAATGAGTAAAAGTTAAGTTATTAGAAATCCTCTGAAGGCTTTTAAGAAAAGGAGAAATGTTGGAAAGCCAAAGATATGTGTTATTACTGTAAACAATAAAGACGATAACCAAGTGAGTGAACCTAACCTCTCAAGTACACCTGCCCATAGCAGTCAAAGTGGGAAAGAAAATACTTCACAGAAGAAGCTTGGTTCAATGAGTGAAAACTATGAATGTTTTATGGGCGAATCGGATGTGAATGAAATATTTGATATGTCGGTTCTCAAAGGAATTTTTTCAAACTGTGTAAGATGTATTCATTGTAGTGAAGTTGGTCTGGAACTCTCCATAATAAAGCACGTAGGACTTGCTAGTGAAATACAACTGAAATGTGATAAGTGTTCATACATGACCACCTTTTGGAGCAGTGTTGCAGTAACTGCAACTGAAGAAAATGGTAGCAAAATCTACGAACACAACAACGAGCGATGCTTGCTTTAGACAAGGAACGCCTTCTGGCTGCAGACAGGGCTGTAAAGAGTCTAGAAATACAAGCAAGAGTAAACAGGAGGAGGAACAAGAGGAAGCTGGAGGAGGAGTTTTCAGAGGATGAAGATAATCCATCCTATGGACCTGGAATGCACTAAAAAGTTAATCCAATCTTTGTCGCTCGATTCCCAAAACTTTTATTTTCTCATACTAATTACATATTTTCTAAGGATCTTCCAAACATATTTGTTTCAAACTTTCAGTAAATGTTACACAGTACCTTCTGCATAATTTAACACAGCCCTTTTCCAAAAAACTGTATATTTTTGAATATATAAATAAAAAATTGCAAAAAAATGTTGTGAATTTTCATTACAATTGAAAAAAAATCATCTTTAATAACTGAACTAAAATTTTGTAAAATCCCTGTGTTAAGTTGTAGCCCATATTCCAATAAATAATCTGTAAAAAGTTCAACTTCCTACCTCAAATACTTTGTGAGGAAAGATGTAATTTATAAGCGTTATTTTAACATTGCAAGTATAGGGCGTTCCGGAGCCCCTTAAGGCTGCTGTATGTTGTACCGTCCATCATGTCATCCAGTATCTGGAATCTCTTCCTTCCTCGCTTCCTTTTCCCTTCTAATGTAAGTACTTCACCGCAATACACCACCACTCTCACTTCAGCCTTCACTGGATTTTATTATCCTAACAGCCTAGTCCAAAAGCAGATTTCCCGGGCCGTCGCATCCAGTCCTGGTACTGCTGATCCCTTAAAAAAAAAGAAACTTTGGAGTACACCAGTTGTCACTTTGACAAGGCCATGACTTCCTAAAACCATTCCATGAAATGAGATCCATTCTGTCTGAGATTTTGCCCACCAAACCTAGAATAGCATTTCATCGCCCTTCTAATCTCCGCAATATCCTTGTCAGATCCTATGCTCCTTCTGCGCCCATCTCCCTACCCTATGGCTCCCACCCCTGTGACCTTCCCCAGTGGAAGACTTGCCCTATGCACCCTCCTGCCACCACCTATACCATCCCTGTAACTTGAAAAACACATACTATCAAACGTAGAGCCACCTGTGAAATGACATTTCATATCCCAGCTGTTATGTAAACACTGTTCAGTCTTTTACATCAGCATGACTACCACCCAGTTATCAGGCAGGATGAATGGGCATAGGCAGAGGGTGTATACAGGCAAGATACAACATCCGGTTGCAGATCATGCTGTACAATGTGACAGTCATGACCTCGGCACCTGTTTCACCACATGCGCCATCTGGATTCTTCCCCCAGATACCAGTTTCTCATAACTCCGCAGGTGGAACTAGCACTTCAACATTTCTTTGGTTCTCACCCCCCACCTGGCCTTATTTATGTTAATTCCTTCCATCTCAGCATTTATTCATAGTAACTACTCCTTTCTTCACTCCATTTCAGTTTTTTTATATCTTTCATTTTCTGACTTGTCTATTTTTCACCATCCCATTTCCTGCCTGTGTTACATATAATGCACTTAGCTTTTCACTCTATTGTTTTATTAGTAATCTTTGTGTCACATTTCACCTTGTCTTCCACCTTTAAGCTCCCAGGTTTTCAAATCTTGTCTGGTGCAGTCTCCAACAATCAGTCTCTCCTTCTCATTCTGTCCGATAAGTCTCCTTTACCCAGCATTCTGGGTGACTTTTCTAAGCTGTACCCCATTCCTAAAACCTCTACAGTCCTTTTCCTTCACCCCTCTTCCTTCCTTCTTTCTTCAACTCTTCCACCAGAAGAAGGAGCCACTGACTCCAAAAGCTTGTGAAAGTTAAATCCTTTTGTGTCAGATGCAGATGCAGTCCACAATTGGGCTCCAGTGGCCCTGTGTGTGTGTGTGTGTGTGTGTGTGTGTGTGTGTGAGAGAGAGAGAGAGAGAGAGAGAGAGAGAGAGAGAGAGAGAGAGAGAGAGTTCTATAGTTCTATTTCAGAGGAAGTACCTTTTTTTTTATCTGAAAGCTTACATGTTTAGTAGTCTTTACATTGTGTCTGTTTGCTACTCGGCAAAACTTAAATGTAACAAGTTTTACATTAATGGAAAAAGCCTAACACAGCTTTGTTTTCTTATACAATGTTTTTTAAAAAAATTTGTAAAGTATTGATGTTGAACAATTACATTTGAAGTATGTAAACTGCTGCTAAAGTGCTTAATTATTTTAATTACTACTATTAGCAAAATCAGTGCTAAAGTTACATTATTTTATACAACTAACAATCTTATCTACCTTAATGATTATTACCTGGTGTACTACAGTTTCAGTGGTGAGTCACAGCATTATGCAGTATTTTTCTAGAATTTTCATATCCTTAATTTTGCATACATTGTACAGTTACTGTATTGTATGAGTGAATTATTATCTTTTTGAATTAGAAATTGTTTTAACAGATTGTGAATGTGTATACATGAAATTCTATAACTAACTTGTTATTTACAGCACATTCAGTTATTGCAAACAGTGTCAGATAATGAATAATAAATGTGAAAGAAGTAAACAGAAACATTAATATACAATAACATATTAAAAGATGCAATGTATCAAGTAATTCACTAAAGATTGTGTATCGTCTAGTCCTATACAAAGTTTAAGGCTGTTCTTGTGCATGAGATTCTGCAAGAACAGACATGCAACATAGAAGGAAAGATTTTTGTATGCTAGAATTGTCTAGGCACTGGCACTGTATACATGAAATTCTATAACTAACTTGTTATTTACAGCACATTCAGTTATTGCAAACAGTGTCAGATAATGAATAATAAATGTGAAAGAAGTAAACAGAAACATTAATATACAATAACATATTAAAAGATGCAATGTATCAAGTAATTCACTAAAGATTGTGTATCGTATAGTCCTATACAAAGTTTAAGGCTGTTCTTGTGCATGAGATTCTGCAAGAACAGACATGCAACATAGAAGGAAAGATTTTTGTATGCTAGAATTGTCTAGGCACTGGCTGAACTGGATCAAAAAAATGGTTCAAATGGCTCTGAGCACTATGGGACTCAACTGCTGAGGTCATTAGTCCCCTAGTACTTAGAACTAGTTAAACCTAACTAACGTAAGGACATCACACACATCCATGCCCGAGGCAGGATTCGAACCTGCGACCGTAGCAGTCTCGCGGTTCCAGACTGCAGCGCCAGAACCGCGCGGCCACTTCGGCCAGCGAACTGGACCAGCATGTGTCTCTGTAACAGGAATAACTAAGTTTTTAAAATAATTGAAAAGCCATGATCGCTTCAATCGTTTATTAGATGACCAGTTTCAGCACTCTGAATGTGCCATCATCAGATCTGTGAAGGTATAACATAACAGGTTTGAGGGAGGGCTTACATGAGTTAACTATATACATTACAATTATTACAGAACCACATACCTGAAACGTCGATTAACATTTATAAAACCATATGGACATCATGGCATATGAGGAATACCATCTGAGAAAATCATTGTCACAACCAATAAAAAAATAATAAAAATCTGCTCTCGTGGTCGTTCTTCCCATAAAATATAAAACTGAAGTCACCAGATGAAACTACCACTGCTCGCCTAACACCGGTCGGCATCATCACTGCCCTATTCCGCACAGGCTTACCTGCTGTGATTCTAGCGGTTCACAACCGGCCACCAGATAGCGCTGTCCAAGCAGCGCATACACAGTCCTCAAACCTGTTATGTTATACCTTCACAGATCTGATGATGGCACCTCCTGAGTGCTGAAACCGGTCATCTAACAAACGACTGAAGCGATCGTGACTTTTCAATTATTTTAAAAACAGAGTGATCGCCCCATGACACACCATGTGTTCTCTGTTAACTGTAAGTGTTTACACTGTTCTCTCAAACATACCTAATGGTGTAATTAGTTTTTTTTTACACACACATTGAAAAAGAACTAAATTTAATTAGTCTTCGTCATATTCTCTCTCTCTCTCTCTCTCTCTCTCTCTCTCTCTCTCTCTCTCTCTCTCGTGACCAGTCTTTCACCTTCATCTCTTTTGCTTGAATTATTGCTTAAACATCACGTAAGAAGTGCCTTTTCTCCTACAAATCATACAATCAAACCGAGGGCATTAAAGATATAATATGCATAAAAAAACCAAATATGTGGGTAGATAAGATACACACTTATTATTAATTGGGAATGTGTTCAAATTGGAATCATATATACATAAGTTAATACACAAATGTAAGTGCAGTGTGAACAGAATGAGCTTAGTGTCATTAGTAAGCAGTTTTTTTTTTTTTTAAATCCTTTTTCATTAGTACTAGTCTAATGTAATTTGATTACTTAAATCACAAGTTACAAATACATTTATGTCAGCTGTAGATACCATGTGTGTCAAAAGTTGACATTATAATTAAAAAGATTATATTATTCGAGAAAAGTAGCATATTACTGACAAGACATCACAATGCCGAAATAAATTCATAATTAGTATAAAAATTACAAAGTGCTTTTGTACACAGATAACCCATCTGGATAGTCGTGCACATTAGCGCACCACTTGTGGGAGGTGCACTGGTCCTGGATCAAATCCATTCTGTGGATTAACAACAAGTGTCAGAGCCTGGATGTGGTTTTCAGGAGGTTTCCCACTTCTGAGGTTGGTGCCCATGTCCTGCCTCAATTACTCAATTCACAAAATTTTGAAAATGCTCACACACTTTCACTTGCAATAGCAGTTGACACAGAGATGGGGTACATGTAGTCTGTCCCACAGAGGAAAGGGGGGGGGGGGGTGATAGGTAGGACAGCCAGCCACCCTCTATCATTAACATTACCGGGTCCAGGATAACATGCTGATGCTGTGAAAGACACTGGATAAGGCCCTGAAAAAGAAGACAACCTTCATACACGAATTATCCTATTGAAATAAACAACTGATTAGTATGTTCACTGGTAACAGAGGAATAAAAAAGATCATTATTTTCCTCACTTCTCTTTGTATTAGTTGAGTCCATTTCCTACTGTATAAATTTGTTCTCAGAAATATTCACATATCCATCATCGCACAGACAAGTTAGTCCTTCACCATACTAGTGAACTAAAGTGTTTTAGTGACATGTTGAAACAAAGTCTCAAAATCTCTCAGTTTTTCATATGTACGTATTATACTGCGAAAATGAAATGTGCTTAGGCAAGGATGAATGAGCATAGACAGAGCCTATATACTGGCAACACACAATATACTGTTGGACAACAAGGTCTACAACATGAGTCATAACCTTGGTGCCCTTTTCACCGCACATGCAATCTGGATTCTTCCTATTGAAGCTAGTTTCACAGGTGGGAACTGGCCTTACAACATGTGCTTGGTTCTCACCACCCACTTGGCATAAATTTAAGTTAATTTCTGTGGCATGAGCATTTCTTTTCAGTAACTATCTTTCATTTTTTTATTGTTTATTTTATGACCTGTCCATTTCTACCCACCCCTTCGCCTGTCTACAATGTATA
This sequence comes from Schistocerca serialis cubense, assembly GCF_023864345.2. Classification (NCBI taxonomy): domain Eukaryota; kingdom Metazoa; phylum Arthropoda; class Insecta; order Orthoptera; family Acrididae; genus Schistocerca; species Schistocerca serialis. The sequence continues at coordinate 599,868,791 of NC_064641.1, read as the reverse complement.
ATTCACTTGGATTTCTGCTTTTACAACTCATCTTCCATCTTTAAGTCCTCTGCTTTTCAAATCTCGTTGGTGAAGGTACCAACAATCAATGTGTCCTTCTCATCCCATCCAGTAAGTCTGCACTGATGTCGGTTCTGGATGACTTTTCCATAACTCTTCCCCATTTCCTAAGCCTCACTAGTCTTTTCCTTCAAACCTTCTGCCAAATGAAGGGAACTGCTGACTCTGAAAGTCCTTGTGTTTCCTCCTCTTTTCATGCCTTTTCTTGTACTGCCCCACTTGGTTAGCAGATTTTTTATTCATCCACATTACTTTATCAAATATTGATTATTTTCATTGCTATATAAATGAAAGTTTGCCAGGCTTGAACCTATCTACTAAGACAAAGCTAGGTAAGGGCACCATAGCTTAGAGTGTTCCTACATTTCTCTGGAAATAAAATTTATTCTTTCCCAAGATTGACTTTAACTGGCTTTTATACTTTCTTCTCTACAAATTCATGTTACTATTTTGCAACTGTGGTTTACTGAACTGGTGTTTTGGTAATACTAACACCTGTCAACACCTAACTTCTTTAGTACTGGAGTAATTGCATTTTCCTGTATCATAGGCCCTGCATACTATGTGGATCAGTTTTGTCGAGGTTGCTTCTCCTGAGGATCTAGGAATTTTGTCTGCTCTAGGTTTCTTGTTTATATTTGTCTGTCAGTGCTCTGTCAAATTCATATTGTCTTTTCATGTAGCTGCTTCTCTTTTTGTCCAAAGGTTTCTTTGATTTTCCTACAAGTGGCATCTACCTTTGCCATCAACATGCATTCTTCTGTAGCTTTGCATTTCTTCTTCAGCTATTCCTGCTTTGCGACTTTGTGCTTTCTGTCAATTTCATTTTTAGGTGTATTTATTCCCTTTTGCCTGCTTTGTTTTTATATTGTTCCCTTAAATATATAGTGTCAGTTCATTTTTCTTTGTCAAAAAGCCAATGAATCATGCATATCATAACACAGCAGTTTACATACCACAAAACAGATCTGCAATAATTGTTCTCTTGCAGCAGGATTGCAATCTTCCTCTTTGTCACTCAAGAACTTTTTAATTCAAAGTACAACAAATTTTCCAATTACTGGATCAGGAAGGACATAAATTTGTTAAAGGTTTTCATTTCAAGTTTTGTAGAACATCACGTGTGCATGTAAAATGGTTGACATTTATATATTGAGTACATTTCCAATGACAGTGGACAAGTTGAAAACACGTCAAGAAGGTAAACAGTCTTGACATTGTTCAGACTAGAATCTGTCTGCATATAGAAATGGACCAAAGGGATAATTTTTTTTTCCATTATCCCTTTAACTTATCCCCATGTTGTCTTTTCATTTCTTCTGTCCATATTGTTCCCGATTTCTTATTTCTTTTGCATTGAAAGGCTTCTGAATTTAATATTTTATTCTTGAAAATATTTCTGTCTCTTATTTCTGATTATTTGATGATGTTTCTTTCTATACCTTCCCTTACTTCTGTAGTCCATGTTGTTGTCAATTTTTTCTTCCAGAAATACAGGAATATTTGTTGCGTCATGAAACTGTTGTAATTCGTTCGGCAGAGGTGTCAAAAAAAAATCTTCTTTTTTCCTCTCTATTTTTGGAGATCTCCTCATCACTTCTCAGTTTCCAGCCATCTGTAGGTTTTATTGCACCCATTATTTTGCTAAATATCCATCTTTCAGGTACCTCTATTCTATTCAGCTTATAATTCATTGTTAGGAATTCATCCCCATATAAACATTTTGGCCATACCACTGTCGTATAGTGTTTTAGTTTTGTTTTTCTAGATGTGCATTTATTTTTGTAAATATTCTTTGTCAAACCATATGCTCTCTCCATATTGTTAACTCTTACATCTGCTGCAAAATTTTCTAGTCGATGCTGTTGTAAAGTTTCTCAAAGATATTTGAATTTACTTACTCGCTCTATTTTACCTATTTGTTTTTCCAAGAATTTTAGTGCATTTTTATGTTTGTCATGAATTTGACTTTTTCATCTGAAATTTTGAGACCAGTGCTATTTCTTACAGATTTATTTGAATAACAGTGTCTATCAGATTTTCTGACAGTATTGCAAAACTGTGTGCAAAAGCCAGGCAGCTTACCTTAAGGGGAGTTATAATGGAAAAAAAAATTTTTCACATTTTCAGATTTTTATCTCATTATAAAATTTGCAATTTTCCAAATAAAATGATATCATTTATAAAGTCACGTGAGAAGTATTTTATTTTATTTTTTAAATATAATCTCACCGGTTGAAAATATTAAAATTTTTACATGCATTACTTCAAGATCAAATAAAATCGGTAATTTTTTTATGTAGAAGGCGGTGGATTGCTGTGTTATGAAGGTTAAATTAGGTGTTTGTATTGGTAGCACTGTCAAAAACAGTATCGTATTGTTTCATCGTATAAACATGCATTGTATGTCAAAGTGCTAACATTTTTCCAAGGAAAAGTGACAAATAGATTGGTAAATCTCTCAAAAAGTAAAGTGTGACACCAAAAAGAAGTGCTTTTAAGAAATGTGGGTTTCATGGTAATAGATTTTCAAGTAAAGGGAAACATTGTGTTCCACCTGTGGCGTGTGTAGTTACAGACAGTGAAATACAGGCAAACTCATCAGCATCTAGAGAAACACCCATTAGTGCTTTGAAGATTAAAATAAAATGTTGTGATACGCAGTTTTCCCATAACCAAAGTGATGTAAATGGTAGGTTAGGTTATATTCTGGTAGACTGACACATCCTGACAAAGATGTTAGGTGAATGTGTGTGTGTTGCAAAATATATGGAGGGCCAGTTAGTTTACATGAAGACAGTGAGGTATCAAATGGACTAGCCAGGAAACTTTATCATTAATCGTACCAGTTGTAAATATACTTTTTCATTTTGGAAGTCTACTAAGTGTAAAGATAATTATTTTGAAGTAAACGTTAGGTGGTTTTATGGATTGAGAGCTATTGGCAAAGGACACACTGCAGCAGAAACAATGTGTGCCGTGATGAATATGCCATGCCTACCTAGTAAAATTGACAAGTATGCAGGATTTATTGGAGCTGCTGTGGAATTTATGCATGTGAGTCAATGAAGGGCGCTGCAAATAAAGCTGTTGAAATAAATGATGGTAGGACTGACACACCAGTAGCTTTTGATGACATTTGGCAGAAGCGCAGCTACAGTTCTAAGAATTCTGTTGCTACAGTGACCAGAGTAGATACTGGAAAGGTAATAGATTTCCAGATTTTAACCAAACATTGTTATAAGTGTAAATCAGAGAATGAAGAAGGGCATATCTGTGACAGAAATTATGAAGGAACAAGTGGGGGTATGGAGGCCTCTGCAGCTATTGAAATTTTTAGTCTATCTGTGAATGAACGGGGAGAGTATTACACTAAGTTATTAGGTGATGGAGACCCTAAAGCATATAATAGTGTAGTAGCCCCTAAGCCTCATGGTCTACATCTACATCTACATTTATACTCCGCAAGCCACCCAACGGTGTGTGGCGGAGGGCACTTTACGTGCCACTGTCATTACCTCCCTTTCCTGTTCCAGTCGCGTATGGTTCGCGGGAAGAACGACTGTCTGAAAGCCTCCGTGCGCGCTCTAATCTCTCTAATTTTACATTCGTGATCTCCTCGGGAGGTATAAGTAGGGGGAAGCAATATATTCGATACCTCATCCAGAAACGCACCCTCTCGAAACCTGGCGAGCAAGCTACACCGCGATGCAGAGCGCCTCTCTTGCAGAGTCTGCCACTTGAGTTTGTTAAACATCTCCGTAACGCTATCACGGTTACCAAATAACCCTGTCATGAAACGCGCCGCTCTTCTTTGGATCTTCTCTATCTCCTCCGTCAACCCGATCTGGTACGGATCCCACACTGATGAGCAATACTCAAGTATAGGTCGAACGAGTGTTTTGTAAGCCACCTCCTTTGTTGATGGACTACATTTTCTAAGGACTCTCCCAATGAATCTCAACCTGGTACCCGCCTTACCAACAATTAAATTTATATGATCATTCCAAATCGTTCAGTACGCATACTCCCAGATATTTTACAGAAGTAACTGCTACCAGTGTTTGTTCCGCTATCATATAATCATACAATAAAGGATCCTTCTTTCTATGTATTCGCAATACATTACATTTGTCTATGTTAAGGGTCAGTTGCCACTCCCTGCATCAAGTGCCTATCCGCTGCAGATCTTCCTGTATTTCGCTACAATTTTCTAATGCAGCAACTTCTCTGTATACTACAGCATCATCCGTGAAAAGCCGCATGGAACTTCCGACACTATCTACTAGGTCATTTATATATATTGTGAAAAGCAATGGTCCCATAACACTCCCCTGTGGCACGCCAGAGGTTACTTTCACGTCTGTAGACGTCTCTCCATTGATAACAACATGCTGTGTTCTGTTTGCTAAAAACTTTTCAATCCAGCCACACAGCTGGTCTGATATTCCGTAGGCTCTTACTTTGTTTATCAGGTGATAGTGCGGAACTGTATCGAACGCCTTCCGGAAGTCAAGAAAAATAGCATCTACATGGGAGCCTGTATCTAATATTTTCTGGGTCTCGTGAACAAATAAAGCGAGTTGGGTATCACACGATCGCTGTTTCCGGAATCCATGTTGATTCCTACATAGTAGATTCTGGGTTTCCAAAAACGACATGATACTCGAGCAAAAAACATGTTCTAAAATTCTACAACAGATCGACGTCAGAGACATAGGTCTATAGTTTTGCGCATCTTCTTGACGACCCTTCTTGAAGACTGGGACTACCTGTGCTCTTTTCCAATCATTTGGAACCTTCCGTTCCTCTAGAGACTTGTGGTACACGGCTGTTAGAAGGGGGGCAAGTTCTTTCGCGTACTCTGTGTAGAATCGAATTGGTATCCCGTCAGGTCCAGTGGACTTTCCTCTGTTGAGTGATTCCAGTTGCTTTTCTATTCCTTGGACACTTATTTCGATGTCAGCCATTTTTTCGTTTGTGCGAGGATTTAGAGAAGGAACTGCAGTGCGGTCTTCCTCTGTGAAACAGCTTTGGAAAAAGGCATTTAGTATTTCAGATTTACGCGTGTCATCCTCTGTTTCAATGCCATCATCATCCCGGAGTGTCTGGATATGCTGTTTCGAGCCACTTACTGATTTAACGTAAGACCAGAACTTCCGAGGATTTTCTGTACATAGAATTTTACTTTCGATTTCACTGAACGCTTCACGCATAGCCCTCCTTGCGCTAACTTTGACATCGTTTAGCTTCTGTTTGTCTGAGAGGTTTTGGCTGCGTTTAAACTTGGAGTGAAGCTCTCTTTGCTTTCGCAGTAGTTTCCTAACTTTGTTGTTGTACCACGGTGGGTTTTTCCCGTCCCTCACAGTTTTACTCGGCACGTACCTGTCTAAAACGCATTTTACGATTGCCTTGAACTTTTTCCATAAACACTCAACATTGTCAGTGTCGGAACAGAAATTTTCGTTTTGATCTGTTAGGTAGTCTGAAATCTGCCTTCTATTACTCTTGCTAAACAGATAAACCTTCCTCCCTTTTTTTATATTGCTATTAACTTCCATATTCAGGGATGCTGCAACGGCCTTATCATCACTGATTCCCTGTTCTGCACATACAGAGTCGAAAAGATTATCACATAACTGTCCAGAAGAGGATGGGCATCAAGTTGAGGAAGTTGAAAGAAAGTTTGAGGGACAGGAAATTTTATGATGGTAAAACCATAAGAGGCAGGCTGAAAGACAAAATGATTAATGAACTACAGCAGTATTAAGGGATGGCCATTACAACTAATACTGAGGATGTGTTGAAAATTAGGCAGGCAGTATGGGCTACCTTCTTCCACAGATTGGCAACTGATGAAGAACCAGTACACCACCTTTGACCTCCTGGACGTGATTCACGGTGCATCCCATCCCATCCCAACACCACTCACAGATATCATAAAACCTGTTTATAGAGAACTGGCAAATCCTGAATTACTGAAGAAGTGTACGCATGGTCAGACTCAAAATCCCAATGAATCGATCAATAATCTTATATGGACTCGCTTACAAAAAAATGTTTTTGTTGCAATGAAGACACTTAATGTGGAGGGTGAGTGATGCTATTATTGCTTTTAATTATGGCAACATTGGTAGGGTGAAAGTGCTATAGCATAAGGGAATTAATCCTGGAGCAAACTGCATCAGAGAACTTATGCTCTTTTGAAACTTTAGAAGCAGTTTCTGAAAATTTACGTTTTCTGTTGCATTTTCCCCTAAATCTCAGAAAACACTTCAAGTAGAGTATTCAAATTTTCAGGGAGTAATAATGTACATATCCTGAGTCTACTGAATAAAAAGAAGAGCATAATGTTATGTATAATTAAAATTAATTAGGATAACATATAAAAAAGTACACAAAATTTTAAACGTGCAATTAAAAAATTGTATTTCTGAAAGCAGTGGCTGAAATGCAATTATTGTACTTCAGTAGAACATACAGTTTAATGTCCTGTAAAAGTTTCATGTCAATGGCTGCAGTGGTTCCCGAAGTACAGGGAAGCCAAGTCACTAAATTTAACATTGTCGGGATAGGACATTCCAACTCTCCTTAATTCCATTTGTGTTCCTTCCTAGAACTTTTTGTTCAATATTGTGATTCTTTAGCTCCAAATTCCAGATCCTATAGTTTTTCTTGAATGCTGTTAAACAGTGAAGGGTGATAAACCATCCTCATGTCTAACAACAATTTAAATTTCAAATGGCTGAGACAGTTCTCCTATAAATTTTACTGTAGACATAGTCTTTGTTAGAGTTTCACGAATTATATTTGTTAATTTTGCTTTAACGCCAAATTCTCCAAGGATTTTATTTTAGTTTTAATATACTCTATGCTTAGGCAAACCACGACGTACACGTGACATTAGCCATTGTTCATCTGCATAACGTTTCTGGCCTTCATGCATTTGATTCCAATTTGGACGTTCCCAAGGAGGCCAATCGTAATTCTGAAGGCAAGAAACATTACTATTACTCTGTTAATTTTATACACTAATTACACATAAAACATACCAAAAATATAAATATACATACCTTGTTTTGCATCAGGCTTCTTTGGATATAACACTTTATCCAATGAAACGTCCTGGCAGATTAAAACTGTGTGCCCGACCGAGACTCGAACTCGGGACCTTTGCCTTTCGCGGGCAAGTGCTCTACCATCTGAGCTACCGAAGCACGACTCACGCCCGGTACTCACAGCTTTACTTCTGCCAGTATCTCGTCTCCTACCTTCCAAACTTTACAGAAGCTCTTCTGCGATCCTAGCAGAACTAGCACTCCTGAAAGAAAAGATATAGCGGAGACATGGCTTAGCCACAGCCTGGGGGATGTTTCCAGAATGAGATTTTCACTCTGCAGCGGAGTGTGCGCTGATATGAAACGTCCTGGCAGATTAAAACTGTGTGCCCGACCGAGACTCGAACTCGGGACCTTTGCCTTTCGCGGGCAAGTGCTCTACCATCTGAGCTACCGAAGCACGACTCACGCCCGGTACTCACAGCTTTACTTCTGCCAGTATCTCGTCTCCTACCTTCCAAACTTTACAGAAGCTCTTCTGCGATCCTAGCAGAACTAGCACTCCTGAAAGAAAGGATATAGCGGAGACATGGCTTAGCCACAGCCTGGGGGATGTTTCCAGAATGAGATTTTCACTCTGCAGCGGAGTGTGCGCTGATATGAAACGTCCTGGCAGATTAAAACTGTGTGCCCGACCGAGACTCGAACTCGGGACCTTTGCCTTTCGCGGGCAAGTGCTCTGCTAGGATCGCAGAAGAGCTTCTGTAAAGTTTGGAAGGTAGGAGACGAGATACTGGCAGAAGTAAAGCTGTGAGTACCGGGCGTGAGTCGTGCTTCGGTAGCTCAGATGGTAGAGCACTTGCCCGCGAAAGGCAAAGGTCCCGAGTTCGAGTCTCGGTCGGGCACACAGTTTTAATCTGCCAGGACGTTTCATATCAGCGCACACTCCGCTGCAGAGTGAAAATCTCATTCTGGAAACATCCCCCAGGCTGTGGCTAAGCCATGTCTCCGCTATATCCTTTCTTTCAGGAGTGCTAGTTCTGCTAGGATCGCAGAAGAGCTTCTGTAAAGTTTGGAAGGTAGGAGACGAGATACTGGCAGAAGTAAAGCTGTGAGTACCGGGCGTGAGTCGTGCTTCGGTAGCTCAGATGGTAGAGCACTTGCCCGCGAAAGGCAAAGGTCCCGAGTTCGAGTCTCGGTCGGGCACACAGTTTTAATCTGCCAGGACGTTTCATATCAGCGCACACTCCGCTGCAGAGTGAAAATCTCATTCTGGACTTTATCCAATGTTTTTCAACAATATGTTTGATCTTTAAACCATACTTTCCAACAAATGAATGCTAATTGCCTGTTTCTTTCCATTTAGAAGGTAGTTGTTTTGTAAAAGACATATTGTTACAGGAATACCATTTTAGTTTTTAACGATCTATCTGAATGAGACATTAAACTGCTCCATCCACATCCTTCCTCTCTCTCTTTTCAGATGTACTTTATTTTCAGGTGTTTATGGCATCAGGTCAAATACATCTTCAAGGAATTCCCAAAGCTTGTGTTACTGAAACATTCTGAGCTCAGTGATTACATTTCTATTCTTAATAACAGAAGCATCTGCCCAGAAGTGTATACTCATCTTGTCTGGGCCATTGGAGAGTACACATCAGCAGAACAATGGTCAGTGCTATTATTTTATTCTTTTTCAATTTCTATATCAAGTGTGTATATGAAATAGTGATCAGCTTGAAATATGATCATATTTTCTTAGCCTGTCTTATTATGCTTGTCATATGAATAGTTTAGACAAAAAGAGAATAGAAGCTTTCAAAATGTGCTGCTACATAAGGATGCTGAAGATTAGATGTGTAGATCACATAACTAATGAGGAGGTATTGAATAGAACTGGGGAGAAGAGAAATTTGTGGCACAGCTTGACTAGAAGAAGGGATCGGTTGGTAGGGCATATTCTGAGGCATATAGGGCTCACCAATTTAGTATTGGAGGGCAGCGTGGAGGGTAAAAATCGTAGAGGGAGACCAAGAGATGAATACACTAAACAGATTCAGAAGGATGTAGGTTGTAGTAGGTACTGGGAGATGAAGAAGCTTGCACAGGATAGAGTAGCATGGAGAGCTGCATTAAACCAGTCTCTGGAATAAAGACCACAACAACAACAACAACAACAACAACAACATGAATATTCAGATTGTAATGTCGTACAATGCTTGTTGTTACCACAACATTTCTCCTATGACTATCACCCAGGTCACTTCTTAAGGAAACAGTAATTTTGAAATCAGATTCCATCACTGAGATGGATTTGGTAAACTTGAATTTCATTTACACAGATGCAACACAGCTCAAACATATTCAGCAATGGCTGCTACTTTGTGACGGTACTGTTTATTGAAAATTCTGGTGGGCAAGGGCTGAAGGAGATAATTATTTATCCAAAAGCTTCCAATTTCTGCCGACTGAAAACTAAGGCAAGAAAGTGTCAGTGGCCACATAGAAAAGGCTACCTTCCTTGGCCTGTCAGCAACCACATTCATTGCTCCTAAATATAGTAAATGAATAGGCTAAAGTTTACTAATGGTGTCCACGGCTCTTGTGTTGCATGCTGATGTTGGCAATTTGTTGATGTTTGTCGCACAGCCAATTGGGTGATAGTAAACAGTAGTCAGTAAAATATAATTGATTACATTTGTTTTCAGTAAAAATGAAAAATATGATAAATGTGCTAACAGACTAACCTGTAGCATAGCCAGAGGTCTAGGTTAGGTTGAAATGTGACAACTTGCTTGTGAGTTGGTGACGACAACAGGTGTCAGCAAAAATATGATTTCCTGTACTACCATAATAGACTGGTGTGTCATGTTCATCATTGCAATAATTGACCTGTGCATCTCGCTTCCAATCTTGCCAAAAATTCCAACAATGTGGTTACATTCTAACCTAGTAGAACAAAATACCAGCTAACTTTATTTACAAACCATAGGAAATTATGAATGAGAATGCTTATTGGTTATCGACAACAGACTCCCGATTCATCATATTCAGTTCCTACCATTCATCATGCAAGTTTTACCAATGTCGGCATGAAAGTGCAATTTTATCGAGGATTACATTATGTACTGCAGGTAAGAAATTACAGTCAACAGGCTTGTTTAAAATCCAAGCATGCAAAGTGAGAAACTTTTTGAAAGGTACAATACTATTTCTCATACTGTTCAGTCAGTTATGCAAATATCGAAATTAATCTCTTTGCGTGACAATTTTTAGCTTCAGTATTGTTTTATATTGATTTCTTAATTTATTTCAGTGGTGACCTATGTAAACTTGATGTCATTCTAAAATACTACGAGACCCTGGAGTGTGTTCTGTACGAGATTCTTATGTCACTGAACTCAGAACCAAATATGGACTTGAAATTATTAAACATCACCTGTTCTTCACTTGCTAAGGTAATTCCAGTGTCATGGTGCAATGTTATCTTTAGTTATAAATGCTGCTGTTTGTAAAAACTACAAAAATAATTGAGGTAGGGAATGAAAGGGCAACTCTCTCATTACAAGTAGCATATAAAACTGCTTAAGAAATGTATAACACTGTCTTTAGATGCCTTTAATTATTCAGCGAATTTGTGGCTGTGTGCAGTGGTTTTTATGCCACTGTTAGATTATGGTTTGTCAAAACTATAACTCCTAGTAAATCACCTTCGCACTAGTCCATGGCAAAGAAATCTCCAAAAGGAGTCTCCTCACACCAATTGGTGATGTTTATGGCATTACTGTTTCAGTCTGATATATTTTAACAATGTCTTGTTTATTTTAAAAACCACACTTAGGAAGGGACAGAAAAAAATTATTTTACTTTACCATCAATTTGGTGTTATTTTCTGATTATTTATTTTTAAGTTAGAAATTAAGAACAATCTTACCTCATTGTATTTCAGTATTACTCATATATTGAAAATAAATATAAATTTATCAGTTACATCGTCCTTATTAGCTATTACACATCAAATTTATTTACAATATTGGACTGCTCAATTAAAGAAAAAACAATTACACACTTTTAATACTTGTTATAAAGCCTCAAGTTCTATTCTGGGAGATTATGGTGGCAACCTGTCAACTGTTCACTGGACAATGAAAATAGCCACACAGTCTATATTGAAATGTGCCAGCTGAACTGCAATCAGTGCAACAGTAGCAAATTGCAGGTTGTGCAGTTTAGCTGCCTACAGGCATTTGACAGTATCCACATATCCTACTGCAAGTTGTGTCCCTTGAAAATATCTGCAGTGGTATGACCTACCATTCCAAGCACACATTGCAGACTCTTTGCCATGTCAACATCTTAAGTTCTTGGTTAACATCTTAGGCTGAGAGCACTGACTTGCATAGATCTGTAGCCAGGACAGCTGTCAGTCTGTGTGTTTGAATGTTTCCTGAAGTATCCGTGTCTTTACATTTTTCAAAATATTGCTGTTTCTGTACTAAAATTCCACTTCCCACAATAATAAAACCATCTTTGCCCTGCTTTTTAATTTGGAATATAGTTCATAAGAAGTAGGGTATTTTGAAGTCTAATTATACACTCATATTCATTAAATCATTTACATGGTCTTTTACAAATGTGGATGCCATTAGAATTCAGTTTACATCATCAGTAGAAAACTAATTAACATATTCAATTCCTGCTGCATTTTATCATAAATTCAAAACATTCTGCCACGTAAGTGACTGTGGAAAGCAGAAAGTACCAACATGTCAACACTGAAAGAGGAAATATCTCTTCCTCTCCTTTAAATGCTGCATATACAAACGCTTTCTCTTTCTAATGTTAGTTATTGTAGAGTTAAACTAAGAAATTTCCCTTGAAAAAACATTTGCATGACACAAGTGAAGCACCTAGAAGACATTGTAGGATGGATCACACAAGTAATTTGTAAGCAATCTCCTTTGTAGACTGATTGCATTTCCCTAGTATTCTACTAATAAACCAAAGTCTGCTATCTGCTACACACACCGAGTGTTACACACAACTATTTGTATGAGTTTAAAGATCCCAAATGAAACTCACTGATGTTACAGTCATAACATACTTTTTTGAACATTTGAAGCAAGTTGGCCATCTTTGCACCACTTCAAAATCTTATCAAAATCTGACTGAATATTTATACAGCTTCTCTCAGACAGTACTTCATTAGAGATAACTGCATCATCTGCAAAAAGTCTGAGGTTCCGAGTAATATTGTCTGAAAGACAATTAATATATGAGGTGCGACAATAAAATAATGAGACTGATTTTCTTTGCAAGATGTGGCAACCCTGCAGGCTTGCGTAGGCACAATATCTTTTACCTTGGTCTATAAACTGTTTCTAGTCCAAGTGCACATCGATGCACAACTGCTCAGTTGTGAGTTGTGCTGTAGTAAGTTAACACGTGTTTGTGTCTCTCGTCACGGAAATGGAACCGCATAATATTGCGCAACAGTATGCCATTTCTTTTTTGCGTTAAATTGGGTGAAAACGCGACAACAACTTATGGTAAGCTTCAGAAGGCTTTTGGAGAGGAGGTTATGTCAAAAGTTCAAGTTTTTCGTTGGCAAAAAATGTTTAGTGAAGGCAGAACGAATGTTGAAGATGGAGACCACAGTCGACGACCATCAACCTCATGGATGGATGTCAACTTGGCCAGGGTGCATGAACTCTTACAATCTGATTGAAGATTATCCATGAAAATAATTCCAGAAGAACCGAACATAAATTGAGAAGTGGTTCGTCTAATAATAACTGGATTCTGGATCACGATAATGCACCATCCCGTACTGCTCTGTCAGTACAGCAATTTTTAACCTCAAAACAAATTTCAGTACTACCACAGCCACCTTATTCACCAGATATCACTCCGTGCGATTTTTTTTTCTAAGAGTCAAAACGGTGGTCAAGGGACACCATTTTCAAATAACACAAGATGTCCAAAAAGCTGTGACGAGGGTCTTGGAGGATATTACAGAAGATGAGTTCCAGAAATGTTACCATCAATGGCAGTAGTGCTGGAAAAAGTGTGTGCAATCAGAAGGGAACTACTTTGAAGGAGACAACATTTAACTCGACTAAAACAGTAAGCAACTTTTTTCAAATCAGTCTCATTACTTTGTCGCATCTTGTACAACATGAATAGCATGGGACTCTCCGGACCGAGCGAGGTGGCGCAGTGGTTAGACACTGGACTCGCATTCGGGAGGACGAAGGTTCAATCCCGCGTCCGGCCATCCTGATTTAGGTTTTCCGTGATTTCCCTAAATCACTCCAGGCAAATGCTGGGATGGTTCCTTTCAAAGGGCACGGCCGACTTCCTTCCCCGTCCTTCCCTAATCCGATGAGACCGATGACCTCGCTGTCTGGTCTCCTTCCCTAAACCAACCAACCAACCATGGGACTCTCCAGCCAAGATAACTTTCTGCTTCCTTCCTACTAAGAAATCCTCAATCCAGGGTGGTCATCAAATTGAAGGTTTTTATTATTATTATTATTATTATTATTATTTTAACCTGGAAAACCTAAAAAAAATCATGCATTACCAGTACATGCTCAATAGTGCATTTTAAATGGAAACAGTATTTTGTTGTAATTAATATGCTTCTCTGAAAACCACAGAATTGTGAGTTATGAACAATATGATCAAAAACCAACAAATATATTTAGATGAAAACTACTTTCTCAAATGTTCACTTTCTGCCAACATTTTTGTTTTCTTATATTCTAACATCTTAATTTCAGACTGCATTCTTTTTCTGGCAGATACTTGTTCTTTTTGTTTTTCAGTTTCACTTATTGTTTCTTTTTATCGTCTTTATACAATGAACTTGTATTATTCAGAGACAGAATTAAACTTTTATAGATTTTGAAACTGTCAACACTGCCAACATCATAGATACGGCTTTGAGCAACAAGACTGTTTTCATTCTGATTCTCAATAATACATTCAGAATTTGTTGAAAAAACCATATTTCGCAACAGCATTTCCATGTGAAACTATTAAAATGATTTTTTTTTTAAATCTACAAAGTTATAACATTCTTTCTGTGACAGTTTAATGACATTCATCCAAATGAGTTTCACTTCTTTTGAACAGTCTCATTTCTTATGGAATGATCATTGCTACAAATTCATGTTTAACATGATCTGCTTTTACACCAGATAACCTTCACCAGAGATGAGAACTTCATGGCACAATGTCAACCTTCCTTCAGCCATTTCTTGATTTAATGCTACTGAAGGGTCCTAACATGAAATAGCATGTATAACTTTATATTTCAATGGTGTATCTTTCAAACAGCTTCTGTATCATGGCAATAACACCAGAATGAATTTTTCTTTACGCCTCAAGATGTCAGTTGGGTCCTTAACTTTCTTTAGGGCATCTTGTATAGTAAAATCCAATACAAAGCATTACAGAGTGGTCAGATTCTTCTTATCCTGCATTTCAGTCTTCATGAGGGATTTTTTACCAAATTGTCAGATCTGACAACTCACTGCATTAAAGAGGTGGTAAGCGTGAACAATTCGTAGTACAAAAACGGAGCCATAGGTACATCACTTTGGAAATCAACCTTTGAATGCACGTGCAGTCACAGAAAAAAAAAAATAAAGTCAATTTTAGACCTAAATATTTGGGTTTAACTGCTACAGATACTGTTTTAAAACTCACTGAATTAGAGGGAGTTGTATTTTGAACCGACTGAGAAACATTTCTCAGACATGGAAGCATTTTTAAAGCTCGTTCTGCCACATCTGCATTTTCGATCAATCCAGTGCATCTGGGGAGGCTATATAACCTGTATATTAACTTCTTTGTGTAGGCGAACCATGAAACAAATTATATAAGGCTCTTAAAAATTGTGCAATTCCCCAGTTTGTTTGTGACGTGCCAGTTTTGGAAGCTCCATGAACTACATGGGGACTGCAGCTACAAGGGGCATTTGGAAAGTCTGTGCCACTTGTTTGAGTTAAATATTTTTTTTATTTTTCGGCATAGTCTCCTTTTAGACTTATACACATACACTTCATCCAATGCTGTTCTAATTTGTTGATCCCTTCTGAATAACAGAAATTGTCCAAGTCTGAAAAATAGCTATTAGCTGCTGCAATCACCTCCTCGTTTCAATAAAATCTTTGTCCTGCCAGCCATTTCTTCAAATTGGGGAACAAATAGTAGTCCGATGGAGCCAAGTCTGGAGAATAGGGGGGATGTGAAATGAGTTGGAATCCTATTTCCATTAATTTTGCGACCACAACTGCTGAGGTGTGTGCTGGTGCATTGTCGTGATGGAAAAGGACATTTTTGCGGTCCAATTGCTGGCATTTTTCTTGCAGCTCAGTTTTCATGCGGTCCGATAACGATGAATAATATACACATGTAATAGTTTTACCCTTTTCCAAATAGTCAATGAGGATGATCCCGTGCGAATCCCAAATGACAGTCGCCATAACCTTTCCGGCCAAAGGAACGGTCTTCGCCTTTTTTGGTGCAGATTCTCCCTTGGTAACCAACTGTTTAGATTGTCCTTTGGTCTCAGGAATATAGTTACGTATCCATGTTTCATCCACAGTGATGAAACGACACTTAAAGTCCTGCGGATTTTTCCTGAACAGCTGCAAACGATCCTTGCAATACTTCACATGATTCCATTTTTGATCAAGCATGAGCAATCGCGGAATGCATCTTGCTGATAGCTTTCTCGTGTCCAAATGTTTATGCAAAATATTATGTACCCATTTATTCGAGATGCCCACTGCAGTAGCAATCTCACACACTTTAACTCTTCTGTTATCCATCACCACATCATGGATTTTATCAATGATTTCTGGAGTCGTAACCTCCAGAGGGCGTCCAGAACGTTCAGCATCACTTGATCTCTGAAAATTTTGAAACCACTTATAAACTGTTCCAATCAAAGGTGCAGAGTGACCGTAATGTTAAGCAAGCTTCTCTTTAGTCTCCTGAGGCGTTTTTGCCTTTCATAAAGTAGTGTTTAATCACCTCACAAAATTGTTCTTCGTCCATTTTTTGACAATCGCTCGACTTACTTGATTCACTTGAATGCCAAACACAAAGAAATAGACCGATATGGCTGAAATTTGGTGTGCATTCTTTCCAAAGATGCTACTATCTAAACATGACCTCGATACACGTGGGTGGTGCCATCTCTCGGACTTTGCATGGACTTTTCAAACCTAACTCTAAGAGTTCCGTGTTTTCAGAAATTTTTTCTAGCTCATTATTCAA
The DNA here is from genome assembly GCF_023864345.2 of Schistocerca serialis cubense. NCBI lineage: Eukaryota > Metazoa > Arthropoda > Insecta > Orthoptera > Acrididae > Schistocerca > Schistocerca serialis. Next base: position 599,852,379 of record NC_064641.1, on the reverse strand, counting down.
GTCCTTCCAAACTTTAAAATTCACGTTTGGTCCATCCAGTGACAATTACAAAATTTTTGGAAGATTCTGTAAACCAAAAGAACCTTCCACAGCATCTAGAAAATCACTGTCTCTTGTTCGTTGAATAAATGCAGTCAAAATATCAGGTTAAAACTTGTGACTTGTTTCAATCCCAAAATCAAACATATATCGATTTGAGTTTTTCGAGAAACAATGTTTAAACTCTTGTCAGATTCAAGAACAACATTGTTTAATCATATCCATAAGTTTACCATGAACATATGGAGCAATACCATAAACAATACTGTATGCAATTTTTGTTCTGTGCAATTGCAATTTGACTATATGGAAATGATGATATGCAAGTAGTGGAATTCCATATTGACAAATGATTATAAATTGTACATAAGCACCCCAAAATTTCAGCTTTTGTGACATTTTCTGATATCAAAAATGACTTAACTGAGATGTTTTAGATGGCCAGTTTTTTTAAGCTGAAGGTGTCACACCTGCTTCTGTAGTACCAGTTGCCTGGGAAGAAATTCTTCATGTTGTAATTCCTGTAAATATTTTAGTAGTGTTTAACGTATCCTACTTGTTAAATTATGTTCTTTGTGTCAACATGGGGTGGAAAAATCTCAAAAAGAACTTCTCCATGATAAATGATATTATGATGTGCAGTTAAGAGTTTTAGAATAAGTCATATACTGACACTATTTGACATGCATTTCTGCCAGTTATTTTCTGTAAAAACTGTGCAATACAGCAGAAATCATTCTGGCAGACTGAATGCAATCACGAATAATTCAGAGATCAAAAGAGAGAACAGATAAGCATAATTTTTAAAAAATTACTCCAATTACAATTTGCATGGCTGCAAAGAAGATGAAATTTAAAAAAAGGTGATGATAAAATAAATCACTGTACTCTTAAGGAAATTCTGTTATTTCGTAACCACACATGTTTACGGAGGATGACACACTCGAGCATAAAAGTTTTAGTGTGTATCATTTTTAAGGCAAAGATAATTGTAATCAGCGTCGGCTCAGAGTGTCACGGAATACAGTTCAACAAAGACACCTATATTTTGATTGTTTATCTAAGATGACATTGTAATAACAACCAAATCTAATAAAAAAGAGGCTTACATTGTTAACTGCTTTGGGATTGAATTTTCATTGTGTCAGGTTCTTGGCATTGCATAAATATATTTATCTGAAAAGACTTCCATTTGTTTTGTAGAGTTTTATGTTTTGTGCTGCCCAAAGCACTTTTTCCCATTTTCAAAATATTTATCGTTGTGTTGCACCAAGAACATAATGCATTCATTTGTAATTTGGTGTCGCACATAACCCATGGATAAATTGACTCATATGTACTCTGGTATCAAGTTATACTCTGTTTAGGCATGACTGAAAAACACTGCACTCCGAAAATGTTGTGAACTTGTTCAACAGCGCAGGCAGTTCACACTATCCGTCTCCATTACTTATGGTTTCCGTTGTGACCTTCCACCTCAGAAAGATGTAGATGGTACTAGTCTCAGAAGAGGTGGAACAATGGGTTCATTTAAGCAGCTGCCAGACAGCTACTTTCAAGCACTAAAAAACAGGTGTTAATAAGCATTAACAGCTACGATGACATAGAAACCTGTGTCTGGTCTTGCACTGCTTAAATGCTTCTCGTACCATTTCTGGTTAGATTCCCATGCATAGTGGTGGATAAACATCTGATATGCTTACCTTACTATTAACAATGAAGTGTAAATATGAAATAGTTGAATACATGAACTGAAATAACATAAAAACGATTGAAAAATGCACCACAAACAAAACATGAGTCACATGAAGTGCATCCCACTAACTCTGTTATGTGCATGCACAAATCTGGCAGCTTGACAGTGCCAGAAAAATTTTTCCCGGTAAATTCTGGTTGCTAGCTCTCACTGTTTATACATCAAACAGCCATACTCCGAGCAGCCAGAAGCTGGAGAAGGTGCTGCTTATATGCAATTTCAGCTGTGTGCATGCGCGACACGCTGTCTGGTCACATTTACTGTTTACAAAAATTGCTGTTGAAGGAATAATTCAGAACTGAACAAAACCCACCTTCTGCTGAATTAATATATTTTCAAGGTTATGCTCACACCTTTTTTGGCTGGCAATCTGCATGTTAAAAAATTGCTAACACGACTACTCAAAATTGTGCCTACAATTAACACTGCCAATGTAAAGTCAATTACAGGAACTACCTATCATTATTACTAGCAAAACATTAACACCAGCTCATATGAAGTTTTAAATTCGAATTATCAAAATGCTCACAAGCGAGTGTTTCCTGGAAGAGATATTCCAGACTCATGAAGGGAAAAAGAGAAAAACCAACTTACCTATGATGAACAGATCTCATACTTGTGCAGTGTCTAAGATAGGTTTGTGTGTGTCATTTACTGAAATGTGAGCATTTAGTGTAGATAAATAATGACTTTCATTCAAGCTGCAATTTTGCACAAATGGACGTTCCAATAACATCATGTTTCTTGAACAGAGCCACATCAGGACAGAATTTATGTTGAGTCATATGGTTGAAGACATTGAGATAAAGACAGAAATATTCAGATAGTGTCAAAATATGTAGCATATTATTTGTACTCTCTTAAAACAATCATAAATTGAATTAAAAAAAGTTCTTGTATACAAAAATGAAGTTTCTCATGGAAATTCAGTCTTTTCCAGGTTTTTCCCCTATTTTTTTCTTTTCTTTTTTTACAAATTCAAGGCTGTCTTCCGGTTTTCAAGGTTAGGTGGCCACTCTGACTATCCAGTCATATATTTTGTCTGATACCCCATATGAATATGCTTTTGATAACTGTAGGTGTGGTACCGAGTCAATGGTTTTTGGAAACAGAGAAATACTGCATCTCACCTTCCAGGACATCACGTGAAAAAAAGTGCGAGTCGGGTTTCTCATTATCTTTGAACGCAGAATATATTCTAATATTCTACAACTAATCAATGTCAATGATACTGGACAATAGCTTTCTGGATCACTCCTGCTATCTTTCTTGTAAACAGATGTGACGCTGTTTTGTTCCAGCTATTGGACATGGTTTTCTGTTTGAAGCATATACAATAGATATAATTAATAGAGGATCTCGGTCAGCCACGAAGAGGGTCACTTACCATATTTTCCCGATTATAAGATGCGTATTTTTCTTGAAGCCACCATTCAAAAAATACGGGGTCACCTTATATTCACAGATTAAACTATTGTTGCTGAGATCCCCATTTTTACATTGTTTAATATATTAATATAGGGAGTTATCTTACATATACAGATGAAGCTTTGGTTATTGAGGTTTCGTACAAATTTATTCAGAACAATCCCGAAGGATAGGACATATCAGACAATAGTTGCATCTGAATAGGCTCAAGATATCCTGATACACCAAAGTGCTCTATACGGTATCAGCCTTGCTCGAACAATCATGTGACATTTGACTCGTGGCACTAATGCAAGGGATACGTGAGAAACTATGAACTAGCCACTAAAACAGCTAACAATATAATGTTCTGCTTAAAAATTAACAAATTTTTGAAACACAGGAGGGCATAACATTAAATTCTGCCAACTTACTAACTATTATTGTGTTTGAACAGGTTTACAATAAAAGTTCTCAAGCAAGAATTAATACCGAGTACGTACACTTACGCTGCTTTTTAAATAAAGGTAACATTCAAAAGCCAAAATATTGTCTTTCAAAAACCATTACTTGATTCTGAACCTGAATCAATATTTTACTTGGTTATGACACTATTATGAAAAGGGTGTTGCTACTCACCATATAGTGGAGATGTTGCGTCGCAGATAGATGCAAGAAAAAGTCTGTCAAACAAGTAAGCTTTCACTCAAAAAGGCCTCCTTCCAAATTAAATACCACACACACACACACACACACACACACACACACACACACACACACACACACACGCGCGGTCACTGGCCGGCCTCGACAGTCAGACACAGTGGCAGAGTGCACATGGGTGTGCGCGCATGGTCTAATTCAGAAGAAGGCTTTTTTAAATGTTTTTTATTCCTGTCTTTGATCACAATATCAATTCTTTTGATGATGACCTGTTTCAGTCAGTAATGACTGTCCTCAGATCTTTGCTACACCATGTCCTAAAGTGATAAGGCCGTATTTATATGTTTTGGCAATGCCATTACGGCCTATCTAAAGTGATAAGGCTGTAATGGCATCATCAAAACATATAAATACGGCCTTATCACTTTAGGACATGGTGTAGCAAAGATCTGAGGATGGTCATTACTGACTGAAACCGGTCATTGTCAAAAGAATTGATATTGTGATCAAAGACTGGAGTAAAAAACATTTGACAGTATTAGATCACTGTTCATACATGTGACTATGTCGCAGCTGGTGAAGGCTCTTTTTGGTCAAAAGCTTACTTGTTTGACAGCCGTTTTGTTATGCCTATCTGTGACTCAACATCATCTCTTCATGGTGAGTAGCAGTCTAACTTTTTCATAATATTGTCATTATTCCATCCTGGATTTTCCATTACTTGGTTATGAGAAACTAATGTTTACCATCTGGGTTGCAAATGAGAAATCCAATCACTATACGCATATTAAAATACCGGAGAAAATTATGAGCAGTTTTTAATCAGCTTTGAAACGAGAAGGAAAATTAATCCAGAAGAAATTTCTAACAAACAAAATAAATCACATTAGACTGACTGTAATTGTTGTTGCAAGAATAAATGACAGCAGAAATACTCTTTGTGAAGGTAGTACTAACAGTGTCACCAGATCATGGGAGGAGCAAAAATTTAGTAATTGGACTGAAAAGTGATTGTGAATCTTTTATTTATGTATTACTTGCTCTTTGTACATACGACCTGCACCCTAGAAGATATTGCTGGCCATGTATCACCGTTGCTCAAGCACAGCACTATGGGAAGTTGGAGGGTGCAACAATGACCCAGCTTGGTTGAGAACTATGGTGATTGCAGGGAGGGGAAGCAGACAGAAATGTCATTGTGCAGCCAACCATGGGAACGTGTACTGCTAGCTTTGGCTTTTTATGAACATTTACCATGTTTAAACGGCAGTTACCTGAATCCATTTGCACTCGGAATTGAATTTATTTCAAAAGTAGATAAATAATCAATAATAGCAGACATGTCTGTAGGAGATGTTAAAAGTCTAGATGGTGGGCAGTGGTGTACTTAACATGCTTTGTGCAGCGGTGTTGTTGACACTCACCTTGAGGTATCATGGGAACAATTCGAGGTGTGTCAGCTGCTGGTTCTGCACAGGCAAAGTATAGAAGCAGCAAAGTACGTTGTGTGTTAAAAAAAAAAAAAAAACAAAAAAAAACAAAAAACGCTGTTTTCTCAGTTCCCACAACCTCATAAATTGCAACGTATTCGGAAGAAACAGCCAGACATTTGTGACAGTTGAGTTATAAGTTACACATCTGTCCTGTTAAGATGATGGTGATTAAAAATAATGATATCACAGACAACAGGCTAAGTAAACAAAAAAGGCAGTGGAGATAGAAATTAATGTAAACAATTGCTTTTTGTTTATTTTATTTTTCCTAGTATTATAAAAGTGTAGAGAATCAATAAATGGCATAAATTTACAATAGGTGCAAAGTTAATTTTTAGACAGATACCTCAATAAAAGTTTATGTAATTTTGGTTAGTCAGAATATGCTAAAAAATAAAGTCTTCTGAAAGAGCTGCTTCTGTGTTTTTTGGTGTGTGTGTGTGGGGGGGGGGGGGGGGGGGGGCAGGGGTGTTGGTCGTCCTATACTTGGATAAATATGGTATTTTGTGTAGTGTATCACAATGACAAATCTTAACAAATCAAATAAACTTTCTGATGAGATGTTTGGGAAAAAAGAGTTATTTTGAAAGAATTTCAGAGCAACAAAAAGTGCTTTTGTTTAAGAAATGATAAAGAACTGGAGCAGTAAATGTCATTGAATATCAGATTTATCTATTATTTGTAACTGTTTTATTCACACATGACAATTGAATGTTTTTATTGGTGTGAAAGAATAAATATTTTAATTTGTTATTCATGAATAATAATTTTTAATCTCCATTTGTTACGTGAATAAATGTGGCCAAGTGCAGCGCATGCTGCACCACAAATTCACAGTCAATGTGCAAGTGAGTGCATGCACTATCTGCTTAGCTGTGCGCAAGCACTCACTCACTTGTGCTATTAGGCCAGGAAGCATCGTTCATATTCAGTAACTCCCACCAATGTTTGCGAAATGTACTCTTGCTCTATGTCACACATTGGAGGCACATACTGTCATGGCTCTACACTAGAGAGAATTAGTATTGTTGATGTTCAGTATTGTTAAGAGGCCTAGTAGATTATATAAGGGATGTGAACAGCATCAGATGTTCAATGCTCAGTGTTCAGGTCACAGAGGTACTTGCGTGAGACAGTGTAAGCAATGACCAGCTTGTCTTAATTGTGCAACATCCAGATTTGTGGGGCATCCAGATGTGACAGTGGCCCAAGGTTGGAGTGATGGGAACATGAGGGAAGGCATACTTGTCATCAAGGTTCTCACCACCACACAGGAAGGATCACCATATTGTGCACCAACCACATCATACGCTCCTTCACATCTGTGCCTGCCCTCCAAGAGCAAGTCTTGGACCCTTGCAACAGTCTTTGTCATTCTGCACTGTTGGTCAGAGGCCAACAGCACTCAAATGAGGGAGTTAACAATACCATGTGTAGGTTGCTGTTCACACCACAACACAAATGACTGTGTGTGGAGTGGTGCCATGATCAGGAAGCACAGACTGCTGACTAACTGCACTGCATTGTTTCAGCAATGAATTGCACTTCTGCATGCCCTGAATGACAAATGTGAACAAGTATGGTGGCCAACCTAGCGAGAGGTCCCATTCTTCCAATGTTCTGAAAAGGTACAGCAGTATTAGTCCAAGCATCACAGTGTAGGGAACCTTTGTGTATGACTTCAGGTCATGACTGGTAGTAACTGACGGAACTCTAATAGCACAATGGTAAGTTACAGACATCCTGCAGCCTCATGAGCTACCTCACATGCATTGCAACAGGACAATGCTCTTCCCCACATGGCACGTCTCTGAGCTGTTCCCAAGTTGTATTCCCATGGCCAGCAGGACCCCCAGATCTGTCTCTGATAGAGTATGTTGGACCAGCTCGGACATCAGCCCCATCCCAGTGCCGGTATTCAGGCAATCCAGGATCAGTTAAAACAGCTGAAGGCCAGTGTGCCTCAGGAAATGATACCACGGCTTTATGACACCATTGGGAGGGGGGGAGGGGGTTGTAATGTCATACTGATGTGTGGCTTCATTGCAGTAACAGCATATACCCTCCCTTTCTTCCTTCCCTTCATGTTTTATGTCAGGCAGTGTTAAAAGACTTTACCATTTTCACACTGAGAGCATATTGTGTTGAGGACCTATACACTTGCAACAAAAAGTTTTTGCTCATTTCAAACTTCAACTTTGTTCAGTAACAAAACAAAAACACAAGCTCTTTTGTCAGTACTTATATTGTTGCCATCTAGTTCCTCCACCATCTCAGCCTTTTGGTAATTTTGTATTACAGGAAAAGATTTTATTACAACAGTGGTAACAGTACTTTAATAAATATAAACTGCTAACTGAAAAATCATGCTGGTTATTGTAATCAGTCGCAGCATACCTTCAGTTAATTCATTTATCCACTGCTGAAAATCTTCGTTTTCTAGTTGGTCTAGCATTCCATTGACTTTCAGAAATGTTTATACAGTCCTACAAGCCAGATACTCAGCCGTTTTTCTTCTTCTTATCCACATTAAAGTTGCTGCTAATCAAAGATTTGAAGGTAATGTCCATGCACTTCTGTCACTATTAAATAAATTTTTCATTAGTCGGTATATGGTATAATCCAAGTTCACAATTTGATATATATGGTGTTCATTGTGGTTTTACATAGGCAATCTATATCTACAACAAATATAGTCCTGTTCTAACTGTTTTATCTTCAGAAGTTTTTATTGATGAGCAAAGGCAATGAATATTTTGCTCTCTATAACCATCAAGCTTGTGCTAATGTGGAGATGGCACATGGAAATAAACAGTAACGAATACTGAAACATTTCAAATTATTGGAATTTAAATTGCTTTACATATTGGTTTGTTCAATAATAGTACTGTGCCAAAACATTATGTACAGGGACAATGATGGAGGTGGATAACAATCAAGCACCCTTCTCTCTAAAGTAGATGACAAAGACAATGATATTGAGATCTGGTGTGGCCAGGGGAGATACTAGCATTCCTTTTGCTCACAAAACTAGTTTACACTGACAGAGAATGTCCATCAGTTTACTATTATCAACAGTCAGGTGAAATTGTTGGCAAGAGTAGAATCCATTTATTTAAGATGCAAATCTGTCACCACCATAAAGTTCAGTAATTACCTCATTGGTCTTTGCATCACATCACCTGCCATGATACTTGAGATCAGTTGTTTGCATGAGAAATGAAAGGTTGTATATAAACTTAAACCTTGATGAAAAAGTATTTATGACAAAGATTTATGACATTTTTACACGGAAACTTGAAAACACCATCTTTTGTGAAATTAATTTTTATTTGACTAGTTTTCTCCCTAAACTATTCTAGACCGTAAGATTGTGTTAAACTGTCTTACTGGCTGACTCATGCACTTTACATCAGTGACCAGCTAGTACCATTTACATCGTTGATTGTTTCAGAATTAAACATTATTTTGTGTGTGTGTGTGTGTGTGTGTGTGTGTGTGTGTGTGTGTGTGTCAGTCATTGTATGTCATAAACATCATGAGAAATCTTCTGTAACACTGCACTTAGTCCTCCCTCCTCCTTTTTCTCCCAAAATGCTGAAAGTTCCAGTACTATCGAACATAGTAGGCACCTAAAGCCTGAGGTATCCCTGAAATGAGGGATGTGTAACTGCTTGCCTTGAACGAGTTGCAACATTGCAATTGTTCTAAATATTTCCTGCATCATTTAGAATGTACATGATGGATAAAGAGTCTCCAACATCTGTTGTTTACATTGAAGAAAAACATGCTGCTATTGTGGCACTTTTTTTTTTAATAGCATAAAAATTTAGTTACCACAAACAGTAAACCATAAGCATCTTTCAAATTTGTAAATGAAATTAACAAAACCTCATTTCTGTTGCAGTTATCAAGTAGATCAGAAGATCTTATTCCTCGAGCTCTTCTGTCCCTGAGTAAGGTAAAGACAAACATTGCAGTGAGTTTGTTAAAAAGTAGTAGCGAGAAGCAGATAGTAATACAGCGTGTGGAAGAACTTACTTCTCTTCTAAATCAACCAAGGTCAGTCGTTTGAAACATTTTAACCATTTCTGGTACATCAAACTTATTTGGGAAAGGAGTAGCAAACTTACATCCTTAACATTAGTCTATTGTTTGTGTTATCTTAGTCATGTCATACATTTCAATGAGCACTGCAATAGTCACTTGTGCTGGATATGATGTGAATTGTCTGACACCTGATTCCTTTTTGAACTGGAAATTTCTCTGCAACGGATGTTCACATACACCATTTCCACTACTCACACCAGCTTTGCAATAAGGTTTTGACTTATTTTCTCCCAGTGCAGATGCTCATCATTGTTCCTTTAGTGTTCATTACAAATGTTATTTAGATGCCACTCTCCGGAGTGTAACATCAGTCATTAATTTCATAGGTGTTGGAAATTATTTTATACAATAAATGTCGTGTTTAGAGTTTAATCATTAATCAACAGCACAATAATTAAGAGAACTGGAGTGAGAAACCATCTCAGCATTTGTCTTGGGCAGTTTAAAAATAACAGGGAAAAACCTTAAGCTGCATGGCTGCACAGGGATTTAAATTGTGTTCATTTTCAGTCTGCGAAGAGAAGAAGGGGAAAAAAAGGTAATGTTACAGTTTAATACTAGGCTGACCAGATTTCAAAGTGAAAAATCTGGGACACTATTTTCTTCACAAATAAAAAAAGAAACTGATACATACTTTATTATAATAGTATATACACATATTCTACCGTGTGTAGTAGGTTTACTTATGCTGTATTTGTGAGAAAAATGAATTGATTCTTGCAGTTCCTCGTCAGAAAGAAGATAATCATAAAATTCTGTACAAGATAGATTGCAATGAGTTTTCACAGTAATAACAGCATGACCTTTTTCATCATGCCAATACATATAAATCAAACTGAAAATACTTTCTGCTGCAGCACTTGTATCTGGTTGATACAATGCAAAATTAATAATTTTCTCTATATTTTCCAAATATTGTAGTCCATCTCTCTCCTAAAGGCACTTCCATCATTACTCTATCTTTGATATGCTTTTCCATTATGTTCTTAATATGTCCAAACTCACTGATTAGTGAATTCTCATTGAAAGCGGACAGGCAAACACTATAATCCTGAACACCAGTCCAGCGAGCAGATTGTTGCAACGAATCCAAGATCATTCTGAATATCTCGATACTGACATAAAATACACTTCTTATGTAATTCAGAGAGTCATCAAAAATGTTGAAGTCTTTTTTTATAGTAATTCCATCTTCCACAACATTTTTCAACATTTCATTAAGGGGGTAGGACGTCAAATGGGCCGACTTGGAGTTTTGAATCTGTTGACCTTTCTGGAAATTAGCACTTGTATAAAACTGTCAGTCAAATTAGAAGTTTCAGTGGGAGAGAGATATTTTGACTCTCAATTTGTTTAATGGTAGCTTGACTGGTCTGCTAAAAATCTCAACTATGTTGGAGAAGTGCTATTAGAGAAGAAATTAAAATTTGAGGGCAGCTGTCAGGGGGCAAAAAGTATGACTTAAGTCCTTCATAAATATCCAGGACTCTCTGAAAGGCAGAAAGAAGAGACAGCCAACTTGTTTTGCTGTTATTTAACAGGATCTTAGTATTCAACACCAATTTACTCACAGAATTCTTTTAAGGCACAAAAGTGTACATTTCAAAATATTTGTAAATTTTGAACAGAATCACCTCAGTATCAATCAGCTGATCATCTGCTGCTGATTGGACACTACTGTGCAAAAAGAAAGCACCACAGCTAAAACCAACAAATAATTTATTTAATTTTGCTTGAAATTTCTTTATTGCATTATTGATTGTGATGTGTCAGCCATTTCATTTGGAACATTTCTAATATCTAATATTCTGACTTTTATGTCGAAACTAGGAATGTTATATTGAACCCCTAATAGAACTTGATTTGATGCATCAGTCATTATAGAAATAGTTTTTGCTTTTTGTAATTCATTAGCTGTTGCTGTAGGAGTATGAGTGTGGGCAAACAAATTAACGACAATTGCTTCACTTTTAGTTCTAGCACAACAATAATAATTAGGCCTGTTGAAACGCTCTGAATCAAAGTAATAGTACAGTACTTTGAGTTGATTGTGAGAGATGGCATTCCTGGACTGTTTCTGTATAAAAAAGATTTCATCTCTAGCTACTTGTAGATGACAATGATGCTGCCTTTGGAGGTGATTGTTTATGTCACTTCCTTTAAGAAACGGGAATTTTTTTTTAACATTTCATTAAATGAACACTCCTCTTGGGCATTTTTGCCAGGCATCACACTTTCCAAGTTGAATATTCACTTTCACTGTCTACTGCAGAACTGACCTTCTATCAACTTTCACTTCTAAGTAGGAACTGTTGCCTGTTGCTCCAAAAATTGGTAGACACGATTTTCTATCACTAAGTAAGTGAAATCTGCCAACAACAGCTCTCTCATTTGACAGCAGACTGTTAGGGCAAGCGTGCATACATGCCAAACAATGAACAGTGTGAACACATACACCACATTGCTCAAATTCTCCACAAAATTGACTTCCATATGGCTGTTGTTTCATTACGAGAAATGGTTGTGATGCTCCTTTGTGTACCACATGTGATTTCGAGTATACTTGGCTATTAAGTGGAAGTTTGGCAAGTTAGGAGCTGTGGTAGATTATACCTGTTTTTTTCTTTTCAACAAATCTGTTGCTCTTTCATTATGTTTAAGTCGATTTAAACCAAATGTGATGTACATTGTAAAAATATATATTTTTGTAACGTGCTGCTTTTAAGATTTTTTTCAGAAATATTTAATTAATTGGAAAACTCATACTACTGCACGCATTTTGTTTTTCAATAAAAAACCAGGACAATTATGTGTCCTGAATGATTTTATCAGGAGACTGGGACATTTATGCAAAAATTGCGACTTCCCAGCAAAGTTGGGATGTCTGCTCAGCCTATTTGACACTAGTTGAGTGTTGTATATTAATCGCTAAGTGCTGTACTGTACATTTTAAACTCACTTTTCCAATTTCTTGCCATACCATCAATATTCTACCCCCTCTTACTCTCACAAAGGGAAGGCCTCGTCACAAAGGGAAGGCCTCGGACACAGCCAACTGTAGGAGACTGCCTACACTACACTTGACTGTCCTCTTTTAGAATACTGCTGCACGGTGTGGGATCCTTGCCGGATAGGACTGACACAAGTTCAAAGAAAGGCAGCACGTTTTGTATTATCGCGAAATATGGGAGAGTGTGTCGCAGAAATGATACAGGATTTGGGATGGACATCATTAAAAGTAAGGCGTTTTTCGTTGCAATGGAATTTTCTCATGAAATTCCAATCACCAACTTTCACCTCCAAATGTGAAAATATTTTGTTGGCACCGACTTACAGAGGGAGGAACGATCACCAAGATAAAATAAGGGAAATCAGAGCTCGTACAGAAAGCTATATGTGTTCATTCTTTCCGCGCGCTATGCGAGATTGGAATAATAGAGAATTGTGAAGGTAGTTTGATGAACCCTTTTCCAGGCACTTAAATGTGATTTGCAGTGTATCCATGTAGATGTAGATGTAAATATACTCAAACGATATATCACTTGCAATCTGCTTCTGGAGGCTCAGCAGAAATTGCACAACTGCGTGCAGCCAATAATGATTCACAGCATAATTCATGAGCTTTCCATCACCAATTTTTCAGGCAGTGTTATTGTATGCGTGGTATGCATCAAAAGTAACACTCAACAAATGAAATTTTTAAATGAAAACCAAGTCTGTTTTCTCTGAATACTGGAGAATATATAACAGAGTGAGTTAAAGAGACATTGTAAAGTGACCAGGATGAAATTTGTAATTCTTTACTAATCCAAGAAATTTATTTGCTTACCTTGTTACTGTTTTGTATTGATTTACTTACTTTATTAACCCTGCTATCCCTACCAACTTCAAAACGGGGAAAAATGTGTGAATGTTCTTGGCAATTGAACACAGGTTCTCTGCTCACCATTCAAATGCTTCTGGAGCTACACCAGCAGTACTTTTGCATGTTAGTCTGCAAAACATTTGGGTCGACAGCTCTGTCAGATACTTTTCAGTGGAGTACACAAAAACCTCTTTTACCTGGAAATATTCTAATAAATGCGAAAACTCAACATAATACACAAACTTTTTATAGACACTAACACACTACTTCAGTAAATAGAGTTTAAGTTTTTCATTTCGAACTTGCATGATCATGTAGACATTTCACTAACATCAGTTCATCTCGAGTTATTTCCGGCTGATATTCTATGTGTACCATTAACATTTTCCAGCTGCGCCGTTGCCCCACATGAGGCATTATTTCCTCCCCTTAAATGCCACTTTTATTGTCCACTTCATCATCACAGTCATTCCACAACCAGGCATCCAAGTCACTATCATCTACATCTGAGCAACCAGGAAAGTTTGCTGACATTTCGAGGAATTCAGAAATTTTGACAACTTCACAAATTTAAGCTGTGTAATATATAATATACTAATATCTCTATCAAGAATATCAATACAGCAGTGGTTAATACAACAAAATGTCATGACAGTGTGCCACTTAAGTCTTTACACACACACACACACACACACACACACACACACACACACAAACCAATGTTTCCCACGGTGTTGGATCCTTGCCAGATAGGACTGATGGAAAGTTAAGCAATAGTGCACTGGCCATATAAATGTGTATATTGGGGGGTTGTGAAAAGTGAAAGACAGTGAACACAACTATGCATTTGTCAGCTACATTATTTACAGTAGTCAGTGGCCGAACTACAACCCCACATTTCAGCCAGTACGCCAACACCAAGGACTGGAACAAAGAAATGAAAGGAGGCGGAACCACTACACGTCAGTTATCTGCTATGCAGATGATACAACCTTAATCAGCACAAATCGAGATTTATCGAAGCTACACAGAAATCACAGGACACTCTCACCTTAACACTAAACTGGTTCCCACGTGGAATGTTTCCCTCTATTATATTCATATCACTAATTTTAACCCAACAATTATGTTTGTTATTGTTACTGTTGCATTTCGAAATCTTTTCTGTCATCTTACTTTCTCTTTCTGTTTGTGCAAGTAGTTTCACTTCGTATTCACCTTCTCCTTTTCACCGTAATCTACCATACAATTTTATCCTGCCTATATATACACTCAATAATGCGTAACTCCGTAACTCACTTCCAAACCAGAATAGCAACGGTCCCACGACACTCCCCTGCGGCACACCTGAAATCACTCTTACTTCGGAAGACTTCTCTCCATTGAGAATGACATGCTGCGTTCTGCTATCCATGTACTCTTCAATACAATCACACAATTGGTCCGATAGTCCATATGCTCTTACTTTATCCATTAAAAGACTGTGGGAAACTGTACGAAACACCTTGCGGAAATTCAGAAACACGGCATCTACCTGGGAACCCGTGTCTATGGCCCTCTGAGTCTCGTGGACGAATAGCGCGAGCTGGGTTTCACACGATCGTCTTTTTCGAACCCCTGCTGATTCCTACAGAGTAGATTTCTAGTCTCTAGAAAAGTCATTGTACTCGAACATAATACGTGTTCCAAAATTCTGCAACTGATTGACGTTAGGGATATAGGTCTATAGTTCTGCACATCTGTTTGACGTCCCTTCTTGAAAACGGATATGACCTGTGCCCTTTCCCTATCTTTTGGAACGCTACACTCTTCTAGAGACCTACGGTACAACGCTGCAAGTAGGGGGGCAAGTTCCTTCGCGTACTCTGTGTAAAATCAAAAGATACGGCCGTTTATGTTACATATTTTGATATTTGCAAACTCACTCATCAAAACCCACAGAATACTTCCCGTCGACATGGAATCATGAAATTTGGCAACAAACAAGATTTCACAGTACTGCTGCTATAAAATCCACCGTTCCCAGTTCACAAACAGTTCCTTTCACCTATTAAACAACCATTTCGGCTAGTTCTAACAACTTTCGCTTTATTTCCATTTCCGTTTTTCCCACATCACTGATCATTTTTAGCCGCTTCCCACAGGTTTTAACATCATTATTTCTTCGTCAGACAATTGTTAGCCTCGTTTTCATAATCTGCTACCACAAAACCACTCCTTTCAATACATTTACATGCAGTTTTTTCGAAATTTTCCCAAATTTCTCCACCCTTTAACGTGTTTTTGCCGGCAACACAACCACCTAACCCTTGTGCACATTGTTGTTTACCAATCCAAGTTCACCACAGGATCAACATAGCTCAGCTTCAACCAACACTTATTCTACTTTTTTCACACCAGATCTCCAGTTACTTTCTAGTTCACCTGTATCTCTCCCCATACATATTTATTTTTATTTTCATTTTAGCCTCATGTTACACTTTCCAACTTCTAACACCATGTCACCCTCACAACATCCCCACAACGACCCCATTAAGTTTTATTTACATTCCCTCCGCAAACATGCCTTCACCCTAGCCAGATTACACTCCCGTATTCTATTTTCTCAGGCTTGTCTGACAGTTGGCATTATCCCCAAAGGCCTCACACTTAAAGTTCCCATCTCTGGCTGTAACCCTTCTTTCCATCAGTCCCCATACCAGTTCCAAACTGAACAATCCATAGCCCTCACCCACCTAATCCTTGACCTACACATCAACTCAGCCAATGAAAACACCCACCAACTCCTATCCTTAATAAAAGTCCTCAATCTTTCCTCTCCCATATCCACACCGGCTGTTCAGAGCATCCTGCTACAGGCCAACCGCAAATTAGAACAGCATGCCATCCTCCACCTCAAAAAACTATCCAATCTCCTGGTTTCCCACCTCCGGAAAGGCAACTCACTCACCCTCCACAACCTTTCCAGCAAACCTCAACCTCCTCTCATTGCACACAGACCCAGTCTCTCTCATCTACTCAATCTCCCACTTCCAGCTCCACTACCCCCAAAACCTCAAAATTCTAATCAACACAATCTGGAACCACAACACCCTAATGCAGTAGTTAACCTTTCCTCCAAACCTCTCTCCCAATCCGAAACCTCTGTCCTATCCAAAGGCCTCACCTTCAGCCCTACTCCCAGATTCAACCAAACAGCCCTCGTCAAAGATTTACTGTCCTACACTCGTACTCTCTGCTGGAAATATCACTTTGCCACGAAGAAAAATAATCCTAATCCTACTCCTACTCCTAATGATTCAACTCCCCAAGACACTATCCAAATTGAACCCTGCCTGGAACAGTTCCGTCCTCCATCACAGCGGGACTCACCTCTTCCTCAAAATCACCCTTTCCAAACCTTCCAGGAATTTCTCACTTCCAGCCTTGCCTCTCAATCCTTCTTGAAAAACCTTAATCCTACTCTCAACATCACCACTGCTGAAGCCCTGGCTATCCGTGATCTGAAGGCTGACCGATCCATTGTCATTCTTCCGGCGGACAAGGGTTCCACGATCGTGGTACTTGATCGTCGGGAGTATGTGGCTGCCACTGAATAGTTCGCATTTACTTGTAAACGGAGACAGATATGAGTGTCACTGAGGGACGGAAATGTGTCCCTACCAGATGATAATGCATTGTAAAGTCATGCTGTGGCAGTTCCTTATCAGTGGAAATAGAACCACTGAGTCAAAGAGCATAATCTCAAAACTCTTCGCCTATCAATCTGTCTATCTTACAAGGTAATGAAAAGAATTCTGTGAGGTCATCAGTGGCTTCACATGATGAACCATCACCACTGCCAAGAAGAAAAAAGAAGAAAAAAGTTGGAAAATTCTGAAGGAGTATTTCTGCGATTCTTCGTTGAAGGCACAGCAAGACATTACCCTAAATGACGAAGCTAATTACTTCCTAATGATTGTCAGGAGTCCCATAAACTCTCTTCCCCTCAGAGGTAAGCGTTTGTGAAATTTAAAATACAAAAGCATGACTACAATTAATTGGAGGTAGTGAATGCTGTACAAAGTTCTACTGCAAACCAAAAAGTGTGTACTAACGAATCTTACCTTATCGTTATACACAATTTTTCTTCTGCTGTTATACTTCTGCGAAAATTTGTGTTCTGCTTAGAAATTTTGTCTTGAATGTTCTGCAGCACATACTGAAATGTATTATGATTCATTCTGTAATCTGAATAAAATTTTTCAGGATAGTTTTTAAGTTCTTCATATAAAGAAAAAAAACTCTCCTAAATGTCTGTCGCTATTTATGGGATGAATCCATAACCTCCTAGTTCTTCTGTACTTCAAAACTCGACGAGTTACTGCAGAGTCAAAACAATACCAATAAAAGAGTGAAGACATTGTTCTACACGAAAGCACAGACTAGCTAAAGGCGAGCAACTGTTGACTGCAGCTGCGTTTTCTACTGGCTTGCTTGTCAGCTGTCGAAGGGTGGGGATCTTTTTAAATTTATTTATTTGGCCTCCGGCCAGCCATTTAGCCAAAGAGTGGGGATTACCTTGACAGTGCAGTGCCCCGCCAAGGGAGAAAAAAAAAAAACAATGAAGAACAATGAAACGCACATTTGTGCCAATCTATAGTAGTTTCATTAACTCTCCATTATTTTTTCTGCCAAAGTAGACAACGAGACTACAGAATTGCGCTTCAGTTATCTTCTAGTTCGAAATACGAAATGTACATCATACTAATTGTAGGATGTTGATGACAAATAATTGTTTGTCTTTTGTGATGCAACGTGTGGCCAACTATAAAACCATAGCAGATGATTGTCCAGTAGCCGAGGGAAAAATTCTTATACATTTGGATTTATCTAGAGAATGAGACCATTAAAATAATACGAGGGATCGACACTAGGTCTGCGCTGATCACTAGTAATTAGTTTTTTTCTGTCCTGCATTATATGACTACACTAAACCAAGCTGTAACCGCGCGAACTCCGTGGCTTGCGGACGCGGCACTGACGCCACTGAATAGCTCGCATTACTTGAGACCAGAGACAGATATCAGTATCATTATCATTTCAAAAACTTTTTGGTACTTTTAGCTACATTTCATTCCCAACAATGTATGGTCTAAAACGGATCTAACAGTAAGCTACCCGCTACATAACTTTTTCACTACAGGATTTGTAAATCAAGTGCACAACGTTGACAAATAGCATCATTTCACAATGACTGTTAAGAAATATGGAAAGATAAATGATTCAATACGAAGCTAAGATGTTGCACTACCACGTGTACAAAAATCAGATTCTTTAGCCGCATACTTTCTTCAAAATCGGTTGGGAAGCGTTACGAAACTAAGAAATCACGCGAAACGAAAAGTAACCTTTTTCTTTGTTCACGACGTAAGTAACGCTTTTAAGGAAAAAATAAGTTCATAAAATGATGTGGCGAAGTCTTATATACCGCTAAGAATTTTTAAAACATGAAAATCGGAGAAGTGGATTTTCCCCCATTTCGCTGTCCCGGCTCGGCTCGGCGCGCAATGTGAATGCACTACATGTTGGCCTAAGCTGGCTAGGCACGAGCCGAGCCAGTACGCGTCAGCCCGGCCCGGCCCGGCCCGGCCGGCAGTGTGAACGCAGCCTTACACCAACAACCTGAAAACAGCTTTCGCATTCCGCAACCACCCTCCCAACCTGGTACAGAAGCAAATAACCAGAGCGACTTCCTCATCCTCTCAAACCCAGAACCTCCCACAGAAGAACCCCAAAAGTGCCCCACTTGTGACAGGATACTTTTCGGGACTGGATCAGACTCTGTGGCTCTCCAGCAGGGATACGACTTCCTCAAATCCTGCCCTGAAATGAGATGCATCCTTCATGAAATCCTCCCCACTCCACCAAGAGTGTCTTTCCGCCGTCCACCTAACCTTCGTAACCTCTTGGTTCGTCCCTATGAAATCCCCAAACCACCTTCCCTACCCTCTGGCTCCTACCCTTGTAACCTCCCCCGGTGTAAAACCTGTCCCATGCACCCTCCCACCACCACCTACTGTAGTCCTATAACCCGGAAGTTGTACACAATCAAAGGCAGAGCCACGTGTGAAAGCACCCACGTGATTTACCAACTGACCTGCCTACACTGTGAAGCTTTCTATGTGGGAATGACCAGCAACAAACTGTCCATTTGCATGAATGGACACAGGCAGACAGTGTTTGTTAGTAATGAGGATCACCCTGTGGCTAAACATGCCTTGGTGCACGGCCAGCACATCTTGGCACAGTGTTACACCGTCCGGGTTATCTGGATACTTCCCACTAACACCAACCTATCAGAACTCTGGAGATGGGAACTTGCCCTTCAATATATCCTCTCTTCCCATTACCCACCAGGCTTCAACCTCCGCTAATTTCAAGTTGCCGCCGCTCATACCTCACCTGTCATTCAACATCTTTGCCTCTGTACTTCTGCCTCGACTGACATCTCTGCCTACTCTTTGCCTTTATATATGTCTGCTTGTGTCTGTATATGTGCGGATGCACGCGCGCGCAAGTGTATACCTGTCCTTTTTCCCCCTAAGGTAAGTCTTTCCGCTCCCGGGATTGGAATGACTCCTTACCCTCTCCCTCAAAACCCACATCCTTTCTTCTTTCCCTCTCCTTCCCTCTTTCCTGATGAAGCAACCGTTGGTTGTGAAAGCTTGAATTTTGTGTGTTTGTTTGTGTGTCTATCGACATACCAACGCTTTCCGCTTTCGTTTGGTAAGTTACATCATCTTTGTGTGTGTGTGTGTGTGTGTGTGTGTGTGTGTGTGTGTGTGTGTGTGTGTGGGTGTGTGGGCGCGCGCGAGAGAGATTGTATACCTGTCCTTTTTCCCCCCTAAGGTAAGTCTTTCCGCTCCTGGGATTGGAATGACTCCTTACCCTCTCCCTCAAAACCCACATCCTTTCGTCTTTCCCTCTCCTTCCCTCTTTCCTGATGAAGCAGCCGTTGGTTGCAAAAGCTTGAATTTTGTGTGTATGTTTGTGTGTCTCTCAACCTGCCAGCGCTTTCGTTTGGTAAGTCACATCATCTTTGTTTTTATATACATATATCACTGCTTGATAACGCCTGTAGGCCAGGCACATGGCATTAGCTCTGCTGCTGCCACATGACTGTCAGTGGTTTAAAAACATGCTCGCTCTGCTATATCATTTGAGCACCCAGAAAAAATCTGCACTGTAATCAGTACAGATGAAGACAGATGACATACTTCATTGAAGATGGCTTTGACTAATAAGATAACAGCATGATATGCATTGACTTGATTTTAGACTATGTATATAATGGTGAACCACTTGGTATTGCTCAAGCACCTGTATACAATGATATTGTAGACTTGCTGAAGAACAATATAAATGTTAAGCTTCAAATTCAAAACAGCCAGATGGTAGTGTGATGGTGCACTGACCATTTTTAACAGCTGCATGAAAGATCATTTGTTTCTTGAGGAAACCAAAATTTCATTTTTTGTTATGACAATCTATTGTAATTTGAGAAATGAAATTGTTGAACAGTCACAGCAACTCCTCTCTCTCTCTCTGCCCCCCTCCTCCTACTTCCTGTGCAAAATCTACTTAATCTTCACATGTTACAGTGAAATCAAATTAACCTGAAAAGCAGGTACACAGTCAGAGAGCTGTGAATGACTTAACAGTCCTTTCATACCCCCCCCCCCCCCCCAAAAAAAAGCCTACCACATGTACACAAAACAGGTGGTGGCCACGAGGAATGACATTTTATATACTGTTACTTTCTTGGGGCCTGAGGTGTTTTCCACAGCAAAATGTGTGCTGTCCATTTGCCACAGGTCCACAGCTGCATACAGTGTACCTTAAAGTGGTATTTCAAATGCAAGTGGAGTGTCAGTGCTGTTACATGCTTGTATGCACTTCACATCAATGAGTTACAGATAAGTGGTTACCTATCCAGTCTCTATTGTTTCATAATAAAGAATGTGAGGTGTAACAGCCTGTAGACCACAATATTTTTACTTAAGATTTGTGTGTGTGTGTTTAGTTTAGCTTTCCGCCTGGAAAATTGCAATTCAACAGTGATCTATCTTTGTACTGCAGCTTACATTAATTTGCTTTTAAATTCTAATGAAACTGCTCATGCCACAAATCTGTAACTGAAAACTGAATTATACTACAGTATTTAACTGCTTGTACACTTATTTATAAAACTATGTTGTAGTGCTTTTTCTTTTATAATTTAAATAACCTTGTCTCCAGATATTCTTTACTGTTCAGCAAAATCTCATCTTAGAAACATGTTACAGCATTGCTCGTGCTGTGTTGTCAGCATCGCACGATGGTAGCCAAGCAATGAGTGCAGCTGTGCGAGTCCTGGCTCAATTCATGGAATAGTGATCTGCATATAGAGACTGATGGCTTCTTATTTTATATTTTACCTGTAGATGTCTGTGTTGTTTCATGTAGGATTAATAGCAGATTCCGTACTTTTGTTTTGTCTATATTCATTAAAATGATTTATTAAAATTAAAGGACAATTAATGGAATTATTGTATTAAATAGAGTTAATGTAAATATTTGTATGTTAATAAATTTTGTAGAATGATTTTAATTGATTATTTAGTGTTAATTACTGCTTAGCTAATTATCACGAGGCTACTGTTTCAAGGAATTATGAATACTGGAACAGGAAGTCTTGTAAAATCTGTCACTGCCCATACAACTTTCAGCATCATTTGAAAATTCTTTGTGTTGGGATCCATCGACAAAATCCGTGGTATCATTTCTGATAAAATCAGATCAAATACATCTATTTGAAATTGTAGCCTCTCTATTAACTGAAGATTTTCTTGAAGTTTCTGCCACTGTTTCTCATCTTTGTAAACCAAGTGTAGTTTTTTATTAAGACCTGCAACACAAAAATACACAACTGTAAGCTACAACAAATTACAAAAGAGCAAGTAACTTGGTGCCTGAAATATATAAATACACATTAGTTCTTTAAGTGAAATAAAGCCACTAATTCAAATACTATTTAGTCAGTGACTAGCAGTCTTTCAATAAGTAGATACATATTGAAACAAGTTTTCCTGGAAACACAGCGATTGGGAGAGAAACACCCGATATAAATCCAGCTACTTGTAGGCAGTATAGATAAAAAAAAATTACTGCAACTTGCTTTCAAGCAATGGACCACTCCAGACAGCAATATCAGTATTTCAACTAATTCTACATAATAATAAGCTGCTTTTGTGCAGGTTGCCTAGCCAGTCTGATTGGTGTTTGAAATTTTTTATTTTATTTATCATTTTGCATTTTAATATTCTTCTGTAATGTGCAAATACAATTCATTGTGGCCTGCATGCCAAGTTGGACTGTCACTTCAGCAAAGGTTGTTTGTCCTGCAAACAGGCCTACTACACTTCATTGTAGGTAGCTAATTGGGAGCATGGGAGGTAAACCACATTTTAACTGCTGGACGTTCTCTAGCACCAGCTTTCAACTTTTTCAGACTTTGTCCCGACACTTAAATTGATGTTGTGACAGGCTAATGGCATCAACAAACCAACGTAGGTGTATCCCATATATGGAATATAGTGAGTTTACTATCTTTTAACCAACTCTTTCATTTTAAAAAATCCGTTCAGGTGCCCATATCCTAGCTGACTTTACAAGGCCCCCTGTGCACCTATAATTTCACACCTTTATTTTCATCTGCACACACTGACATAAGAGAAAATGTAAACCTTACAGGATTTTTGAAAGGACCACACAGAATCCCACATGTATTCTGTAAAAATCTAGCACATCTTCAAGTACTGTTTTCTTCCAGATTTTGACCAACTGCTTTGCAAGAAGACGCATTATATAACTGAAGATATAGTGTGCTTAAAATTAGTTGCAACTTTTGACATTTGGCTCACCAGAATGGATGTGACACCAACGGCAAGCCGGCTTTCCCACCACGCAGCCAACAGTTCAGTTGGAAAAGAACCCCTGCTGCCACGCAAAAGATGTGTGAATGTTCAGCAGTTCTCATGTGAAGTGGTATTTTTTGGTGTTGAAATGTTCTGCAATCAGGTGTATTGATTAAGTGTTTTATGTTGGCATTGCATTAATAAAAACAGTGCAGCCTGTCTTTACAAGAGATTCACAACAGAAGAGGTCTCCAAGAAAACATTCACCAGCTGCAAAGGTATTGAGCTTTGGAAGGGGAATTTCAATCTGTCCACAAGGTCATAAATTTGTGTTTTCTGTGCACAGTTATTTTGAAATTGAGTGCAATACTGGCAGTCCAATTTTAGATGTTGCAATAGTGGTGGACAGAACAGCTATTGCACTTAGCATTCATCGATCTATAGTACTAAGAGCTGGGAAGGAGAAGGAAATGATTAAGCAACATTAACTTGTTCTTTAGTAGAAACCCTGGGCAAAAAAAGAAGTTACGACAGATGGGTAACCAAGATAGATGCATCTGTATGCCTATTATCAATGCAAGGAGTACCCCACTTTAAATAAACTGCTTTTCAACGTACTGAAACAGAGCTGTTCAAGGGGAATTGGTTATCACATCAAAACTGTCTTCAAGAGATTGGTTTATGGCAAAAGATGATTTCCTGTCAGACATTTATCATCGAGAGGAGTGACATACTGGTCTGGAGAGGTTGATATCTGTTTGCCATGAGGAGCGCATTCAAAGACATTGTTTGACTTGTGATTAACACATGTGACATGTTGACAAAGGAGTGGACAGACTGCACAGCACAAGGAACAAAAACAGCACTGTGAGGCAGGGGTGGCAGGATAATCATCCTTCACACTGGCTCTGCTTGCTGTTTCATTCAAAACTTTTTATTGCTGTTCCATTCCAGGCAGCAAAGCACCTATCATGAATAACTGAATGCCAGAGTTTTCATGAAGTGGTTTTCGAATACTCTGCTGCAAAATAGTCCTCCAAATTCAACAACAGTAACAGAAAAGTGTCATACCGTCCTATTGTGATGAATAAAACTGTAACAGTGCAGTGGAGGTAAGTGTATATTTTACTTCGGGTACCATATAAAGTTGCATCTAGCATGAATACGGTGGAGTTAATGGAACTTGTAGCACAGTACAAGCCAAAAACTTTATACTACCATGTGAACAAACTGGCTAATGGCATAGGGCAGTGTGTAACCAGGCTTCCTTCACATCATGCTCATTTAAATCCAATTGAGAATATATGGGTCTGGGTGAATGGCAATGTGGCACAAAACAACAAGAAGTTTACACTCAGTGTTGCGTTTCTGTTCATTGAAGGTGACAAATATTCCAATCCCTTTGAGACATAACATATTCTTCTAGAAATTAAAATGTATATAAGTAAAGTTATTGCTAACAGAATATCAGTGGAATATAAACAGTCTGTATGGATGGTGTAACTCTAAATACTTATCTTGAGATCTGCTTGTTGTCCTAGAGTTCTTGTTGTGAACTGGATTCACATTTCACGTTCAAACAGCGTGTAATGTGAAACAAGGAATAGGTATACCTTAATTCATCTCATTGCAATTTATTGCACACAGTGACACAGATGGTGCAACACAAAACCTCTGGTCAACAATGACTCCCAGTGAGCTGGCTCTCTCACTTATCCCTCTGAACAATGTTTCCTAATTGGTATTGTAAATTTTCAATATTACTGTTAAAAATAATTACACCCAATTGAACTGAATCACTTACATTATAGTTCTAAACACTCATCAGTTTTGGACATTCAATTCAGCCTTATTACAATGTTATTACAGGAATTCACGTCAAATATGTTAAAAAAAGAAAAGATGGTTTCCTAGTTTTCTTAATGACATGAAGATAAGAGTACAGTACAGATAAGAGTACAGTAAGTTCTTACCATGTTTTTGACTTCCATACAATCGGATCCTTTATTTGTTAAGTGCAATAATTCTGTTTGGTAATTTGTTCATGCATTTCAGACAGCATTATTTCGTGAATTATTTCAGTTACTTTGGGAACTAAAGGCTTACATTACGTATATTTGTTTTATCGATTAACAGTAGCAATTCAGATGTTATTTCAGCTATTTTGACCAACAGAAGAAAATTAAGTAATACATTTAGTATCATTCACAAGGTATGGATGACTGGTGTGAACACTGTATTTATCTTATAATTTTACCGTTAATTGGAATCTGAGTGATTACATGACCTAAATAAACTAAGAGTTGTTGCATCAACCAATGCAGTAAGCCTCCCAAACTGGTCTGTTACGTATCACCAGTGAGGTTGAAATGCTGGCAAAAGAAGCCATTGCAAATGTTTCCCATAGGAGTCATCTGTCATACCAAGAAGGTAATTCAGGAGTACTGCTGGAGGACAGACTGAAGAGACAGTCATTTCTGTTGGTTCAAGTACCAGTTCTGGGTTTGAGGATAAGGATAGGGACTTTTCTTCATTTGGGGACCTCTACAGTCATGAGTAGGTATAAAAGATTCATAGATGTAACTGCTCTGTTCAGTACTGCCATTTCTTTACCGCCAAAGGATGTTTGCCTGTCGGCCGGCGAATGGCCATGACCAAACACAGGCATGGCGTTATCACCACTTGCTGGCACACTTCCCTCCACTTGCCCCATATGAAACTGTCAAAAGCCACAACTTATTTCAAATGCACTATAAAATCACATATTGTAAATGATGCACAAAGATGCTACCCATACACCCTGCGCAGTCATGGTCTCACATGGAAGTCACACTTTTGTGTGTCACCTCAAAAAGAGACAACACCCCCAACTACCACACATGAGCAACGATACTTTCATTAATGTGTACGACAATAATAATATTTATCCTTGGTTCTAACTATATTGGTACATATGTTAAGAATAACTGCTCAGACAATATCAGGATTTATCTGCTCACAAGTCCACTCGTGCTCTTCCCGCACTACGTGGTGGCAAGGTGAATTCTTAGCTTGACTCTTATTATTCGACAGTTTCCTTTTGAGTCAATACGCAATGGACATTTTTCCCAGTGAGTAGATTCTGTAATTGATGTAAGTTTCTGTTAGATAAGCAAATTACACTTTTAGTTTTGCCAGCATCTCTTTATTAGCATCAGAAGTTTTCCAGCTGTTTCTTTTATCTATGAATATGGTGGAAATCAGAGGGCCAAGTACAGTGAATATGACAGGTACATTGCCAGAGAACCTTTGTGCATATATTTCGAGAATGCTGGTCTAACTCTACTATATTCTTCAGACAGAGCAAGCGGTATTGATCATTCATGTTCCCAAGTGGTTACATGCCATTTTTCAGTTTGGGCATTATGAGTGACAATGTGAGACACCATTAGTTTAGTATTGGCAGAACTTTCTTAGAGTGGGTATGTACTGAAAGTGCAGGCATGGAAGGAATGTGTGGGGCTGCTAAAATAGGGTTATAGAGTTGATGAGGTAGAATTAAGAAGTCAGAGTGCTAAAGAGCAGTTCAAGGCATGAACCCAGGGAATTACGAGGTGAACAGGCACTTAGGTTAAGAAACATAGAACAGTAAAGTGCTGATGTGGTAATTGGTGGTAACCCATGAACTCAAGTTTCTCTCTCACCCTTACTGTTCAACCTATATCTATCTGATCTACCTGACACTTCGTCCAGAAAATACTGCTATGCCGATGACCTGGCTCTAGCCGTAAAACACCAGGAAATGAAGACAACAGAAGAGATTCTAGCCAATGACCTGTCTGCATTAAATAATTACTTCAAAATCTGGAGACTCCAACCCAGTGTGAGTAAAATAGAAGTGTGCTGCTTCCATCTAAATAACCAGTTGGCGAACGTAAAACTGGAAGTAAGTTTCAGAGGCAGAATTCTTCGTCATAATAGGAACCCAAAATATCTTGGTGTCATCCTGGATCGTACACTATGCTTCAAACACCACCTTCTTAACTTAGCTCAAAAGCTGAGGACTCTAAACAACATCCCCCATAAGCTATGCGGAACTACCTGGGGATCTTCAGCAACCACCCTGCGATCTTCAGCTCTGGGCTTGGTGTACTCAAGTGCTGAGTATTGTGCACCTGTTTGGATGAACAGTCATCATACAAGGCTTGTTGATACCCAGCTGAAAATGACAATGCGCATAATATCTGGCGCAATCAGATCTACTCCAGTTTATTGGCTTCCACTGTTAACCGGTATAATGCCTTCTGATTTACGCAGATGTACTGTCCTTATGAGAGAATTCCACAAGATCTCCAGGAATTCAAACCTACCCATGCATAGCGACCTGCCACTTTTAAATCGCAAAAGACTGAAATCACACCATCCAACTCTGTACGATGCTGCTGACATGGTTGCTAAGAATTTCAAACCTCTTTAAGAATGGAAAGGTCGGTGGGAAGCAGTGACAGATGTGCATCTGCATAACATCTTCTCAGGTGCTAAACTTCCAAGGATTTGACTTACCACGCAAGACCTGGTCTACTCTCAACAGAATCTGTACCGGCCATGGGCGATGCAGGGATGCTCTCTTTAAGTGGAAGAAGCTGCCTGATCCAGCTTGTGACTGCGGGGCTCCATAACAGACTGTTCACCACACTGTCAGTGAATGCAGGATTCGAGCCTATCACGGCGCCAAAGAGGACTTCCTGCTAGCAACTCCAGATGCAGTGCGCTGGATTGAAGGACTGGATATTCAGTTGTAAAGACAAACTTAAGTTTCTTGTGTGTCAATATGTACATATGTATAGGTAATTTAATTTCATGATATGTCTGTATTAGCCATACGCTAAATAATTACTGGAATAAATGTCCCACATAGTAACAATAATGATCTGAATCTTCTATGATGTATTGTATGTTCTTAGCTTAATCCAAAACGTGGATGCTGAACATGTGATTAGTACTGTGTGTAGGCATTCAATAACAAGTGCCATGCTATTTGGAGTTTAAAATAAACTGACAAAAGAGAAAATTAACTTTCATGAGAATAATAAATGCAGACCATTATGTATGATGAACTTTTAGTTACAGGCTATGGTCAAGAGTATGGTTTTCAGAGTGAAACTAATGGAATTAATATTGCAGATAAAACTACCCACAATTCCAGTGCCAAAGTGAAGAAAGTAATTTTACAAAATGCAGGTCTTGATTTTTGTTTCTTTGCAATCCAGGCTCTCTTTGCGATTGTTTTTCATCAAGCAGAACCTGAAGTCTAGTGAAGTATTCACAATTTGATTTAACTATGCACCAATAACAATCCCTTTATCATATCAGAAAACACTAGTTTTAACATTTCCAACAAATGAAATCCAACTTCATCTTTTTTGGAGCAGTGTCATTATCTTTCAATGTTTTCACTGCTGCTTGATTTCTGGCACAGAGCAAATGATTCACAGCTGACCTGCATCACACATCGTTGATAAAAAAATCTGCGGGATTCTTTTTTAAAAATGGTCTAAACAAAGCGAGAAATTGGTTTTCATATTTGCCTTTTGTCAGTATTCAACAAATGTGCTGACCATATTACACAAAGCTTTCTCATTGTTGATCTTTCATATAAAATGCAATGTGTGAAGATACACTGATGCATTCTTTGTATACCCAGCCGGGCACTGTCTGCAATACATGACTGTCCCATATGACTGCCAGCAAGAACTTCCTGACCACCGCTGTGGATCACTGCACTGAGATTGTTCACATGATTCTGCCACAATACTGTTTTCGATTCGAACTAAGACCATGTCTTGCATTGTAATATCGTTAATATCTGTTGACCCTGCTACAAATAAAATTTGACTGTCTTTTTGTTACAGAGTGCTACATCAGCCTAAATTTGCTGTGACAATGTCCTCACTGCTAAGGATTTTCCTTGCTTCTTACATATTGTGCATAGTGTTACAAAAGCTCAGTTGTCCTGGCCACTGGAATGAACGTTACTGTCTCAAAACTTCCACAGTCCTGCTAAATTTTTCTACTATTTGGTGAGCAGTTCTATTCAGCAAATAAGCAGTATGCTGCACAGCTACCTCACATATAATATTAGTTATTTCGCAGCTCTCTAATCACAGATAGTTCAAATATGAACTATGCTTGCTCTTAACATTTTCATATTGGTTGTAGTTTTGGGACATCCTTCATACGACTAACCACCACCAACATTGAAATGCTTTGTGTTAACAATCCAAGAAAAATAGTTTTAATGATGGAGCTGTATTCCTGGTTATCCATTCCAACAAAACACACAATTGTTTAAACAGCTGTTCTGAAGATGAAGTTCATACAAGAAACACAAAATTTAGTGAGTAAAGAATAGAAAATCCAGGGTGGAAATGTAACAATATCGTGAAAAGCATAGTTGCTATTCACCATATAGCACAGATGCTGAGTCATAGACAGATAAAACAAAAAGACTGTTAGAAAGTGAGCTTTCACCGCCAACAAGGTCTTCTTCAGAAACACACACACACACACACACACACACACACAGGCTATGAGTCTGCATGGTTTGTGGAAATGAATTCCCTGAAGGGTGGTCAATTTTACTGAGTAACACTGAACAAGACAAAGGCTTCTCCAGGTGATGATGCAGGATCAGAGTCATGACATTGCTGAGAGAAGACTTGGTAAAATGGTCGACTCCATCTCATGTGAAGAGGGGTAATGTCTTCTGGATCGGTACCCAGATTTTTCCAAGGCCATTTCAAAAGTGGTCATGTGATGAAGATGTTAGAATTTTCTTTTTCACATCAAAGTATGGTAAATGACCAAAGTGTTTGTTTTCTTGGACTGACTGTTCCTTATTGAAAACGGAGCACTTTGACAAGCAGGATCATGTCGGTCCAGACTTCTGACACAAGTTTTAGTATGGACACAAGGTGTGATATGCTGGGTACATCCATAATTACCACAGGTGAATTCATTGAACATCAAGATGATGTACAAACCAAATGGAAGCAAACAAAGCATTGCACATATGATGGTACCTAAGGTCTGATCATGGCCTCCACCTTTCCTGCACGTGTTGTCCCCTCCAACATTAGACTTCCGTGTCAACTCTGTTATCTTTGGCCCCTTCTGGATACAGCGGGCAAACTGTGCCTCTCACCTGGAGACCGGCATGCAGTTTTTTATTCAATTACCAAGATAATGCTCTGTGATTTGTGTAAACTTATACGAGGAGTAAAAGACTCTGGATTGTCACCTATAGAAGTACAGCTCAAGTCTGACAAGCATCTACTGTCCTGATCAGGAGGAACCACACTGTGTCATTTGCAATGCTATTCAAACTTGTATTCAATGTGTAACACCAAGAACTGAGGTTTGGTCATTAAATAGGTCTCTCTCTCTCTCTCTCTCTCTCTCTCTCTCTCTCTCTCTCTCTATCTATCTATCTATCTATCTATCTCTCCATTCCAATAGAGACTAGCTACTGTGTTGAGTAGAGTTCTCTATGCCAATGTCCTTGTCCTTTCTCCCACTGCATAGCAACTGGTGGAAACACTTGGGGGTTGTACTGCCAGGGCCTCACAACTACTAGCTTTAGCAAGTTTGAATCACTTTATGGCACACTGTCTGCTCTGGTGTCACCCAATCCAACTCAGCACATTCTGCCCAAGTGCCACTCAGCCACCTGGTATGGTGAGTGTTACCCTGAGTCCTAGTATTCCAGTGGGAATGGGCACCTACTCCTTAGCATGCTTAGACAGTTTACAGTGCAGAAACCGGAAGTGCAGTCCCCACACTGTCAGTGGTCACATGACAATGTCTCTATTATGCACTGGCTACTATGTTAGGTTTTGGGAGTGGGGAGCAGTTTACCTAGAAGTGGCTGTCAGGATGGTCATGCCTGGGCAGATACACAAGTACAATGTTTATTAGTTACATGTTCCATAGATCATTTGAATGATTCTTTTATTGATTGTATACACTAGTGTTGTTGATGTTGATGTTGTTTACTGGTCAGTAGTTTTTCAATAGAAATTCATCCATGGAACAGAAGGAGTAGTCCAGGAGAAATGATTTTAGGTTAGACTGAAAATCTGTTTTACTACCTGTCAGACATTTTGTGAGATTGGGCAAATAATCAAAGATTGTTGTTGCTTCGTACTGAACACCTTTCTGAACCACTGATAGGTTTAATAATGGCAAATAAAAGTAACTTTTTTAGATATGGACCTCACTGTTCTGTTCTCTACCTTTCCCTGCGCAATTCACACTTCAGTCAAATTTGGAAAGTATGGACATCAAACCTGGGAAGGGACCAAGTTGAGAATGGTAGGAATTAATTTAAGGGGCCACAAGAATAAGCCAAGCTAAAACCTACGTGAAAGCCAGGTTGTCATCAGGAAAGTGGAATAAACTATAGTGAGTGGGGGAATAAACTAGGGGCTAGCAACTGCAGTACAGAAAAGGTGGAGTACTTCAATGGCTCAGCACCCACACTCACCATGGCCATACCCATAAGAGTCATCATGAACCCCCTGGGGGTTGATCTAGTTGCCAACAGCTGGTTCCCAATATAAATTAATACCCATCTGTTACACTGAATCTTTATACTCAATCCTGCATGCAGCTTTAATTTCTGTCTCAGCAGAGTTCAGTTTCTTGCCTACTGTGACAAATACACCACCTCCCTTTCCCATTAACCTATCCTTTCAATGTACATTTAGGCTTGTCCCAAAAAATCTAAGGAAGGTCAGTTTTCTTTACCTAATATATGTGAGCCCCTTTGCTGTTCAGGAGTGCTTCAAAATCTAGAACTTTGTCGCTAATGCTTCAGCAGTTAAATCACTAGCTTTTTTATAGTTATATCTACTGGGGTCATTTCTTTGGAATTTACACTAATACTTTAAGGTTTCCTACAGATATTGTTATCTGAACTGGATGGAGAGTTGCTTAACACACAAACAGCCTCTTCTCAGCCTCGGATGTGTGATGCACTTCTGACCCATTAAGGAGGTTGCTACAGTTCTGAAACTGTATGGTGCAGCACTGCTTGTCACAAAAACCTCTTATTAAAGCCTTCCATTCCACGCAGAATAAGGAAAATGGAGTGGGGGTCACAATATGATTCAAGTGTGACCTTTGAGCCCAGACAACAAGAATTGTTCATTCTAACATGTGCTACAATCTGCAACTCATAACATCCTGTTTCCTCAATGGCTGCCAAAATAGCTTCTTTAACATGATAAACGAGTCATCCAGGCATATCTCACCCTTGCCGCTAATTTCCTATGTGGCATCATTATTCATTATACATCTGAACTGCTGACAATGAACAGACCCTTACCCTTCTGCACTTACTTCTCCTGGTGCATGACAAGTGAAACACGTCTCACTGACTCATTTTCAGTGGGACACAGAACTTTAAATTTGTTCGTTAGTTGGATGGGCATAATACTCTTATTTCTCCTGGCCTCTGCAACTAGACCTACCACTGACTTGCTACGCACAGTTTAATTCTTAAGCAATGATAGGCCCTGTATTTTCTGGAGAAGAGAGAATATGCATGGAAAAGGAGAGTACTTGAAGTCCCTTCGATCTGTCTGGTATGTAAAACTTTTTATCTCACATACACAACCATTTGCAGCAGGTTCCAGTTGTTTGACAGCTGTCAGGGCGATTTCCACCCACTTGCCAACAGCAGACCCAGTGACTGCATTTTAACTGGTGTAATGTTTTTCTCCATAGTAAACAAATGGCTTTAGAAGTGAATCAACAAGCTTAGTTTAGTTTCTGGGTAAGTTACACTACGAGGATAAAAAGCTCTCCTTACAAAGTTAAGCAATTAAGCACCAACAAAAAGATTTTGTGTTATAATAAGAGTAAAAGCTGAGACAAAATTTAACTTCTTGGAACTTAAGTCTCGAATTTTTTGTTTTGATGGGATTATGCTCACTAACAAACTGTAAAACAGTGGAAATTTGCAATGAATGGAGACATTATAAATTGCTGTTGAAAGGGCAAACAAAACTGTGTACAATATGATAGTTACAATAAGTGCAGAACACAATATTACACCACAGCAGTCATCTGAAGTACATTTATGTCACAATCATCATCTTTTAAATATCTCCTCAGAACAAACTGGGCAACAACTGGGAAAAGAAGCAAAATCACACTAATTATGTAACTATCAACATTGCAATTAAGGATAAATTATTTTCCAAATCACAAAGTTACCAAAGTCAGTTGAACACACAACTGTAGCTCACAAATGTCAGTTTTCCACAAAATACATTATGTGCATGCACTCATAAGATTCTAAAATTTCTCAAAAATACATTATTATTTACACAAAATACCTTAAAATTAGATGTAATAATTGAATGAGCATACTAACGATGAAATTTGTAAAATGCACAAATGTAGAGTAGCAGTGATGTTATGTTACAAACTAGTGTTCTAAAATACAGAATATACCATGACATTCACACAAGTTTTGATATTAGTGGAGAATAACGTATTAGTGTGTACATTAAATGTTAATATCTATAGATTTGAAGCTACTTCTTTGGCTTACATGTCTCATTTGTACAAAGGAAAAACTGTAAGTCACCTTGTGTATACAAATGTGCAAATTGCACAGACTTTGCACTTAGCTGATTTTCTGACACTTTTTATACTAGCTTGCTGAAGTGTCTGTCTATCCCATTATAACAATGAAGATCATGGAGTCCAAGAAAGCATATCGAAGTGGATGATAACTGTTATCTCAAACAGTTATCTCTCTCTCTCTCTCCCTCTCTCTCTCTCTCTCTCTCTCTCTCTCTCCCCCCCCCCCCCTCACCCCCCCCTTCTTCTTCTTCTTCTTCTTCTTCTTCTTCTTCTTCTTCTTCTTCTTCAATAGTGAAACCAATAAAAATGTTTACTTATATAGTTTGTGATTTGAAGAAAATTAGGTGAATATGTTGGACTGGGCTGTGCGAAACTCTGAAAAGAACCCCACTGAACATCTGTATGTGGAACCAGAGCAATGTGTGTCAAGAAGAAATTCCATCTCCATTATACAAGAACACAGTAGAGTGTCTTCCCTGATAATCAAACTGTAGTATTGTAGTAATGAGAGGAAGTCCCAGAACACTATTAGTTATGAGACGACGTTTCAGGAATAAACAGAAATGTGCGTGTGGACGTTTTTGGCCACATACAGAAAATCTTTAAAATATGTGCACAATTATAAATAGCAAGACAAACATAATTTTCCATGAAATGACAAAACATGTAAGAAGTATTATAATTATAATGACATACATGACCTTAATATCTATACAATGAATGACAGGTAAAAAGATGTAGCTATCCTCATACCATCAAAAATAGCAGTCTTCCTCCAGTACCACAGTCCCATGTTTTGACATGGAGTGGTGTGTTTACTCCTTTGAGGTGTTGATCTTGATCTGCTCACAGTATGAACAATATTATCTTGATTTGACAGTCTTAAAAATTGTTTTTCCATTCTTTCATATATATTTCTCAACTCCAACTCTTCCTGTACGTCTGTTCTTGAAATACAACTATGTACATCAAATAGTTTATTCGAGAGACTCATAGTATCTGCAAACAAGCGTCCTAGAGGTTCTGAGAGGTTCTTGAGCCAGATTGTCTTATTCTGCAAAATTGATAAACAAAATTGTCAGAAGTTGTTCTGGCCAAATTAGCTAGAAGTCAAGTATTCAAAATGAGACTTACACAGTACACTATTACACAAATAGTCTCCTCCTCTTATCCTTCTCCTCAACTGAATTAATTATTTTCATAACAGATGATGATTCAGCGCCGAAAAATATAACGTGATAAAATAAACAACCCCAGAATGTGGTGTCTGCAGCTCATAAATATCTGAAGAATGTCATGTTTACTTCCAAGAGCTGCTGATAAAATTTCTTTACAAACCAGTTTTGCTCCACGAACCATCATTGGGTGTTCATAAAAGCATTTACATCGTATTAGGTGATATACAACCATAGGTGCCAGATAATAAAATTCATGAATTTGTCACTGTTATCGCATAGTAATATAGAATAAATCTATACAAATGATGATGTAGTTTATATTACTATGTGGCAACAGTGACGAATTCATGGATTTTATCATCTGATTCCAATGATTTTATTCTGCCTAATATGATGTTGAAAATGCTTTTATGAACCTGATTATGGTCACTGGACTGAAACTAGATGTTAATTAAAGAAATTTTATCAGCAGCTCTTGGGGGCAATCATGATGTCTCCATATTCAGTAAGTTACTTAGGCTCATATTTTTCATACTAAAATGCAGTATTATACCATTTACAAATATTTTGATACTTTGTACCCTCAATTCTATAAACACTAT
The DNA here is from genome assembly GCF_023864345.2 of Schistocerca serialis cubense. NCBI lineage: Eukaryota > Metazoa > Arthropoda > Insecta > Orthoptera > Acrididae > Schistocerca > Schistocerca serialis. Next base: position 599,816,693 of record NC_064641.1, on the reverse strand, counting down.
TTTATTTCAGGTTGCAGCTGTGTCACTTTTTATCCTTTACCACAAACAGCATGCCTTCATTGCCAACTGTTTTACTTATTGTGGATGCTGAAATACTTTGGGAGCAAGTTGGTTGTGTCAAAAATCTATGCACAGCAGGTATGAATATCTCTTGTTGTTTCTCTTAACTGGCATATTTCTTTTCTTAAATCTCAGACATGCATTCAAACACACACAAATCTACTCAACTGCCCCCTCCCCCACTTCCCTCCCACCCACTCCATGCCGATTAAGGATAATTGGTTACAGAATGCAGTGTGGCGTTTACACTATTGTTGAAAGAAGAAAGAATTAAACTAACCTAATACAGCTAACTAATGTAAATCCCCTTAAGTAAAATTTGATGCTGAGCTGAACATCTTCGTGCAAAAATACAGATTACTACAACAGCATCACACATACTCCCACTATGAGGCACTAAAAAAAAAAAAAGAAAGGTGTTAAATTTAATCCTGGGCACTGGTGCAAAATTCGGTAATCAAGGAACATTATCCCACAACTATCTGTCCTTCCAAGCCATATCTTGAAGGTGAAAATTTCTTCATGTCCTAATTACACCAGTTTGTTTCTGATAAGAGGTTCCTTGCAGAACTAACTTCTAGAAGGATTCTGTGTAACAAGTGCTGTCTGTCCAGTTCCCGAGACTCACAATATTTTCACTAGACCATTTTAGGATAAATTTCTGTGTAATATACAGCTGCCAGATACAGGTGCAACACTCAATCGAGAAACTAGAAACAGCAACTTCGATCGAACACAGTTTAACAATGATAAAATGTTTGGATTTTTCCATAAAAACATAAGAAGCCTGTTAGACAAGGATAATGAGCTTCTCATATCAGGAAACTAAATAATGCAAAGTATTTCTACAGATATGCTATGCATAACAAATCATCACATGGAATAAATAAGAGACAGAACAGATGTACCAACATGGTCATAATTTATCATCTCATCACTGTAGGCATAAAATGAGAAACAGCTGTACACATATAAAGTGGAGTAAAATACCAAGCTATACAGCTAAATGCAAGTATTGCACTAAAAAGCTGTTTGAAAGCTGTGGAATAGTGATACAAGGTGAGCAAAAGTAACTAGGTATTATGAAATGGTTACTAAGTTTTTAATATTGATAGAATAATATTGGTAATAGTGCAAACACACAGAACATTAAATACGATAGTCATTTTTCATGCCACATAGTACGGACAGTGGCCATGAGAGGTGGTACACTCAACAATAAAGATGGTTGATCGCCTCACACTTAAAGAATGAGCTGTAATGAATCGCATTATTATTATTATTATTATTATTATTATTATTTCTCTCATTCTTTTCTTTTTATAAATATAAGATATATATAAAATAATACGTTATTTAGTACCAGCGATACTACCTGTTTGTCTCTATAAGTGGTAGCAGGAAGATGTATTACAAATTCCTCCGCGTCAATATTGTTCAAAAATGTGTATTCTAACTGGACATTAAAGAAGTGTTATTAGCTAGAGGAAGTTCATTTATAACCTCATCTGTTCATCATTTCACCCCGCGTCGAGAATCCTGCACCAAGAGGATCAAAGCAGACAAGAAGAATTTGAGCGAGCAGGTGGAAAAAAAGTACATAAACTTAAATGCTGAATATATGTATTGAATATTGAGAGTCTGTTGATACTAGTAAGTGTGTGTTTTCCAGCGTGCTGTCCATGTTTCTTGTGATCACGATATCCCGAAAGAGTAAGCTTCTGTTCTCTTCTATCTCCACGGTAAATTTGATATTTCGATGTATACCATTGAGGTGTTGATGGAACTCTACCAGTTTGTCCCTGCCATGTGGCCAAACTACAAAAGTATCATCAACATACCTGCAAAAGGCTTTTGGTTTGTGTTTAGCAGTCTCCAGTGCTAGCTTTTTGAAGTGCTCCATGTATAGGTCGGCTATGCCTGGTGCTAGGGGGGAGCCCATAGCTACACCATCTGTCTGTTCATAGAACTTCCCACCACATTTGAAATAGGTGGTGGTTAGCACATGGTGAAAGAGCTTGATGATATCCTCCTCAAAGTGTTCTTCAAGTAAAGCCAGGGAGTCTTCTATTCGTAATCGTCTGAATAAGGATGACATCAAAGCTGACTAGTAGGCATTCATTTTCCAGCCGGATACCCTGTAGTACCTTCACGAATTCAGCCGTGTTTCACATGGTGTGGACCGTAATCCACCAAGGGTTTTAGCATCTGTGATAAAAGCTTAGCAATACCATATGTCGGCGAGTTAATAGTGTTCAAAATAGGTCGTAATGGGATGCCTTCTTTGTGGACCTTCAGAAGGCCATAGAGATGTGGTGGTGCCGGTGCCCTCGGGTACAGCTTCCTGATGATATTCTTCTCTAGTCCCGAGTTGTTGAATATCTCAACGGTCTTGCGAGTCACTGTTGTGGTGGGGTCCTTCCCTAGTCATTTGAAGACAGGATCCTGCAGGAGGGAGTCGATTTTTTGCCAATAGTTTTCTGATTTAAGCAGCACTGTCGCGTTCCCTTGCCAACACCACTGTGTCCTGGTCCTCCCTGAGTGCCCGTAGTGCCTTGTGTTCTGCCGCCGAAATTTTATGCAGTACAAATGGATTTTGGGACTCAGTAATCAAAGAGTCCATAGAAATGCGGTTACACGACAACCTAATCAACTGCAACAGTGGCTACCATCTCAGCACAGCCTGGGAGCCTGCTATCAGGAAAATCAGAGAAGATGTTCCGTTCCACCAAGGGCCATGGACGGAGCAGACAAAAACGGACGCCGGGACACGAACCCCGCATACGCGTCGCCCCCCCCCCCCCCCCCCCCCCACCACCACCACCAGCCACTCTACGTGTATCGGGTGAATCCGCGGGCGCGTGATTGGCCGGCACCAGGAAGCGGAGAGCGGTCCAGCAGAGATATCAGCCCACGACCAACGGTATCCCGACACTTCGCCTGAAGATGATAGAGACGCATTCCATCGAAACGTTGCTATGAGACGATGACACTACTCGGTTGACAACCCGTGAAGACTTCATATAAGGTTAATTAATGAATATGCACATAAATCTAATTTAATTGAAAAGTACCAATATAAAGAAATTTTCATGTTTGAAAATCTTTTTTTCATAATTTTGTTAAACACTGTTCACAATGGAGTAAAAGGAAATGGCTACTGTTGAGAACTCATTACAAAACGCAGTATGCCAAGATTTCGGAAATCCGAGCTTGGCAACAGTTGAAAGTAACGCACCAACTCGTGAACTGGCCGATGACCACCAAAACCACCATGCTGGCGGCCTACTATTAAAAATGATGACACTGGTAATATAACTAATCATGATATCACTTTTATGACGCTTGATGAGAATTTCTCAGGTCTCACCAGGAGAAATTTTTACACAGCAAAAATTCCTTCGATTATTTGCTCACAACATCTCGAACACAAGAACAGAAAGCAGTTCATAAAAGCAATGTAGCGACACACAATTTGACACAGCTCATGCAACTAACAACACAGCAGTTTACAAGACATCAGGAAAATATATGACAACAGTTTGCATAGCAAAATCAAGCTTTTAATGATTTCAAGAATAGTATTAGACAACAGTTCAGTGAGGTGAGCAAAACTATATGCACTGAATTATCTGACAAATTATCCGGGAAATTCACAGAGCTCGATAAACAACTAAAATAAGAAATAATTACCGACATATCCCACAATATAAACACATTACCAGAAAAAGAAACGTCCATAGACTATAAACAGGAACAATTTGCAGGTGAGTTACAAAACCTTAGTGAAGCATATTCTTAAATTCAGGAGACACAATCTCTACTGGATGCATTGGTAAAAAAATGTGATGAACACAGTCAGCAAGCTGCAAGATGTAAGCAAAAACCTACCTACGGAAATACACCAGTTGAGCCTAAGAGTAGATCAATTAAGCTTAGAGTCAGAACTTGCCAAACAAACAGAGAGGTAAGTTATGTGCAGATTTAAAGGAAATAACTGAAAAAGCTGAAGCCAAGATGCTGGATATGGGCAGCACCCTTGTCAGAGTGCAAAATTTATGCAGGTACTATAGAAGAAGCTCTAAACGAGAAAGAAAGCCATCTTCTAGCTAAAATAGATTCAGGTTTAAAGGAAGCAGAAGAAAGGTTACGAGGCAGCGCTGCTAAAACTACTGACATTCCAAAATAACATATGACAGAAAACAAACCTTTGCTTTTAGAGAAGTTAGATACCTTCACTGGTTACCCACAATATGGTGCTAGCCTGTCGAAGGAAAATAGCAAAGGTTGCAGAATGCAACAACACTTGCCGGCATTTGCACCTGTCGAGCAAGCGCAGTTGCCATCTGCTACCCCACAAGCGAACGTAAACACACCTGTCACTGACAGGGCGGCATGTTTGTCAACGTTACTTGCACATGAAGGATTACTTAGGCATCAACAATTTCCGATATTTACCTGGGAAGGGAAAATAACACACCCTGTAGTCTTTATTAGAGCATTTCGAAATGTTTCACGTCATACCTGTACTGAAGCCCAGAAAATTAGATTTGTTGTTGGATACACATAAGGTGATGTTCTGCTATGGGCTATGGACATGATGGAATGTTGCCTCTATTATGAACAGTTTGAGAGAGCCTTTCTGGATAAGTATTGGTCTGAGGCCGTACAAGAGAGGCTCAGACGTCACGTATTCAATCCAGCTCCATTCTCTAGCAAGTATGGAAGCTTAAGAGGCTATTTTGAAAAATATTTGAATAAAACCAGATACTGGACAAACCCAGTATCTCAAGTAGACGTGCTGAAAATTTTACTGAGCTGTCTTCCTTCCCACATTAGGGAAAAACTCATTACCATACTGGAACACGACACCGAATACTTTCTATCAGTACTGGACTCAATACATTAATATATGAAGAGAGACCAGTACAACCCAAGTCTGTTAATACACCGATACCGCCACAGAGATTTATGGACCAACAAGGAAACAACGGACTCGTAGTACAACACGGATGACAACCTTACCGCGAACAGACCCATGGAAATGGTAACGATAATCACAATGGCGATGGAGAAAGCCATAAATTCAAAGGCGGATATAAAAGAAATAGGCAAAAATTTAGCAAAAACAACTACAATTGGTGAGTAGCGTATGGCCATCCTGTACAATATGTACAGATACAAGATATCAGCAACAATCAGCTGATCGCTTCGCAAAATCAAAACAATAACAGACAACCGAATAAACCACAGACAGTGGAATTCGGCTATCAAAGTAACACAAATATGCCAAATAACACGCAGAGGCAAAGAGAATTTGAGTTGAGAGCCTCTCAGGACACTAATTGTCATAATCAAACACCAACAGTCCACATAGTTGAAGTTACGCCTAACTCAGAGACCAATGCCACCACGACACCGGGAAACTTGAACCAGTCATGGCGGGCCCCCATTCTGTGCCCTTGGAGGGGAATGGGGGCACAAGCTTGATTTACACTTGCTTTATCAGATACAATCATGGTAGTGATGTGAGAGACGATCTGTATCAAGGTAATGAGGGTACACCGAAAAACTTGACAGAGGACAAGTTACAAACTGCTATTAAAGCCAAAATATTTGACCTTGATGTACCCATTGTGCTTGACACAGTTGCTATGACTAATTTGATGTCACAGTGATTCTTTCAAGAATTGAAGAAACATGGACGTATACCCACACTGCCAATGCAAAATTGCAAGGTACAAACTGCCGCTGGTCAGAAATTGAAAAGAGTCAAGATATAAGCCTTAATTCCCGTACAATTAGGAAACTTATCTGCATGATGCAATTTTTTAGTAGTACAGAAATTAATAGTTGATTGTTTAAGCAGTATGGATACATTTAGGACACACCAAGTACATATTGATATAGGAAAAGGCCAATGTCATTTCACTGCAAATAACCAATTATTTGTAATAGACCTAATCAGGGGAAGTACTAATAGATGTAAAACTGAAGTTACTCACGACTTTGAAGTTCAGTTGGTAAATCCCACAGTTACGTTTGTCAATACATACAATAACAAACAGTTGTCAGCAAAAGAAGTAAATGTCGACACAATAAGCACAACAGTAAGTCAATCCAAGTGCTTGTCTCAAGAACAGCAAGTGGGACTTGGGGAACTGATACTTGCTTATATACATGTATTTGAATAAAGACCAGGTATTACTGAGGTTTTAGTGTACAAAATGGAAGTGTATCCTCACGAAACCTTTTGTGCTACCTCATACTCTATACCATGGACGAAGAGGGAAGCAGTAAGGAAAGAGATTAACAGGATGCTTGAATGGGGCATAATACAAGCATCATTTTCCCCTTATTGTAGTCCTATCTTGGCCATGAGTAAGTCAGATGGCAAGGTGCACTTGGTCTTTGACACATGTAACATTAATAAGATTATTGTACCAGTCCAAACATGGCCAGGCAATTTAGAGGAACAGCTTATGAAATACTGTGATGCTAAATTTCTTACTATAATTGACCTCCAGTCTTCATATTGGTAAATAAAACCACATGAAGAAAGTTGGAAGTATACCGCCTTCATATATGGGGCAGAAGCTTTGAATTTCAAGTATTACCATTTGGATTGAACATAAGTGCAGGTGTATTTCTCTCTGCACTTGATAGAGTGCTTGGGCCTGCTTTTGAGTAAGGAAAGAGTACACATGGACGACCTTTTACTTGTTACACCCACTTGAATAGAACATTTAAGATTAATTGAAAAAGTATTGAGCTGCTTTTCTGAATATGGAGTAAAAGAAAATCTCCAGAAAATTAATTTCGGACAATGAAAGGTAAATTTTTAGGACACACAATCTCTTTGGAAGGCATACTGCCAGTCCTAAAAAACTTGATGCCATTTGGAACTGCCGTGTTCCTCAGAACAAGAGATGATTAAAGGCATACTTAGGCAGTGTCATTTTTTCAGGAAGTTCATCCCTAACCAACTAGTGAATAGTGATGCTTTACTCAATCTTCTCCAGAAAAACAGACTTCAGTTATGGGACAAGCAATGTCAAACCCATTTCGAAAACATCAAGCAAGCCTTATTAAATGGTAATATTTTATCTCAACCAGACATGAAGAAAGATTTTTGTTTATGCACCGACATGTCTTCCACGGTCTGGGTGCATGCCTTTTTCAAATGATAGAAGAAGAGGGAAATCTCATCCCTTCGCCAGTCGCATCTTATCCAAAGCTGAACGTTCATATTCAGTCATGGAGTAGGAGAGTTTCACTATAATTTGATCCTTCAAAAAGTTTTAATATTTCATTTGTGATAAACATACAAAAGTACACTGTGAACACAGTCAGATAAGAATTATAAGAAGCCAAGCATGACATGTGTTACAGGTCAGAATATGTTAAGTTATTCACAGACTCCCTCAGAAAGATAAACTGGGACTTTGTTTATGAATATGACACAGATCAATCAACTGTTGAAACTCTATTTAATAATTTCCTTAAGACATATACTGACTTATGGTACTCTTGCTCACCAACGAAAAGAACCAGTACTAAACCAAATAGAAAAGGTAAAAAGCTTAAATGGTACACTGATGATGTTGCTAGTATCCGGGATAAGATGCTTTCACTGTACAAAACACATAAAAACAATGGAAAATTTGGGACAGAACAAAATGATACTTACTATAAAGACTATCTGAAATGTAAGCCAACCTTAACATTGCCAAACAACCTGCCTATAAAAGTTACATAGAAGAGCCCCAAACAAATGCAAGATCGTTTGGGATATTATAAAACAAGAACATACTTCTTCCCAAACACAAGACATTCTACTTGAGCCGGAAGAGCTCAATAAATATTTTACAACTACAATAAATGAATTAAAATCAAAAATTAAACAGTCAGACATACCAGCAATTGAAATACTTGCTGATCAGCTACCTAAAGGGCATGAATGTCACTGGGGCCCTGTCATACCCACAGATATAATAAATATTGTTAGAAAATTTTCAAACACGAAAAGCATGGACTACTACTGGATATCTAATTACACAATAAAAAGAACAATATACCTCATTTACAATCCACATGTTTTTATTATGAATAAATGCCTAAAAGTTGGAATTTTCCCTGATCAGCTCAAAATTTCCAAAGTTCTACATATACAAAAAGGGGGAAAAACACCTCCCTGAAAATTACAGATCAGTGTCTAATGTATCAATCTTTTCCAAAATATTTTAAGCAATTTTCCACAAACAGCTAAGCAACTGTTTTGAAAGTATGACCTCCTCTGTAATGCACAGCACAGTTATCGACAAGGGAAAAAATACCACCTCTGCAGTCCTTGAAATAGTTAATCAGACATTAAATGTATTTGAAAATAAACAGCCTCACTTGAACTTTGTGATCTGAGAAAGACATTTGATTGTATCACCTTTGACATCCTACTAGCCAAACTAAAGTATTATGGTATAAATAATACACAGTTGGAAATAGTCAACTCTTATGTAAATAACAGGAGACAATCTTGTGTCAATTCAAAATAGACACACTTCCATGAATAGTGTCGCATCTGGCATACCTCAGGGTTCTGTCCTTGGTCCTTTCTTCTTCATCGTTGCAATTAATGATTTGCCATCTTATGTTGGGCCTGAGTGTGACGAAGCAAGCTGGGATAATTTTAATTCCCCTCTTGTTTTGCCATCTGCCTTCTTAAATTCGTTTTGTAACTTAACTATTTACCATTAGCATGCATGATTATAATCCACACATTTTCAAAAAAGAGAAAGGTTGGCCCTCAGTTTTAGAGAATATAACACCAGATCTGATTTTGCTTAGTTTTATGAATGTAATTGATTTTCTAATTTATTTTGACTATTCCTAGTTAATATCTCTTGTTGTAGGCTAAAACCAGTAATTGTTTTGTAATTTAAAATCTGTTGTTGACATGCAAATAAATATAATTTCTGTAATAATTGGAAACATTTGGAAGACAAAATGCTAGTAATCTTAAAGTATCTATTTGGCTCTCTATTCGAAAACATGTTAGCACAGCCACCCCTTAATTAATTCCAAAGTGATTAACAGTTTTGTCAAAAGTATTGTTTGTGTAATGATATTTGTTAATTTCATGATTTAAACAAATAATTCAGCCTAACTCTTGCAGTAGAAGAAACTGCTTAAAAGACGCAATTTTTCGATTTATTCTGTTAATTTAATGAGTTAAGTTTTAATTATAATTTCTCTAAATTTAACTTCAAACAATGTGTAGTTTCAGTACCTATTATTGGGAAGTTATATAATAATTTTTTGTCATGAGTCAGTCAGTCCACAGCAGAGTTTCAGACAAGAAACCTGTGTTGGTTAGAACAACAATACTTCAAAGTAACTGTGGAATAAGTGTTAAATAATTAGGCCGTGTGTAAAAACAATGACAGTGTCTGCTCCAAACTTACCTGATGTTCACCTGCAAACTATTATTGAGGCTTATGGAAAGTTAAGCAATAGTGCACTGGCCATATAAATGTGTATATTGGGGGGTTGTGAAAAGTGAAAGTAAAAGACAGTGAACACAACTATGCATTTGTCAGCTACATTATTTACAGTAGTCAGTGGCCAAACTACAACCCCATATTTCAGCCAGTACGCCAACACCGAGGACTGGAACAAAGAAACGAAAGGAGGCGGAACCACTACACGTCAGTTATCTGCTATGCAGATGATACAACCTTAATCAGCACAAATCGAGATTTATCGAAGCTACACAGAAATCACAGGACACTCTCACCTTAACACTAAACTGGTTCTTGGCTAACAAACTTCTATGTTGACCAGAGAAAACTCAGCATCTGCAGTTGGGAATGGCTAAAAAGGTAGAACCAAAATTCGTATAACTGCTTGGGATACACATTGTTTCCAAACTTAACTGGCAACTCCATATCAAACATGTCTGCAAAAAGTTATCAACGGTGTCCTACCTCATCTGGAAACCGTCTGATCTAGTACGTAACAAATCTCAGAACATCTTACTTTGGACTTTTTCAGTCTCATATATCTTATGGGCTGTTACTATGAGGCCACTCATGTCATGACAGTGATCTACTACCGGTGCAGAAAAAGGTGCCACAAATAATGTGCAAGGTTGTTCCTAGGGAACACTACCATCCCTTATTCATCAAAATGAAAATAATGACAGTGATACAGAAACAAAGAGAGTATTGACATTCCTAGATATAGGGTGACAAAAACAGGCAACTCTCACAAAGTGAACTGTTTGAAATTACTTAACAAATTACCACATAATGCACTCAATATAACTTTCAATAATTTTAAAAGTAAACTGCACAAATGGTTAATATAAAATTCATACTACAGTCTTACAGAATTCTTGGATACTTGTAACATAGAAATTGAGTTTTAAGTCTATGATTGCAATTCTGTGCAATTCATTAATGTGGCATAAATAATTTGTACTTGTACGGTAAACACTAACTAATATAGTAACTTCTTATGTATTTTGACATCATTATAAAGCCTATTTCACTACATGTGGTCATTGGCAAATAAAGAATCAGAATCTGAATCAGTCCCTATCATTTTTATTAACTTGTAAATTGCTACACCGACGGATAGACAGGTGGTGTACGTATCGTCAAGAATTCGATTTTGAAGTAGTATACATAAAAGGAAATCAAAACATAATAGCTGATGCTCTTTCTCAACTACCACAAGGCTTAGAGGAATTCAACGATCTGGTAGAGCAGCTATGTCGTCATATGTAAACACATGGAGCAATTACAGGAGGAAGACACACACTGGAGTAAGGTAAGAGCAAAACTTGCACATAACGGTGATGAAAAATTAAAAAGATTTTTCACCATTTACAAAGGTGTTCTGTTCCATAGGAACCCTCCTGAACTAGAAACGGCGTGTTTGCCAGAGGAATATGTGGATGATTTTATCTTACATATGCACAATATTTGGGGCATTTTATAGCACTGCAAAATTTACTGATAAAATAGCTAAATATTGTTATTTCCCCAATCTTAGACGAAGAGTACTACAGGTGGTAACAAAGTGTATTGTTTGCCAGAAAGCAAAACATTCTAACATCTCCAAACAGATAGAACTTCATCCCATTGTGGCTAAGAAACCTCTAGAAATGGTATCATTAGATGTGGCTGGACCCTATCCCAGAGGTAAAGAGGGAGTAAAATATATAGCAGTCCTGCATGATATTTTCATAAAATATGTAAAACTGTAGGCTGTACAAAAAGTTACAGGCAGTTCAATAATAAGATGAATTAAAGAGGATTATTTTGCACGAGTAGGAAAACCAGAAGTCATGTTAACAGATAATGCCTCACATTTTGTTGGACATAAATCGAAAGAGTTTGTAGATTCCAACCAAATCAAAGACATTTTAGTGTTCAAATTTCATCCCGAAGCATCCCCCCACAGAAAGGGTGTTTAAGGAATCCAACAGGTTTGTGAGGACCTATGTAACTTGTAAACATACTAAGTGCACTGAATGTCACGCCTTTCTTACAAGTTGTTAACAACCTTCCAAAAACATCAACTGGATTTACACCAAATGAGCTGATGTTCAATTGCAAGCAAGTAGATGCATGGGAAAAACCTTTGCCCAAGATACTGGTATCATAATTATCGCTGGATGATAAAATATGACAAGCAGTAATCTACCTTGAAACCTGGGCTAAATGTAGGAAAGGAATTTACATTAGAAAGCTGAAATGTACAACACAGTTTTACATAAGACAAAAGGTATTACTTAGAACACATCCCAAATCCACAAAAATTGGAAAACTGAACTGTAAGTGGCAATTACTATACACCAGACCATACATAATTACTAAAATCTCCTACCCGGGGGCATACAGATCGGCACACACGAACACGGGTAAAGACAAGGGCCTTTACCCACACAAAGACTTGAGAACATTTATATACTGAAGAAGGGCTATATACCCTCTAAGTTGTACATATGTACAGCAATATTAGATTTAAGATGCTGGAAGATCATATTCCAAAATTTATGTTGTTAGTTGGTAAGGAAAATTTTTGTTTGTGTTGTTTTCCTTATATGTCAAACGTTTAAATGATAAGGTGAGTGGATGTAACAAGAAAGAATTTTACTTTTGTGTGTCTAGAGATGACGATACTTTAAACACAACACTTCGGCTTTCGCGTAGCCCAGTTGTAAATGATTAAAAAAACTTGTGAAATTCACGGTAGCGCACAATACAATACATAACTCGCCGTGACATTAGGGGTAACAGAGTGATGCAGCACATGCGTATTGGGGAGCAAGCTAATCAACAGTGCATAGTGGGAATGTCCGTGTTACTGATAAGTCGCATATATGTACAGTATTCAATAATCACTTTCTGAATATAGCAGGTGAACTAAATAGAAACCCAGTCCCAACAGGGAATCATACAGCGCTCTTAGAAAAAAGTGTTCCGAGACTGTTACCTGAAATGCTCATCCATGATACTGACAAGAGGGAGATTGAGTTAATAATTAAATCACTAAAGACCAAGAACTCTCATGGATACGACGGGGTATCTAGCAGAATACTGAAGTATTGTTCTATGTATGTTAGCCCAGTACTTAGCCATACCTGTAACTTTTCCTTTAGGAGTGGTCAGTTTCCTGACCTATTAAAGTACTCAGTAGTGAAGCCACTTTATAAAAAGGGAGACATTGATAATGTTGACAATTTTAGACCTATTTCTATACCATCGGTGTTTGCTAAAGTTATCGAGAAGGTTGTATATACAAGGTTACTGGAGCATTTAAATTCATATAATTTGCTGTCAAATGTACAGTTTGGTTTTAGAAATGGTTTAACAACTGAAAATGCTATATTCTCTTCTCTCTGTGAGGTTTTGGACGGATTAAATAAAAGGTTGCGAACGCTAGGTGTTTTCTTTGATTTAACGAAGACTTTTGACTGTGTTGACCACAAAATATTACTGCAGAAGTTGGACCATTATGGAATAAGAGGAGTAGCTTACAATTGGTTCGCCTCTTACTTTAAGAACAGAAAGCAGAAGGTAATTCTCCACAATATTGAGAGTGGTAGTGATGTTCAGTCCCAATGGGGCACTGTTAAGTGGGGCGTTCCCCAAGGGTCGGTGCTGGGGCCACTGCTGTTTCTCATTTATATAAATGATATGCCTTCTAGTATTACAGGTGATTCAAAAATATTTCTGTTTGCTGATGACACCAGCTTGGTAGTGAAGGATCTTGTGTGTAATATTGAAACAGTATCAAATAATGTAGTTCATGAAATAAGTTCGCGGCTTGTGGAAAATAATTTGATGCTAAATCACAGTAAGACTCAGTTTTTACAGTTTCTAACTCACAATTCAACAAGAACCGATATTTTGATCAGACAGAATGGGCATATTATAAGCAAGACGGAACAGTTCAAGTTCCTAGGCGTTCGGATAGATAGTAAGCTGTTGTGGAAACCCCATGTCCAGGATCTTGTTCAGAAACTAAATGCTGCTTTGTTCACCATTAGAACAGTACCTGAAATAAGTGAAACTTTCAACACGAAAAGTAGTCTACTTCGCATATTTTCATACGCTTATGTCGCATGGTATTATTTTTTGGGGTAATTCTTCTGATTCAGAAAGGGTATTTTTGGCTCAAAAACGGGCTGTTCGAGCTATATGTGGTGTAAGTTCGAGAACCTCATGTCGACCCCTATTCAATAGTCTGGGAATTCTGACATTGCCCTCACAGTATATATTTTCTTTAATGTCATTTGTTGTTAGCAATATTAGCCTATTCCCAAGAGTTAGCAGCTTTTACTCAGTTAATACTAGGCAGAAATCCAATCTGCATGTGGAATGCACTTCCTTGACTCTTGTGCAGAAAGGAGTGCAGTATTTTGCTGCATCCATTTTCAATAAGCTACCACAACAACTCAAAAATCTTAGCAGCAGCCCAAACTCTTTTAAGTCGAAACTGAAGAGTTTCCTCATGGCTCACTCCTTCTATTCTGTCGAGGAGCTCCTGGAAGAGCTAAAAAATTAAGCAAATTCCAGTGTTACATTGTTGATTTTCTTTATTTAAACTTACGACTTGTCACCTGAATATGTTTGTTTATATTTCATTTTATCTGTTTCTAATATCATGTTATAATTTCATGTATTGACTCGTTCCATGACCATGGAGACTTCTCCTTAATTTGGTCCCACGGAACAATAAATAAACAAATAAAACCGCAAGCGCATGCGCGCCAGATAGACACAGCTGAAAGTGTTGGAGCACCCAAAACAAACAAACCCTAAGAGCTACAGCCTGCAATAGCATTTTTAAAGCCTCTTGCATAAACAGGGACATAGAAAATTAATGGAGAGTCTATACTACAACTATGTCTCTCTACACAATAAAGACAGAGATAAGCTAAGGGATTATATACATGGAAAGGGATCCTAAACTATGAGATTTTTACTGAATTTATGCTACTATATACATTATATCTAAATACTTTAAAATTTAAGTATTGAAAGTACATGCACTAATTATAATTGAGAGACCAGAAAACTCTTGCTGCAGGTAAACAAGTGGCAAACTGAATAAGAGGTTGCATCACGCTTATGATACACTTTATCTTTCAGATTTATAAGGTAAGTAGAGCCGCACACATGACATTAAATGAGTTTGTGAAAGCACGACTGCACACTGAAGTAAATAATATATGGTTGAATATAAGAAAGAGGTATTAGTGACCATTGGGCCACTTTACACTTATCTGTGAAAACTTAGTTTTATGTTAGTATTAAGTTTTTTCTTCCAGGGAACCTTGCATCGACACATCCTAAAGTGCAGAAAGATAAATGCCTGCTGAGTGTTAAGTACCAAATAAACATAAGAAAGGACTGCAGCACAAGTAAATATAGTTGTAAGGTTATGTTATGTATGGATGTGATAATGTGAAAATATGTGTAGAAGAAAACAGTTGCAGTACATCACATGTCACGATGCTGAACTAAGATTGAACACTACCAAATAATTAAGGGGTCAAAACCAAACTAATGTGAACGTCGACCGACCGTGAAAGCATCAAACATCTGATGTACTTTGAAATATTTATACATGTTGTTACTCGTATAAACACTGTTTTATGCTCACTGTACATAACATATAGTATTCATGATACAACTCTGTATACCTCAGCATATGAAATTGTTCATCCTTTACACAATGAACATAACAAGTAAATATTGAGCTGCACTTTAAACACTGAATAAGTATTCGATACATTTGGTATCGTCAGGTTCGCGTTGTGTTTATAAACAACAAACTAATTTGTTCTTGGGGACACAGTTGAGACCAGCAACGAGATGGAACTGAGCACATAAATGACTTTCCATGAAACTCCTTCAACCTTGTAGTGTGTAGAACCTTTCTGGAGGATGCTAGACAGGCGAGGCCATGCGTAGTTACTTGAGCTGCGCATAGAATCTATTGTAGCAACAATTGTTTACTTCTTCAATTCTTTGAAATTGATAAATGTGGTCTGACAAGAGGTCACTGTAAACTGAAATGAAAAGTATGTCAGTTTATGCCATAAAAGATAACAGAATCTATTATTGTATGAATGTTATGTAAAGAGTATAAAACCAAATGAGAGGAAAAAGTATACTCATATAATTGGAACTGAACAATGTAATGAAATTATAATTTAACAGAATGTACTAAAACAAAACAACAATCAGATTATAATGTATACAGGGTGGTCCACTGATGGTGACTGGGCCAAATATCTCACGAAATAAGCGTCAAACGAAAAAACTATAAAGAACGAAACTAGTCTAGCTTGAAGGGGGAAACCAGATGGCGCTATGGTTGGCCCGCTAGATGGCACTGCCATAGGTCAAGCAGATATCAACTGCGTTTTTTTAAATAGGAACCCCCATTTTTTATTACACATTCGAGTAGGACGTAAAGAAATATGAATGTTTTAGTTGGCCCACTTTTTTCACTTTATGATAGACGGCGCTGTAATAGTCATAAACATATGGCTCACAATTTTACATGAACAGTTGGTAACAGGTAGGTTTTTTAAATTAAAATACACAACATTGGTAAGTTTGAACATTTTGTTTCGGTTGTTCCAATGTGATACATGTACCTTTGTGACCTTATCATTTCTGAGAATGCATGCTGTTACAGCGTGATTACCTGTAAATACCACATTAATGCAATAAATGCTCAAAATGATGTCCGTCAACCTCAATGCGTTTGGCAATACATGTAACGACATTCCTCTCAACAGCAAGTAGTTCGCCTTCCGTAATGTTCGCACATGAATTGACAATGCACTGACGCATGTTGTTAGGCATTGTCAGTGGATCACCATAGCAAATATCCTTCAACTTTCCCCACATAAAGAAATTCAGGGACATCAGATCCGGTGAACGTGCGGTGCTTCGATGACCAATCCACCTGTCATGAAATACGCTATTCAATACCGCTTCAACCGCACGCGAGCTATGTGTAGGACATCCATCATGTTTGAAGTACATCGCCATTCTGTCATGCAGTGAAACATCTTGTAGTAACATCAGTAGAACATTACATAGTAAATCAGAATACATTGCACCATTTAGATTGCCATCGATAAAATGAGGGCCAATTACCCTTCCTCCCATAATGCCGCTCCATTCATTAACCCGCCAAGGTCACTGATGTTCCACTTGTCGCAGCCATCGTGGATTTTCCATTGCCCAATAGTGTACATTATGCCGGTTTACGTTACCGCTGTTGGTGAATGACGCTTCGTCGCTAAATAGAACGCGTGCAAAAAATCTGTCATCGTCCCATAATTTCTCTTCTGCCCAGTGGCAGAACTGTACACGACGTTCAAAGATGTCGCCATGCAATTCCTGGTGCGTAGAAATATGGTATGGGTGCAATCAATGTTAATGTAGCATTCTCAACACCGACGTTTTTGAGATTCCAGATTCTAGCGCAATTTGTCTGCTAATGATGCGCGGATTAGCTGCGGCAGCAGCTAAAACACCTACTTGGCCATCATCATTTGTTGCAGGTCTTGGTTGATGTTTCACATGTGGCTGAACACTTCCTGTTTCCTTAAATAACATAACTATCTGGCGAACTGTCCGGACACTTGAATGATGTCGTCCAGGATACCGAGCAGCATACATAGCACACACCCGTTGGGCATTTTGATCACAATAGCCATACATCAACACAATATCGACCTTTTCCGCAGTTGGTAAACGGTCCATTTTAACATGGGTAATGTATCACGGGTCAAATACCGTCCGCACTGGCGGAATGTTACGTGATACCACGTACTCATACGTTTGTGACTATTACAGTGCCATCTATCATAAAGCGAAAAAAGCAGTCCAACTAAAACATTCATATTTCTTTATGTACTACACTAATATGTAATTAAAAAATGGGGGGTCCTATTTAAAAAAACGCAAACAGATCTGTTTGACCTATGGCAGCACCATCTAGCGGGGCAACCACAGCGCCATCTGGTTTCCCCCTTCAGGCTAGACGAGTTTCGTCCTTTGTAGTTTTTTCGTTTGATGCTTATTTCGTGAGATATTTGGCCCGGTCACTATCAATGGACCACCCTGTATAAGTAATGATAATGGCATGTCAGCAAATGAATAGAATAAGTTTATTTTTATAGTTGTATTTGTATTTTTTGTTAAGAGTATATTATGATTTGGAAAGGACACTACAGAAATTTTGTGTAATGCAACAGTACGAAAGACGCTTAAAAAAAAGTGTGTGTGTGAGATATGTGGGTGTGCACGTGATAACTAAGCATGACAATACTTAGTGTAACATGAATTTTCTATGTTCGACAATGCCGTACAAGCAGTGAGGAACTTACTTTGTTGACAGAGGCCAGATGTATAGCTGGTGTCGCCACTGAATAAGTGAGAGCGACAAGGTGAAATAAATTCCTCGGGTTGCTGATATGGAAACCAGTTTTCACCGTATCGAAGATTTCACAAAGGATCATGCCGCTGAGCAAGAGCTTCACGAATTTGTGCAGTGGAGGCTACTGTGAATGCACGACATGGAGACACTGACTTTGTATTAAACATGTGAAAGCGAGCTGGGACGGTAATGGACATCGAGCTGCGCACACATGCTCCGCAAGCTTAACACTGGGCAGATACTGACTGACAATAATGAGACTACACAGTTACAGCAAGCAGTTTGTTATGAAAGAAAACTTATGTATGTATGTATGTATGTATGTATGTATGTATGTACGTGTAGGTATGTATGTATGTGTTAAGGAAAGCTGACATGTATGTATAAATTGATGACTATACAGGATAACTCCAATGGCTGAAAAATAAAGGCTATGCCCATACCGGCCAGAGCTATCAAACCCACAGAAAAGTGAAAGAAGCCCAGACACTGTGCACCTCCATATGACGTCAGTGCACAGTGCGGGCAGGGGGGGTAATTGTAATGCATCTTTATTATTATTATTACTATTATTATTAATATTAATATTATTTATCTCGTTCTTTTCTTTTTATACATATAAGATATATGTAAAATAATAAGTTATTCTGTACCAGGGATACTACTGGGTCACAAACAAAACAAATAGAGATACGTTCTTCAATTGATTAATTTCTATATATTCACCTATATGTCTCTATAAGTGATAGCAGGAGAAGTATTACAAATTCTGCTGCATTAATATTGTTCAAAAATGTGTATGCTAACCAGACATTAAAGAAGTGTTATAAAAGTTATTAGCGAGACAGTTCATTTATAACCGCATCTGTTCATCATTCCGCCCACACCGAGAATCCTGCATCGAGAGGATCGAAGCAAACAAGAAGAATTTGTGTGAGAAGAGAGCAGGCGATCCAGAACCAGTATTGTCATATGAAGTTCCATGCACAATGGCGGTAACAAGAAAAAGAAGTACGTAAATTTAAATGCTGACTACATGTATTGTATATTGAAGGTCTGTTGATATTACTGCCAGTTAAAGTTCACTCAGGATGTGTGTACTTTCCAATTTCTTTCAATTATTCTTTCCAATTTTTTTACTTGTTCAAGCAACAAGTATTTAATCAGTTTCATTATATATTATATTTTATCCCCGCATCCCTATTCTTGCCACTAGTCAGAGCAAAGATTGCTCCACACTATGAGGTGTGGAATTCGTTTGGTCTGGAGTAGAGATGGTGGTGTACGGTGAATGCCACAGCTCGTCAGGAGACAATAAAGAATTTACCCATGAACTCAATGACCAAAGGTTCAGTATAGGATGTAACATAAACAGGTTGGCCATTCACATCTTGGTGTCCTGAGAATGTGATGATTGTGCAATGTTCAGTTATAGCCTGGGGAAATCAACATGCCAGAGCAGCCCTTGAGAGTGGACTCACAAGGTGCGATGTGCATCAGATGTTGCATTAAGAATCAGACTTTTGAGAATTGAAACCCCATTATGTCCAGCAGCTGACACCAGAAGATTGTTATCACAGAATGGAGTATGGGGAGTTGATTTTGGACTGGCACAGAGATTGGCCTCAATTGTTTCACAACATTCTGTGGAGTGATGAGGCCATTTTCTATGTGGGAGGTTTCATGAATCGGGACAACTACCATTAATGAACAGGATCCTGGAGTTAAGGTAAAAAAGATCCATTCTCATCAAAAAGTGCCCATGTGGTGTGGAATAACAGCTACAAATGTCATCAGCCCATATCTCCTACATGACGCAATGAATGGGGAACACTACCTTCAAATGATGATGGTCGAAGTAGAGAGGATATAAAACGTAGCTGGCAATGCCAAGGAAAGCGTTTCTGAAGAAGAGAAATTTGTTAACATCCAGTATTGATTTAAGTGTCAGGAAGTCATTTCTGAAAGTATTTGTATGGAGTGTAGCCATGTATGGAAGTGAAACATGGACGATAAATAGTTTGGACAAGAAGAGAATAGAAGCTTTCGAAATATGGTGCTACAGAAGAATGCTGAAGATTAGATGGGTAGATCACATAACTAATGAGGAGGTATTGAATAGAATTGGGGAGAAGAGGAGCTTGTGGCACAACTTGACAAGAAGAAGGGACCGGTTGGTCGGACATGTTCTGAGGCATCAAGGGTTCACCAATTTAGTATTGGAGGGCAGCGTGGAGGGTAAAAATCGTAGAGGGAGACCAAGAGATGAATACACTAAGCAGATTCAGAAGGATGTAGGTTGCAGTAGGTACTGGGAGATGAAAAAGCTTGCACAGGATAGAGTAGCATGGAGAGCTGCATCAAACCAGTCTCAGGACTGAAGACCACAACAACAACCTTCAAATGCTTCAGGGTTATGTTTGACCCACAGTTCTGGATACCAAAGACATTATCTTCAAGCAAGACTTGCAATTTGCAAGTGATGTGCAGAGCTAGTTGGATGAGAAGTTTCCAGGACATTGGCTGGGGAGATGTGGACCTCAAGAGAGACCTGCAAGAAGCCCAGACCTGACATCCTGCGACCTTTTTTTATGGAGATGGCAGAAGAGGTGGCGTACCAGATGAAACCTTGCCCACGGGATGAACTGGAAGCACAGATTCTGGAAGTTCTTACCAACATCCCACACAACGTCCTCAGGAAAGGTGTGGATTCCATTCCAGGTCGTTTGAGGACACTGGTCAACATCACAGGTGGCTACATCAAAATTTAATGGACTCTAAACATATGCAAACATATTCCCATAAAACTGAGTACATACTCTATTAATTTCAAATAAATAACTGTGCAAAGATAAAAGTTATACATAAGTTTCAATACAGTTATTTCCCGCCCACCTTGTAGAACTGGAACTATACAGGACTAAAGTGCACGCCTGTAGCAGGAAATGGTTTCAACTTAATTAAGCAGTTACAGAAGGTACTAATAAAACTTATTAGAGATGGCTAGGAAGTCATACTGTGTGGAGATTTAAATACTGATTTCATCTCGGATGCTACCGACTGAGGAGACATAGTGTTGCTGATGGCCAGCCTTTTTGTGTTCCCCATATGAACATTGCCAACAAGAACAGGACAGAGTAACAGTGACTGATTATTTATGTTTAAATTCACCTGTCTTTCCACAAACAAATGTGAGCCACATAGTACATAATTTGCTCGCCCATGGTGATCGAGTGACAGCAATATAACACCACCGTCAATCTGGTATTTGCCAACTGCCTTTGCTTTTGAAATAGGAGTATCTTGATCCTATACAACTGATTCAATTAAGACATACTCTTAGTAAGGCATTTTATAAATAGCATCAGCTAGAGGTTTGCTCCAACTTCTACGAACGAGTAAAGAATAACCTTTTCCAAAACTCTGATAATTATTATGAGTAGATTCAATGGACAGGGATGATTACAAGTGGGTACACTGATTTTTCAAACTTGTGTCATACGAAATCCCCCGATGTATATACCTTCCCTAGTAGTGTAACTAACCTCTTACAGATTTTATTCAATGAAAATAATCAGTGTGTGAAAATATAACGTGGTTGGTTGGTTGGTTTGGGGAAGGAGACCAGACAGCGTGGTCATCGGTCTCATCGGATTAGGGAAGGATTGGGAAGGAAGTCGGCCGTGCCCTTTCAGAGGAACCATCCCGGCATTTGCCTGGAGTGAATATAACGTGGATCGATAACAAATCTACTCTCAAGGCAGCTGCAGATATGGAAATGCGCAAGCTTTCTGAGACAGCAGCTCCTTTTTCAAGCAGAAGGGTTAAAGGGAAAGGAAGAGCCTGCCACCACTTGGTGAGTGAATTTTTTTATCTACTACCGATTTTGTTAGTTTGGTTAGTAGGCTCACGACAGTAGTGAAGAAGACCCTGGATTTGCCTAGACAGAGTCTCTTATACCTCAGCAATGTTGATACAGTTGGATAGATGTGTTGCATAGGTGTTCCAGGAGCTTGTGCACAAACAAATGTCACATCAACCGTGCACTAATTCCTTTTATCCTTTGTGTACAGAAAATATACACTTTCACAAAAAAAGAGACATAGAATAAGGGAATTATCCAAATGGAATGGAAATTGGTATATGTGCTGTACATGTACAGACAAACAAATGATTACAGTTTTAGAAAAATTGGATTATTTATTCTGTCCAAGTTGTGAGTTAGATTATCAAAATCTAGAGATGGTTGGAGGGCCCTGCAAATAATGCTCCAAACATTCTCAGTTAGGGAGAAATCTGGCCACCTTGCTGGCCAAGGTAGGGCTTGGCAAGCACGGAGACAAGCAGTAAAAACTCTCACCATGTGGAAGTGGGTATTATCTTGCCAAATTTAACCCCAGGCTGGCTTGCCATGAAGGGCAACAAAACGGGGTGTAGAATATTGTCAACTTACCACAGTGCTGTAAGTGTGCCACAGAAGACAACTGAACAGGTCCTGCTATGAAAAGAAATGGCACACCCCAGACCATCATGACTGGTTGTCCAGCCATATGGCAGGAAACAGTCACATTAGTATCCCACTGCAGTCCATGGCGTCTCCAAAAACATCTTTAGCCTGCAATCTCATTGACTGGAGTAAAATCGCCTTTAGTGTTGAGTCCCACTTCAAACTGAGCCATTACAATGAGACTTGTCCAGAGACACCTGAGACAGCAGTGCCTCCATTTAGCCCTGCACACACTGCTAGACAGCACTCTTCTCCCCCACCCATACCCTGCCATCCCTTCCCCTTCCCCAGTCCCTCCTCACGTAACGGTTGCACTCTGGTCTGAGCTGCCGGAGGCGACAGTTGTGTATTTGAAGTGTAATTGCTTGTGTGAATGATTCTGCACGCGCGTGTTGTAACAGTTTTTTGTTATGTCTGTCAGCAGCTCAACGTGTCATCTTTATGGTGAGTGGCAATCCATCCTTTTCCTTACACTGTTGACATTCCAACCTGGAGTCTCCATTATCAATTGCTAGTGTGGAAAACTATTTTGTGCTTCTAGTAAGATGCTGTATTATGCATCTTATTCAAAATAACTGAATTCTCAAAGCTACATGGCAAAGCTGCCACCACTGTACAGAATTTTAGTGGTCTCCTGAACCTGCAAAGTACCAAACAGCTTGCAGTATGGTGTATTAAATGCTACATCTGCAATTCTTCAATCGCTACAACAGCAACAAAACAAACAAACAAACAAAACTATTTTTCCATTAATCTTGTCTTTTTAAAATTCTTAAACTATAATAATTGAATATAAATACTATTTCAAACACTAAAATGATATATTAAGTTGTTTTACATTACCATAAATGTATAAACTTACCAGCTCTGAAAACAATTTCAGAAATGCCGCTGAAGCAGCAGCATTCTGTGCAGCAGCTGGATGATCCCTCTTCTCTTCTATATTGTGCAAGAAACTATAATGTAACCCGAAGTTACGAACCAGTTCTGAGGAAGTGGAGCAAATGTTCAATTCCTCTACAGCTTCCTCTAAGGTCAAATACATTGGTTTCACTTTGTTGTTTTCTAGTTTATCACCAACTGTGTTCAATTCTTTCAATTTCCCATTCTCTGTCTGTCTATTTCCATGTTTCTCATTTATATATTTTCTAGTACTCTCACTTTTCACACCTGTCAAACTTTCACTGATCTTTTCCTTTACTTGAGAATTTCTGGCTGTTATATTAATACTATTTGCATTTTGCAATTGTTTTGAATATGTTGTCGGTTTTAATGTAGAATAATCACTCTGATAAGTTGTCCTTGGTACTAATGGATTTTGTCTGAATTTCACAAGCATTTTCTTTCTTAAAGGATCTTTTGATTCAGATGCTGATGGCGACAAATTTTCAGTCATTCTGTCTTTCTCTTGAATGCCTTTGTGCAACATGCTTGAATTCCCAGTTGATGAAGTAAATTCTTTTGACTGTGAGTGTATTGAAACACTTTTTTTACCTATTGTCTCCCCTTGCGTTGACTTGAGGCAAGCACTGCTTCTACCAACTACATTTTTTGTTTTGTTCTTAGTTTTCTTTGATGAATTACATGTTTCCTCGACTCTCTGGCCTTCTTTGATTCCATCATTCTTATTTGAGCACTCTGAATAAACGGCTGCATCCAATTTAATACTTTGAGGTGGATTCCAGTTGTGCAACAGCTGATTCACTTCTCCACGGCTATAGGAAAGTCTCTGCCTTGCATCAGAGGTCCATGTGACAGCTTCTTCTAGGAAATGTATTAACCTAGATATAGAAATATATTTTATTAGTACATGTCTTTATAGAGATTAACCAAACCCAAAAATATGGAAAATTTCATGAATTATTATTCTGACTTCCTCCTAATGCCAACTGAGAAGAACTATCTAATTCTTTTGATTTCCCATGTTATTGGCTCTGTACAGGTTCGGTTTCATTTATACAGCACAAATTGTACAGTTGATACTGGCCAAATCAAAGAAAATTTGCAATAATACATAGAATTAGCAAATAGTAAGCAAATTAAAATTAGGTACCTATTCTTAAAATTTAATTTTTAAGTAACTTTTTTTGTAGCATATCCAGAAATTCTTTTAGGCCCTACAGCATAGAAACATTGCATTTTGTTTAATTTTCAATACTGGATATGTAGCAATTTTTATTTCTTCTGGTATATTATTCTGTAGCATTACATCAATATTAATTACACTCCTCTGATAGGCTGTTGTTCTGTGATATTTTTTATGTATATTTGATTTCCCTCCAGCACAATAGTAGTGTACGTTTTTGTTCTGTAGAGGGTAGCTTGTTTTAAAGAGGTAGCCTCTAGTGAACAAGATAATTTCATAAACTAATAATAATCTTGGAACATTTAGAACACCAAGCTCAGTAAAATAATATTTACAGGGCTCCATCTTTTTAAAATCATAAATTATTCTTAGAGTTTTTTTTTTTTTTTTTTTTTTGCATTCTAAAAACCTTTATACTGTGAGTTGAATGTCCCAAGAAAATGATCCCATGTCAAAGCAGTGAGTGGAACTGCACATAGTATGCCAGCAGTAATGTTGTTTTGCTTGTTGTTGACTTTAATATTCTTAGACCATAGCACATTGCACACAGATGAGAGTTTCCTAGACAAGTTATTTTATGTGTGCCTCACTTTAAATCTTGCTGAACCCACAGACCCCAAAATTTTGTGACACATTTTCTAGGCAACAGACATTTGATTAGATGGAGGAAATAAACTAACGTTGACACACAGCTTTTTTAGTATTTATAATGAGTTTGTTTCTGACGAACCACTCAAAGCCTTTTCATAGAACTTTCTGCTATTGACTGCTATTGACTGATCCTTTACAGTTTACTTGAATGAGGTCTTCGGCTAGTGAAATGAAGTATTCATTGAATTTTGTCATGACTAATTTTAGGTCTGTGACTTTTGAGCACTCTGGTGTTAATGATACATTCTCTTTTTTTGGTATTGAGCTAGAAGTTTCTTTCTTCGTAACACTCTACATGGATCTTATTGTTAGATATTCCACATAATTTTTCCTCTCTGACTACTTTACCATAGATTTTTAGGCTTAGAATAATCTTCGAATTCTTGGGTAACTCTATATTTTTTACAACAATACTGCAGAAATCTGTTTCTTTCACTGGAAATTTTTATGCCTTTAGTTACTCATTGCCTATTGTTGTTAGGTTTTACAGTTTGTACATCTTTTAGGAATGATGCATTAAAATAGTAAAGAAAGACATTCTGAAAACACATGCTATCAGCATTGTTCTGAATGGAGATGCTTTCCTAATTTTTCTTAGCCAGCAAGGCATTAAAAATTATATCATCATCTTGAGAAGAGTGTGATGCACTTGCTCCAGTGTTCCCAGTCTTCAAATACACACTGGAAACCATTTTTTGAGAGGTCCTTCAAAATCGCTTCCTCAGCCTTCACCACTGCTTCTGATGATTGATAATGCCTCCCACAAAGACATGTCTTCATGTTAGGGAATAGAAAAAAGTCACATGGGGCTAAATCCGGACTGTAGGGAGGGTGAGGGATGCACTTCACATTGATTTTTGCAAGATATTCAGCAACAACATTGATAATATGCAGCCACGCATTATCGTGGTGCAGCATCCAGCCTGCTTCATGGAAATGTGGTCTTTTGCATCTGATATGGACTTGCGATGTTTTGAGGACATCCCTGTAGTACTGTCCAGTTACTGATGTATGTGCAGGTACAAGTAGCTAATAAACTTATCCATGGACATGTATGGATGGACATCAGGTGCATGTTGAGCTGTCGAGGAGTAGTAGTAGTAGTAGTAGTAGTAGTAGTAGCAGAGGTGTTTGTGGGCGCACGACAGCAAGGTCTTCAGCGACCGTGCAGCATCATAGTGAGACGGGTGTCAAGAAAAAAGAAAACCTCAGAACATTGACATAAAACGGAACATAGAACACGGGGAACAATCATTGAAAAAATGTGCTCACCCACACTGAAGCGTGGGATGAAGCAGGGCATCAGCAGTAAAACATGGACAACACAGGAAGAAAATGGTAGAGGGAGCTAAAACAATGGAGCAGATGGAAGTGGCTGGCTGACCACAAGGAAAAAAGGGAGGAGTCAGCCACTCCGCAACACACTAAAACCTCCAGCCTAAAAGTTTAGGCCAGAGTCCAGACACATCACAAAACTTAAAAACCCGAGACACACACGCCTCATCGTTAGCTAAAACACAAGGTAGATCCCCATCAATTTGTGCTTCTGCCCGTGCATCACGGTATAAAATGCAGTCCATTAAAATGTGCCGGACAGAGATGTGCACACCACAAGCGTCACAAAACGGAGGATCCTCCCGCCGTAATAAATAGCTATGCGTCAGAGGACAGTGCCCGATCCGCAGACATGTGAGGGCCACCTCTTCCCGCCTGAGCAACCGGCAGG
The DNA here is from genome assembly GCF_023864345.2 of Schistocerca serialis cubense. Taxonomy (NCBI): domain Eukaryota; kingdom Metazoa; phylum Arthropoda; class Insecta; order Orthoptera; family Acrididae; genus Schistocerca; species Schistocerca serialis. The sequence continues at coordinate 599,789,687 of NC_064641.1, read as the reverse complement.
AGGAACGCCACGGCCGAGTGGTGGACTTTACCGACCGCAGTTTATTGGCCGTCACCGCCAGCCATTCGTCCTCCCACAACTCCATGCACTTCCTGTGGAGTGCAGCGATGACTGACTGCAAGGGGATAGGACACTGGACCACATCCTGCTCTCTGCAGGCCTCCTTGGCAGCCCGATCAACCTGTTCATTGCCCCATATGCCGACATGACCAGGCACCCAGCAGAAGGATACCTCTTTACCCCGCTGTTGGAGCAAGTACAGTTGGTCATGTATCAGCTGGACCATCTCCTCAGTCGGGTATAGGTTCTGCAGTGATTGTAAGGCACTAAGAGAATCGGAGCAGAGAAGAAATCGATCGCCCCGAACACGATGCATCTGCTCCAGTGCCTTCAGGATCGCGTGGGGCTCCGCTGCGAAAACGGTATATTCAGCAGGGAGGCGAATCCGGGTGACACGATCAGGGAACACCACAGAACAGCCAAGGAAAGTCTCCTGTTTCGAGCCATCAGTATAAACGACAGTGAAACCGTGATGCACATCTAAAATGTTAAAAAACAGAGATTGGAACGTAAAATCTGGTGTGCCACCTTTCTGAAAACGACTCAAATCTAAAATAAGTTTGGGACGCCGGAGGAGCCAAGGTGGAGATCTGCTCCAACCGCGACGTAAAACACGAAGACCAGCCACAGACATCGCAGCAAGGCAATCCTGTGCGCGAATCCCATAGGGCTGCGTCGCATGTTGCCGGTTATGAAATAACCGTGCCAGAGGAGGCTGAGCAACGGTATGGTATGCAGGTGTGTAGGGTGTGGACAAAGTTTTATACGCCTGGCATACCGTAAGTAGCCGTCGCCGCATATGAAGTGGCGGTTCACCTGCCTCTGCACAGAGGCTTGGTATGGGGCTAGTTCGGAATGCCCCAGTGGCCAACCGAAGCCCTTCATGGTGCACAACGTCCAACATCTTTAAGTAAGAAGGCCTCGCAGACCCATACACCGTGCACCCATAATCGAGCCGAGATTGCACAAACGCCCTGTAAAACTGGAGCAGACAAGTCCTGTCAGCTCCCCATGTACTGTGGCTAAGGCATTTTAAAATACTTAAACCTGAAGCGACCGCCGTTTCAGGTCTTTAAGATGACGTAACCACGTGAGCCTCGAGTCAAAAAGGAGACCCAGAAATCTCACCGTGTCTTTAAAAGTAAGAATAGTGTCCCTCAAGCGCAACTCAGGAAAGGTTAAAATCGAACGAGAACAGTTAAAAAGAACACATACAGACTTCTCGGTGGAAAACTTAAATCCACTCTTCTGCGCCCAGTCATCCAAACGCCTAATCGTAAGTTGCAACTGACGAGTTGTCGTTGCAAGGCTTGAAGAAGAGCAGAACAAAGAGAAATCTTCCACAAACAAAGAACACTGGACAGGACTTTTCACTAGGGACGTAATGCTATTAATAGCGATGGCAAACAGAGTCACACTTAAAACGCTACCCTGAGGGACACCATTCTCCTGCTCAAAACGATCAGACAGGACATCACCAATTCGGTATCTAAAATATCGTGGCAAGAGGAAAGACTGAATAAAAAGAGGGAGACAACCACGAAAACCCCATTCGTGAAGCTGCGCCAGGATGAGACGCCTCCAAGTGGTATCGTAGGCCTTCTCGATGTCGAAAAATACGCCTAGAAGGTGATGACGGCGGAGGAAAGCTTGTTGTATAGCCGCCTCCAGGAGGGCAAGGTTATCGAAGGTGGAACAAAACCTCCTGAACCCACACTGAAAGTGACTAAGGAGTTGCCGGGATTCTAACATCCAGACAAGGCGGCGGTTGACCATCCGCTCCAAGGTCTTCCCTATGCAACTAGTGAGGGCTATACTACGGTAGCTACTTGGGCTCGTGCGGTCTTTCCCAGGTTTTAAAAAAGGGATTAAAACTGCCTCACGCCACGCGTCAGGAAAGTGACCCGACGCTCAAATGTCATTAAAAAGTGCGAGGAGGAGTTCTCTGTTGCGCATTGTGAGGTGCCATAGCATACTGTAATGGATCCTGTCGTGACCAGGGGATGTGTCACGAGCTCCAGACAATGCAGAATCCAGCTCCCACATAGAAAATGGGCAGTTGTAAGCTTCAGGAGAGGTGGACTGGAAGTTCAGACTACATCTCTCAGCAAGCGCTCTATGGCGCTGGAAACCTGGATCCTGACTGGTTGTTGCAGTAACAGTGGCAAAATACGCTGCCAGAGTCTGGGCAATGTCTCGCGGCTCCGTGTGGAGAATGCCGTTAGTCATTACAGCAGCTATGGGGCACCTCCCTCCTCTGCCAGAAATTCTCCGGATGGTCTCCCACACAATGGAACTTTTGGTGGAACGATTAATGGTGTTCAGGAACGTTTGCCACGACCTCTTCTTGCTCTCACGAATAATGCGGCGACATCTTGCCCTCGCCACCCGAAAGGCTGCAAGATTCTCAGCAGTCGGCCGACACTTGAACCGACGCAGAGCCGCACGCCTGGTCCTGATTGCAGAGCGGCAGTCGGCACTCCACCAAGGCACAGGTGGCCTTTTCCGGTGGCCTGTGGACTGTGGAATGGACGCTGCAGCGGCGTGGTGGACCGTGTGGGTAATATGATCCACCCACATCTCAACATTCGCACAGTGTTCGAATTGGGCCAACTGGCTATAAAGCGTCCAGTCAGCTCCACTGAGCACCCATCGTGGTGGTCTCCTTTCGGGGCCCACGCCATCTGGCAGGTGAATCCAGATTGGGAAATGATCACTGCCGTGCAAGTCAGCGACCACTTCCCAGCGAGCACTGGCGGCAAGAGCTGGAGAGCAAAGCGAGAGATCAATGGCAGAGGACGACCCAGTCGCCGTGCAGAAATGAGTACTCTGTCCTCCATTGAGCAAGTAGGCACAGGATGACAGGAGAAGCCTCTCAATTGCTCTACCCCTGGGGCAGGTAATTGCAGAGCCCCAAAGCACATTGTGGGCATTAAAATCACCACAAATAACGAATGACTAGGGGAGCTGTGTAATAAGGTCGGTGAGGGCCGCTTCATCAAGAGCATCATGTGGGGGCAAGTAAAGTGAACATACAGTCAATGGATGACGCACGTGCACGGACACAGCGACGGCCTGTAAAGTCGTCGTAAGTGAGAGAGGCGAGGAGTGGTAGTCCGTCCTGACGAAAATACCGACGCCTCCTCTAGCTCTCTTTCCACGCAGGTCGTCCTTTTTGTGGAGTGTATAGCCTCGTATCTCAGGGGAGTATGAGGGATGGAAATACGTTTCGTGGAGACAGAGACACAGTGGTCTACCCTGAGAGAGTAGACGAAGTTCCTCCACATGCGTCCTGAACCCTTGCAAGTTCCACTGGAGTATGGGAGCCATCTATTATGGGGGTAGCACCTTCATCCTGTCTCTCCGACGGGGCGGGGAGACTGCAGCAGGTGGAGGGGCAGGCGTGGGGCGAGAGGATTTCCCCACACAGACATCGGATTCCATCAACTCTGGGGAAGAGTCAGAAGAAGCTCCACGGAAAACCACATCTGCATGGTCAGACGGTTTACTACGGGATTTGACCCGCTGTTGTTGCTGTATGGGAGCTTTCTGCGGTTTGGTGGGCTTTGGGGGAGCTGATGTTGGAGTGGTAATGGCTGTACAGGGCTTCGGAACATCCTCAGCTGTTGGAGGCGTCAGGGGCTGGCCCAAGTTCGCCACTGTACCTTTGTCTGCCGTTCGAGTAGGGGCGACTGGCTCTGAAACACCAGCTGCGGTGCAAGTGCACTGACAGCTGCAGGTGTTAGTGCCAACACTCACTACCTCAGTCTGCGTCGAGGCATCGACTTTTGGAGGAGGCTTCTGTACCAGGGATGCAAAAGATGTAGCAAATGTGGGAGGTTGCATCGACTTATAAATCTTCTTGGCCTCACCATAGGGGATACGTTTGGTCGTTTTTATTTCCTGGACCTTGCGTTCCTCTAAAAATATGCGGCAGTCCCGACTCCAAACAGGGTGGTTCCCAGAGCAATTAATACATTTAGCCGGAGACGAGCAACCAACTCCTTCATGAGCAGCCTGACCACAGATTCCACAAGTCGCTTCGCCTTTACAGCCGAGGGTGGTATGCCCAAAACGCTGGCATTTGAAACAGCGCATCGGGGCCGGGAAATAAGGCCTCACACTAAGGCGAAGGAAGCCAGCTTTGACATGTTCAGGAAGTTTCGGACTATTGAAGGTTAGAATAAAGGAGTCGGATTTGACAAGATTGCCATCAACCCTCCTCATGATATGGTGAACATCAACGATACCTGCCGGAGCCCACTCACGTTGCAGTTCTTCCTTGGGAATGTCAACTAGATCCCGGAACGTCACAACACCTTTGCTGTAGTTCAAGGTGCTGTGCAGTTCAGTGTCTATGGCATACTCTCCAAGGCATTTAGCAGATTGGAGGTTAGTGGCTTGCTGGGAAGTGGAAGTTTCCACTAATAAGGTCCCATTACGTAAGCGCTTCACCGATTTTAAGGAGCCGCAGATTCCCTCCAATCCCTTTTGTATATAGAAGGGCGAAACCTTCTCAAAACTACCCTCCTTCCGTTTCACAATGAGAAACACATTCGGATTACCAGAATGCATTCTGTTACCTAAGACTGGACTGTTTAAAGAAGCGCCGGAGTCAGGGGGACTGACTGCACGGGCCCTCTTAAGAGACTGGGTGTTAGAACCTTCCAGCGGCCCACCCTTTCCGCTGGGAGGAAGAAAAGAGGATTTCGAAGGATCCATCTCGGTCCCACGAGCAGCTAGGGAACTAAAAGTCCACCTAGACAGAGCCCCGCGTGCCTAGGTAAGCCTTATACAACTGAGGTGCGGCAGGTTCCCCAGAGGTTGCCCGCTATCGACTGTTCCACCTCAACAGCCATGCATCTCATCAGCGCGCAGCACACCTTGAGATTGAGGGGTTTTTTACAGAGGTTTATTCCATCCTCGCGATCCGGGCGGTCAAGCCAAGATCCCCATTCCCTGAGACACACAATGTTCCACCGCCGCGCCGCACGGTGGTCGCTTAAGTATGCTCAGAGGCTACGGCGACAGGGGACGGGCGGCGCTTACCAGTCCCCAGCTCAGGAACCCCGGGGTCACCAAGCCCGTACCCAGCAAATGAATGCTGAGCCCCTGGGGGCTTGAGCTGTTGAGCTGCACAGCAAACAGATTTCTGCAGACACCTTATGAAGTTACGCCAGATGCGTTCGACCCGTCTGTCAGATACTCAGGGATGGCCCGGCGATTTTCCTTTACACAAACAACCTGTTTCTCGGAACTGCTCATGCCATCATCTAACATTCTGTGCTGTAGGGGGATCCACACCCTACCTAGTACGAAAGTCGTGGTGAACAATTATTACTGATCTGCGCTGTGCAAACGTAGTACACAAAATGCTTTCTGTTGCCCCAACACCATTTTTACCAGAACTGAAGAGAGCACACAATGCTGCTACCTAGTGGGAACCACGTGAAACTCTAGAGTTTGCTCTTTCTGACAGAACATTGTTCATGCACGTATCTCAACTAACATAACAGTTATGATGTTTTGAAATTGGATGATTCTTTTTGTAGCCTGTTACCTATAGTTTAATCATAGGTTGCGCTCATTTTAATTCTTAATATAATCAATCAACTTTTTTCCTATAAATTGGCATCTAATGATACAAAACACACCATTAAAACTAAACCAATACTACTTCCCATCAACATAACTTTTCCTACTATTACTGAGATATTGAAGACAAAAGTCTTGAGGAAACAGCATAGGATTAATGTGGCCAGTATGTCTATTATTATTTCTTTCTTTTCTCAGACGTTATGTCTGGTCAAAAATGGAAAGTGACGCGGACCTTGATCAAGCGTGACTTCCTTTTAACTGTACGGTATATGTTATATTGCATTTAGGAACTTTCGGGTAATTGAACATGTATCAATAATTAAGGATTTCTGTAGTTGTATATATAAGTTTGGATGTAGCTGTATTGCGTTGATGTACTGGTGGATATTGTGTGGTATGACTCCTGTAGTTGATAGTATAATTGGTATAATGTCAACTTTATCCTGATGCCACATGTCCTTGACTTCCTCAGCCAGTTGGATGTATTTTTCACTTTTTTCTCCCGTTTTCTTTTGTATATTTGTTGTATTGGGTATGGATATTTCGATTAGTTGTGTTAATTTCTTCTTTCTATTGGTGAGTATGATGTCAGGTTTGTTATGTGGTGGTGTTTTATCTGTTATAATGGTTCTGTTCCAGTATAATTTGTATTCATCATTCTCCAGTACATTTTGTGGTTCATACTTGTATGTGGGAACGTGTTGTTTTATAAGTTTATGTTGTAAGGTAAGCTGTTGGTGTATTATTTTTGCTACATTGTCATGTCTTCTGGGGTATTCTGTATTTGCTAGTATTGTATACCCGCTTGTGATGTGACCTACTGTTTCTATTTGTTGTTTGCGAAGTCTGCATTTATCTGTTGTGGTATTGGGATCTTTAATAATATGCTTACTGTAATATCTGGTGTTTATTGTTTGATCCTGTATTGCAATCATGAATCCTTCCGTCTCACTGTATATATTGCCTTTTCTTAGCCATGTGTTCGATGCGTCTTGATCGATGTGTGGCTGTGTTAGATGATACGGGTGCTTGCCATGTAGTGTTTTCTTTTTCCAATTTACTTTCTTCGTATCTGTTGATGTTATGTGATCTAAAGGGTTGTAGAAGTGGTTATGAAATTGCAGTGGTGTAGCCGATGTATTTATATGAGTGATTGCTTTGTGTATTTTGCTAGTTTCTGCTCGTTCTATAAAGAATTTTCTTAAATTGTCTACCTGTCCATAATGTATGTTTTTTATGTCGATAAATCCCCTTCCTCCTTCCTTTCTGCTTAATGTGAATCTTTCAGTTGGTGAATGTATGTGATGTATTCTATATTTGTGGCATTGTGATCGTGTAAGTGTATTGAGTGCTTCTAGGTCTGTGTTACTCCATTTCACTACTCCAAATGAGTAGGTCAATATTGGTATAGCATAAGTATTTATAGCTTTTGTCTTGTTTCTTGCTGTCAATTCTGTTTCCAGTATTTTTGTTAGTCTTTGTCTATATTTTTCTTTTAGTTCTTCTTTAATATTTGTATTATCTATTCCTATTTTTTGTCTGTACCCTAGATATTTATAGGCATCTGTTTTTTTTCTATCACTTCTATGCAGTCGCTGTGGTTATCCAATATGTAATCTTCTTGTTTAGTGTGTTTTCCCTTGACTATGCTATTTTTCTGACATTTGTCTGTTCCAAAAGCCATATTTATATCATTGCTGAATACTTCTGTTATCTTTAGTAATTGGTTGAGTTGTTGATTTGTTGCTGCCAGTAGTTTTAGATCATCCATGTATAGCAGATGTGTGATTTTGTGTGGGTATGTTCCAGTAATATTGTATCCATAATTTGTATTATTTAGCATGTTGGATAGTGGGTTCAGAGCAAGGCAGAACCAGAAAGGACTTAACGAGTCTCCTTGGTATATTCCAAGCTTAATCTGTATTGGCTGTGATGTGATATTATTTGAATTTGTTTGGATATTAAGTGTGGTTTTCCAATTTTTCATTACTATGTTTAGGAACTGTATCAATTTAGGATCTACTTTGTATATTTCCAATATTTGTAGTAACCATGAGTGGGGTACACTATCAAAAGCTTTTTGGATATTAAGTGTGGTTTTCCAATTTTTCATTACTATGTTTAGGAACTGTATCAATTTAGGATCTACTTTGTATATTTCCAATATTTGTAGTAACCATGAGTGGGGTACACTATCAAAAGCTTTTTAGTAATCAATGTATGCATAGTGTAGCGACCTTTGTTTAGTTTTAGCTTGATATGTCACCTCTGCATCTATTATCAGTTGCTCTTTACATCCTCGTGCTCCTTTGCAACAGCCTTTTTGTTCTTCATTTATAATTTTGTTCTGTGTTGTATGTGTCATTAATTTCTGTGTAATGACTGAAGTTAATATTTTGTATATTGTTGGTAGGCATGTTATGGGGCAATATTTAGCTGGGTTTGCTGTGTCTGCTTGATCTTTAGGTTTCAGATAAGTTATTCCATGTGTAAGTGTATCAGGGAATGTGTATGGGTCTGCAATGTAACTGTTAAATAATTTAGTTAGATGTGAATGTGTTGAGGTGAATTTCTTTAGCCAGAAATTTGCTATTTTATCTTTTCCAGGGGGCTTTCCAATTGCGAGTAGAATTAATTGCTTGGGTGACTTCATGTTGCAAAATTATCACTTCAGGCATTTGTGGTATCATCTTGTATGTATATGTTTCTGCTTGTATCCACCGTGCATGACTGTTATGTTGTACCGGGTTTGACCATATGTTGCTCCAGAAGTGTTCCATGTCTGTTATGTTTGGTGGATTGTCTATTTTAATGTGTGTGTGATCTATTGTCTGGTAAAATTTCTTTTGGTTTGTGTTGAATGTTTGGTTTTGTTTCCTTCTATTTTCACTTTTTTTGTATCTTCTAAGTCGTTTGGCCAATGCTTGTAATTTCTGCTTCTTTTCATCTAATTGCTCTATCACTTCTTGTTGTGAGATTTTACCTAACCTTTTTCGTTTTTTTTCTGACATTTCATTTCTTATACATTGTGTTAGCCATCCAATGTCTTTTCTCAGTTTTTCTATTCTGATCTGTAGCCTGTGTTGCCATGCTGGTTTTGTGGGTTTCTTCTGTGTGTTGGTTGGTTCTGATCTCTGCCTAGTGTGTATATTTAGTGTAGTGAGTGCTCCTATATAAACCAGTAGTTGTAACTCTTCCACAGTTGTGTTTTCATTTATTTTGTTGTGTATGATTGTGTTGATAGTTTTTATTGTTGTTTCGACTTGTGGGTTATTTGGCGATCTATGCAAGACTGGTCTAATGTCTGTATTTGTGTCTTTGTATTCTATATATGTCAGCTGAAATTTTTCTTCTATATCTAACATGTGTGTCACTTTGTGTTCTATTTGTGCTTGTTCTGGTGGCTGCCTTAAGATTTCGTTTTGCTCTGATTGTTTAATTGATGTGTGTTGTTCTTTGTTTGTTTGCTCCGGGCTGTTTGAGTCCATTACTGTATTTTCTTCTTCTTCTGATTGCACATTATTTTGTTCCAGTATTTGTTGTACTTGTTTGATGTTTTCTAATTTTGACTGGGGTATCCTGTTATTTTTGATTATTACACGGATCTGATCAGCTAGTCGTTGTTCCGTTAAAAATTTTAATTCTGGGTATCTGGTAATAAATGTTGTGTATACTTGTGATCTGTATCCAGTTGTGTTGGTTCCTAGGTTTGTTGCTTGGTAATAACAGAACATGAGGTGTCGATTAACTTCATCTGACCATCTCATCCTCTGTCTTTGTTTTCCTTCTAGGGTGGTTGCAGGAAGCATATCCTGCAAAACACCTCTATTTGGATTTGAATCATTTTCCAGTTGGCTAGCAGTGTCGTTACCATTGTGGGGGGGCATAGGGTTCAAGCGTCGTCCCTGACCATGACGGCACTTGTTCGAGGCTTCTTTGGTTCTATCCTGAACCAACTAATCACACTAAAAGGGGGGTTAGCCCTATTAGTGGTTTGTTCTTTTCGTCGCCTTTTACGACTGGCAGAACATACCGGAGGCCTATTCTTTTCCCGGGCCTCCACGGGAATTATTATTATTATTATTATGGTGATGCAATTAACGTCGACTTGCCAATATTTGAATTGCCATAAAGGTACAACTGCTTCTTACGAACCTCCGTGGGCCGAAAGGCCTTGTTATACCAGCGTACAACACGCCCCGCCCAGCCATTGTAATTGAGATGACACTCGCTCAGAGACCTGACAACCAACCGATCTGCCTGAAAAGAATCGAAATATTTCTCAATAAAACGAATCCTTGACCAATTGTTCACTAAGAAAGGGTCCGTGTAATCAATTATCATCATTATCATTATTATTATTATTATGGTGATGCACAGAAAGTGATCCCTCACTGTGAGGTAATGAAATTCCTTGAGGTTTAACAGATGGTGGGCTGATAGTATCCTTAAAGCCTTCAACTCAGCATGCAGCAGTCTTTCCAGCATTTTTAATTTCCAAAACTCGTTTTGTCTCCTGTCTATCATGTTAGTACTACAGGCTAACAACACACAGAACAATAGCCAGGAATCACTTTCACCCTGTTTCAATGACCACTTAGGTACATTTAAATAATGCTAATCTCAAAACAAATTGAATAGTTTTCCTTGGGATGGTTGTAGAAGCTGATTTCTCCAAGGCATCAATGAACTAGTCCTATGTCCAGTAAGCTGGCAAGGGAAGTTGATCATTTTGCCTTTACTTGTGCTAAATAACACTCCCAGTCAGCCACAACAAGTTCTCTTTGTTTCACCCTTCTATTTGGAGCACAGGATCCAAATTTGCCATCACAGTGATCAGGATGAATAATGATCCAACCCCTAGGGGTATCTCAACCCTTCCCACACATATATTACACTAATAGATGGAGAACAGTTACAGATGTACACACCTTAGCTTCCTTGATAAAATGAAAATACCTTTGTGGGCAAAAGCTGTTTAACAGTACAAGGTTTTAGTCTTCTGTTAATGAAAAAACAGCCATATCATTTCAGTCTGTTGCCAGGCAGACTCATGCTGTACCATCAGAATTACAGTTGGCATATGGTCGATTGTGTTTGTGAGAAGACTTCATGCCACACATGAGTTAATATGAATAAATGTTATGGACAGCAGAATGACAGGACTGCAAATGAGGTACCTGGTACTTTCACACGTGAAGCTCGAGCAGGGATGTTCATAGCATGTGCAGTGCCATTTATTGCTGGTATGCCATAGTTTCAACCCTGTCTTCTAGAAATATGTTACATCAGGAGAATCTAATCTGGGGGTTAGGTTTTAACAATATCTCCACAGTCGCCAAAACTGACGGATGATTAATTTGTGTCACATGGGAGCATTTATCGTTAGTCAGATGTCACTGACCATGCAGACTACTGGGAGATTTTAAAACGCATTCCTAAACCTGAAGATACGGGTGATTACACCTTGAATGTGGCATGGCTTTTGGAACAATGTGGCCTCATGTAGCACGATGTAAGCAAGCTAGACCTAACCTGTGTATGTCATCAGTGATTTCATGGGTAATATTATGAGCTACAATAGTGCCCATAACATGCTCTGAACTAGGCCAACTAGTTGCAGTAGGTTGCACCGTTTCCTACGAGATCAGCAAATACAAATTTTGGACAATCTGTAAAAATGAAAATTGTTATGGCTGGTGTTGAGAATAGGTTTCATAACTGTTGAGTTGTAGAGATAGTTAGCACCTTCTACAGCTCTGCTTCTCTAGTTAATACATAGCACTAACTCATAATGCACCTCCATCATTGCTTGTGGTGTGGGTGAATGCAGGTTATAATGGGAGCATTCGAAGAATGTTGACATGTCCAGCATGACAACTGGGACTTAGCTGCTACTCATGATGGGTGGAAAGGATAAGTAATTTGACCACTTTTAGCTGTGTTAACATATGAATAATAATCTGCCAATTCTTGTAATGAAATTTTGTGAGTAAGACTTAATTACAGACCCACATTCCTTCTATAATAATAGATACATGATCTGTTTATAGTGAAATGCTCATATTGCAATTGATACACTTAATATATTAAGTATTACTAAACTGAGCTGGATAAGAACCATCACATTTAACCCTAGAGCAGGCGCACTCCTTAATGTTACAGAAGCATGATCATCATGTATGCTTTATCATTTATTGCAGTCATTTACATTACACCATATGGCAATTGCAAGTAATATTTAGACTTATGCTTAACAATACTTCCATACATGTTACAGATGCTAATTTGTTACATAGCAATAATTTACTTGCATTGGTTGCTGTTTTATATGCATGTCTTGAACTTTGTAACAATGCAGATACATGCTAACATCAGCTGGTAAATTTGGTATTGCGGCTCTTTCGATAAGATGTGGTTTCACAAGCTGAAAAAAAAAAAGGTTCTACAGAAAAACTAAATGTGGACATTTCTTGCTCTTTTCATTTTCTTGAAATAACACCTGCACGTCGATATCAGCCACGTTCAACAATGGTGCTGTATAGCCATTGTCCATCTTCTTGTCATTCACATTACTCAATATTTATTGTACATTTGGTCAACAGAGTCAGCCCCCACCCTTTGTATAGGCCTAATTATAGTCTAGTCGTAAAGTTTCTTAGTGGCCTCATCTACTATCCCTTAATTGTGCATTGTAGAAATGAGTACAACAGATTTGCTACATTTAGGTAAATATGATACCATAGTAACATCTTTCTGGTATCCAAAAGCCCCCGAACCAAATTCTCAGACAGTATTTCATTTAGAGCCAGCAGACAGCTAGTACACGAATTATCTGTAGTCATATTTCTATTTGTGCCTTTTATTGGCTTGGTAAGTCTACACACAACATCGAATGGTTTATTAGAAACACAAAACTGTCCTTCAGGCTGTTTGCCACAATACACTTCCAACAAACCAGTGACTTAGCATCATATAGAAAATACTATGATGCCATATTTAGCTCATTTGTTGGGAATATAATTATGAACCTGCAACGACCTCTGAAAGCTTCTAATACCTCTCTTGTTAATACTAAATAATTGTACTAAAAGATTGTAACTATTCGTGTAGTTTTTCACAAATGCATCCAGAAAGCTCCTAACAGCTGCTAACCTATCTGTTTCATATCTCACGTCCCCAGTTTCTTTATCATCAAATCTAATACAGCTGAGAAGAAAAAAAAACAACTCTTGTAATGCATACAGGATCTCAAAACAATCATTCCTGTTCTCCCATTTGACCAAAGTTTCAGTACATTTCTGTGGTTTCCAATCAAATAAAGAATACCTAATATTGTACAAATTTCATTACAAACTGTCAACCCTGTCTCTAGAATAATTTTCTTCTTGCCTTTTTCTGTGAATGAATACATTTATAAAGTGCACAATCTCATCTAGCATATCAATACTGATGATTTTACGGAATGATTCGATTTCCTCATAATACCTCGTGCTACCATATTCAATTTCAGAGTCACTGTCATGATCACTCACTCAGTAATATTGTTTCATTTTCTCCATCAGAAAAAAAATGCTTGACGTCTACCCCATCATCTGCTCCTGCAAGCACCTCTAAAAGAATCCACTCCAATTCCTCCTCCATCAAGTAGTTTTTCCCTACAATCAGAAACACAAACTTTTGTCAGCAGCTAATGAAGAATAATAATGGATGTTTCTGAAACAACCGCCTTTAAAGCACACCACTTTGTGTAAACATAGAAGAGATAATGTTGACAATTTGATATAGTATGTAAAGACCAGGCATGTGGTGAATAGAGTTCACCACTGTTGCAGTTCCAGAAGTAACTTTATCATTGTCCTTGATCTGTTGATGCTGCAATCACTCTGACATAGTTAAACATAAGCTAAACAATGACTAGAAAGGAATCCACCATTAGATAGCTATAAAACTTAGCCTTTTACTGATAGAGGGTGAAAGGTGAGTCTGGTGTATAAAATAAACCAGCATATCCTTCTCAGGATTAACACACCTGGTAGAACTCTTAAATTGTTAAAAAGGAGAGACAATTAAGGCATTGCCTTATACCAGAGATACATGCTGGCACCTGACATCGCAACCCACGAATAACTACACAATTTGGTAAATCTTAATAATCAAATATCGTTAATGAAATTTTCACTCTGCAGCAGAGTGTGTGCTGATACGACACTTCCTGGTAGATTAAAACTGTGTGCCAGACCGACACTCAAACTCAGGACCTTTGCCTTTCACAGGCATGTGCTTTACCAACTGAGCTACTCAACCTGACCTGTCCTCACAGGAAGGTAGGAGGCGAGGTACTGGCGTAATTAAGGGTGTGAGGATGGGTCATGAGTTACGCTTGGGTAGCTCAATTGGTAGAGCACTTGCCTGCCAAAGGCAAAGGTCCTGAGTTCAAGTCTCAGTCTGGCACACAGTTTTAATCTGCCAGGAAGTTTCAAATATCCTTAAGATTTGAAATCGAATAATGTGTGTATGCGTTGGGCAGAAGGGGCGGATGGATGGGGGGCGGGGGGAGGGGGGGGGTGTAAAGAAGTTTCTCAATACTCCTAGGGTAAAGTTACCCTGAAGCTTCTGTCCTGTCCTTCCCAAAAAAATCTTAATTAGCACCACACCTGTGATTTTTTACATGTACTTCTAAATACATTTGCAGAGTTAACACTTGAAGATTAGGTTCACTGGTTGTCGTCACGTCCTTGTTATTGGGTGAAGGACTGGTGGAAACAATTTATAAGCCCTCTCATATTTCTGAGTTTCTTGATTTTGTGATGCTCAGTGACATCATTGTTCTATCATTTTTAGTGCTGGGTCAGTCGTGACAATGTCTGTAACATCCCATGGTGTGACACATCTGCATCTGCATCTATACACTGTCAACCACTGTGAGATTCATCTATATCTACATATCTACATCTACATAGATACTCTGTAAGCCACAGTACTGCGTGTGGCGGACAGTACCCTTTACCACTACTTGTCATTTCCATTGCAGAGCATACATCCCATTGTTCCAGTTATTAGGGTTTCTACCTGTTCCATTCAAGTATGGAGAATGAGAAGGAGGATTGTTTGAATGCATGCAATAATTATTCTAATCTTATCCTCACGATCCCTCTGGGAACAATATGTAGGGGGTTGTAGTGTATTCCTAGAGTATCCATCAGTATCTCTGAGTCACTCTCTCATGGATTAAATAAACCTGTGACCATTCGTGTTGTCCTCTTCTGTATACGTTCAATGTCCCCCATTAGGCCTGTCTGAGATGCATCCCACACACTTCAGCAGTATTCTAAACCACTCAGATGAGTGATTTGTAAGCAATCTACTTTGTAGACTGATTGCACTTCCTCAGTATTCTACCAATAAACTGATGTCTACCTCCTGCTTTACCCACGACTGAAACTACATGATCATTCCATTTCATACCCCTACAAAGTGTTACACCCAGATATTTGTATGAGTTCGCTGATTCCAACAGTGATTCATTAATATTATAATCATAGGATATTACTTTTTTTTTGTGAAGCGCAAAATTTTACATTTCCAAACATTTAAAGCAAGTTGCCAATCTCTGCACCACTTTGACATCTTATCAAGATCTGACTGAATATTCACACAACTTCTTTCACATAGTACTTCATTATAGATAACTTCTTTATCCTCAAAAACCCTGATTTTACTATTAATATTGTCCGCAAGGTCATTAATATACAAAATGAACAGCAAGGATCCCAACACACTTCCCTAGGGAACATCTGAAGTTACTTCTACATCTGACAATGACTCTCCACCCAAGATAACATGATGGGTCCTCCCTACCAAAAAGTCCTCAATCCAGTCACAAATTTCACTTGATACCCCATATGACCATACTTTTGATAATAAGCATAGATATGGTACAGAGTCAAATGATTTTTGGAAATCAAGAAATACAGCATCTACCTGATTGCCTTGATCCAAAGCTTAGTATGTCATGTGAGAAAAGTGTGAGTTGAGTTTCACGTGATCGATGTTTTCAAAATCCATGTTGGCTGGCATTTAGGTGGTCATCCTGATCAAGATACCTCATTTTGTTTGAGCTCAGAATATGTTCTAAGATTCTACAACAAATAGATGTCAAGGATATTGGACAATAGCTTTGTGGATCACTTCTACCACCCTGTTTGCAGACAGGTGTGACCTGTGCCTTCAGTTTTTTGTTCGAGGGATTCCATTGGGCCCTGGAGCTTTGTTCAATTTTAACAATTTCCGGTGTTTCTCAACTCCACTGACACTAATACTTTTCAGTGCTACATTTAAGCATTTCAGCTTTTCCTTTGCTACCCTCCATTTCAGTTCCTGTCTCATTCACTAGGGACTGGACATTAACTTTGGTACCATTAACAAGCAGCCTTTACATACGACCAAAATTTCTTTGGGTTGTGTGAAAGATCATTTGACAATATTCTGCTACAGTAGTAATTGAAGGCATCAGACACTGCTCTCGACAGCCAAATGCATTTCATTCAGTATATCTCTATCTCTAGCCCTACATTTTGTTTTACACCTATTATGCAGTAATCTCTTTACACCTATTATGCAGTAATCTCAGTTTCTTCAGAAGTTTCTTTACAGTGACTGTATACTATGGAGGTTACCTCTCATTATGAACTGTTCTACCGTGTACATATCTATCAAATGCATAGTCAACTATTCTTTTAAACTTGAGTCAGAGTTCCTCTAAATGTTCGTGCCCTGTGTTGATGGTGTTCCTCTTTGAGATATGACACCACTGATTTTTTATCTAGTTTACTGAACATATATGTCTTTCTGCTTGTTTTAGTTGTCCTTTGTACTTCGGTAATCATTGTTGCCTCAACTGCATCACTGTCACTGATACCAGTTTCGATGCTGACATCATCAAATAGGTCTGGCCCATTTGTTGCCATTAGATCCAATATATTTCCATCATGAGTGGGGTTTCCAACTATCTGTTCTGCGTAGTCTTCAGAGAAGGTATTTAGTAGTTTCACAGGATGTCTTATGCCCACCACTAACAGAACTGCAATTTTCCCAATTACTTGTTGGATGATTAAAATTTCCACTAATGATTACAGTACGATTGGGAAACGTATGTATAAATGAACTGAGGTTTTCTCTAAAATTTTCAGTTACACCAGGAGATGAGCCAATTATGATTTTATGCCCATCCCTGAGACTGAGTTTTGCCCAAACAATCTCACATGCAGTTTAAATTTCTATGTCGGTAGACTTGAGTTTCTTGTCTACTGTGACAAATACTCCACCCCCATTTCCCACTTATCTATTCTTTCAATATACACTTAAATTTTCCCCAAAAATCTCACTGCTATCAGTTTCAGATTTCAACCAGCTTTCTGTATCTGGTATTATGTGAGCTTCACTGCTTTTCATGAGCGCTACAAACTCACACTTTGCTGCAAATGCATCGGCAGTTTATCATTAGGTTTTTAATACTCTCACCTGTGGGAGGCATTTCTTTTGATATTACACTGACCTTCTGGGTTTCCTACAGCTATGTTGCTTCTTGAGACAAGAGAGACAATTTCTGTGACTGAAAGTGAGTCAACTAGCAAACTGTGATCAGGAACAAAGTACATAACACACCTCAAATGACACCAAATAATTCAGATGATTAGAGTAGTAACCATTGAGAGAAACTAATATAGAATGGCCACTGCCTGACAGTCTCTATCTTATCAAGGCTATAAACTTCCACCACTGTGCTTTAAAGTGTAATTTAGGTTCCTCTGATTGACTAGTATTTTAATTAAGGTAAGCTCTCTAAGAAATCTTCATAAATCTACCCAATAAAGACCTGTATGTACTCCATTAAAAAGTGAAGAATCTATTATGAAACATTTCAAATATGAGCTAAAAGCATATACTCCTGACATCATCATCCACTCAACAACAAAAATTCTGGCAGACTAGCATAAACCACTACGTAAAAAACTATGGGTAGCTTAAAATTATTGGGAAAGAAACATGTAAATGATCATCATCTTGCCCTTTTTTCACTGGAAAAATGTGCTATATTTATAAATAAGCTGATCCATTCCACACCTTAGTCACAGTTCACAATTATAATCACGGAACATGTAAATAAAATATGCTGAACTCTTCCAGCTTTGTTTGGAAGTCGTCAGAGATATGTAGCTTCAACCATTTTGTCAACTACAGTATCTTTTTGCTAGTGCAGGTAAAAATTGACAACAGACTGGAAAATGGTTGGGTTTACTATGTAATGCTACACTATTTCTTAAAATGTTTATGTGCTCAGTTAAAAAACACACATACACAGCACTAAATACTAAACATAAAAACACATTATTCTGATGACAAGCTCTCATGTTTCCGGCAAGGTGGCAATGTTGAAATAATGCAACATTGATAACAGTCATACCTGTCACTTCCGGCAAAGTGTCAAGATACTGCCACCTATCTATACTCTGAGTGGACTGCAGATGAGGGACAGGCAAAGGTCGCAATCAAATCTCTTGATCCACCATGTGTCATCTACCATTAAGTGCACTAAAATGGTGTATGGTCCCAGGTGCAGGTTATCTTTCTACTGCAGGGCCAGATCAATACCATTTTTCCACACAAGTGACTTATCATTTGGTGCCACCAAATCCCCTCATATACTCTCATCCACATTTGTTTTCGCTGCTAATTGTGATAAGTTCTGTATAGAAATCTCACAGCTGTTACAACTCTGGTGCCCCTATCAGTTTGGCGTGCCAAGAGGTGGCTTGTGTCACTTCTGCCTTAAACCAGCCCTGATATAATAGCTTCCAGGGGCAAAAAACATTTTCATTTCAACATTTCGTATCAATCCATGCATGACAGTGTACAGTACCAATATGTTCCAAAAAGCCGCATGCAAAAATGCAATTTTTCAGGTGCTCGTAACTCCATTATTTTTGGGTATCTTATGTACCAAGTGTGGGGATGGCCACGTCTGTAATTTCTGTTCACAGCAAGTCGTCAAAATTTTTATCATGTGTTCCTAGCGTGATGTTCTCGGGGCCCCTTGAAACTTTTTTCTGTATCATTATCTGCTACCAAGATCCAGAACTTCAAAGTTACCATACTTACGTATGTAAAATGTGTGTGTAATACCTGGTCTGAGGTGTAAACATAGCTTTAAGTGACATAGTGAACATATGGAAAGGGTTCTGGGGTCACCGCAAGGGTTGTACGGTCACCAAACTATGCTGTTAATCGCTATTTCTTTCACCAATAAAACTTTATGATGCACTGTCTTTGTATAATGAGCACTTTACAGCTATACATACTGTCTTAACCTGGAAATTACGCAATGGTGCCACCTGGAGGCATAAGTACAATACGAAATTCTTTGTACTGTACTTGCAAATCAGACACTGCATTTTTTGGTATACTGTACGTGTAGCCTAAAAATGTCGTGAATTTTTACGTAAAGTGAGACTATTTTTTTGTTACCATTATATTATGCATACTCATTTACTGTTTGTGTGTGTCAAAGTAAGTAAATATGTCTAAGTGTATAAATAAACTGTGAAAACTTTACTAACCCACAAAATTCATTTTATATAAGCAGCGCACCCCGCTGTAGCGATGCAAGAGGTACCAAATTTGTTATAAGAGTCAGTAAATTACTCAATAGACAGTATTTTTCAGTACAGGTATTTCGTTCATTCCAAGCAAGTGTCGATTCGTGACATCACTGTCCAGACACGAGTTGACTGCAATATGAATCCGTTTTAGCAAACTAATAATTTCTCTCAGGCGATAAAATTTTATTGATTATGAAATATAAATTCTTGAAGTTTATTCAGAATCAGAAATGTTTAGTTAATAATTACATGCCATAATTTATTTGTACAATATAAAGGTGTTTTGAATTTTGTATGTATAAAACAAAGTGTGAATTTATGTGCAGCTTTTTACTCTGAGACGAGTTATCACTTAGAATGCTAAAAGCACACGTGTACAGTTCGCTGACCTATGTGGTGAATTTTATTTTGTGATCTTGACCGAAATGGAGAGTAAATCCAGTTTCATTTAAACTTTATGTGAGATACACACATCACGTTATAACAAAAGAGTCATTTAGCGCATTAGGGAAAACTGAAACCTGCGCTCTCAATTTGAAATATGTTACACGCCATTGCGTAATCGAGCCATCCAGTAAATTGAGTACAATAGTTGCAAATGCATTTGGACTTATGCTCGAAGTTGGAAATTAATTTTGAGACAAGTGCTGATTTGGACAAAAAATTAACTGAAAGTTTATTCAAAATATCAAGGTCCAGTTTTAATTGAGACACTTATCGCGTTGATGATTACATTGCCTAGCAACACTGTAAAGCAGCTTAATTCATTAGAATGATTTGCGGCGTAGTAAGGCCCATTACACACACAAAATGTTACATGAAGTTTGCTGACCGCATGAGAGTAAGAGTGTTTTTCTTTCCATAAATGCCAATAAACCTGCAGTTTCAAAGGTTAATAATTTAACTGTTGTGTAACTTCATTGATTGTCCTACACCACTATGGAACTTCTTGTATCTTGTCTCTTTACAAGAGATCACAAGAAGCCGGGATAAACAAGAAGAAGAAAAAGACTAAAGAAATGGCATCGGTATACCGCTGCAACAGGGTAAAGAAGGGAACCAGCTGAAAAGTGACCATGTCAGTGCACAAAAAGATGAGTATGCTCCTCTTGAGTAGCAGAGAGACAGTGATGGTGAAAGAGAGGGGGGACAGTGCCAGTGGGAGATAAAGAGAGAGAACAAAGTGATGGGAAGTGAGAGACAGTAGCAGTAAAAGAGAAAGAGAGATGGATGGAGATAGAAGTACGTCTAACAAAATGAGACGGTGGAAATGATAAAGAGAGATGAGTGAAGGCCATACACCCATACATAGGTTTGGGGATGGGGTCAGGAACTGCCGGCCGCCAAACTTTAACATGAAAAAAAACTGCCCACTTTGCCCCAACTCCTATACCCACATGTTAAAGTTTCCTGCTTTAGGGGGGGGGGGGGGGGGGGGGGGAACGTCGAGCAGACCATCCCCAAGGACATTTGTGGAGGGGAGACAATGGTGGTTGAAGAGAAAGACAGGAGACTAAGTGAGAAAAAGTGAAAGCGCGTCAATGGGAGGAAAAAAAGAATGAGGAAAAAAATTGCAATGGAACAGAGAAAGTGGCAAATAAGGAGACAGTGGTAAGGAAGATCAAGAGAAAGGGATGAAGACAGTGACATAGGAGAAAGCGCCAATGGGAAAGAAAGGAGAGGGTGAGTGTGTTTTTTACAGCTGCGAGAGGGAGTTTCTGAGCGTGAAGCATCCACTACAAAAAGCGACTGGATAAAAGGATATAGGATTATCTGCGTTAAATGAGTGTGAATATGTTCTCATGCCAAAACTTTTGGTGAGTGCGACGGAGTAAGGATTGAGGTAGCTGGTTCCCCACTCTTCTGTCACAGTCTTTTAAAGAGGAGCATAATTGTGTTTTTGTGCACAGACAGGAGCATTTTTCAGCTGCCAAATACTGACGAAATTTAAAATGCTATCCTAATCTACACATCACTATATATAGTATTATGTCATATGTCTAACACATCAGTCATGGTCACAGTTTGGTCATGGATATTCATGCAGACAGCCAGCTTGTTAGTTGTCATGATTATATAGAAAAAGGCACAGTGGCTGCAACTGGTCACCCTCATTAATTGTTTCTTTACTCACAATTACTTCTCCTTTGAACGCATCACATACAATCAAAACCCATGGTACAGCAATGGGAATCTGCATGGTACCATTCTTTGCCAACCTTTTCATGGTTCATCTAAAAGAATCCTTCCTAACCACCAAGAATTCCAAACCCCCACCTTGGTCAGATTCACTAATGACATCTTCGTGATCTGGACATGACATTCTACCCACATTCTACCAGAACCTCAACACTTTCTTCCCAATTTCCTTCACCTGCTCCTCCTCAGCCCAACAAGCCATCACCCTCGATGTTGACCTCCACCTCAAGGATGGCTACTACAGTACCTACCAACCACCACCAACACGTCCACTAAGACAGCTGCCACCTATTCCATACCTAAAAGTCCATTCTATACAGCCTAGCGACCCATGATTGTTGCATCTTTTGTGACAAGCAGTGCCTCTCCAAATATAACAAGGGTCTCACTGAGGCCTTCACAGACCGAAATTACTTTCCCAATCTTGTCCACAAACAGATCTCCCATGCCTTATCCCTCTAGTCGCTTATCATCTCCCACATACCACTGTCTGACCACAAAGTAGCACTCCTCTCATGACTCAGTACCAACCAGGACTGGAGTAACTTAATCACATTCTCTGCCAAAGCTTTGACTACCTGTCACCACATTCCAAAATGAGGAAAATCCTGCTCATCCGTCACACAGAGGTTTCCACTGCCCACTGAACCTGCATAACATCCTTATCCTCTCATACTTCACCACTGCTCCCAATCACATCCCTACAACAGACCTACATACAAAACCTGTTCCACACATCCTCCCACTACAGCCTATTCCAATCCTGTCACAGACATCCCCTACCTAACCAAAGGCAGCTGCCATGTGATCTACAAACCAAGCCACAACTCTAGTGTCACTTCGAATGTCAGCATGAGAACTACCAAGCTGTCTGTCTGCATGAGTAGCCACTGCCAAACAATGCAAAGAAACAGCCAGACTGCCCAATGGTGAACATGCTGCCCAATATAATGTGCTTCACTTTAATCACTACTTCACAGCCTGCACCATCCCGATTCTTCCTACCAACACCAGCTTTTCCGAGCTCCACAAGTATGAACACAAGTGTGAACTCTACCTACAACACATCATTAGTTTCTGTTAACCCCATGGCCCCAACCTTCACTAGTTCTTATCCTCTGTCCTTCTTTTCTGCTCCCACTTCAGCACCATACACACCACCTATCCCAACAGTGCTCATCCTAGTCTTTTCTTCTTCTGTATTTCTCACTTCTCCCCACCCAACAGAGCCTCCAAACACTGCACCTATCAGTCCCAGCCTATCCCCCTCACATCCATCCTGCACATTCGTACAGCCAACACAGCAGCTCTCTCCATCCCTACCCTACTATTCCTCCTGCTCTCTACCCCATGCATCCTCCTTATCCCCACCACTCACCCTAGCAGATCGCTGCTCACATCAGACGCAGCCACAGTCAAGCTGCAGTGCTCATAGACAGTTGCCATGAGTGTGCGAGTGGCTTCTGTTTCAGAAGGAGGACTTTATCCAAAAGCTTAATATTTTAGAAGTCTCCTTTATTGCGCCTCTCTCCGATTCAATGCCTCCTCTATGTGGTGAGTAGCAATCTATCCTTTCCACATTGTTATTCCACTCACGACTTTCTACTGTTTGATTTTGCCAAACAGTTTTCTTTCCTTCCCACAATCCAGCAGTTTTCCTTTGTTACTTTTCTCTAACACATTACTTCACTCAGTGTCTGTCCCTTCCTTTCTCTTCTTTCCTGTGTTTTATTGTCATCTTCCATATCGCATATGTTCTGACTTCCAAATGACCCAGTCTCAACGGTCTCATCTGCACCCAACACATGGCCACACGACCACATGGACTACAAGTACAGCATCTTGTGTCCCACATTCTTTCCATCGATGTAGTTATTCCTGGAACTTCAAACAGATCACACTCCCTCCCTCTCCCTAGCATATTTTTTCTTTTTCCTGTACCTTCCTGTGACACATGTACTTTGTTGAACCCCATATCTAACATCAACTCTCTGTCCCTCCTCATCTCAGAATGCATATACTGACCTCACATAATCCAGTTACACGTACTACCCCCTCTTCTCACATGTATTCACCTGCCGACCTGTATCCTACTATTATCATCTTTTTATTTAATTTTCTCTTTGATCTCATTTTGTTTTCACATCAATTTTACATCATTTTCATTTTCACTATAGGCCCTACTCCCTCAAATTTTACCTCTTTCCTTATACTTCATCTGTTTTGTCCTTTTTGAGATTTTTTTCCCACATTTTGTGTGTTTTTATTCTTCATTATGAATCCTTGCTCCTTCCATCTACTACAAAACAGAGGTTTCCCTATCCTTAGCCTACTACTGTTCCTATGTTGTTTTCTAGTACTTGGAGTCCTCCCAAATGGTCTGACCATCAATTTACCCATCCTTGGCTCCAACCCCTTCTTCCACAATGACCTCTATCTGTTCAGATTCTGTTAGTCTAAAGCCCTCTCAGCCCACCTCTGTAAAACCATGTAAATAAGGCCCAAAGCTCCTTGCACTATGTACTCTCCATTCATGAAATTCTCCAGCTCTGCAGTCTCAAAATCCTGCACCCCATCTCTCAGCAAACTCTAGCCCTCCAGGAACTAGAGCAGTATGCACAACATAACTCCAAAAAATTCTCCAACCTCTTCACCTTCTACTCCCACCTTGAACTACCACTGTGTATCACCTTTACAAGAGCCTCCCTCAAACCTCACTCCCATTCCACTTGTCACTGCCAAACCTTGCCTCGCAGATATACTACACTTACGACAGCCTCAGAAACTCACTCCAACCAGCATACAGAATCCACAATCCAGACTCCAAACGGAGTCATGAATCTAACCCCCAAACACTTCAATCCCACAGAAGTCTCAGTCCTTACCAAAAGCCTTACCTCTTACAACACTCCCAAATTCAATCACACTTGGTTTGGTCATGACCTTCTCTTCTTCTCTTGGTCTCTATAGTGGAAACACTTATTTGCCACCAACCCTATCAATCAGACTTAATCCCAAACAAATATTGGACTCTGCCTGACTTAGTTCACTCCTCAATCCAACTGTGATCCAACCCATTGCCCCAAATTGTCCCCTGTTAACTTACAAGAACTATGTAACTTCAAACCACACTTCATCATTCCCAAATCTCTCAAATGCAAAGTAGCCTTACACTCACAGACAGAATCATAATCCACCATCTGAAAACTGATCCTGACATTATAACCCAACTCGCCAGCAAAGGCTCCACCAACTCATGTTGTGATCCACGGGATTACTTGGAAGATTAACTCTGCCAGCTGTCACATACACCCACATTCAAACCCTGCCGCTTGTGATCCCATTCCTGAAACTCAGCAGGATCTCCACTCCCTCCTCAAATCCTTATGTCCGCCCCAGGACATCTCCTCTCAGTCAATCTCTCTCCTCACAATCACCACACCCTGCACTCCAACCTTATATGTGCTTCTTAATATCCATGAAGCCAAACCACCCAAGACATCCCATTGCGGCCAGTTACTGCGCCCCCAGAGAAAGAATCTCTGCTCTATTGAAAACTACCTCCCTGAACACCTGATTGACTCCAAACATACAACCCACAAATCCTTCCTGGTCACAATGACCAACTATATCCTCACCCACAATTACTTCTCCTTAGAAGGCATTGCCCACAAACAAATCCATGCTAAGGCAAAGGTCATCCACATGGCATCTCCTTGCCAACCTATTTGTGGCCCACCTAGAGGAATCCTTCCCAGCCACCAACAATCCCAAACCTCTCACTTGGTTCACATTCACTGATGACATCTTTGAGATCTGGACCAAGGGTGAGGACACCCAATCCTGCAGAAACTCTTCTCCCCCATTTGCTTCATCTTGTCCTACTTAACTCAACAAACAAGGTCCCCCAATGTTGACCTCCATGCCACAGATGGCTACATCACTATCTCAGCCCTCATGGTTGATGCTTTGGTGCTCACGTAAACTATAAAGTTTTGCTTTTCATTTAACATTCTGCCTAAATGCCTATTGTGTCTATTCTCTGAACAGTGTCTATTCTCTGAACAGTCTCTCATCCGATCCTAATCATATGATCTTCGTGGCTGTTCTATGAGCTGCGGCATTTAATTTATTTTCTAAATGCAATTTATACAATATTTCCATAGTAATCTTCACCATGTCTTCTGTCTTCCAAATCTTTCAGTCACAATTTCAAATGGATGATGTGCATAAGAAACACAGCATGCTACTCCTGGTATCTTTTTATCATGATCTTCATTATTTTTTAAATAAAAACCTATTTGTAACATGGTAGCTGATAAAAGTACAGGGTGGCGCACGAAATGTGTTACCATTTTGTTTTTTAATATAAACTTTATTGTCAATACAATCTGAAAGGAACATATACTACAATTTGTTCTAACTCAGCATATGCTCAATATGTCCACCATTTCTTTCCTAACTTCATTCAAATGAACACTTAAGTTAGTGATTACCCTACGGCACATGTATTCCGTAATTTCACTGCAAACTTGAATAAGTCTTTTGAGCTCCATTAAATTCCACAGCTTCTTGCTACTACCTTGTCCTTCAACACGCAGTGGTTCATGCAAGATGGAGCAAGGCCACATGCTGCAAACACTGTGTTGGAGTTTTTACACAAGCATTTCGACATGCGGATCATTTCACTCAGGTTTCCATGTCGCTTCAATGACTGACAAAATTGGCCCCCCTCAATCCATGTGACTTTTTTCTTTGGGGGTACCTAGAGGAAAAAATTTTCCCGAAACGTCCACGTGATTTAATGGAGCTCAGAAGACATTCTTCTAGCTTGCAGTGAAATTATGGAAGACATGTGCCGTAGGGTAATCACTAACTTCAGTGTTCGTTTGAAGGAAGTTTGGAAATGAAATGGTGGACATATTGAGCATGTGCTGAGTTAGAACAAATCTCCATGGACGGCTCTTCATTGGAGTATATGTTCCTTTCAGATTGTATTGACAATAAAGTTTAAATCCAAAAACAAAATGGTAACACATTTCGTGCGCCACCCTGTATTTGATTTGAAAATGAAAGTTCCACAGCTACATTTTGTTTTTATTTTGTCTATTATATTTCATTATTTGTGACTAGTTGAGGCTAACCATGACTAATGAAGATGACAGGTTCCAGTTCAAAAGCTTGGTTGTGTACATGCATGGCCACTTGAGAATGGGGTTGAAATCCTGAAATTAGTGGCAAAAAATGGTATAAAATTAATAAAATTAACTATAGCTGTTGAGCAAAAGAAATACTTCTGAAACCACTGTCATTCGTTGTAGCAAGAGCTCTATGCCTACATCCCAAAAAGGAGCCGGGTGAACATACTGTAGTTACTGCTTTTCGCATTACTTCACTTTGGCAAGTAGAGCTGGTCATTAAACTTTTGTATTAAGTAGTAGGGCACTGCATATCACGGAGCTGTGAAAACACAAAAGGCCACAGCGGGTTATTGAATGCTCCTGTGATGTCCACCATTATTCCCAGAGCACAAACATCTGCTGTACCTTTTACAATGATTAGTTAATGGCATTTCCTGTTAATTTCCTTTTCTGTATTCCACACCGATTTTCACTGAGTCCCTTCAATTCTCTTGCCTCTACTAGACACTTTAAGGGCAACCTTTCTTGCATGTTTGCCTATTTGTTTATGAGGCATTGGATCAATAGGACTTCAGCAATGTGAGGTCCTTATCACCACCTTTCTAATGACAAACACGTGTCCAAACTTCCATGGACATGGGATTCTCCCTTGCATCACAGACTTGTTAAACAGACTTTTCAGTTAAGGAGCTATTTCGTCCTCCAGTAATTGATGCACTTCAGCCTTTATGCAAGCTATTTCTTCTCATAATAATCTCCAATTTTCATCTTCTTCATTCTCGATATCATCTAACTGCTACGCTTTCATCAGCTGACAAGTTAACTCTTCCCAATCTTCTATTAGATCATTATCTTCTCTTTTCAAATTTGACAAAAGCTTTGATGCTCCAATTTTGGCAATTAATTTAAAAGGCATGGCCCTGGGACTCAGTGACAGTTAACTTGATACATAATTCATCCACAAATCATTACATGCCTAATTACTGTGTTTTTATGTGGGAGTCTGTATTTGTTTGCTTCTGACAGTTGACACTGCCTTGTCAGTTCCAAGTTTTACTGTTTTTCCGGACCTAACTGTTCTCTTACCAAGGCTTAGATGACCTTGTTCTTCTCACAAATTAAAGCCTTCACTTACAAGTAATCAGCCATCTTTTTGATACTGCCATGATGGATCTCTCACTTTTGTAAGCCTCTATCCTATTATGATCAACAACTGTATATCTTGTGTTAGCTCACTTATTGTTGACTCATTATCTACCCGCCACTCCAATCTCAAAGGCTTCTCGAGGCAAATGTTACATTAATATTTGAACAAGCTCCTGCTATTTTCATATGTTGGTGGATTTTTAGAATGGTTTACAGTCAATAAATTGGATTATCCAACTATTCTAGTCCCTTAGCATCAGGGCAGTAATCATTCTGCAATAAGCAGGGCACCCAAGTGTCCATAGTTCAAAATGTTTTCTCCACATGGGCACCAGAATTTCAGTCTTCATGTGGTCTACATGTTCACTTACATCATCCTTACATTGAAATTAAGATTTGTTGTTGCCAGTTAAGTATAAATGCAAATAACTTCCACACTGAGTATGTGTTTACTGCAAACCTGCTCCACCTGTTAAACACTAATTATCCCTGTATTGCACATGGGTGACAACCCTTGAGTAGTTTAATTTCTCAGAGATTTTGGAGAATCATGAAAGGAGTGATACTGGTCAATGTTATGGACATCTGTAGAACCACCTTTACTATAGAGAGGCCTAAAACAGAATATTTCGTCAGGGAAAATATCTGTGATGTCTAACTAAAAACATTACATATTATAAAGCCACTACTTTTTGGTGTAGAGGGAACACTGCTCCACAAAATAACATTGCTTGGGTCCCATGTAGGAAACACTTTGGTTAGCAATCGGTCTGATGACTGTCGTGTTTGGTTGCTTGTACAGTGTATGTGTATATCATCAACAAAAGTGCTATACAGAGTACATGGATCAAGCGATTATTCATCATAATTGTATCCTATACCCTGTGGATTTACAATGGTGACTCCTGATGATCATGATCAGATGCAAATTTCAACATTCAGGACTATTGTGCCACAGCAATGCTGTTGGCTTGCTCACATTATGGCGCAGTTTTCACTTATAGACAACATTTCTCATGCCACAGTGTCAGCCATTATGGATAACACCCCACACACAGCCCCTGCAATAAAAAGTGGCAGTGACTCTTTCCTGGACAGTGCTACTTTAATGTGCAATATTGCTGAACAATGGAAGATAACAAACAATGGACTTTACAAACTAGCACAGCACTCAGTTCCCTTTGCAGATCAGGCTACTCTTGCGCCACTGCAAACCAACCAGTCAGATTTGAGCTTCACTGCTTTTGAAGAGAAAACCCAACCACAGGTGAACATGATCGCATCACAACTCATGCATCAAGGCCGCACATCATGTCATGCTGCATGTGAATAATTCATGCTCTGCTATTCTTCCACTACGAGCACCAGCCTGGCAATCTTCCGGCCAAAGGACAAACCTCAAACTACCGCCTTTCCAGCCAGATCAGCTTACTTTGTGATTCGCCATCATGGACAATATCGTCACACTGAGTGAAGTCTTCGATGCTGACTAAATTCATCACTTCATTAATATGGGTGAACGTGTGGATACAATAAGTGATATCATCCTCATCCCTGCCTCTGTCTCCAACAGACACCAAATATAAGATAGCGAAAACCACTCTGCTCCGTTGCCTAACCCGTTCCCCAGAGGACCAAAGCCATCCCGTCATTTGCAATGAAGTTTTAAATGACAAGATCCCATAACAACTATTCTGTCCCCTCCGCACACAGGTTGACACCCACATTATGCCCAACCACACATTATGGACTCTGTGGGTTGTGATACTCATGCAAGTGCAGCTGGCAGTGGTTGCTAATGAACATGTACCCTTCAACGCATGCCATAGGCTTGCCAATCGAATATGTTTAATCAACAACACTGACACTACATCAATGATAATGACAACAATGGTAATGAGTACAACTTGCAACTTCAAAGGCAGTACAAGAGGCAGACCGCTAACTATGAGGCAAGGTGATCCCGTCTGACTTCCAGCAATGATGATATCACAGCATCCAGCTGGAGCAATGAACTTTGTGCAGCATCAACAAACCCCTACCCCTCTGCCTGGGCAAAACATGATCAGCTGTGTCATGTTGCATCCGCAACACGCCACCTATCGTGCAACTCACATCTTTTTGTTGGTATCATGCAACGTATGTCGATTCCACCTGCAACTGCTATCCTCCATGTAATTTTCCAAACTACATGCATGGTTCAGCAGAGGCACACTGGACCGTGCAAGATTTTTAAATCACCTCACTCTTGTGTTGCCTAATGTACAGAAATACAGTAAACTTTGGGCTCACACTTGTATCCTGTGGCAAAAGAAAGAAATCTCACATCATGTGCAACCACCCATAGGCCATTTACAATTCGCGAAAGGGTGCTTTTAACACAAAACATACTAACCTCATAAACCCACTCTCTCGACGATTGAACGGCTCACACGATGGACTACATCTGCCCACAATGACAACGATGGAGCACATCTGCCCAGCCACCTCTATGATAAAAGAATTTTTTTTTATGCCAACACTTCAGCAGCCAATCACACATGCACAGGCTCAGAGGTCAGGATATCACTCACTGCCACCCTCACCAGGTCAAACATCATTCCATGCATTTGTCCAATTCCATGTAGCAAATAATCCTACTATCACAGTCAATAATGGCTCACAAGCCTTCCAGCTCATAGTGTGTACACACCGACCCCCCCCCCCCCCCCAAAAAAAAAAAAAAAAACCTCCCAGATATTTTCCCCAGATAAAAATACTTTTTTCCTGGGTGAAAGTACATTTTTTCCATGTTAACTGACAATATACTTTCCCTCAGAACTGTGAAACTTATCAATCCTTTGCATGCTAAAGATTTTAACTACCAGTTTACAACTTCTCAGCATTTTAAGAAACGAAACTCAGCAAAAAACAATGCATTTTGAATAGATCTTTGATGCGTGGCAACATGTACACTATATATTTTCATATTATGGAAGTATAAATATGAATTCTACCAAATACAGCATAGTAGCTTCTGAAGCTCTGGAATCCAGATTGCCCTGTGCGATGCTTGTCAGCCAATCATAGCTCACGTAACGTGATCTCACCAACCAATGACAGCAGATATTCCAAGCAAAGGGCACATGATGTCAGCCAACAGCAACATCACTGTTAAGTAGCACAAACACACAAATAGGAAATGCCAATGGTTTAAATTAATATGTGCACAGTATAGTTACAGGAAAAGCCAAGCTTTCACATATAATACTGGTCTCTTTTATCATGTGTTACCCTTTAAGATATATCAAACACAAATGTACAAGAAAAATGTTAGATAATGGTATAAATGGTTGGTTTATGGGCCCCAAATTTTTATAAGTAGCTGGTTCTCAAAATGTTACGTTTTGAATGAGAGTTAAAATTCGTCACACATTTTCACACGTAACACAATTCATCTTGTGTAAAAGGAAATTTACTTTTAAAAACAAAGATGATGTGACTTACCATACGAAAGCGCTGGCAAGTCAATAGAAACACAAACAAACACATACATACACACAAAATTCTAGCTTTCGCAACCAATGGTTGCTTCGTCAAGAAAGAGGGAAGGAGAGGGAAAGACGAAAGGATGTGGGTTTTAAGGGAGAGGGTAAGGAGTCATTCCAATCCCGGGAGCGGAAAGACTTACCTTAGGGGGAAAAAAGGACAGGTATATACTCGCACACACACACATATCCATCCGCACATACGCACTGTGTATGTGCGGATGGATGTGTGTGTGTGTGTGTGTGTGTGTGTGTGTGTGTGTGTGTGTGTGCGTGCGTGCGTGCGTGCGTGCGTGCGCGTGTATACCTGTCCTTTTTTTCCCCCTAAGGTAAGTCTTTCCGCTCCCGGGATTGGAATGACTCCTTACCCTCTCCCTTAAAACCCACATCCTTTCGCCTTTCCCTCTCCTTCCCTCTTTCCTGACAAAGCAACCATTGGTTGCGAAAGCTAGAATTTTGTGTGTATGTATGTGTTTGTTTGTGTTTCTATCGACCTGCCAGCACTTTCGTACGGTAAGTCACATCATCTTTGTTTTTAAATATATTTTTCCTGCGTGGAATGTTTCCCTATTATATTCATATCAGGAAATTTACTTTGTATGAAATGCTTCTTAAACTACCATTCAGAACATTTTCCCGCAATATGTTCTGACATCACACTCATCGAAAGCAGCATGATGTTACAAATTATTGCGTAGTCTTCAGCTTAAAGCCTCTGACACATTTTGCTGTCGACAGATGCTTGTGTGTGCATTGTGTTTCATCATCATGAATGGCCCATTTTCTTTGCAACTTAAGTTTTATTTTGATATTATTCTCTCATTTATGTTTTACTGCTGCAGTATTATTCTGCAGTAGTGAGCTAAAGTAAAATTCTTTCTTAGGATATCAGTTTTCATCAGTCAAAATTACAAAAACTTAAATGAAAACTAAAACAATGAAAAGTTCCCAGAATTAAAAAATTTCCGGGTTTCTCCCAAACAACAATATTCACGTGTTTTTCCCAGATTTCCGGTTGCCCCGTGGTGTATACACCCCGCACACTAGATCTTGGCTTCAGTGAGACATTTACCTGGACATTTAGCATCACAGATGCAGCAGAAACAATTGCCAGTGCAGACTTTCTCTGACACTTCCACTTGGTCCCAGACCTGACTAACATTGTGCTAACACACACAGCCAGCTTTTGCTCTGCTGCAAGTGCTGTCGGACACCCCCTTTGGTGCCTCAACAACATGGCATGGCCTATTTTTCACGTCAGTCCCGGCCACATCAGATGGTCACTGGCTAATAAGGAGTACCTCCACATAATCAACCATTTCCTACCACCATCCATTGAGATTCCTACAGCAATGCTTCTAGATACCCCTACAGAGGTCAGTGCCGCACTGCCGAACTGCTCACCACTGATGAGTCTTTGTGCACCCTCTCACCAGAACGATTCAGACAGTATGCCATTACGAACAGTGCAGCCCACAAGATCACCACCATCCTAGCTCCCCTTGTGCATCACAGACCACATAAACTACCGCCAGATCTACTGATGGTCACCAAAGCAGCAGTAAACAAGCGCTTACAAACATGGATAGTTCCTGGGCTTCTCCCATTAAATTGATCCCCAAAAAGAATAAATCTCCCACACTGCACGGTGATTGCAGAATCCTCAATACTTGTACCATTTCGGACAGCTGCCTGGTACCAAACGTCCTGGATTTCACCCTTTATTTAGTGAACACCTCAGTTTTCAGTGTCACTGACTGTAAGATGTTGGTTTGTTTGAATTTATGTTCATGTCATACAAACTTGAATAATGCAGTACAAACATGTCAACACTGAGATTGTTTACTCTTCAAATTCTCATTCTCACATGCCTATCTGAATAACATTTTAATATTCTCACTGGATGAGGAATCTCACAACAAGCATCTCAAACAAGTGTTCGACACCCTCTCTCACACAGGTGTCATAATCAGTGAAGACAAATGTCAAGCTTCGGTTCAAAGAAGTCATCTTCCTTGGACATACTTCCAATGCATTGGGCATCTGCCAGACACCACAATGTATAGAGACTATCAAACAAATGGCCCCATCACAATGCAGGGTGTCCCAATCAAACCTCCCCGATTTCAAAGACCCAGGAGAGAAAAACCACAGTAGATACTACAATGAAAAATGCACCACATTGTAGAGAATCTCAAAGAATTTATATTCCCGCGTCAGAAGTGCCAAGTATCATTGCCAGAGTGCAGCATGGTCGCATGAAGTGAAAGTGGCGACTCCACAGCAGTGTGCGCAAGCAGAAGTGTGGTTTGCAAAAACAAAATCACCAATTATTGTGCAAAGAAATTATCATCTTATATGTGAATGTGATCCACCTGATGTGAAAACAATTAAAGGATGGTATAGCAAGTTTCTGGAGACAGGAAGTGTTCTGAAACATTCTGGCAGTGCACGTTACGGAGTTTCAGAAGAGACAGTGGAGGACATCAGACAAATGTTTCTCAGAAGCCCACATAAGTCAATTCACCAAGCATCTAGGCAACTTGATGTATCTCGATCAACATTGCATCGTGTAGTTTACCAGCGTCTTTGTATGTATGCTTACAAAGTGCAAATTCTGCAACATCTGATGCCAAACAACAAACCACGCCAACAGCAATTTACTGTGGATATGCTGAAGCATACTGATATGGATGCCAGCTTCCTGGAAAGATATTTATTATCAGATGAGACAACTTTTCATCTATCAGGAAGGATCAATAGGCACAATGTTCAGCTTTGGGGTTTGCAAAATAGCACACTGTCACTGAACATGTTCGTGATAGCCCTAAACTAAACATCTGGTGCGGGCTAATGCATGACAGGATTGTTGGACCGTTGTTCTTTGCGGAACAAACAGTAAATGGTTCAGTGTATCTGGACATGTTGGAGCAGTTTGTGTACCCTCAGATACAAGACTTGCAACCCAACATCATTTTTCAACAAGATGGAGTTCCATTGCATTGGCCAACGACTGTTCACAAGTTCCTCGATAGGAAATTTCCCAATCATTGGATCGGACTTGGAGAACCCATTGCTTGGCCACCACGTTCACCCGACATTCCACCACTTGATTTCTTCATGTGGGGATTCATGAAGGACTGCGTGTATGTGACCAAAGGGGACGATATTCCTACATTGCGACATCGTATCACTAATGCGATTGCAACAGTAACAGAGGAAATATTACAAAGAACTTGGCAAGAAATTGAATATAGACTCGATATTCTTCATGCTACAAGTGGTTCACATATAGAGGTGATGCTCTACAACATGGTGCATTTTTCATTGTCGTATCTACTGTGGTTTTTTCCTTTTTTCCTGGGTCTTTGAAATCGAGGTGGTTTGAGTGGGAGACCCTGTATTATCAAGAACTTCATCAGTTCTTAGGCATGATAAATTTCTACAGAAGATGCCTTCAAGAGGCAGCCTACCTGCAAGCACCACTACCACTAGCCCTCACTGACAAGAATACCACCAGCAAGCAAAAATTCATGTGGATTAATGACAGGCACTCCACTTTTGAAAACATTAAGGAGTGTCTTGCTCAGGCCATCACTAGGCACATGTAACCCAGCGGCAACCCACCCTACACTGTGATGTTTCACAAAATCGGATGGTTGAAACCTGCATCCAGCTATCCTGATTTAGGTTTTCCGTGATCTTCCTAAATCACCTCAGGCAAATGCCTGGATGGTTCCTTTGAAAGTGCATGGCTGACTTCCTTTCCTAATACAATAGGACCAATGACATTGCTGTTTGGTCCCCTGCCCCAAACGAAATAACTAACCAAAAAAAATCAGACACGCCTCCTCATAACTCAATGATTCCTCCATGTCATATTCAGCCAGCACCACAATTTAGCACATCCAGGCATTTTCCCAACCACTCGACTAGAGACAGATAGGTTTGTGTGGCCTAATGTACAGATATGCAGTAAACTTTGGGCTCACACTTGTACCCTGTGGCAAAAGAAAGAAGTCTCACATCATGTGCAACCTCCCACAGGCCATTTCCAATTCGCAAAAGGGTGCTTTTAACACAAAACATACTAACCTCGTAAGCCCACTCCCTCGGCAATTGAATGGATCACACAATGGGTCAAAGTAACATCACTACAAAGAGAATGACCTAATCTACTGCCAAAGCATTTACTGAAACATGGATCTCATGCTCTGGCTGCCCGATGCCCTTCACATCAGACCAGGGCAGGCATTTCAAATCTGCTCTCCCCCTCGAACTTAGCAACATGACAGACACTAAGGATTTACAACTACAGCATACCACTCAACGCAATGGTTTGGTCAAGCAGTAGCAACACACACAAAAAGCAGTCCCCATGAGCCATCAACTATGGACTGATGTTTCAGTAGGGTCTCCTGGGAGTCTGCGCAGCACAAAAACACATCATCAGAGCCTCACTGACCGAAATTCTATACCATGACACGCTCCCTTCCCCCATCTCCAGTAGACTTTCTGCTCCACAAATCACCACCTACAGCCTCAGACCTACTGGACTCAGTCGCACATGTTGTGTCACAGCACACCTCCTTATACCATCACACCTTCCACACTTGTCACCTAAAGTCTTTGTTTCCATAACACTCAGACTGTGATTCTGTAATGTTAAGAGATGACAATGTACAACCTGCCCTACATCTCCCCCCCCCCCCCCCCTACTCAGACCTCCACAAGGTGCTCCGAAGAGATGACCAAATATTCCACATCTTAATAACGGAACAACCATGTCTGTCAACCGTCAACCGACTCAAACCTGTGTTGACACTTTAAAGTGCTCACCGGCAACAACACGAGCCAAGCACTCCACCTCCAACACCTGCCGACTCTCCCACTAGTGGCACCGTAGCGTCAACCTTCGTATTACAACTGGACGTCCACAACTTCCTTCCCAATGACCTCCAAATCAAGCTCATAGACTGCAAACCTCTTATCGAAGTTCAGCACACCAACCATCCAACTGCAGACTGCTCCACCACATAGCACTTTTGCAACACCAAATTGGCACGACACATATACCGCAGCCCTCAAATCTTGAGTGTCCAGCAAATTTATCCTCACAATCAGTGTAGCACGTTTATTTCCAACAAACCCCACACCATTGCCGGAGCCACTCTACCTCTCCCCCTGACGCCACCCCACAGTCGCACTATGGCTGGCCCCACCACATACCAGACCGCCTCCACGATTACCACTTGTCACTGCCAGATATCCTTGACACTGAAGATGACAATGCACCTGGGAGGCCTACCTGTCTCTGTGCAACCTCTCGACCTTGACACTTGGCCTAGCCTCCCTCGTCCTACTCTACACTGGGGACATTGCTCCAGAAAATAATATTGCTGGTGCTCGACATGAATCCCACACAGGAAATACAGAGACGAGCAGTCAGTCTGGTGACTGTCACATTATGTTGCTTGTACAGTGTATGTTTATATAGCCAAACAAGTCTTATATACGGAGTATATGGATCCAGTGATTATTCATTGTAATTGTCTCCTATGCTCTATAGATCTACAGTGTCTTATTTGAAATATCTTCACCCCATATTAATAATTTTTTAGAACTGTGACAATTTCTCCTTATTTTGGACAGAAATATGTGAGAAACTCATTTCTCTAAATTTCTTCTGCATTCCTTCTTTAGTGTACCACACTGCTTACTTCTGCATACATCTTGGTAGTAATTATTTATAAATAGCTGCTACACGTGAACTGCATTTATGAAGTTTCTGTTCTCTTTACCACACTGATTTGATTTTATTAAAGCGAAATAAAATCAGTATAGAGTATTGTCTGCCAATTTCTGGGCACACTGCTAGATCCTTTACAACTATTCTTAATGTGTTACAGTACTGTTCGTAACATGAAAGTACTTCTATACCCTTACTTGTTCCTGACTATCTTGTGCACATCCATTTTTCATTCTGAAGACATAAATAATGATCCAAGGTGTCTTTCCAGAATTTGCTTGGGTAAATTAGTCTCAAAAAAAAAAAAATACACAGATTCATTAATAAGTATGGTGAATTTAAAGATGGCATTCAGCTCGTAGTAAACTTCATTCTAGTCAACATTTTTTTAAGTTTTCTAGGTCATTTTCCATTATTCTGGCAAAATCACCACCAATATAGTTTTCTTTTGGGTGCATCTGGAGTGTACAAGCAGCTAAGTTATTTAATGTGACTGAATGCGACATGATCCATCGAGCCATTTGACACTGCATAGGCATGTGCGTGTTAGCCTTTGCTAATTGTATGAATAAGATATTTCTGAGAAGACTACTTTCTTGAGTTAGTCAAGTAGGAAAATTGATGAAAATATGAAACTGTAAATGGCTAAAAGCACCTCTAGATCACTTTTTGTCAGATAACTTTAAAAAATTTACTTTAAAATCATCACAGGTCAATAAACTCCTTTATCTGACAAACAGAACACAACAAATCAGAAGTTTTCATGCAAATTTCCTAACTACCCAGAGTGAACTGTATACTGCAAAAAAAAACAAGTTTTACAATGGGCAATATTAACCCACAAGCACATGCTTCTACATCCTGATCTATGAAAAGATTACTTTTACATTGTTGACTTTGTATTAATTTATTTATGATTGTAAGAACTCCTCGTCCATCCACATTAGAATGATATGATTATGTAGCTGCTATATAACCACCTAGTTTAAAATTATGAACCCTGTGGTTGTATTGTGCTCAGGCAGACAAATAACATCAGTTTCATTCCAACTTGTAAGATTCTCTAAAGAAACTATCAGTTATCCCCCTCTTCTTCCCTCGTACTGCGATTAAGCTGGTTGATTTCCTCTAACCCCTAATTTCATGTCATGATGTGTGTGTCACTTACATCTTACTTGATGTTATGTGTCTGATTCCTGATCGTGGCCTAAAAAAGCTGTTGCACCATATTCTAATAATTACAGATATAACAATGAAAAGTTCAGGATGGAATAACAACAACATTACAAAAAGGATAGACTACTACTCTCCTTATAGATGTGGTGATGAGTTGCAGACACGTACAATGATAAAGCTGCTATACATTTAAGCATTTGGCCAAAAGGCCTTCTTCTGAAATAGAAAACACAAGCATTCCCACAAGCAACACACACACACACACACACACACACACACACACACACACACACACACACAAGCAACCGCTGCTGTAGCTGGTTACAACAGTGATTGCGTGCGTGTGCGTGTTTTCTATTTCAGAAGACCGCCTTTTGGCCAAAGTTTAAATGTATACCAGTCTTTTCATTGGGCCTGTCCATGACTCAGCAAATCTTCTACATGGTTAATAGCAATAGTACTTGTCTTTATCCCTTATATTCTGGTGTAAACCATGAAAAATGTATAACCATCTTCCTACAGTGTTCACTGGAACAGCATCCACCTAACATCGTGCAGCCACCCAGATCTTTATTTGCCTGCTTTCCAGCAATTACATCAAGGATGGCCATGCTACCACAGGACCTTATCAAAATCCTTACTTGCATGTTCAGTATCTGCTTCTATTTTCTCCAATTCACAACTAATACTGTACTTTACATTTTTAGCCAGGATGTTTCCATCTCCCAACTATCGACACTTAATGGTATTTGCTAAAATTCTTAACATTTTTCTAACTATTGTTACCTGACTGATACAAGCAACAGGATTCACAAAACTTGTGACCTAGTATAATGATAGTAACTTTTCTTGTGAATGTTTGTGAAATTATGAGTCACTGTAATTATATTGTGCTCAGTCAGACAAATAACATCAATTTGTTTCCAACTTCATTTGCCCCAATATGAATCTTAGGTGTGGTGGCAGACTGCTCTGTACTGTAGCCCAAGGATTAGAATAGGATGGGAAGTTGTGGTAACACAGTGACCTGTAGGATATTTCAGGGTCTAAATTCATTTTTGACAACCTTTGCTCCATTTTGAGCATATGTCATCAAAAGCTTCCCTCAAGGGTGGATGAGCAAACTGAGGTTAGGGCACACTTTTATCCTAGGGGTGAGAAATCACCTACAAAGGTGGATAAACCAACATATATTGGTCAACAGCACAGAATGGTAAAGGCAATGACAAACTACTCCATTGAAGAGCTTACGAATATCCTGAGTATGCTGCAATCATGGAAGTCGACATTAATGAGGAATTAACTACTGATCATGGATCACACAGCCCAACATCTGGCAGGAGAGGGAACAGGGCTTCTCAGGTCATTATCAAGCGAAACCATTTCAATGCAAAGTAAATTAAATGCATTAGTGATTTCCCATATAGGCAATAAGACAGCAGGAAATTTTGGGCTACAGGAAAACAAATGAAGGAGTTCAAAATTTGGTAGATTTCTGCAACCAAAATGATATGGTTATTATAAACACATCATTTGAAGTTCCTCTTAGAAGGACGTACACATAAGAGACAACAGAAAACAGATGGTCCAGTTAGATTATATACTAATGGAGCAAAGGTACAGGAATTGGATAAAATCATGCCACAGCTATACCGGTCCAGACATAAGTAGTGACCATACACTTGTGTTAGCCAAGTGCTAGATTTAAAAGAATCAAGTGGTTTCTCTTTCTATCTCTTTTTTCTTTTTTTACAAAAAAGGAATGTAGAAGACTGAAAGATGAGGCAACAAAGATGGCTTCCTAGGGAAGTACCATTTAAATAGCAATTGAGGTGATGAGCCAAAAGCAGTGGAATACAATCACGATGGAAATAATTGAACCAAAAATGAGCTTTTTAGAAAAAGAAACTGAAGTCCAGAAAACCCTGGACACTGGACGCATCAGATTCCACCTACCTGCTTTGACCCATTATGTAATGGTGGTGTGATGTGTGATGTCACTTTGGTGGTGGTGTTTTTTAGTTGGTTCATGTTTGTAGATGTCAACTGCCACCACCCATTGGTTGTGGCTGTTAACATGTTGAGTTTAATGTGTGGTACTGTGTATGTTGAGTCCTGGTTATCACTGCAGTAAGTTGGGTTTATTTGAGTCTGTAATGTGGATTCTGAAGTGTTTGCTTTGTTTTCAGTGAGTTGTTATAGGTTTCTTTTTCCTTTGTTTACATATTTTGTGTTTTTGTTAGATGTGATTAGTTTGGTGTTTGTCATCTTTTTTATGTGGATGGGTGCAGGGGGTTGGGGCAACCTAGGTGATTTTGTCAGATGCTTTGATGGTATGTAACTTTTGTTTTAATCTACAGCAATTGTGATGTTTTGTCTGTTTTATATGTATGGTATTTCGGTTTTGTTTTAATTGATCTAGTGAATATGGGTTGGTTGGTTTGTGGGATTAAAGGGACCAGACTGCAACGGTCATTGGTCCCTTGTTCCAAAACTTAAAAACCACCACACACAGTAAAAAAACGGATAATAGAGACAACAGACAACACAGGATAAGAAAAACTCAGACAAAGAACAGACATAACAAATTAAAATCACACGGAGTGTGGCAGTGGTTGGCCGACCATAAAATAAAAAGGGAAAAGCCAACCACCGAGAACACATTAAAAACTCAGTTTAAAACCGTAGGCCAAAGGCCAGAATCAACACAAAACAATAAAATAAAACAAACACTCATATTAAATGATAAAAAAAAAACCTGTCCGAATAAAACGTAGAACTAAGCCAGCCATAGCAGGGTCATCAGTTAAAAGGGCAGGGAGTGTATCAGGCAGCGCAAAAGTCCGCCTGACCACAACTAAAAGGGGGCAGGCCAACAAAATGTCAGCCACTGTCAAAGCCGCCCCGCAGCGACACAGAGGAGGGTCCTCCCGACGCAGTAAGTAACCGTGTGTCAGCCGGGAGTGGCCAATGCGGAGTCGACAAAGGACGACTGAGTCCCTGCGGTTGGCTCGCATGGATGACCGCCACACAGTCGTCGTCTCCTTAATGGCACGGAGTTTATTGGGCATCATCCGATCGCACCATTCAGCGTCCCAAAGCACAAATACTTTTCGGCGGAGGACCGCTCGCAAATCAGTCTCTGGGAGGCCAACATCCAGAGATGGTTGCCTGGTGGCCTCTTTCGCCAGGCGGTCAACATGTTCATTGCCTGGGATACCGACATGACCGGGGGTCCACACAAAGACCACAGAGC
This sequence comes from Schistocerca serialis cubense, assembly GCF_023864345.2. Classification (NCBI taxonomy): domain Eukaryota; kingdom Metazoa; phylum Arthropoda; class Insecta; order Orthoptera; family Acrididae; genus Schistocerca; species Schistocerca serialis. The sequence goes on along the minus strand of NC_064641.1, from coordinate 599,748,174 downwards.
GGCCGCAACGGCAAGAGTATGCAAGGACTCCTGCATAGCCATCATCAGACGAGAACGAGGGAAATACTGGTCGAGAGCTCGTAAACCCCTCAGGGAATCGCTACAGATCACGAAGGACTCACCTGAGCAGGAGCGGATATACTCTAGGGCTCGAAAGATGGCGGCCAGCTCAGCAGTGTAAACGCTGCAGCCAGCCGGCAAGGAACGTTGTTCGGAATGGTCCCCTGGAGTTAGCGCATAACCGACACGACCAGCAACCTTCCAACCGTCAGTGTAAACAACGTCAGAGCCCTGATACGTGACCAGGATGGAATAAAACGGCAGCGGAAGGCCTCTGGAGGGACTGAGTCCTTCAGGCCCTGTGCCAAGTCGAGCCGAAGGCAAGGGCGAGGAACACACCATGGGGGTGTACGCAACGTGGCCCGAAAAGGAGGTGGAACAGTGAAAACCCTAAGCCCGGAGAGAAGCTCTTTGACGCAGACCGCGATCGTACAACCTGACCGGGGCCGACGTTCTGGCAGATGGACGACCAATCGCGGGAACAGGAGACGATAGGTTAGATGCCCGGGCAAGCTAAAAACATGGGCAGCATAAGCAGCCAGTAAATTTTGGCGCCTGAACCGCAATGGAGGGACACCTGCCTCCGCAAGTATGCTGTCCACTGGGCTGGTCCGGAAAGCACTAGTGGCAAGGCGTATTCCGCTGTGTAGGATTGGGTCCAGTACCCGCAGCGCAGATGGGGATGTTGAGCCATAAGCCAGGCTCCCATAATCCAGACAAGACTGGATTAACGCCTGGTAGAGCCGTAACAGGGTAGATCGGTCGGCGCCCCAGCGGGTGTGTGTCAAGTATCTCAGAGCATTTAGATGCCGCCAACATGCCTGTTTAAACTGCCGAATATGAGGCAGCCATGTCAGCCGGGCATCAAAAACTACACCCAAAAACCTGTGGGTCTCCACCACAGCAAGGAGTTCGTGGGCAAGATAAAGCCGCAGCTCAGGATGGACTGTTCGGCGCCGGCAGAAATGCATAATGTGTGTCTTGGCAGCCGAAAACTGAAAACCATGCGCTACAGCCCAAGACTGAGCCTTGCGGATAGCGCCCTGTAGCTGACGTTCAACAGCTGCAATGCCAGTAGAGTGGTAGTAAAGGCAGAAGTCGTCAGCATACAGGGAAGCGGAGACAGAATTTCCCACCGCCGCAGCGAGCCCGTTTTTTGCGATTCAAAACAGGCAGACACTGAGGACAGATCCCTGTGGTACCCCGTTCTCCTGGACTCGGGAGGAACTATGGGAGGCCGCGACTTGCACGCGGAAGGTACGATACGACAGAAAATTTCGGATAAGATCGGCAGAGGGCCCCGAAGACCCCATCCATGAAGCGTAGAAAGTATGTGATGACGCCATGTCGTATCGTACGCCTTCCGCATGTCGAAAAAGACAGCGACCAGGTGCTGACGGCGGGCAAAGGCAGTACGGATGGCCAACTCCAGACTCACCAGATTGTCAGTGGCGCAGCGGCCTTTACGGAACCCACCCTGAGACGGAGCCAGAAGGCCCCAAGACTCCAGTACCCAATTCAAGCGCCGGCTCACCATCTGTTCGAGAAGCTTGCAAAGAACGTTGGTGAGGCTAATGGGGCGGTAGCTGTCCACCTCCAAAGGGCTCTTGCCCGGTTTCAAAACGGGGATGACAATGCTTTCCTGCCACTGCGACGGAAACTCACCCTCGACCCAGAGACGGTTGTAAAGGTCGAGGAGGTGTCACTTGCAGTCCACTGAAAGGTGTTTCAGCATCTGACAGTGGATGTGATCTGGCCCAGGAGCGGTATCAGGGCAAGCGGCAAGGGCACTTTGAAATTCCCACTCACTGAATGGAGCATTGTAGGATTCAGAACAGTGGGTGCGAAAAGAAAGGCTCCGACGTTCCATCCACTCTTTAATGGAGCGGAAGGCCAGGGGGTAATTGGAAGAAGCGGAACTCAAGAGCAAAATGCTCTGCCAAGCGGTTGGCAATTTCGTCGGAGTCTGTACAAACTGCTCCATTCAGTGAGAGCACAGGGACGCTGACAGGGGTCTGATAGCCATAGAGGCGTCGGATCTTGGCCCAGACCTGTGATGGAGAGACATGGAGGCCAATGGTGGACACATACCGCTCCCAGCACCCCTGCTTGCTTTGGCGGGTAAGGCGGCGGGCCCGTGCATGCAGACGTTTGAAGGTAATAAGGTGTTCAATGCAGGGATGTTGCTTGTGACGCTGGAGCGCCCGCCGGCGATCTTTAATCGCTTCAGCGATCTCAGGCGACCACCAAGGCACAGTCCGCCGCCGAGGGGACCCAGAAGAACTGGGAATGGTGACCGATTGAACCACCGCATCAATGCCATCATTAGAGAGAGGCTCAATAGTGGCAATGGAGGAAAACAAGTCCCAGTCAGCCTCATTCGTTGCCCACCTGCAAGGGCACCCAGAAGACTGACGCTGTGGCAGTGACAGAAAGATCGGAAAGTGGTCACTACCACACAGGTCGTCATGCACTCTCCATTGGACAGATGGTAAGAGGCTAGGGCTGCAGATTGAAAGGTCAATGGCAGAGTACGTGCCGTGCGCCACACTGAAGTGTGTGAAGGAACCATCATTTAACAGCAAAAGATCGATCTGTGCCAATAAATGCTCAATGGTGGCGCCTCGACCTGTCACAACTGACCCACCCCACAGAGGGTTATGGGCGTTGAAGTCGCCCAGTAATAAGAAAGGTGGCAGCAATTGGGCTATCAGCGCAGCCAGGACATGCTGCGCGACATCACCATCCGGTGGAAGGTAAAGACTGCAGACGGTAACAGCCTGTGGCGTCCACACCCGAACAGCGACAGCCTCTAAAGCTGTTTGTAGAGGGATAGACTCGCTGTGAAGAGAGTTAAGGACATATATGCAGACACCACCAGACACCCTTTCATAAGCTGCCCGGTTCTTATAATAACCCCGATAGCCACGGAGGGCAGGGGTTCGCATTGCTGGAAACCAAGTTTCCTGAAGAGCAATGCAGAAGAAAGGGTGAAGGCTGATAAGCTGTCGGAGCTCAGCTAGATGGTGGAAGAAACCGCTGCAGTTCCACTGGAGGATGGAATTGTCCATGGCTGAGAAAGGCGTGACAGGACTGGGAAGGCAGATTACGCCTCTGGGTCACCTGCTGCCTCCGATGGAGCACCCGTGCAAGTGCTATCCATTGCGTCTGAGGGATCGGCGAGATCGAGGTCCTCAGCGGACGCAAGAATCTCCACCGCATCCTCAGACGCAGAGCTTGTAGGTAGCGGTGGAGTAGGTGCCACTGCAGGTGTCTTTGTCTTACGGGTCTTCAATGTCGTTTTCTCTCGCTGTTCCTTTGGTTGTCGTTGTTGAGAGGGCTTATTGGAGTCAGTCTCCAGGACCGAAGATGATCGCGAAGCTCGACGACCAGCAACCTGTGGCTTCTTCTGCCACTGGTTGGTGTCTGCTGTGCCACCGGTAGGAACCTGGGAAGGGAGTGACCCAAGGGATTCCTTCCGAGCGAGAGAAGCCGAAGAAGACTTACGCTTCTCCGGCTTAGAAGTGGGGACTGGTGTCCCCGGTGGTTTAGTGGGTGCTGCTCCCGAGGTAGATGGTGTGGGAGCAACAGCGAGAGAAGGGGTCCCCATCGTCAAGGGGCCAGGTGAGGTCCTCTGACTCTGAGAGCTGACTGTTTGTGGTGCAGCTAAAGGAGCTGGAGCAGGAGTGACAGTTGAGGCATAAGATGCCATCATGCGCACGGGATGTAGCCGTTCAAATTTCCACTTAGCCTCAGTGTAAGTCAGTCGGTCCAGGGTCTTATATTCCATGATTTTGCGTTCTTTCTGTAAGATCCTGCAGTCTGGCGAGCAAGGTGAATGAGGCTCTTCACAGTTGACACAGATGGGAGGCGGAGCACATGGAGTATCGGGATGAGATGGGCATCCGCAATCTCGACACGTGAGGCTGGAAGTGCAGCGGGAAGACACGTGGCCGAACTTCCAGCACTTAAAGCACCGCATTGGGGGAGGGATATAGGGCTTGACGTCACAACGGTAGACCATCACCTTGACCTTCTCCGGTAATGTATCACCTCAAAGGCCAAGATGAAGGCACCGTTAGCAACCTGATTGTCCCACGGACCCCAATGAACACGCCAGACAAAATGAACACCTCTACGCTCTAAGTTGGTGCGCAGCTCGTCATCAGACTGCAAAAGTAGGTCCCTATGGAAAATAACACCCGGGACCATATTTAAACTCATATGTGGTGTGATGGTAACGTTAACATCCCCCAACTTGTCACAAGCAAGTAACCTGCATGAGTGGGCGGACGATGCCGTTTTTATCAAAACTGACCCAGAGCGCATTTTGGACAAGCCCTCCACCTCCCCAAACTTGTCCTCTAAATGCTCTACAAAGAACTGAGGCTTCACGGAGACAAAGGATTCCCCATCAGCTCTGGTACAGACGAGATACCGGGGCGAATACGTGTCACTGTCATTCATTGCCTTTTGTTCATCCCATGGTGTGGCCAGGGATGGGAACGATTTGGGGTCATAAACGTTACCTTTAAAATGAGCCCTCGAACGCTTAGAGACTGTTGGTGGCTGGCCATCAGCAAGAGATGATGTGCCACGCTTCATTGCGTGTCATCCACCCTGATGCCACCTACTCCGACCAAGGGGCCTCCCCATGGGCGCCACCCAGCCACAGCAAGGGCCACCTGGCAGGATGGCCATTGCCGGGAGCCCTGATGCCCCAGGGAGATGGGCATCTACTCCGTAGCATACATGGGGAGTAAACGGCGCAGGCATCAGTAGAGCGATCCCTGTGTTGTCAGGGGGCTACAACCAACAGGGTACATGGCGGCCCGACCACAACGGATTGGCTACCGTGCTGGATCTTAGGTGCAAAAATGTATGAGGTCGTCGTCGCAGCGAAAAACAACACTACACAGTGCAGCGTGGAAATCACACCCATGGACGTATCCTCGCCCAAGAGATGGAAAACGAGCTGGACACCATTGCAACGATGAGAAAGCCGGCTAAAGGTCTCAATGCACGACAGATACAGTGCACCATGTAAGGCGCCCTTCCCCAATTGGCTCGCTCTTTGGAACAATTTAGAAAGATGGAGGTCAAACCCGAGAAGGGACCATCACAGAAGGCCGAAACATTTGAGACTCCTTTTAGTCGCCTCTTACGACAGGCAGGAATACCGCGGGCCTATTCTAACCCCCGAACCCGCAGGGGGCAGTGAATATGGGAGTTTTTGAGTTTTCAAGTTGTTAGGGTTTCAGTGATGATTTGTGAGCTATGTAGGAGTTTGAAGTTTGTGGTTTTCCAGTAGGTATCAAGAGTTGTGTTTGAGCTATGTAGTTCAAGGAAAATGTCTGATTCCACTGTTTGGAGTTGTAGGTGTTGGTCTTTTGGTATCGAGGGCTTCATGTGAGCTATGTAGATCAAGTGAAATGCCCGATTCTGCTTTTCACATGTTTGTTTTTTGGTATCATGGGCTTTGTTTGAGCTACATAGGTAGAGTCAAGTGTATAATTCCTGTTGGTTTTGTGGCTGTAGCGTTATGTCTTAAGTTTAAAGTTAAGAATTTTTCTTTTTTTTAAAATAATATTCAGTTTGGGATGGTGTGATGTTTTGTACTGTTATATACTTAGCTTGTCCCCACCCTAAACCCTATATTTCCCATAGTTTCCCATTAGTTTCGTTTTATTGTTGGAGTGAGGCATTATTGTGGCGTGACATCGTCTCCATTTTGTATACACTGGAAGCAGGCGTTTCCAACATATTGATGACATCGTAGGTCAAAGCAGATGGGTGGAATTGGACACTTCTCTAATGCTCAGAAGATACTAAACCCAATTCAGGGACAGAATATGCTCAGGAAGGAAAACACTGTAGATGACTACAAAAGAATTAAAAATGACATCACAACAAATGTGGAGAAGAAATATAGGTACGGACCAAAAGCATACCTAGAGACAAAGAAGATCAGAACAACAGAAAACAGAAGCAAGTTTATAAGAAAATTAGAGCCCTTCAGTATAAACCTACAATTAAATCTGTACTAGTAAAACATAAAGAGGGAATATTACCAATAGGCAATCTTGAGATGTTCGTTCACCAGGAAGTGTATGCAATACAACTTTGTGATAAGGACACCAACAACTGAAGTAAGCTAAGTGATGGCATTAATGAGTTAAGAGAAATGCAACGTCCTCCAATCATGTGACATGAATTGTAGCATGCTAGTCAAAAACTCATGGAAGAAAAAGCAGCTAGTGTGGGTACATCCCTGCAGAATTGCTGAAAAATTTAGTTAACAACATGAAACATCAATTATTCAGAATAATAAATTACTGCTATGAAACATGAATCATGCCACAAGACACAACTAAAATGGGAAAGGCAGATGACGATAGAAGACCAATTTGCATTTAGAGAAACTGGAGAACAATGGAAGCAATTTTGGTCCAGCACATGCTTTTGGACAGAAGGACGAATATGAATAGGAGAGCTTGTCTTACTTCAGTGACTTAGAAAACCTTTTCGCAATGTGAACTGTCAGCTAGTCTTTAGAACTACGAAAATATAGGACTTAACTGGAAGGAAAGAGGAATGATCAATTGTATCGGAGCCTAAAGCCAAATATAAACATCAGTAACATAGTGGATGAAGCCAATATTAGAAAAGGAGTTAGACAAGGATGTCCCCAATCTCCGTATTTCTTTAATGTGTTCAATGAGGAACATATTCAGATCATGAAGAAGAATGGAAAGGAAATAAAAGCCAATGGCAAAAAGATGGACTGCACCAGATTTGCTGACGACTTAGTAATAGCTGGAGACAAACTGAAATGAAAAGTCCTAGCAGGCATTCTTAGCTATGGAAATTTAAAGTGAACAAACAGAAAAATATGGAACAATTTCAAACCAATGTAGAAATTAGATAGGTCAGAACTGTTCAGGAGAAACAACTTTGTTCTCTTGGTAGTATAATCACAGAGGACAGTAGATGTTTAATGGAAGTGAAGGGAAGATTGCATTGGCAAAACAAGCTTTTATGACTAAAAAAACATTTTAACCAGCAAATGTATGCATACAGATCTCAGAAAATCCTCTGCAAAACCACCTGTTTGGAGAACAATGCAGGCTGGATGAAAATAAAAACAAACCTGGAAGTCTTAAGGGTAGTCAAAAACTAGATAAACGGAAAAGAGAAAATGAAAATTTATTGGACATGTCACCAGACAACACTATCATTTTTGAAGTAAATGTGCTGGGACAGAAACATAAAAAACAGCCTAGGATGAAGTATTTGGGAGACATCAAGAAGATGTTAGAATGTGACAATTACACAAAAGTGTACCAAACAGCCAGTGACAGAAGAATGGGATTGCATCAAGGCAATTAGCATTTAGAATATATGAGGGTGCGTTGGAATGTAATGCCTCCTAAATTTTTTGTGGAAACTCTTAAATCCTTTTGAATGAAACAAATTTTATTTACATTCTATATTTTTATTCTTTGTGTCCATACATTTGCTTCTCTCTGCCATTAGAGTGCTCCGAACTGTAGCATGTAACATGGCGATGTGTAATGTAACTTTGGTGGTGCATGAGAAACAGCATGCTGTAGCTGAGTTTTGAATTCAAAGAGTCTGTCCACACAGAGCACTCTCTCAGCATGACAATGCCAGGACACACAAGCGCTGCAACACCTGCAAAAATCCGACACCTTGGGTTCATTGTCATCGATCGTCCTCCATACAGCCCCAATTGGTCCCATGTTATTTTCATCTGTCAATGCTCCTGGAAGGACCAGCAGGTGTCCATAGTGTGTGAAGTGATAGTACATAATTTTCATACTACATTATTGTTCAATAGAAACCAACTGAATGAGGCAGGGCAGCATTAAGATATTGACCTCATATCCTGGAGGACAGTTTGCTCTATCTGGTCATCCTGTTTGTCTTTGCAAAACAATGTTTCTGCTGATAGTTTTGTTTCCTCTGTTTCAGATGCAGTGCAATACATATCTGAGAAGGGATCTGGTGGTAGCCTAGTTGTTACTGATATAATACCAGCCGGTTTCCATGTGTTCGAGCATTACATTTTTCTGCAGTACTGTGTATTGTGTTTGTGTGGTTTCATTTTTTCACATGTGTTTTATATCCAAGTTTCATGATTTAACTACACCACTGACTTACTTATTGTGCATGTTGCACTTTCCATCAGTGTTACGTAATGAATTCATGCATTTTCACTTTTTTGGTAGTGCTTTTATTTTCAAAACTTAATGTTCATTGCTTTACTTTGTTGTCCACATCGTAGTCACAAGCTCGATTCTGTATTTGTGATTCCCCTTCCAATCACCTACCAAGCAAGTTGGCTGTGCCAATTGTAAATACTGGATTCGCATTTGGGAGGACTAGGGTTTATTTCCTGTCCAGCCATCCTGTCTTGAGTTTTCCATGGTTCCTCATGTTGCTAAGGTGAATGCTACGGTGGTTACTTTGATTAGGCCATGGACGATTTCCCACCCTATCGTCACCTAATCCCGCCCTACTTCATTAACGTTTTATATATGTGTATACTATTTCTGTAATGTAAGACATGGCCAATACTGTTGTACTAAACAGTCTATGGACAAATAAATAATAAATAAATCCTGATTTAGATTTCCCACAGTCTTCTTAAATCATTTCAAACAAATGCTGGGATTGTTCCTTCAGCAAGATCATGTTGAAATATGTGCTCTATCCTCATAAAATATGAGGATGAGTCAACTGAAAACCTTAAATCTGTAATAAATCCAAATTTCGTGCTGTTATCCTGTGAGTTGGTAAGCGTGCTACAAACAGTGTGCAGAATGGCCTGTAGGTGGCAGCATAGTGCAGATGCACACATACCGTCGCAGTATCAGTATAAAGATGGCCACCCCACTTGCAACTTGCACCAGGGAAGAACAGCGTTCGGATATTCAGTTTTTGCGTAGTGAAGGTGTGAAACCTATTTAAATTCATCGACGAATGAAGGTTCAGTACGGTGATGCATGTTTGTCACAGCAGCAAGTCTACGAATGGAGTAGGAAGGTCACAAATGGTGTGACTTCAGTGGAAGATGCTCCTCGTCCAGGTCAGGCACGAGTTGTGACTCCACAGAACATTGCAGCAGTTGAAGCCATAGTGAAGGAAAACTGCCAAGTGACACTGAATGACATTGCAGCATGTTTACAGATTAGTCATGGGTCAGCACACCACACTGTGCATGATGTGCTCCAGTTTCACAAAGTGTCTGCAAGATGGGTGCCATGGTAGCTCACTCCTGAAATGAGAGAACAACATGTTGATGCTTGTGAAGAACTTCTTTACTGGGGACGAAACCTGAGTTCACTTCCACTAACCGGAAACAAAGAGAGCGAGCAAGGAATGGCACCACTCCTCATCACCAAAACCAAAGAAGTTTCGAACAGAACCATCAGCAGGGAGGGTTATGCTGACACACTTTTGGGACAAAAAAGGCGTCATTTTGGAGCATTACATGTCTAGAGGGACCACTGTCACCAGTGCATCATACACAGATCTCCTAAAAAATCATCTGCAACCTGCAATCAAATCAAAGTGACATGGATTGCTGTCAGCAGGTGTCCTTTTGCAACACCACCCGTACAACAGTTGCAACAATCACAGACCTGCATTTTGAGTGTCTTCATCATCCACCATGCTCACCAGACCTAGCCCCAAGTGATTTCCACATGTTTGGACCACTCAAAAACACAATGGGAGGAACGAAGTTCCGTTCTGATGAGGTACGCCATGCAGTGCATGAGTGGTTGCACTGACTACCAAAAGAATTTTTTTCTAAAGAAATTCATGCACTTTGTTGATACAGCTTTGTACCACTTCCACACAATAAATAATATTTAAAAAAATATTTAAGGTTTTCATTTGACTCTCCCTCGTAGGTATATTTGAGTTATTCACTTCAACCTATTATCATGACAACTGCGAGAATGCTTGAATAAAGAACTAGGGTGAAGTGGGGTAAGTGTAACCACATTTTGGCGTAGTTCAACTTTGGCGCCAACTTGTTATTGAAGATATGATTTTGAAATTTCTAAAGCTTAAAGTTTGACTTATTGATTTTTAAACACTACACACTGTTTCTGAAAAAAAATATATGGTCAAATAATTGTTTTAAAAATTTTGTGTTGTGAGGTTACACTTGCCCCATGGTTCGAGGCAAGTGTAACACCGCATTGTTGTACCCATACAGAGCATTGTAAAAGAGACTTGGGGTAAGTGACCTGATTGCCCAATTTTCACTGAATTTGAGGATTTTTAAATTATTAACATATCTTAAATTTTGCTCAAGATATGAACTTTTTTGCACACGCCTCTTTGTGTATTATGAAATACACAGAAAATGTTAGCTAAACTAAAAAATAAGTGTTAGCCTAAACCATAAAACACGGAAACAGAATGCTTCATAGATGATTTATTTTTGTTTTAGGCCAGTAATTTAATAGTTTAAATTCTACAAAAGTAATATTTTTTCTTTAGTAGGCAACTTAACAAAAATAATAAAATATCCAGTATCAAGAGAAAAGAAAAATTCACTTTGTAGGTTCACTTTCTATTATCTTTCATGGTAATTGAATTACAGTTGTTGGCCATTTGTGTTTAATGCTAAACTGCCCTAATTCAACTTCTTATATTCACACTTAGGCCCTAACTATTATTTAGTCACTGAATGTTGTATGAATCAAATATAACACCAAATGTCAGGTCTCCCCTGTGACCCAAAGTAGGCTCAGGCAGCACTGAAATGACATCAGAGGATGGAACTTTCGTCTCATCTCTTCTATCAGGCCTGTAGAATGTGGTGCCATGCTGTCTTATTTTTGCATCTGAGGAAAATCACTTCTGGATCTCCTAAATCACAAATTTTGGTAACTTGGCCAATAAAATGAACTTTCTTACATTTTGTTGCAAAAGCTACCAGAACATAGTTTTATCTTTGGCTTCAAAAAAGTGTGCCGCCTCTTCTTCTTCTTCTTCACAGTTTATCATTTCTTTCCTGAGATCGTCCAGTGTTATGGTCCCATTTTCTTCATCACTACTTATTAAAGATAGGCCTCCTTCAGTTTCACTTTCTTCACTAGTTGATTCAACTTCCAGTCTTTTTTTCTTGTTACGCACATGAGCAATCAGGGATTTTTTTTTCCACAACATTCCAAGATGCCATTTCGGATAAAGTAACAGCACTCTGTTTGGAAGATTTACTTCTCATTACCAAGCCCTTTTTTACGTCGATAATGCTTTTTTGTTTTGCTTTTTCCTTATTATTCTTGTTTCCTTTAAAATCTTTTTCTTTATAGATGGCATCTTGAAAAGTGATAACTTCAGCTCCTGGTGCAATCATTTTCTTCTTTGTTTCACCAGTGGGACTACACTGTCGGACTGTTTCCAATAATAAGCTTTCAAATGACAAATCAGAAGTTCCAGAACATAACAAAACATTGGTTAGCTCAGGAATGGTTGAGAAAGAACTCTGTCTGATACTGGGAGAACTGCAGGGCTCAGTAAATGCAGGCCAATAAAATTCTGGAGGTTGTTCAGCTGGAAGCTTCCCAAAAATCTGAGTACTTCCTGTTAGAGACGTAGCTTCCACACAATCTATGGCTGCATCATCGTGAGCTGGCAATGGATTTGTTTCTGTCAAAGATTTGGTATGAGCTACATATCTTTTATATGCCTCCGGATCATATTTAGTTTAATAAATTATTTCTCTACTGTAAGGGAATATTCCTGCTTTTTGAAAACCACTTTCCAGCAATTCAGGTGGTGTTTCATTCCATACAGCAGTGAGGAGACTGGAAAAGTCACATTTGTTAATTTTTACCACTTCATGCTGTATCTGGTGACGAGTTAACTTTTGGTCCCAAGTAGATTTCACACTCTTAAAACACTGCTACATCCATTGGCTGCAGGATGTGACTTGAATGAGGGGGCAGCTTTATTATTGTAATATCATTTTCAATAGAACTTTTAATCACACGGTCATCAATGTGTGTAGTGTGGCCATCATAGATTAGAAGGATAGGTCTACATGGAGCACAAAATTTCAAAAAAGATCTTTCAAAATAATTTAAAAAGTGTGACTCCATCCATCCATTTAGTGAAGCAGCACAGAAGATTTCAGGAAAAGGAGATTGTGGTGGTGGTGGTGGTGCTGCTGCCATCCAAGTGCCCCATTCTTACCCTTGAACACTATTAAGGCAGGCAGCTTATCCCTATCTGCATTACCACCAAGCAACACAGTGGTACTTTCCTTAGCAGGTCCCACTGTGATTCTTGCAGAGGGAAAATTAGTTTTACCAACAACTTTTGTTTAATATTAAATATCTGCTTTGGTTTGTTTTCAACGCCGAAGTCTCCGAGTGTTTGTTTCAGAATATCAAAATACCCCTCAATGATGAAAGGATCAGAGCCAGCTTTTTTTCGTACATATTCAAGGGTCTGTGGCTTTTTTATAGACAGTTTATGCCTTTCCTTGAACCCCAGGAACCAGTCTGCTCCAGGTATACAATTCTTGAACAGGTTTGTATTTTATTTCTTCTTATGTACTTCCCAACCAATTCCAAAACTTCCTTCCTGCTTAGGCCCCACCCCCACTTTTCTAAAGTTGTCAGTCCATTTGCTAAATGCTGCTCTTTTTCATATGGGATTACTGTAGATCGTCCTTGAGAAACACTTAACACCACGAGAACCTTTAATGTGTTTCTGAAGTGTTGAGTAGGGTATTTGATATTTAGCACTAGCCTGATGTAATTGTACAAATTCCTCTTTGTATATCATCAATTGCACTGGAAAACTGTTCTTTTGTGTAGGAAGTAGCACGGTTAGTCTTCCTCTGGTAGTTCCTAACCATTTTGGCACTTTATGTTTCACACATAAAACTTGGCCTACCACACTAAGTCACAAATCTGAAATAAAACAACAATGGGATAGATAAGTTATGAAAGATTAGGTTTACTCATGTGTAAACTAATTTTTCTAAGAGAAATACATTCTAACCTTGCTGATGAGCCCTCAGTAGTCCAACCTCTCAATACACCGGCACACATGTGAAAAGACAACACAGAAATGAATTATCATGCTCAACATTGTTGTCGGTCAAACAATGCTTCACATACTGTACTGTAATTGAAATTGTGACATTCTTTACAGTTCTCTGTCATATTTTATAAAAGGAAACGTGGTTTAAAAATATAATAGCCTTAAATAAAAACTAAAATATATCTCACACAAACTCAGTAGACCTACACATCCAGGACACCAAGTATTCTGGTATCCATACGTACAGGAAGGCCAGTTTACTTGATCTAGTGTGATAGCAAAAACAAGGTTACGGCTTACATAAATAAATCTGTTCCGGTAAGTTAGTTTGGGGCAAGTGTAACCACCCCCTGGTTACACTTGCCGCACATGGGAAAAAGTTGGGGTAAGTGTCACCATGCCCGGCATATCAAGAGCTTTATCAGCAGAGTAAAACGAATCTCATGTTTGAAATTATCATGCAAAAGTTAGTTTGTAACCAAAAAATTGTGCAGTTATCTTTAAAACTGCAAAAATGACAGACCACCAAATTCTGAGCATGTCACTCACTAAGAGTGAAAATGTAGACGTCAATTCAAGTCCAAAAATTAATTACCAATTTATGTAAGAGTTGACAACTTATGTTTAAATATAACAAAGAAAGGAGCAAATTAACATGTGTGATAAGTCAGAGGTAAAAATACAGCTCCTTTTAGGCACCATAAGCCGTGGTTACACTAACCCAACTTCACCCTAGATTAAATTCCCCACTTAAGTGGGTGTTTTATTAATTTTTCTCCAGTGCCATATTTGCAGTTCCTTATAAACAATCGTATCTTCATTAGTTTTGACTCTGCTACAAAAAAGCCAATCTGATGAAGCTTAACATTAATATCTGAATTGCTTTTCATCAGCTGGACACAAGCATCAATGTGTTATTAACTTTACATATATCTGCCAGGTCAGAGTGTTTTTATTAAACTCAGTTCCACCATCACACAACAGTACCATCTTAAATTCCGTTTACTATCGTTACTCCTGTTTTTGCTCTACGCAGTCATGAGACTTTTGTTTATTAGCTGTTAAATGTAACAATAATTATCAATGAGATTTTGAAATTAGTGCTTTGTCACAAGTATTTACGACAGCTGCGATCACTTAAATGTAACGAAATTCTCTTGTTACGATATAAGAGGTAGTTTCAAATGTTCACATTCATGTTACATCAAAGGGATCATATTTCCACACGAATTGCGATTTCGTTGCTTATAAGGTCTGTACAAAGTAAATGATTCTTCCAGTCAATATTGTGAGATACATTCATTACAAAGACTGTAACAAGATTGTGCTGAAAATGATTATCACATCACAGGTAGTTGTTATTAACACAGTTTACATTTACTTGAAAGGCAGTAACATGAAATTCGTGCAGACAACTACAACAGCGTAAAAATGAAAATCGTACCAGAAGAAAAAAACCTCTCGATAATTCAATTCAGGCTTCGGAGTTAACGAATTCGCATCGGGAGAACTGCACGATGTCGGTCTGGGATTCAATATGTTTCTCCAAAATTGGGGAGTCGAATCGACAAATCAAATTACTTTTGAAACAGGCATAGAACGACGAGCTGATTCAACACTAAAGAGTTCCACGAACGAGAGAGCTTTGTATTTTATATTCTGCTAATAAGACAAACCGAAATGCAAAACTGTTTCGTCCAGTACTCATATCACAATTGGCTCAGTGTCACAAAATGTTTACATTTATTAGAAACCTTGAACTGTAGTATACATTCAAAATTTTGACCTCTCAGCTGCGTACAGCGGCCGCTGATTATTTACGTTGTTACATCTGTGATATTTGGTAAGCAGCACAAACATAAAAGGCTTTTTTCGAAGTATTGAAACACTTCTTGCAGGACTGTAACAACGAAGTCAAAAACACACAATTAACCATGGACATTCCCTGAAATATACATCCCTCTGGTGGTGCTGGCTACAAAACTGAACACCACTTGCAAGGACCTGTGCGAAAGGAATCAGAGACGGCGATTCCGCAGAAGCTTAATATAAACTATAGCTCCTACGTACGTTTTGAAAGTAACTTCGTGGGGACCTGCCATTCGTGTAAACTGCAGTATTAAAATTTAATTATTACATGTCACTAACACTACATCTGACACAAAACTGAATCTTCCCGCGAAGAAATTAACTTCACTGTTCAAAGATGTTTCACATTTGAATTCCAGAATTTTCCACAAGAATGTGTATTAAATATTAGCGCCAGCGAACAGGTCTTCCTTTTCTTTTTAGTCGATATACGCATCCCACATTTGCAGGACTTCATTCGAAGCACCATAAAAATTGAAAGTTTAGAGAGCTAGAGGTGGTGTATTTGTCGCAGTACAGGAAAAACTCGCAAATAACTGAGTCACAAATGCAAGTTACATGCCGAAACGACTACGATTGTTCGTCAGCCACTGACGTCAATGGAGGAGATTTTAATCATCCAACATCCGGCAGGAATAAGAAGGGTCAATGCACACGCCTCTGAAAGGCAAACACTTGGTGATTTGGATTGGCACATTTTTGTATCCTCTTTTGAAATGCTTGTTTTTTTTTAAATGTTTTTAACCTGACCAAGTCCCCTACACTTTAAGTCAATTCACACTGGCCCTGACGTCACGTCACGTCACTGTCACGACAGGGTATTTCCACACTATCTGTCACGTCACGCCACATCAATTCGCTTAGTTGTTTACCGAATGGTAAAACTGATGTGCATTAATTCACCCTATCCACAAAAATAGGTGCAAAAACCGATCCATATAATTACAGAGGAATTACACTGCTCCCTGTAATCTGCAAAATTCTTTCAAAGTCCCTGTTCAACAGTCTAGAAGAACAAGCAGACCAGTTAATAGGGGAGTAACAGGCAGGGCTTCGCAAAGGTCGATCTTGCATCGAACAGATATGGAACTTTAAAAAAATTTTGCAAATAAGAAGATGTAGAAATACTGTGGTAACTTTTGTCGATTTTAAAAAGGCTTACGATTCAATAGATAGACAAACATTATTCCACACTTTAGAGGAATTCAGGATTGACAGGAAAACAAGGTCAGTTCTTCAATAGGCATTAACAGATACAACCTCCAAAGTTAAACTCATGGGAGAAACATCAGAAGCATTTCATACTCATACTGGTGTTCGCCAAGGATATGGAATGTCCCCCCTTCAATTTAATATGGTTCTGGAAAAAATTGTGAGTACATGGGAAAATGAAATTAAAGGAATTCAGCTTGGGATTAAAAAAGAGCAGAGAATCAGGGTGAAACGTCTGGCTTTCGCGGACGATCATGCCATTCTAACGAACAATAGAGAGGAAGCCACACTTGCATTGGAAAAACTAGACGAAATCTCACAGAAAACTGGGCTACAAATCTCCTACGAGAAAACACAGTATATAGAAAACAAACCTGTAGACAATCTCCCCATTACTACCCAGTATGGGAAAGTGGCACAAGTTGCCCCCTTCAAATATCTGGGAGAGATAATCCAGCCATCAGGACTGAACCCAATAGCCAATAACGACAGAATCTCCAGATTACAAAAAGCGTATAAGATCACTTTGAATCACTATAATAAGAAATCTATTTCTGTCAATGCGAAACTAAGGCCTACAACACAGTAGTCCTACCATAAGCACTTTATGCTGCAGAAACTACAGTGATTCATGGTCATACGAAAATCAGAGAGATTGAAAAGCAGGAAAGAAAAATTCTGAGGAAAATAAATGGACCAGTGCTACAAGAAGGAATTTGGATGAAGAGGCCAACTACAGAGATTTGCAAAGACACAGAATCAATACTAGACACCATTAGAAAGAGAAGGATGAAAATTTATGGACATTTCAGCAGGATGAGTAAAAGCAGGCTCACAAGGCAAATGTTTGAGATAGTAAACAAAAGCAAAAACGACACAAAGTGGATCACTGAAACAGAACAAGATGTTAAAGAACTGGGGATTACACAAGACAACATAAACAATAGAGAACAGTTTAGAAACATCATAAAGAAACACACACTTAAACAAGAACACATGGAGAACAGAATGGGAAAAAGATGGTTGGCAGAACACAAGAGAGAACACAGTGAACATATGAAGAGAATCTGGGAAGAACGAAGAAAGAAGAAGAAATCATGACTACTCAAGCTCAATGGCTTAAAAGGGAATAATCGAAAATAATAATAATAAAACAACCATTAAAAGAAACAAAAGCACAAAATCCACTATTATAACATGAGTGTGCGGCGAAAATTGGTTACATTTCAACTATAGCAAACGACAACACGATCAAAACTTTCACCCAAGAAACCTTGACTTGACGTGACAGTCTGCTGACGGCCTGTATGAATGATGCCACTTGAAATGCATTGTGGAATGTTTTCAAATAATGTGACGTGACATGATATGATACCCAGTGTGAAATGGCCTTTAGCAGAAAAATTTATAAAATACGAACACATTTTGAAAATTGTTGTGCATTTACATGGGAAAGAAAACCAAATTTGAAGTAGAAAACCGGCTGCTACAGCGACAATCCCAGAATCAGTTTGGGGTGTTTAAATGAGCATATAAAGAGAAGCATACAAAGTAAATCCATAGCCATTATGTAAAGGAACACTACTAAAACTGGCTTAGCTGTTGGAAATTAATAAACGGCTTTAAGGATTGTAAGAAAAACCAACTACTGATCTTACCATACACTATAAAGAGAGTATAACCAAATGCCAATATCAGATCGCAAACATTTTTAATGAGTACTACTAATAGTATACAAGTAACAGTAAGTAACGCAGCAAAATCGATCTTATGATGTGAATAATTCTCACAACACTCACTACTTATATGTATCGTTTATACCTCTTGTCACAGCGACAACACTCCCACACTGCTCCAGACGATCAATAAATATGTACCATCTGATGATGAATCGCTGGGCGGTTCGAAGCCGCTAATGAAATAACGCAAACTGAAAAACGAAATAAAAGTCGACTTGTTGTAGTAATTTCAGTCGCATAATGGATAAAAGTTTTACTTTTCTTCTGTTCAAAAATTCATCAATGACCATTCCAACAATCTTTAGTGTAGATATAAGGCTATCCCACTCAAATGAAGCATACGTTGGCCCCATCTAACAGCAAAGAAATAAAATATTAGTTCACTAAAAAATATAAAAGCAGCAGGCATGATGGACTGTCTACTAACACATCAAAAAAGTGTACAGACAACATATCTGATGCCATGGCAGCAGCAGTAAATGATGTAACTGCATGAGGTAGTTTCTCAGACAGTGTAAAGGTAGCATAAGTAAATCCAATTTGCAAGAGAGGTGTTAAATTTAAAAACGAAAATTACCACTTCATCTTAGCCTTACCTGCACTTTCTAAGGTAGTAGAGAAAGTTAGGCTAATGTCATTCCTGAGTCAACACAATCTGATATTTAAAAATCAGAATGGCTTTATGACAAACAGGTCACCCTCAGTAGCAATACCACAATTAATAATTGAAGTAATATTTGCCATAGAAAATAAAAAGTATGTTACTGGAGTGTTGGCTGTTTAGGTTTTTATGTTGCTAATGCCACGTAGCGCTCTGTACGAAGATCACTGACTGTGCTATGTGCGGTCTGTGGCTAGTTGGCATTGTTGGAATATTCGATATTATAGTGTTGGGCAGTTGGATATAAACAGCGCGAAGTGATATGCAGTTGGAGGTGAGCCGACAGCAGTGGTGGATGTGGAGAAAGAGATGCCAAAGTTTTGAGAGGTTACTACAAGCGGACGATCTAGACGTCTGTCCGCCAGAAAATGGAAATTTGTAAGGATGGATGTCATGAATTGATAGATATATATATGATGACTTTTGAATACTGTTAAGGTAAATACGTTGTTTGTTCTCTATCAAAATCTTTCATTTGCTAACTATGCAAATCAGTAGTTAGTGCCTTCAGTAGTTAGAATCTTACATTTAGCTGGCAGTATTGGCGCTCACTGTATTGCAGTAGTTCGAGTAACGAAGATTTTTGTGAGGTAAGTGATACATGAAAGGTAAAGGTTATTGTTAGTCAGAGCCATTCTTTTGTAGGGATTATTGAAAGTCAGACTGTGTTGTGCTAAAATATTGTGTGTCAGTTTAGTGGCGATCAGACTAAGTATAGAGAAAACTATTTGAGTACATTGAGTTTTACTCAACTGTTTGAAAATGAAGTAACGTAGAAGTTTACCAGCACAGTCATTCATAATTTTTCTAAGAGTAAGTTTCATATGTCGACCCTTAGCCGAGGATACCTCATCTACATCTACATCTACATTTATACTCCGCAAGCCACCCAAAGGTGTGTGACGGAGGGCATTTTACGTGCCACTGTCATTACCTCCCTTTCCTGTTCCAGTCGCGTAGGGTTCGCGGGAAGAACGACTGTCTGAAAGCCTCCGTGCGTGCTCTAATCTCTCTAATTTTACATTCGTGATCTCCTCGGGAGGTATAAGTAGGGGGAAGCAATATATTCGATACCTCATCCAGAAACGCACCCTCTCGAAACCTGGACAGCAAGCTACACCGCGATGCAGAGCGCCTCTCTTGCAGAGTCTGCCACTTGAGTTTATTAAACATCTCCGTAACGCTATCACGGTTACCAAATAACCCTGTGACGAAACGCGCCGCTCTTCTTTGGATCTTCTCTATCTCCTCCGTCAAACCGATCTGGTACGGATCCCACACTGATGAGCAATACTCAAGTATAGGTCGAACGAGAGTTTTGTAAGCCACCTCCTTTGTTGATGGACTACATTTTCTAAGCACCCTCCCAATGAATCTCAACCTGGTACCCGCCTTACCAACAATTAATTTTATATGATCATTCCACTTCAAATCGTTCAGCACGCATACTCCCAGATATTTTACAGAAGTAACTGCTACCAGTGTTTGTTCCGCTATCATATAATCATACAATAAAGGATCCTTCTTTCTATGTATTCGCAAAACATTACATTTGTCTATGTTAAGGGACAGTTGCCACTCCCTGCACCAAGTGCCTATCCGCTGCAGATCTTCCTGCATTTCGCTACAATTTTCTAATGCTGCAACTTCTCTGTATACTACAGCATCATCCGCGAAAAGCCGCATGGAACTTCCGACACTATCTACTAGGTCATTTATATATATTGTGAAAAGCAATGGTCCCATAACACTCCCCTGTGGCACGCCAGAGGTTACTTTCACGTCTGTAGACGTCTCTCCATTGATAACAACATGCTGTGTTCTGTTTGCTAAAAACTCTTCAATCCAGCCACACAGCTGGTCTGATATTCCGTAGGCTCTTACTTTGTTTATCAGGCGACAGTGCGGAACTGTATCGAACGCCTTCCGGAAGTCAAGAAAAATAGCATCTACCTGGGAGCCTGTATCTAATATTTTCTGGGTCTCATGAACAAATAAAGCGAGTTGGGTCTCACACGATCGGTGTTTCCGGAATCCATGTTGATTCCTACATAGTAGATTCTGGGTTTCCAAAAACGACATGATACTCTAGCAAAAAACATGTTCTAAAATTCTACAACAGATCGACGTCAGAGATATAGGTCTATAGTTTTGCGCAACTGCTCGACGACCCTTCTTGAAGACTGGGACTACCTGTGCTCTTTTCCAATCATTTGGAACCCTCCGTTCCTCTAGAGACTTGCGGTACACGGCTGTTAGAAGGGGGGCAAGTTCTTTCGTGTACTCTGTGTAGAATCGAATTGGTATCCCGTCAGGTCCAGCGGACTTTGCTCTATTGAGTGATTCCAGTTGCTTTTCTATTCCTTGGACACTTATTTCGATGTCAGCCATTTTTTCGTTTGTGCGAGGATTTAGAGAAGGAATTGCAGTGCGGTCTTCCTCTGTGAAACAGCTTTGGAAAAAGGTGTTTAGTATTTCCGCTTTACGCGTGTCATCCTCTGTTTCAATGCCATCATCATCCCAGAGTGTCTGGATATGCTGTTTCGAGCCACTTACTGATTTAACGTAAGACCAGAACTTCCTAGGATTTTCTGTCAAGTCGGTACATAGAATTTTACTTTCGAATTCACTGAACGCTTCACGCATAGCCCTCCTTACTCTAACTTTGACATCGTTTAGCTTCTGTTTGTGTGAGAGGTTTTGGCTGCGTTTAAACTTGGAGTGAAGCTCTCTTTGCTTTCCTAACTTTGTTGTTGTACCACGGTGGGTTTTTCCCGTCCCTCACAGTTTTACTCGGCACGTACATGTCTAAAACGCATTTTACGATTGCCTTGAACTTTTTCCGTAAACACTCAACATTGTCAGTGTCGGAACAGAAATTTTCGTTTTGATCTGTTAGGTAGTCTGAAATCTGCCTTCTATTACTCTTGCTAAACAGATAAACCTTCCTCCCTTTTTTTATATTCCTATTAACTTCCATATTCAGGGATGCTGCAACGGCCTTATGATCACTGAGTCCCTGTTCTGCACTTAAAGAGTCGAAAAGTTTGGGTCTGTTTGTTATCAGTAGGTCCAAGATGTTATCTCCACGAGTCGGTTCTCTGTTTAATTGCTCGAGGTAATTTTCGGATAGTGCACTCAGTATAATGTCACTCGATGCTCTGTCCCTACCACCCGTCCTAAACATCTGAGTGTCTCAGTCTATATCTGGTAAATTGAAATCTCCACCTAAGACTATAACATGCTGAGAAAATTTATGTGAAATGTATTCCAAATTTTCTCTCAGTTGTTCTGCCACTAATGCTGCTGAGTCGGGAGGTCGGTAAAAGGAGCCAATTATTAACCTAGCTCGGTTGTTGAGTGTAACCTCCACCCATAATAGTTCACAGGAACTATCCACTTCTACTTCACACCTCACTGGAATCTTCCGATATTTTCTTGTAGTTTGAGTGATTAGTGTAGTTATTTGTTTATTGCTATCGCGTAATTGTAGAGAAAATTTCCATTGTAGTTGTAGTTTTTCGTCATTGTACTGTAAAATAGTTGTGGCATGCATGTAGATCTGCACAAAGTATTTCGCAGGCGCGCTTGCAATTAATTAGATATTATTTTCAGTGCTATTTTAATGTGTTTTCTTATTTTGCTCTTCAAATTGTACTTTTCTGTGTTATCGTGAGAAATACGTTATAATTATGGCATGTTAAAAATGTAACACTACGCTCCAAAGTAAATTGAGAAATGATAGTGATGACGAGCATAGTTTATCAGCACCACTGTGTAATGTATCAACAGACATTCAAAGTAGTAATTTGGTAATTGTGCATAGGGAAATGGACCAGGTGGCATATAATGGCGTAGCTAGTGAAAAAATTAGTGAACAGGGAAGCATTGTCGATCGATCGGTTGGCAACAGATAGCCTCAGGAATCCGAAATGACAGGACAAAATTTTGCAAATACTGTAGATTCAGGTTTTGCGTCCTCACCTTTTTCTCAATTAAGTCAAGACAAATTTTCTGCTTTCCAAAATACTAATACTCCTGGTGCAAATACACTGCCGATAGGTACAAAGGAACAAGTTCCAGACACTAATAGATTGTTATTGCAGATAATGCAACAGCATCAGAAGTTAGACATAATGTAACAAAATCAAAAACAATCACATCAACAAATGGAACAAAGTCAGGAACGAACACAGCAACAGCTACAAAGGTTAGACACAATGGAACAAAATGTTCAAAAGTTAAACACAACGCTTGAACAAACATGTGAAGATTTAATGGCTGAGTTACTTACCATCGAATCGAAATGTCAAAAAGTCTGTAATGGCGTAAAAGACAAATTTGTGAGCATTTTCAACCTATTTCTTCGCAGCATGAAAATGCATTACAGATTCAAAAAGCAGCCACAAAAGAACTGCAAACCATTGTTCATGAAAATCACAACTTGTGGGCTAAAATTGACTCAGTTGCATCTACTGATTCGGTTACGCAACTTGCAAAAACTCAGGAAAACTTGAAGGACACAGTAGATACTCTGAAACTTGGTTCAGAAAGACACACGGAGAAAACCAGTTCGTTATCAGAGAAAGTAGTCGAACTTTCGCATCAGCGAAGGTAGATGATAATCTGAATGACACAAGACCGGTCGTCTTTAATGACACAGAAGAGTATGAACAAATTAGGAAATTCAAACAAAATCAGAATCAAATTAATACGCAACACAAAAGATAAATACGGGAAGTACAAGATCAGCTGGTACAAGTAATACAAGAATTACATATTTCAGAGGACACTTGCACTCCAATGTGGGAAGAGGGTCTTAGAAGTACGGAAAAGCCGCAAAATAATAACACAGGGCGTTTCGGAAATTATGAAAGAAATTGGGAAGGCGCACCGAATTTTGAGATGGAACCGCCGACACGTTGTAACAATGACCGATATGCGACTCGCCATCATGATGACTTTGACTATAAGCTGTTCATTACTACACGTAAATTCAAAACATTTGAGAATTCCGACAACAACATTCATCCACAAGCATGGTTTCATTAATTCTCTCATTGTTTTCCTCCAACTGGTAATTAGAGCACAGATTAGAATTTATACGTGGCTACTTAGAGAACAAACCAGCTGTAAGAATGCGATCGGTCATTCAGGATTGTCACAGTGAAGGAGAATTTTATCATGCCTTCCTCTCAGCATAGTGGTCTCAAGCTACTCAAGATCGCGTAAAACATAGCATCATAATGATGAAGCATTTTGAACAGTCTGAATTTTCGAGTCCAGTGAAATATTTGAAGAGATGTTGCACAAAAATCAAACCCATACAGCCCCTCAAAACTCATCCACATTTGCTTAATCAAATTGCCTGAACATTTGAGACATATTATTTTGGTGGGACGTTGCAAAGATGACATTGAGGCTTTTCAGGGACTTTTACAAGAATTGGAAATTGACACTTACAATGGCGGGACGCAAAACAAGAAAAACAACAATTACAGGTCACATCCGTCACAATTCCGTGACGACAGAAATAATAACTGAACACAACAAGGCTGTTCATACAACGCAAATTGTGACCAAAACAGACACCAACCGTATGACAACCGTTGGCAGAGAATTAATAATTACAGGCAACGATCACATCTCTGTGGTAATGTCTATGACAGAGGCAATCATAGAAACAGACAGTATGGTAACGAAAATATTATCAAGGGAGACAGAATCACTTCAGATGCAATAGTCCACCATGCAGTTACGATTCAGGGAGAAATTCTCCACCACTTAACCAACAAGAAAGAAACTACAGAAACTACCGACATGACGACAGATGATATAATCATAGCGACAGGCCTGAATTTCAACAAAATTGGCGTGATTCATACAAGGCAGCCCTCTCGGCAAGATGAATTTGTAGAAGTTAGATATCCAAACCCCAGTAACAACGAGTGACAACAGAGAGACAATAGACAATGACTCCCATCGCAGGCAGCCACGTGCGCCGGCCGGCCCTGAGAAAAATAACATAGAAGCTAACTTTAAGAAAAACTGCAGTATTCTTCACCGACATATACTACATGATAACTGCATTGAAGATGAAACTCTGCATACTAGGAAGAGTAAAGGTTTACACCACGTTTCACATGTTGCCATAAGGTTTCACTTCACGTTACTAGTACACTTTGTCACACTTAGAAACAGTTAATATGCAACAATGTTTTGAAGTTAACTATCCAGGCAAGAACCTAGGGAACTCATTTAGACAGTAATTACGAATGCATTGTTACAGTGAACAGATGACACAGTGTTATTGTGCATACATCTTGCTTGTTAGTCATACGATTATGTAACGACTATAAGGCTTACATAATTAGAACACATACTGCTAATGAGACTTTAATGCCAGATTTTGATTTACTTGAAAAGACATTCTTTATTTAAAGCACTTTCTGAGAGATTACAGATGACTTAGTAATTGGTTTGTTTATCAGCTATACTATTATATCATGACGCTACTAATGAGTGACACAATTTACATTGTTGCTTTTGTGCTGTATCTGTTTTATATCTGTACAGTTTTTCTGTATTCTTCTGGAAAGTAAAATATGTTTTAGTAGTAACTTTTTTGGTATAGCTGCAATGAGATAGATATTTTTCGTAACACAACAATACATTGCAGTACAGTACTTTCTTGGTCATGCTAATGTACATAATAACTATGATATCTACACACACAGCATTTCACCTTTGTTTATGACAAAGTAAGTACATTGACTCCTGCAGAACTTTGCTTACAGAGGACGATAACTATGAGACTTGGCACATTTTTACCATTAACTAATGACAGAGATACAACAAGACGCACAATTTAGCGCTACAGGAAACGCATTTGAGTGATTAAATTTTTGTACTTGGAACATTTTTAGAAAGGTTGTTGAATTACAAAGAAGGTTTTCAGTGAGACATTTCATTCTGTTGCCATCATCTCTAACAACTCATGATATAATTACATTAATCCTCAGGGGGTACACGTTTACTTTGTGTTCTAAGCGAGTGGCAAGTGCTAGGAACCCTAGCTAATATGACATTTTCTTATACAACTTTACACATCGGTACCATATTTGTCTAACACAGAATTACACAACTGTCTGATTATTTAACAGAGAAAGAAACATTTTTTTACTATGTTAGTGACACATACTTACGTAATTAAACAGTTAAATTAATTCACACTTATGAAATTGTAGTTTGTCTGTACTTTGTGAACTGTTCACATTTTTTTGGAACCATTGTGATACTATGAGAGCCCTGAACGATGTATTTTGTATGGGATCATTATCTTTGAAGTATGTACGAGGTAGATTACTCTATTGAAGCGAACAGAGAGAATTTTTAAAGGTTTTGAGATTACTGGAGGAAGCTATGACGATTCTGAGATGTGATTGATGTGCTATGATAATATTATTACGACGACTATGTGTATTATGCTGTTGAGCTATGTTTATGATCAATATGATGATGCTATATGAGGAATTTGATTATGCTATGTACTTATTATGATGAAATATTGATGAAGTGTCGACGAATATGTATATGTGTAATAAGGTAAGGAATAATGAGTAGTGGTTAGGGACTCAGATTTGTGAATAGGATGTTGGAAACCAAGAATCGTACTTTAAGAGTTATGAAATGTGTGTGCATATGTGAATGTGAGTACCACTATGCCAACAGAAATTTTGGCCACTATTAAATATGAGATTTTGTTTCTACACACTTCCAACGTAAATTTTCAACCTGTGAAATTGTTTATACGAGACTTTCACTGTAGCAGAAACTGCTGTCGTATATATTTCGGTAAGGAAGGTAGGTGACCTTGTCGTAATGCGCTGTAGGCGCCCAGCTGCACGACAGTCACCTGGAAAAAAGGTATTAGTGTGTGCCTTTCGGAGGTACAGGTGGAGAAAAAAGAGGCATTAACCTCAGAATTGACATTTCGTTGTAGAAAGCGTCGCAAATACGACATGCACATACTTGAATATATATTTTTACAGGTTGGAGCTCGTACTTTCTGATATTTACTGAAATGCCTAATGAAATGATATCAGCTATACAACTGATTATGACTGTCTGTCTAGTTGAGAGATTTTTTTACTGCCTTAGGAGATGCCATATGGCTAGGGAATTATGTTTCATGCTTTGATTTATATGTATATTTGCTATTTTGTTTAATAACTAGTTTCTAGTTGCACTGCAAAATTGGTTAAAAGAAAATTTAATAGATGTACTAATATAAATTTTTTCTGTCTACAGATGCATTAAGTAATAATTTTATGATCTACTTTCTTAAAAAAAGGGAGCACACATAGACATTTCCCTTCACAGGAATTGCAGACATATTTTTTTTAAACGATTTGGTAACTTGCTTTGTAGGGTAAGTTATCGTGATGTATCACTCTAGTGTTAAGATGTGACATAGGTATTAGACATTTCCTATCTTTACTGTACTTCATCATGTTTAAGCATAATTTATTGCATTGGCTGCTGCTGTTTGTCAGGCATAGTCTTACTGAATTTTACTTTGTCTTACTCTGTTAAGCCAGTTTTACTACTGCTTTGTTTCTCTTGTTGCTGCACATTGCCTTATATTAGTTGTAATGTTGCATTTGCTTTGCTAATTTAGATATACTGCTGCTTACTTTGCCAATTTGCATTTTTTGTCATTGCTGTTTGTGTTAATTGTTTTGTGCTGCTGCAGTTTCTCGTTCTCTAGTATATATGTCTGAGCTCAATAGATTTAATTTAGCTTAGGAGGGGATAGGCTATATAAGAGAATGATTTGTGATGAATTTGAATAAGTGCATTGAAAGCTATAAGAAAAAGGTTTGGCTGAACAAGTAGTGTACAATGAAGAATATTTAATTTGAAAGAGGATATGAACAAAAAAGTAGGCTTTAGGGACAACAGGTTTAGGTAGGATTTTCTTCGAAACAAATCATGAGGTAAGATAATGGAAAATAAATAATGAGGTAAGAAATATGTTAACATGTAAATACAGAAAGCATGCTTAGAAAGGATATTTTTGTGTGAACAAATGTTGAAATAAGAGGAAACATCTGTGGAATGAAGTTTTGGGTTGGACTGCAGTACCAAATGTTATACTGAAAACAAACCTTGTCTTTTCCTTTTGTGTTATTCCGCTACATGTTTGTGTATCCTTGTATATTTGTGTTCTTCCTGTCTTTATGTGTTTGTCTGATAAGAATTATGTTGTAGAATTTTTCTGATACTAAGCTACATTCACTATTATGAGAAATACTGTAATCCTCAAATACTTTGGAAAAATGTTTAGATATTATTTACTCTGTCATGTTTCCCTTTAATTGATCATATCTCAAATTAATGTTTGAATGTTCTCATTTATTTACTTATGTTATAATTCCTGTAACACTGATGTAAATGCCGATTTCTATTCTTTTGTAAGGCCTGTATTACTACTAATGTTATCTGTATTATTGCGTTCTTTAATAATGTATTTTGTACCTTTGTAACTGTATTCTCATGGCAAAAATTTGTAGTTGTATAGACACCAGTTCTTGAAATTAAGTTTCATTCCACTGCACACATTTCTGTTGGTCATAGTATATGCACAACATGTGAGAAGTTAAAAAAAAGGGACTGTTAGTACTTGCAAGTGTGTTGCTGATAGAGCAAGAGACTGGTTAACAGCACTGCTGGTTCTAAGGACATTCCAAAACGTTTGTGAGTGCACAAGTGGTGGTTTATGGACTTGCCATATTATGTGCAAGACTCTTTGATGGTGATTGTGCAGCTGCACAGTCGCAACAGATGGCTGCTGGCCATCACTACAAGGACTACAGTGGGTCTGCACCTTCCATGGACCACCAATAGCATCACCTCTACAAGGACTACATTAGGTGTACACCTTTGATGGCCCAGCAATACCATAATCTCTACAAGGACTACAGTGGGTCTGCACCTGTGGTGGCCCACCAATACCATTATCTCTACAAGAAATACTGTGTGGCCAGCTCTGTGATGACCTACCTACCAATATTCTTCAAAACTTCGACTGACTCTGCTGTGGGTTTGCTCTGTTGCGGCCCATTATCTGTCTGAATGTCAAGAGTTAGCACTGTCTTTCTGTTGGGAGGACAATACTACTTCTTCAAGACTGTATGGAAATCCACTACTTCCATGTGCATTTTCTTTTACTGCTCAGACTTTCTGCTACTGTGATGAATGATCAGGACTGTCTTTATGGACTGTGAGAACAATTTGTGCTTTTGACCAACAGTGTAGCAGTAAGTGTGTGCATCTGATATCTTTGTTATTGTAATTACGAAAAATGTTTCAAATCGGTACTGTCCACTGCCCCAAACAATCTCTAAAAAATTTTGTGGGGAGCAGGAAGCGCTATGTAAGTAGGCTGTTTGCTATGTAAGTAGGCTGTTTAGGTTTTTATGTTGGTAATGCTACGTAGTGCTCTGTATGAAAATCACTGACAGTGCTGCATGCAGTCTGTGGCTGGTTTGCATTGTTGGAATATTTGCTATTGTAGTGTTGGGCAGTTGGATGTGAACAGCACGTCACGTTGTGCAGTTGGAGGTGAGCTGCCAGCAGTGGTGGATGTGGGGAGAGAGATGGCAGAATTTTGAGAGCAGACGATCTGGACGTGTTTCCACCAGAAAGAGTAAATTTGTAATATTGTATATCACGAACTGATGTATATATGATGAGTTTTGAATATTATTAAGGTAAATACATTGTTTGTTCCCTATCAAAATCTTTCATTTGCTAACTATGCCTATCAGTAATTAGTGCCTTCAGCAGTTAGAATCTTTTACTTAGCTGTCAGTATTGGTGGTTGCTGTATTGCAGTAGTTCGAGTAACGAAGATTTTTGTGAGGTAAGTGATTCATGAAAGGTATAGGTTATTGTTAGTCAGAGCCATTCTTTTGTAGGGATTATTGAAAGTCAGATTGTGTTGCACTAGTTATATTATGATCAGAATAAGTAAAGAGAAAACTGTTTGAGTACGTTGAGGTTTGCTCAGCTGTTTGAAAATCAAATAATGTAGAAGTTTACCGCCACGGTCATTCATAATTTTACTAAGGGGAAGTTTCAGCGTTACCTGATCTAGAAAAAACTTTTGTTTGTGTCAACATCACAACATTGCTCGACAAGCAGTGAAACCTGGGTATTAGAGGGACTGGCTATGAGTTAATAAAATCGTATATGAGCAACGGAAAACAATTTGGTTTTAAAACAAACAGTGTATCTTCTAAATCCAAAATTACTAATATCAGGTATGGAGTGCTTCACGGTTTCATTTTGGAACCCCTTCTTCTATTGATTTACGTTAATGTCATGTAGTGTTGTTGTCCCAATCCTAAAAAAAAATGTTGTACACAGATGACACATTAGTCATGTGGAAACAAAAAGCTTATGATAGTTTCGTGGTGCAGTGCAACACTGTAACCAGTGATAAAGTCAAGTATTGCAACGAAAGCTGTCTAAATGTAAATTCTTCAAAGACTGTAATAATGGTATTTGACACCAGGAAACAAATAGAATTTGGTATGAAATTATCCACAGCAAATGACATTGTAACAAAGGAAAAGTAGACAAAATTCTTAGGAATCACAAACCTCAGATGCGAAATTCATAAACGATTCCTTAGCCTGTATGTTATCAAAGACCATATTTACCTTAAACAAGACTAGCAGATATTGTAATGGATACATGTGACTACAAACTGCTTATCATTCATTGGTTCAAATGGCTCTGAGCAATATGGAACTTAACATCTGAGGTTATCTATCCCCTAGAACTTAGAACTACTTAAACCTAACTAACCTAAGGACATCACACACATCCATGCCCAAGGCAGGATTCGTACCTGCAACCCTAGCAATCGTACGGTTCTGGACTGAAGGGCCTAGAACCACTTGGCCACCATGACTGGCTATCATTCATTATTCTCAACCAAGTTAAAATATGCGTTACAAATATGGGGTGCAACAACACATAGCAACTTAATCACATTGTTAACAGTATAGAGAAAAGTTATCAGAATTATTTGTGGCCCAAATCCAGAGATTCCTGTCAGAAATTGTTTCCAAAATTTGCTGTACTTAGTACTGTGGGTGTATATACACTAGAAGTAATATAGCTTTGTAAACATAAATCCAAAAATTTAACTGTGACCTACATTAGTATGATACAAGACAAAAATTCATAAAGCCATGTAAATAGCCACAGAACAGTTTTATATGATAAGCTGGGCTGATGCTAGCTAATAACCTACTTACTATCAAACTAAAAGACGAGCTAAAAAGAATTTTAAATGGAAATTTCATTCCCTAGATGAGTTCTTTATCTTAATAAAAAGCGCTTTGTTTATGTGTGAGGTTCATAGTTATTAGTAATTCACAAGTGCTCTAATGACAATAAAAATATCTGTAACTCTGTCATTTGTGTGCTAAAAAATGTAAAATTCATTAAATCTAAAGATCTGTTGTTATATGCAAATCTTTATTTTGTAATTTGTAAACGGATGAATTCAAAGAAGTAATCTGTACAGTATATCGTGAAACTGTATTATTTCTACAGATTTTAACTGATTATTCAATAGTGAAAAAATATTATTGTTTATTATTATTAAGATCGATAGTTTGTATTTGAAAGCTAGTTTTCGTATTGATTTTTTAATACAAAAACATTATTTAAATATAGCTTAACTGTGTTATGATGTGAAAATGAATGCAAAACACTAATTTGAGTGCAACGAATTGATATTGTGGCGAATGGCAGATACCGACTGCGAGAATAGAACATTCCATGCTACGAATACATCTGTGTCTTACTAAACCAAAGATTTTGCTTTAGGGACTCTTTATGAAGAAAATGGAAAGACTGGACATGTGAGAGGAGGAGAGATTGTATTGTTGTGAGAACGCCATTATGGTATATAGTAAATGTGCAAATAGCTTTTTGCACAGAATAAAATCCAATAATAAACATCCATACTGAAATTAGTTAACTATCATGGTACAGATATTGCGAGACATAGATCGCTCAGAGGTGAAGTTTGGAATGATGGTGCGAACCTGCATTTTCCACAGTCGAAATTTGTCGAATGATTTTCTCCGAATTAATAAACTTTAACTTACTAAATTGTTGGACCTATTATTCAGACTCATCAAACAACATAGTGCACAGTTGTACCAATCCACCCACAAAGTGAGTAAAGGTTTTGAAGATTTCAGATAGAGCAGATAACGATGAGGAATTTCCATGAGATCGCCACAGCGGAATAAATCTCTTGCTCTCTTGTGGTATTTTAAACGTATTATTTATATTTTCCAGGTTGTCAGGAGAGATAAGTTAAAAAGAAATAAGGAACTAAGATAAACCAACTAAAGCCAATAACTAAACCAATAATTAAAACAAAAGCATACATAAAGAATATTTATTTATAATAATAAATAAATAAAGAATATTTTTAATTAACTAAACATCCAATAATAATATATTGAGTGTGAAGTGAATCATAAACTTTCTTCATGTAATATGTCAGTAATAAGTGAAGTGTTCTTTATTGTAATCTATATTGTTATCAAGGAAAAAACATTTTTCAGATGCCAATCAAATACAATGTCCCAGGATGTGCAAGCAGTTACCACTGTGCAGTGTCGACAAGACAAAACTGATTTCCAGATCCAACAAATTCAGACACATACAGAGCAATTCTGAGGAAAGGCTGGATCAGTTCCAAGCTGTGGTCTATGTGAAGCATTTTTAAGGGGAAGAATTAATATCATTGGTACTTTTAAAGTTCTGTAATGAAATTAATGGAGGTGCCCACGACCTTCACCAAATTTACTTGTAGTTTCGAGTCCAAGAATTTTCTCCATTCTATCACATTATTTACGTATACTGACGAAATCTGAGTCTGGAAAAGATCCAAACGAAAGAAAGCTGTAGCGAGAAGAAAATATTCATAAGAGAAACGACGAGTGGCTTGCAGAAAAAGGGATTAAAAGCTTCACTGAGGTGTGTGAAAAGTACGATGAAATGCAGGATGTGCCAAGAAGTACCATACAGCTACAAACTTATTATTTTCTTAAATATATCAACTGAAAGTAAGTCAAATAAATCTGTACCTAAGTGATCACATAATTTATTCAGGTATCTCTGTTTCTAGTTTTTACTTGTTTTGTCTACTTACAAAAAACCGTTGTGATAAAATAGAATTAAGCAAAGTATCTGGAAAACTTTACCACGGAAAACGTTATCATACTGTAAAACTTTTAAAAGTGTTGCTTAAAAGGAAGTTGAGTCCACATTCCACATTTTTCTCTAAGGTCACTAATTTTTGAACTTTCCTTTTTAGGAATTGCTTCCAGTGATACAGGCACTAGGATTGAATCTATCAAAACAGCTCGCCAAAAGTAAATGTTTGTGAGATGAGACGTCTCTTTGTGTATTATTATTTCTTTGAGGAAACTGATATTGAAATTTCTTTCAGCGACTATACCACAGTATTACAAGCCACTTGGTGCTTATTACATTTAATACATGGCATGATGAAGCCATTATGTTTAACATTTGAAGATTTGGAATAATTGTTTTTTAATATAATATCGCTGACTGGTGCTTATACACATGTTTTAATCATAGCACTGCTCTTGTCTATGTGCATACGAAACAGTCCACCATATATACGACTTTGCACAATATATTTGTATTTGTATTCCTTTTTCTTTATTGATCATGTAAATAGTGTTTTAGTACAGTTTGCACTAATGATATAGGACAAGTCAGGTTTGGAACAGTAAATTTACTTTATACACCCTAGAAATTTTTAACAACGATTCAATACGTGTTGTATGTGACACAATTATAAAGAAAGATCTTTGAAAACAACAAATGTGGGTACCAACATTGGATGAATTTCATTAATTTTATGGTGTTCCAAACATCAGGAACAAAACAGACAGTGGTCAAGTAATTACTACTTCAGTTTCACTTTAAATGTATCGAAATTTGTTATTTGTTTCAAATATAATGGCACATGGCTACACAGCATAATGCTAGTATGCTTTCCTCCTCCTTTACAAGTATTTGCACTTCATGTATTGATATGTAGGGTATACTTCTTCCTCGTTTCATAAGAGCGAAAAATTGTAGTTATGCTTGAAGATATTTTCTTCTTTTAAGGTGTTTCGTTTTGTGAATCTTGGTGTTTCACCGACATTCAAGGCAGACACAGTAGAAGTATATTAAGACTTTTAAATATTGGTCTATAATAGTATATGTATTTAGCTTGTTTTATTGTCCTGACGATATTTTTCTGTAGTCTAAAACATTTGCTACTAACTATGGAGTTCCACCAAAAGATAATGGCATATATCAGATTTGATTGGATACTCCCATGGTCCAATGTGATCACTGATGTGCAGCTTGTATTTTGTGTCAAATCCTTACAACATGTGTGAATGTATTCAGGATTTTATTTTGATTGTTTAGGTGCATGTCCCATTTCACATTTTCCTGAATTTTATGTATAACTAAAAATTTTGTCTCTCTTACTCATGAGACAGATTTTCCACAAATACTGAAAAATGCTGTTGCAAGGTTGAGGATGTGTGCAATGTGGAAACTGACTGTCATGCTTTCTTTTTTCAGAATGTGTTTAAGCCTTTTAGTTTTGAACCACTGACTTAAATTTTGTATTAGAACCCCAATTGTTTCTTGTAGGTTGTCGTCCTTGCACGATCTATTTAGGATATTTGTATCATTCGCTAAGTGATTCAGATAAAGAATGAAAAGAATGGACCCTGGAATTGGCTCTTGATGGACTCCACATCTGAAATTTTGTGCACTACTATGACAATTAAAAGTTTTGTCTGTTTTTTCACCTTTGCATTTTATTTAAGTTACTTGTTGATGATCATAGAGGCAAGAATGAGTATCCAAATTTGGTGGTCCTCGAATTCCATAATTTTTAATTCCTGCAACAAAATACAATGGTCAGTTACGTCAAAAGCCTCAATAAGGTCAAGAAATACGCCACTGAGACGTTGATTATTAACTACTGCAGTTAGTATTTCATTTGCCAGCTCTGAATCGATATTGTGAATCATTTATTATCATTTCTTTATTTAGGAAGCCTGCTACCCTCTGAATGAATAGTCATCCAAGAATTTTGACAAATCCTAAAAAGCCGATAAGAGACCTACAGTTCGCAACTTCACATTTGTCCCCTTTCTTGTACAGCGCTGCTACTTTTGTAGTTTTCAATTTTCTTTTGGAAATATTCTGCTTATGGATGATGAACTGTAAATATCTGTTAGTGGCTCTTCAATAAATACTACGTTTGCTTTGATGATAATATCGGGTAATTCATCAGCACCCACTGAATATTTAATGTGTAATGTACTTGCAATCATAGACAATTCCTCAGGTATTGTAGGAGACATGAATAGAGTCCTTTTAAAGATTTTGAATCTGGTTGTAGTCTACTGCTATCTGGTTGTGTATTGTGACATTTGGCAATCAGGTGTTCTCCTACTTTGGAAAGGTAATGTAGAAGTCACTCACCACTACTGTCAGGGCAGCTATTGAAATGTAATTTCCGTATGTTACTATGTTTTAATGACATTGTATCCATTTCTTTTTTGGTATGCTTCCAGTATGCTCTGGTTCTGTTCCTTGACTTTTCTATTTGTTTGTCATTTTCTGTCAGATTTGCTTCTGACAGCACTTGTCTGATTATTCTTTTACAGCGCTTACAATAGTTAATAAAAACAGGATTTGTAGTTTGCTTTGAGTGTTCATATAATCTCCTTTCCTTTTGGCATGATATTTTCATTTTTACTTTTATAAACTTGTTTCATTTACGTACACAATTTATTATTGATATCTGTTTTGAGAAAGCAATTTTAAAAACATTTTTTTGCTTGACTATAAATTCATCAAAATTGTCATGTGTATTGTTTGCACTGTATCCGCCAGTCCAAGACTTTTCTTCTCAAGAGGGAAAAAAAGTAAGTTACATTTTCATTACAGAACTTCCTGATGTTTGTTCTGCTTTTTGTGGTTTTATGTCCCTTGGAATAGGTATTTTCAAAATTTAGACATTCTGATCTCTAAAACAAATGTTTACAGCTTGTGTTTTGCTCACATATTTTTCTCTATTTATAAAAACCTGGTCAATGGTTGTTATATAACTACCAGTTACAGGAGCAGGAATACTTACAGCTGGTTTCAAATTAAAGCACATCAGGAAATCTATGGCATGATTCTTAAATTTATTGAATTTGGATTAATCAAAACTGAAATTTACATATCTGAAACTATTTTTCTTGATGGTTCAAAATGGTTCAAATGACTCTGAGCACTACGGGACTTAACATCTGAGGTCATCAGTCCCCTAGAACTTAGAATTACTTAAACCTAACTAAAGTAAGGACATCACACACATCCATGAGTGAGGCAGGATTCGAACCTGCGACCATAGCGGTCGCGCGGTTCCAGAATCAAGCACCTAGAGCTGCTCGGCCACATCAGCTGACCTTTTGATCGTGATGAAATTTTCTAGTGGTCATTCCATACAAATACAAATATCATTTTATCACCATCTGGTGATGTAAACAAACAGAAGTTCACAGTGTTTTGATTTGACAGTTCTACTGTTAAGTATTATATCGATCTTCCTGTGGATCAGCTGTCAAAATTAGTCACGTTACTGAATTTTGTAATTTCTTGAATGTTAATCTATATTGTTGACGCCATGCATTAGTATTTCTCTACAAAAAGGGCCTCATAATTAATCCTGAGGTAACTATGACACTTCTAATAAGCTTTTATTCGACCAGTGCTCAGTAATACATGAAACATAAATATGACACACATTGTCTGATAAGATTTCTGTTTCAGTCATCTTGCTGGAGGGAGATCAAACATTCTGGATAACAGTTTAAAATTCAAAGTAGGAAACACATTGTTTCTTGTGTAATGCCACAGTCTGAGTTTTAACGAGAAAGTAATAAGAAGTTGTAAGATAGCCACAAGAAGGACTGCATTAGTCACCATGGGCTGGATGCCACCTGTGTGGTGACATGTAGGACAGTGTACACAAACAGGCAAGCAGGGTGTGTTATGAAGGCAGCAGTCTCTGCTATGAATGATGAGACTAGCTGAAACAAATGGTCTGGAGAGAGATACAAATCCTGCTGTATTTTGAGGCAGGTCAGATTAATTATTGATTCGTCATCATGTTCTCTGTACTGCCACTGAGTTCTGCAACTCCACCTCAATTTCGGCGCTGTGCTGAGCTGTGGAAGAACAGAGCATCGCTAGCAGCAGCCATGGGTTTGAATCCAGGGGGCACCTGCCACTGGCAGGGCTGAGATACTGGTGGGATTTAGCAGCCCAGCGCTGCCAGCCTGCTGCTATTGCCTGCTATAGTCAGTACTGAGTTCCCAGGGTCAGTGTGTAAAGTTCAGAGCAGAGCAGGCTCCACATCTTGCCGCAGTGAATACACATAGGCCAGAGGAGTCTTTCATAAGGGGTCACTACCAACACCGAGAGAAGCAGTGCAACACCGACTTCATGACTGTGGCCTAGTAGACTGCCGGCTGTCCACAGGCATTCCATCAGAACAGCAGGTTGCCAATACAGCATTCCATGCAAACGTTGCCGCCTATCTGTCACTGCCAGCCAGGATCAACAAGGAGAGCCATGTTTGCCTCACTAAGCCACAAAGCAATAAATATGTAGTGAAGTTAATAACAGTCAACAGCCATTGTACTGGGCACACGACCCCATGACTCACCACCTGGATGCTTCAATTGCTTCATTACTTAACTCTTCTTTTTATCTAATGCTGTTAGTGTAAAAAAAAATCTTCATTTTTTCCAAAGGAGGTTGATGTCTTCTTATCAGCTGGTTCTCTACATTCTGGACCCTTCCTTTGCTGTGCTGAGGTGCTTCCAATAGTTGGTCGACATTTGTTACATTTCAGCCATTTGTTCTTCACTGCCTTTCAGGTTGTTTTTATTTTGGTGAGACACCAATGTCTACAGACAAATTTATTGGTTTAAACATAAAAGCACTCCATTTGTACAGTTACTAATTGTAATTAATGAAGGAAACCTATTGCATACTTGCTCCTTCTATTTTTTGTTCATCTGAAAACCGAAATATGTAAATTTATCACTGTATAGTCTTCCAATTTCAAAGTTAATAGATACTCTGCTTGTGTTGCACAATTTTCAACAGTTCACTATTTGCACTAAATGATGTTAATTCACGCCAATTTTTAATTGATGTAGTCTTTGTCAAATCATTTATGAAGTTGGTGTAAAATTACATTTGCGTTATTAATGAGATGAAGAACATTTTCTTAAACATTGTCAATATTTTTAAAAATATTATTATGTGAGTCGATGTGAATAATCGACCCAAGAAGCAACTGCAATGTGTTATCTTCAGTTAAATTTTATCTATGGATCTACTCTCAATGTTGATCTGTCGTACCTCGTTCACAAACGTGTATTTGTTTAGTTAGAAACTAAATGAAATTTTATACACTTCAGCATTGTGTATGTTATTATATGTGGTGTATACCCATGCTGGTGCAGGCTTATACCCATAATTGGGGATCCTGATAACATAGAAGCAGTTATAAGTATGGACAGCTAACTATGGCACATTGGCAGTAGAGGACACTTGTAACCAGTAACTGCTATCTTTGATGCCGTAACATATTGATATTCTACTCTTTACATCTTGCTGGTTTTTGGAACCAAGTGCATCTTTCCTCTGAGGGAGCGTTGTCTTGATGTATAATGACAGCTATGCCATAGTGCTGGTGGTCTGCAGAAGAATCGATGTTGAACTCCCACTCAGAGTGATCACATGCAGCTACGTTGAGCATAAGCACCACGAAGAATTTGGTAGAAAGTGGGATTGATAGGTGATAGTGTTAAGCCGATTTGTAGAAGAAAAATAATTCAGTAATTCAACTACTTTGTGGAAAGCTATCAGTGATTAATCATGAGATCTATGGCTCATACTGTGTCACATTTCAGAATCAGTAGTTGCCCTGGAGCAATATGTTGATAGTAGAGTGTAACTGAAAAGGCAATGGTTTCTTCAGTGTCAATGTGAAACAAACATAACTGTTAAATAAGATTGGATGAGCATAGTCATTTATAGGAAAGTGTGTTATGTGCAAAAGGGACAATAACAGAAAGTAATTTGAGTTGTACTGTTATTATTTCAAAGGGACACTTGTTCATCCTATAACTGAGTACGTTTTATATTTGAAAAGTAAGAGAGACGCTTGTTCGTGTTAGGCCCATGGTCAGATTTCTTTCATAGCAAAGCATGTTCTCTATGTAAAGATCCAATATGTGACTCCAGTGACCAAAAAATTGATCCAAAATAAACAGGAAAAGGCATTTAACGATGAGAGAGGAGCTTTACTAGTTGTGCACCATCCACGATGAAATTCAAGAATTTAGCCTTGAAATGCAAGTTAGGACCTCTCGCCTCCTGCATGCAGAAAGTGAACA
Source organism: Schistocerca serialis cubense (assembly GCF_023864345.2). Lineage (NCBI taxonomy): Eukaryota > Metazoa > Arthropoda > Insecta > Orthoptera > Acrididae > Schistocerca > Schistocerca serialis. The sequence continues at coordinate 599,708,929 of NC_064641.1, read as the reverse complement.
AAGTCCAGTGCAAAGAACTGAACACTAAAACAGTCCAAAGCCCTACATCATTTCAATGAACAGAAACAATAATGCCGACAAAACATTATCGTGCTTTTGATGTTTCTGCAATGCCGCAAGGTAATTTTAAGCCACATTTTAAAATGTTGATTGTTCCAGTGATATCTTCTGCACTGCGACCACTCTAAAAGCAATGAACATTCCATTTGTCAGCTCAAGAAATTCTTCCATGCTACACTTGCACTTATGGGTTCTGCCTTTTATCCCCAACCAATTAAAAATTTTGTTCAGCATCATAGAAAACACTTATGTGCACCAGCAAGTACCCCATGATCATGAACAATTTACTCTATCAGTCAGCAATTTAAACCCTGAGGTGTCTGCATTGGTGTCAATCATTATTATGCATCCACTATGTCATCAAGTTTACCGTGCTTTAAAACTGATTGGCCATAAACAGTTGTAAGAGATAGTTGACGTGAAACCGAGTTATTGCATGTAAAAGGTGGTAATGATGTGCTTTATTCAAATTGGTCGATAGTTCCATGATAAACTGAGAAATAGCAGCTCTGTCTCTAATTTTACATTCTTGCTAATGGCAGTTTTGTCAGGATGTGTTCATGTAAAAAGCGGTAAATGCGAAAAACATCGCTACCAGTAGCAGTAATGTATGTGTTGTTTGTTCCAGAAAAATACTTTCCCATGACGATTTCTACAAATCTGAGAATGATGTTGATAACTATGACTCAGATAAAGGTCCTGAATACTTTCCTGAATGCAGATTTGTATACAAAGTATTTGTTAATCAGTGCAATGAAAACATTTATTTAAGCAAGTAAACAATGTTGAGTGGTCTCCTTTACCATAGCTTATGTGTCTTTATGTACAGGGTGATGGTAGAAATGTTAAGAATCATCTTAATACTGGTTAGATGCTGTAGTAAGGCCTTACTAAAATTAATTTTATACTTTGCAGATTCATAGATTAGTTTTTGTTATACTTTATTACTGCAAAAAATTGTTATTGTAAATCTTTGTATCAAAAGTTGAAGCAATTAGGATCTTATAATTTTTGGGAGAACCTTACAGTTTTTAGGAAGATTCACAATAATGTTACTTTAATTCGTCCAGCAAGCAAATGGTGATAAGGCAACGCTTACCCACGTTAAGTACACTCATTCGGCAAGTAAGCAGTTGTAGGTACTAATTGACGAATTTTTAAGAATAAAATTTTGGTCTGAAGTACAAATTTCAAAATATCTCGTTACTGTAAATACTTTTGGAAGCAATGACTTACCCAACTAAAAAAGTCATATTGGACGTACTTGAAATACATCATCTATGAGATTTCATTGAAACATTAATGTGCAATTTCTTGAAACAATGACTTTGTCCCTTACCACTGCTTACAGAAGAGGTATTCAATTAATTGTTCACACCACTAGTCGCTAAATCAAATGCTCACACATGTTCTTTATTAAGAACTAGGCGACAAAACGTTTAGAAATTTTAGTGGCATCTAGGATGTATAATACACACAATTATGGTTTTGGACGATTTATTGTTACATATGTCGAAACGGCAAGTGCTGTCACACTTGATAGAGCGTGAAGATCAACCTATAAAGAAGTTGCTAAAAGTTGTTGACAGAGTATATGCAACACAGGAGTCACCAGCAACAACTGAACAGTTGCCATGATGTCATCGGCAGACGACAACCCAGCCACCTCCTTCTGATGGACGCAAAACTTGTCTGAACTGATGACACTGGGCTGCGCCACCGTCATCCCTCGTTATCTGCTGAACGTTTCATAAGAGCTATAGAGTTTTCACACCACAGTTGAGATGCTGGCCAGCCAGGTTCAGGTGTAGCAGCAGCGAGGATGTGGTAAATTGCTGTGATCCTGATGCACTACAATGCCGTAACCACAAGATTACAAACTACCTGGGGACGATTTGATTGATGTTTGCTGCTGTCATAGGCGTTTCAGTCGATAAGCATAGAAATGCACAAGACAATGGCCTACCAAAAAGATGATCTTAACCTGGGTTAGGCAAGACACATAACAAGCTAAACAAAAAGCGCCACAAGTCACAGATGCAAAAGAAAAAACAGGCGGAAAGTCGTCACACAGCAATAAATAAACAGGACCCAGCTGGTTGGTATGTACATGATAGGAACAGAGCGTCTGCACACCCTCCAGAAACATTACTGCTGCCAGCATATCCGCTGTATCACAACTTATGTACAATCACTCACATGGACATGCCCTTTCTAATTGCCAGCAGCTTGGATGTCAGTAAGCTCCCAGTCCAACGGTCAACTGACAATAAGGCAGATGGACATTCACATGTGAACATTTGTAGCCGCTGATGGCGCCAAACCTACGTTACGTGGCTGTTTCCTTGCTCATTATGCATTAGCGGCGGATCTGAGGAAAGCACGACTACAGAGCACAATCGACAGCAGCACACTAACTGGTAACCTGAAGGCACTCTTCTTATAGCACTGTACAGAGAATGGACAACGCCAGTGCTTAAGACAATTCACGGTAGACATTGGTTAAGAACAAAAACAAACAAAACATTGTCACCTCAGCTGAGATATTAAAAACAAGTACAGAGAGAGATTGGTGAAGTGAATTCCCTCACCAATTTATGGTTATCAGTACACAACGGCAACATCAAACACAACACTGTGCATCTCATAGCACACCTGGGCAAAGTTTTGCAATGTACCCAAAGAGTTTCCCCAGAGCACCTATAAGAAACAAGAGTCATATTGGAAGAAATTCTCTAAGCTAGGATAATCCCTCGTTCTGATGCCCATAATCTTCACTATTGCATATTGTTCACAAGAATATAGTTCTCGGCGCCGCTGTGGTGGTTAGTATGCTTTAAACGCCATTACAGTCCAAGGCAGGTAATCTTTACCAGCGTTCAGGATTTTACGTAAACCTTAGCTGGCACAAAAGTTTTCAACGTCATGTTGTTGTTGTTGTTGTTGTTGTTGTTGTGGTCTTCAGTCCTGAGACTGGTTTGATGCAGCTCTCCATGCAACTCTATCCTGTGCAAGCTTCTTCATCTCCCAGTACCTACTGCAACCTACATCCTTCTGAATCTGCTTAGTGTATTGATCTCTTGGTCTACCTCTACGATTTTTACCCTCCACGCTGCCCTCCAATGCTAAATTTGTGATCCCTTGATGCCTCAAAACATGTCCTACCAACCGAACCCTTCTTCTAGTCAAGTTGTGCCACAAACTTCTCTTCTCCCCAATTCTATTCAATACCTCCTCATTAGTTATGTGATCTACCCACCTTATCTTCAGCATTCTTCTGTAGCACCACATTTCGAAAGCTTCTATTCTCTTCTTGTCCAAACTGGTTATCGTCCATGTTTCACTTCCATACATGGCTACACTACATACAAATACTTTCAGAAACGACTTCCTGACACTTAAATCTATACTCGATGTTAACACATTTCTCTTCTTCAGAAACGATTTCCTTGCCATTGCCAGTCTACATTTTATATCCTCTCTACTTCGACCATCATCAGTTATTTTACTCCCTAAATAGCAAAACTCCTTTACTACTTTAAGTGTCTCATTTCCTAATCTAATCCCCTCAGCATCACCCGATTTAATTTGACTACATTCCATTATCCTCGTTTTGCTTTTGCTAATGTTCATCTTATATCCTCCTTTCAAGACACTGTCCAATCCGTTCAACTGCTCTTCCAAGTCCTTTGCTGTCTCTGACAGAATTACAATGTCATCGGCGAACCTCAAAGTTTTTACTACTTCTCCATGAATTTTAATACCTACTCCGAATTTTTCTTTTGTTTCCTTTACTGCTTGCTCAATATACAGATTGAATAACATCGGGGAGAGGATACAACCCTGTCTCACTCCCTTCCCAACCACTGCTTCCCTTTCATGCCCCTCGACTCTTATAACTGCCCTCTGGTTTCTGTACAAATTGTAAATAGCCTTTCGCTCCTTGTACTTTACCCCTGCCACCTTTAGAATTTGAAAGAGAGTATTCCAGTTAACGTTGTCAAAAGCTTTCTCTAAGTCTACAAATGCTAGAAACGTAGGTTTGCCTTTTCTTAATCTTTCTTCTAAGATAAGTCGTAAGGTTAGTATTGTCTCACGTGTTCCAACATTTCTACGGAATCCAAACTGATCTTCCCCGAGGTCCGCTTCTACCTGTTTTTCCATTCGTCTGTAAAGAATTCACGTTAGTATTTTGCAGCTGTGACTTATTAAACTGATAGTTCGGTAATATTCACATCTGTCAACACCTGCTTTCTTTGGGATTGGAATTATTATATTCTTCTTGAAGTCTGTGGGTATTTCGCCTGTCTCATACATCTTGCTCACCAGATGGTAGAGTTTTGTCATGACTGGCTCTACCAAGGCCATCAGTAGTTCTAATGGAATGTTGTCTACTCCCGGGGCCTTGTTTCGACTCAGGTCTTTCAGTGCTCTGTCAAACTCTTCACGCAGTATCTTATCTCCCATTTCATCTTCATCTACATCCTCTTCCATTTCCATAATATTGTCATCAAGTACATCGCCCTTGTATAAACCCTCTATATACTCCTTCCACCTTTCTGCCTTCCCTTCTTTGCTTAGAACTGGGTTGCCATCTGAGCTCTTGATATTCATACAAGTGGTTCTCTTCTCTCCAAAGGTCAACGTCATAGACTGCCCAAAGTGTACAACTAAATACTTGTGTCACCTTGTGACAGCTTGAAGACGACTGCAATTACGCCTTTAGGCCACTCTGTATTTATATTTATGCCATTTGATGTCAGAAACGATATACATCCATGGCAACTATTTGTAGTTGCGGCATTAAACGAGCTCCTGTTTTGCTCTGCGTATGTTGATGACATCCTAGTGTTCTCAGCAAGCGTCCAGCTACACTAACATGTGCAGAAAGTGTGTCAGCAATTGCATAGTGTGGTGAGCGTACTGTAAGACCTTCGGTACACACACCATCAGATTATTTGACTTGTCGCTCTAACGAAGTAGGCGAGTGTCAGCAATATGTCTCGTGGTCTTATCGTGGCGTTTTTATCTGCTGCCGTTAGGTCAGACGATAGAAAAGCCACTTGCACGCTTAGAGTAGCAGATTGACGATGACCAACTTTAAACAGAACTTGATTAATTTTCACACACATTTATTAAAATAATAAAAAGCGTAGACATTACATAACTTGATTCTGGATGCTGTTTACAATTGACAATTTGAAGTTCCTTTGGTCTCTTATTCTCACATATCTCTGATACTTGACAAAGTGTCTATTCATTTATCTTCATGGCTATGTACAGGAATATGGTAATCTTATTAGGCGCAGACTGAAACTTGACTATACACTGGTACAGACAAATTCAGACTGGTACAGACTGGTGCAGACAAATGCAGACTCGCACAGACTAATGCAGACTGACTAATCGGAGGTCTGTACACTTGTTATAATACCTCGCTTGTTCAGGTATCACTGCACGAGTGTGATGTGCGAGGAGAAAAGGTTCTACGTTAGCAGCAATCTCATTGGCTGCGTTACACATTAATACGCGGATCGGCGGAAGCAGAATTTGGTCCGCCTCTAAGTCAGCGCCATCTCGTAATGCGGAGATGGACGAGCGCTGCGCCTGCACTGTTGTGCTTAGCCTGGCACGCTCTAGTGGGAAAGTTGTGTATGCACTGACTACGTGGAAATATGTACACAACACATAGCCAGTGCATAGTACTGCTTCAAGGGAAGTGCGTCTTTAACGAAACAGAAATGAACTTCCAAGGATGTACATTTTTAGCAGTGGCCGCAGACTCCCAAGAACACATACTCAGATGAACAGCAATAAATAAAAGAAAAAAAGGTGGAAAGCATCCATTACTAAACAAGATACCAGCTCTACAATTCCTTTGAAGTTGACGAACTATCAGTAGTTCTAACAGTCGTGGGAATGGTCAAGTTTTATAACTGCCATGTCGTAACAATGGCAGCTATACAAACAACACTCACAGATGCACCAACAGTACATGACACCACAGGTGGGTCATACCTCAAGTGGACCCAGGAGACGCAGAAAGCTTTCTGCAATCTTCAAATGAGCCTAAATAGTGCGGTGCTAGTCGTTCAACCAGTACGTGTGCTCCTGGCAACAGTTATACATGCTAGTCAAAAAGCGATGGGTAGAGTCCTACACCAACAAATCGACTGACACTGGCAGCTATTAATCTTTTTTTGAAATAGTTGCAACCAGCACAGCAGCAGTGGACCGCATATGAGAAAGAACTGCTTGTAATTTATGAAGCACTTAAATATTTCCACATAGAAATTGAAGTTCACCCTTTGGCAATTTACACTGACCACAAACCGTTTGTCTCTGCTTTCCAGCACACCAGTGACAAGTGAGCGCTCCAAACACATAGAGTTTGTCAGCCAGTTTACGATTGATGTGTGCTACATGCAAGAATCAGAAAATACTGTGCAAGCCTGTTGTTTGGTAAATACGATGGACTATAAAGAATTCTCCACGACTAAGACCTTAGATCCACAACTATAACATTTATTGGCTCAAATGGTTCAAATGGCTCTGAACACTATGGGACTTAACATCTGAGGTCATCAGTGCCCTAGACTTAGAACTACTTTAACCTAACGACATCACACACATCCATACCCGAGGCGAGATTCGAACCTGCGACCGTAGCAGTCGCGCAGTTCCAGACTGAAGCACCTAGAACCTCTCGACCATACCGGCCGGCCATTTATTGGCTTCGATAGTGTACACACTCTGTCACACTGAGAAGCAAATGTGATTGTCAAATTACTGACTGACCATTTAGTGTGAGCAGTGATTGAAGAGGATGCTCGTCACGTATTGAGTGCCAGCAGTCCAAAGGGGGATGACACGGACATACCAACATCAGGCAGTTATAAGGCTCTCCAGTGAGATTCGCCCAAGTTCACATCAATCAATAGCTACAGATAACTTTTCACAGCGGTAGACACATGTATTCGATCGGCAGAAGTTACAATCAATGCGGACATATTCCCTGAGTAATAGGAAAGATCTTTGTTGCTACTTGGATAGCACCATTCAGCTGCCCCATCCACATCATTATAGATTAGAGCTGAATCTGTTTTGTTTCAAGAACTGTCGAAAATGTATGGCTTCTAGTGTCATCGTATGGAACGTTAGCATCCTTCCAGCAATGAGATGGTAGAAAGGTATCATTGGCTCTTAAAAACAGCTCGCATGTGCCACAGCAAAAAACGGATGGATGTCCTTCTGTTAGTCCATTTAGGTATTTTCCCAGAGTTCAAGCAAGACATTGGAGCATCATTAGCAGAAATAGTTAGGGGGAGCTGTTACACATTGTGGAAGGCCATCTCATATCTGTACCATTGCCATTTCTAGCATAGCTGCCACATTTCGGGCAACAACTCTGAGACCACAGAGCCAAGATCCAACCTCTACCTGCTTTGTGCCACAGCAAACACACCACTATCATTCACTAAATTTTCGATGACCGTACTCACATCATGCTCCTCACAGATCTTATCGGATCGCCGCTCCAGCCTCCATACACTGGTCCCTTTCTGGTCTAGTAACGAGATCACACCATGGAGCTACTGTAAAATGGAAAAATCGATAAAGGTGTCTTTCATGCAAGTCAAGCAAGCATGGGTCCTATCTTCATCCTTACTAGACACCACGCCGACACTGGAAGCCTCACCATGCATCGAGACACCAGGGCAGACCTCATTTGTGGTTATCACTCCCATCCAGTAGCCGGCAGTCATATTGTCGCTACAATCAGAAGCTACCCTGATGCTATGGCCACATTTCGTACAAGAGCTGACTGGTAAATAAAGTTTAAATTTCCTTACATTTCAGGTGTTCCACACTATAGGTGGGAGTTGGGAACTGAGTAGGATTCATTGCTCCAGCAATCGATTGTAGTGTGTGTTACCTTAGTACAAAATTCATCTTTGAAGCTACTCTCAGTGTCTATAATTATATCCTATGCTGTTTACAAACATGTATGTGTTTTGTTAGAAATAAATGTATTTTTGCACCGTTCGGTGCTGTGTATGTTACTTCAGTATCGATTGACCAAACCGTTAATATAACTGTATCATTCATAATCAAGCCCTCTGCTACTTGTCAGTTCTTTTAAAAACTTTGTGGAGAGGAGCATATAGCTTAATAAAATTTTGAATGTAATAGTTTGCTGCGAGCTTTTTTCTACAAAGCGTCTACAGCACTTGCCCTGACTCTCAATCACCATTAAAGTTAACAGATTCTGTACTGTATTTGTTGTCTTGTAAATTGGTTTCACACGATTTGACGCTTTACATTCTGGAACACTATCTCTAACCAAAGTTTCCTGCGCTGTTTCGTTTTCGCTGCTTGACATGAAACACTGTCTTTGACTGCACTTACGTGTTGTGTTGTAGTTTCCTAACTAATATAGAACATTTTCTTTGTCTTTAGTACACTTATTTGTTCTGTGACCATTTTTTCTGAATGGCTTTGGCACTGGAGGCCTGTTAATTGTCACGATTTATATAGTTATTTAGTTTTTGCTCTAACTCACTGACTCCATTGGTGTAGCGTCTCTATTCTTTTGCAACACTTAAATTATCTTGTCTTTTGATACTGAGTCTGTTACGAGATTTTTATTGCCTTGTGTCATCAGAATACAGTTCTTCATTCTCTTTCTCATATACGTACCCTCAAAGTTACTTAATTTAACAGCACATGATTAGTAGAGATGGTATTTATTGTCACCATTTTTCAGACGTTTCACACATAATAAACAAGAATTTATATCAGTTATCAGTTTTGTGAGCTGTGAATACAATATGATTTTATTCTGTGCTATATTTATTTTACTCTGCATAATATTGTTGTGAGAGTTCACGTTTCATGTTGTGTGCAGATGCAGGAGGAGTCCAAACGCACCTGGAAGCTTTGTTGGCCACGGTCAACAGGCTCCAGAGTGCCTGGGGCAGCATCTGCTGTACTGGATGTGCAGGGGGGGGGGGGGGGGGGGATGTCACTGCTGTCTGTCACTGAGCTGACCTCAGGAGCAACTGAGCCAGCCAGCCCACTCTAACATCTATGTGGGTGGCGGACCGCGTCGAGGTCTCGAACCTCAACGCAAAGGCTGCATGGGGGACACAGGCTCCCGTCAAATCCCATACCCTTTGCTAATACATTCAGTGTGCTATCTGATGCTGGGGAGGGGTGGGGGGGGGGGAGGCTGAGCCACATCAAAATGCACCTTCTGCCAGGATAGTGGCCACTCCTTCAGCAAGATCCGGACAGGCAGGTGGGGATAGTGGTTTGTTGGTTATTCGGAGCTCGAATGTTAGGCAGGTTATGGAGCATAGCGGCTAGGGTGGGGAAGAAGTCCAATGTTCACTCGGTGTTCTTGCCAGAGTGCCTTGTCTGGGATGTGGAAGAGACTCTTCCAGTGGCTATTGAGCATGCGGGGTGCAGCCAGCTGCAGATTGTTGCACATGTTGGCACCAACAATGCCAGTCGTCGGGGTTCCAAGGAAATCCTTGGGTCCTTTCGACGCCTGGTTAAATTGACGAAGGCAGCCTCCATCCCTCTATGAGTGGAAGCCAAGCTGACGATTTGCAGCATCGTACCCAGGGTGGACTGGAGTCCTCTCGTTTGGAGTCGAGTGGAGCATCTAAACCAGAGGCTACGTCGACTCTGTGGCGAAAATGTTTGTAGATTCCTAGACCTATGTTATGGAGTGGAAGGTTGTAGGACGCCTCTCAATAGGTCAGGGGTGCACTACACACAGGTAGCACAGTACTTGTGGTGTGTACATGGTTTTTTTAATATTAGGTTCCTCCAATGGGAAACAAAAAGTTGGCCTGAAAAATTACCAGTTCCTGACACTGATGTGGGTGTGCCAACCGTAAAAATTGTCAGTTCACCTAAACAAAGGATTTAAATATGCTAAATCTCATGTTAGTAAATTGTCGAAGTGTCTGCAGGAAGATCGCCAAGTTACTCTCTGAAATAAACAGTAGTAATGTCAATATTGTACTAGGTACCAAAAGCTAGTTGAAACCAGACACAAACAGCAGTGAAATTTTGAACTCGGATTGGACAATGTTTAGGAAGGATAGGACTGATGCTATGGGAGGTGGTATGTTCATTGCAGTTAAAAGCTGTTTAAACGCAGTTGAGATCATTACTGGGTCAGACTGTGAAATAGTCTGGATAAAGCTGTCAATCAGAGAAGGAGTGACCATTGTATTAGAATGTTTTTATAGACCAACAGCATCCGCAACAAATGTCGCAGAACGTTTCAGAGAAAGTCTTGAGTGTATAGGTAATAAATATCCTAATTATCCATTAGTTATAGGTGGAGACTTTAGTCTGGCATCCATTGACTAGGAAAATTACACGTTTATCACAGGAGGCAGAAGCAAAGTCTTGTGTGAAGCTATTCTAGGAGCACTCTCAACGTACAACCTTGAGCAATGGGCTAGAAAACCAACTCGAGTTGGGAACATATTAGATACCTTGGCGACAAACAGACCTGATGTTTTTGAGGAAGTTAATCTAGAAGACGGTATTAGCGAACATAATGTCGTTGTGGCTTCTATATCAGTGGAAGTTGCAGAAAAAAAAAAATATTAAAAGTGTCATTAATGAATATCTTCATAGTCAGCACCAAGCATTCATTGCAGGACTCAAAGACATTGAGCATCTTTGGCCGGAATTTAAAGGTATTGTCCACCACCTGCTAGAGAAATATGTGCCTAGCAAAAATATAGAGGAGGGTAAGAATCCTCCTTGGCTCAACAAACATATTAGGAAGTTGCCGAGGAAGCAGAGAATTTTTCACAGTCGTTTTAAACATAGTCACTGCTCGCATGACAAACAGAAATTAGGTAAAATGAAAGCAGCTGTCAAAAGGTCAATGAGTGCTTCTTTTAACGAATTTGAAAGCATTATTTTATCTGCAGATTCTAAAAATTACCCCAAAAAATTATAGTCGTACGTAAAATCTATGAACGCTACAAATAATTCAATACCTTTTCTTGCTGACAGTGTGGGTAATGTAACAGATGATGATAAACAGAAGGCTGAAATTCGAAACCTTACTTTCAAAAACTCGTTTACAGTAGAGGACTGCAGCACCATACCCCCTTTCAATTGTCGAACAAACCCAAGGATGACTGACATAGTGTTTAGTATATCTGGGATTGTAAAACAGTTAAGATCCTTAGACGCCAGGAAGGCATCTGGCCCAGACGGTATCCCTGTAAGATTTTATGTTGACTGTGCTACAAATATATCACCATTCTTATCCATCATCTATCAGAGATAATTGGAACAGTGGAAAGTTCCACGGGACTGGAAGAAGGCCCAGGTCATAGTAATCTACAAAAAGGATAGAAAATCGGCTGCACATAATTACATGCCAATTTCACTGACATTGACTTGTTGTATAATCATGGAACATATTTTGTGTTCAGACATAACGACCTTTCTAGATTCTGAGAAGCTCATCTGCAGAAACCAGCACGGTTTTAGGAAACAGCGGTCATGCGAGACACAGCTGGCCCTCTTTGTGCATGATATACAACAGGCTCTAGATACCGGCTCCCAGGTTGACGCCATATTCCTCGACTTTCGAAAGGCGTTCGACTCAGTTCCGCACTGTCGCTTGCTCCAAAAAGTGAGCACTTACGGTCTATCCAATGACATATGCAGTTGGATAGAAAGTTTCCTAGCTGACAGAGAGCAGTAAGTCATCCTCAATGGGGAGACTTCAACAGAAACAAGCGCAACTTCAGGTGTGCCCCAGGGCAGCGTAATAGATCCGCTGCTTTTTACGATTTACATCAACGATCTGGTTGATGATATTGACAGCGGCATTAGACTGTTTGCCGATGATGCTGTAGTCTACAGGAAAGTAGTATCAACAGAAAGTTGTGAACAAATCAATGAGGGCTTGCAGAAAATAAATGAGTGGTGTAATGACTGACAGTTCTCTCTCAATATTAGTAAGTGTAACCTACTGCGTATAAGAAAGCGAAACCCCATTAATGTATGACTACAAAATAAATGCCCAGTCTTTGGAAGCGGTAACATCCGTCAAGTATCTGGATGCGACTATTCAAAATGATCTCAAATGGAATACGCAGATTACACAAGTAACAGGTGAGGCGAACTCTATATTGCGGTTTATTGGTAGAATCCTGAAGTGATGCAGTCCATCAACAAAGGGAGTTGCTTATAATACTTTAGTTCATCCAGTCTTCGAGTATTGTTCGTCTATATGGGACCCTTACAGGTTGTGTCTGATTCAAGAGTTTGAGAAGGCCCAAAGAAGAGCGGCAAGATTCGTGATTGGTACATTTAGCCATAGCGAGAGCGTTACAAATCTCACAGAAAGTTTGAAGTGGGACACACTTGCAGATAGACGAAGGGCTAAACGAAAGGTGTTGCTCACTAAATTCCAAAATCCGATCTTCGCTGACGATATAGAGCATATATTTTTACCACCAACTTTCATATCGCCCAATGATCACCATTCAAAGATAAGGGAAATTAGAGCTCGTACTGAGGCGTGGTGACAGTCGTTTTTCCCTCACGCGATCCGCGAGTGGAATAGATGGTGGGGGTGGGGGAGAATATGACTTTGGCACAAATAGTGCCCTCCGCCACACACTGCTTGGTAACTAGCGGAGTGTATGTGTAGATGTAGATGATTTTCGATATCTGTTAAAATTCCACAATACCATTTGTAGCATTTTAAATAAGGAGATATCAATGATTTCTTGTAGGATAAACTGCTGAGAAATGGGTCAACAGGAAAAGGATCTTTTAATCATACATCCACAAAAACTCATCAAATAATATTTATAAGGTAATACCTAGAGCCTGTTTAATTTATTCCATGTGATTTTTAAGTACCAAGCACTGTTAAAATAGGTTATATAATGAAAAATGCTTCATCCATTTACGTTCGTCTTCATATATAATGCACACTTTTCCGCTGTCCAGTTATTGTAAAAACTAAACTATATCTCACTCTCTCTCTCTCTTGTGGTGAAAACTCAACTGAAAAAATACTTAAATTATCATAGAACATTTACAATGTATATAAGGCTAAGAATGTGCAAAAGCTCGACTGTAAAATGAGCAAGCATAACGAATACGAGTTAACATCTGATGTTAACAGATTAGATTAGATTAGATTAGATTAGATTAGATTAGATTAATACTAGTTCCATGGATCATGAATACGATATTTCGTAATGATGTGGAACGAGTCGAATTTTCCAATACATGACATAATTAGGTTAATTTAACAACATACTTAAGTTAATATAACAACTTTTTTGTGTTTTTTATTTTTATTTTTTTATTTTTATTTTTTTAATATTTTTTTTCTTAATTTATATCTAAAAATTCCTCTATGGAGTAGAAGGAGTTGTCATTCAGAAATTCTTTTAATTTCTTCTTAAATACTTGTTGGTTATCTGTCAGACTTTTGATACTATTTGGTAAGTGACCAAAGACTTTAGTGCCAGTATAATTCACCCCTTTCTGTGCCAAAGTTAGATTTAATCTTGAATAGTGAAGATCGTCCTTTCTCCTAGTATTGTAGTTATGCACACTGCTATTACTTTTGAATTGGGTTTGGTTGTTAATAACAAATTTCATAAGAGAGTATATATACTGAGAAGCTACTGTGAATATCCCTAGATCCTTAAATAAATGTCTGCAGGATGATCTTGGGTGGACTCCAGCTATTATTCTGATTACACGCTTCTGTGCAATAAATACTTTATTCCTCAGTGATGAATTACCCCAAAATATGATGCCATATGAAAGCAATGAGTGAAAATATGCGTAGTAGGCTAATTTACTAAGATGTTTATCACCAAAATTTGCAATGACCCTTATTGCATAAGTAGCTGAACTCAAACGTTTCAGCAGATCATCAATGTGTTTCTTCCAATTTAATCTCTCATCAATGGACATACCTAAAAATTTGGAATATTCTACCTTAGCTATATGCTTCTGATTAAGGTCTATATTTATTAATGGCGTCATACCATTCACTGTACGGAACTGTATGTACTGTGTCTTATCAAAATTCAGTGAGAGTCCGTTTACAAGGAACCACTTAGTAATTTTCTGAAAGACAGTATTGACAATTTCATCAGTTAATTCTTGTTTCTCAGGTGTGATTACTATACTTGTATCATCAGCAAAGAGAACTAACTTTGCCTCTTCATGAATATAGAATGGCAAGTCATTAATATATAATAAGAACAATAAAGGACCCAAGACTGACCCTTGTGGAACCCCATTCTTGATAGTTCCCCAGTTTGAGGAATGTGCTGATCTTTGCATGTTACGAGAACTACTTATTTCAACTTTCTGCACTCTTCCAGTTAGGTACGAATTAAACCATTTGTGCACTGTCCCACTCATGCCACAATACTTGAGCTTGTCTAGCAGAATTTCATGATTTACACAATCAAAAGCCTTTGAGAGATCACAAAAAATCCCAATGGGAGGTGTTCGGTTATTCAGATCATTCAAAATTTGACTGGTGAAAGCATATATGGCATTTTCTGTTGAAAAACCTTTCTGGAAACCAAACTGACATTTTGTTAGTATTTCATTTTTACAGATATGTGAAGCTACTCTTGAATACATTACTTTCTCAAAAATTTTGGATAAAGGTGTTAGAAGGGAGATTGGACGGTAATTGTTGACATCAGATCTATCCCCCTTTTTATGCAAAGGTATAACAATAGCATATTTCAGTCTATCAGGGAAAATGCCCTGTTCCAGAGAGCTATTACACAGGTGGCTGAGAATCTTACTTATCTGTTGAGAACAAGCTTTTAGTATTTTGCTGGAAATGCCATCAATTCCATGTGAGTTTTTGCTTTTAAGCAAGTTTATTGTTTTCCTAATTTCAGAGGGAGAAGTGGGTGAGATTTCAATTGTATCAAATTGCATAGGTATGGCCTCTTCCATTAACAGCCTAGCATCTTCTAATGAACACCTGGATCCTACTATATGCACAACATTTAGAAAATGATTATTAAAAATATTTTCAACTTCTGACTTTTTGTTCATAAAGTTTTCATTCAATTTGATGGTAATACTGTCTTCCTCTGCTCTTGGTTGACCTGTTTCTCTTTTAATAATATTCCAAATTGTTTTAATTTTATTATCAGAGTTGCTGATTTCAGACATGATACACATACTCCTGGATTTTTTAATAACTTTTCTTAATATAACACAGTAGTTTTTATAATTTTTGATAGTTTCTGGGTCACTACTCTTTCTTGCTGTCAGATACATTTCCCTTTTCCGGTTACAAGATATTTTTATACCCTTAGTAAGCCATGGTTTGTTACAAGGTTTCTTATGAGTATATTTAACTATTTTCTTGGGGAAGCAGTTTTCAAATGCATTTACAAAAATGTCATGAAATAAATTATATTTTAAATTGGCATCAGGTTCACGGTACACCTCATCCCAGTCTAACTGCTGTAGGCTTTCCCTGAAATTTGCAATTGTTAAATCGTTGACTGAACGTACTTCTTTGGAGGACTGTTTAGTATTGCTGAATGGAGCTATGACATATATTATAACCAGCTGTGCACCATGATCAGAAAGACCATTCTCAACAGGCTGAGCATTTATCTGGTTAAACTTATCTTGGTCTATAAAGAAGTTATCTATCAGTGAGCTGCTATCCTTTACCACCCGAGTAGGAAAATCAATAACGGGTGTCAAATTGAAAGAACCAAGTAATACTTCAAGGTCATTTTTCCTATTACCCTCTTTCAGAGAATCTACATTGAAGTCCCCACAAATAATAATTTGCTTCCCCCTGTCTGACAGATAGCACAACAAGGAGTCCAAATTTTTCAGAAATAGATGAAAATTTCCTGATGGGGACCTATATACAGTTACAATTATAAATGTGCCTTTATTTAATTTAAGCTCACAGGCACATGCTTCTATATGTTTCTCTACACAAAACTTTTTTGTTTCTATACTTTTTGCACAATGATAACTTTTGACATATATGGCAGCTCCTCCTTTCTCCATATTTTCTCTCATTACATGTGCAGAGAGCTTATAACCACTTACATTTACCTTATCCATATCAGTAACAATGTGATGCTCAGACAGGCATAGTATATATATTTCATTCTCAGCTTCTAAATCTTCTAAACAAACCAGAAGCTCATCTACTTTATTCTTTAAACTCCCAATATTTTGATGAAATATACTTACATTATTTTTAATTATACTTTTATGAGAACCTTTCCTTATTCTAACATTTGCAGTACTCTCCTGTCTGAGTTTCTCATTGTGCTTAGGCCTAGTTCCTATACCAGTGGTCACATGGTGTTCAGAGAGGCAGATTATGTCAACTGGGTTGGGTGACTTTAATTCATCAATGGAATTACCTAGGACTGAGATACAACTTGGTGGAGATAAAATTTCTGGTGATTGGTGAAAATTTATAATTGATAGCTGTGATTGGTGATCCAATGCGCTAGAATTGTGCTGTTTAATTTCTTTCCTAAACTGAAGATTTGTTTCAATCCTGACCTCTCGTAGAGCTTGACATCTTTCTGTCTTACCTATCCTAAAAAAGGTGCTGCTCCAACACCTGTAACCACTGGTATTTTACCATTCATGGCAGTGCCTCCCCCCCTTAAATTTCCTGCTATTACCCCAGCCAGTTTCCCCTTCCCTTTCCTGTTGAGATGTAGGCCGTGCCTGGTATAGTCCCACCTACTGAGATAATCAACAGGAACCACACCAATATGAGCCCCCGCACCCGATCCAAGCAGCCGTTCCAACTCCAAATTAACTCTCCCAACAGAAGAGTTCAAATGAGGCCGGTCATGGAGTCTCAGGACAGATACAAATTCAACATTGGTGTGTCTCGATGCTGACGCAATCTTTACCAGGTCACACTCTATACTGTACCCAGGATCTCTGTCGATGCTGTTCCCTGGCCCTCCCACAATAACCACGGTGTCTTCCCTGGTAAATCCTTTACAGAGTGAACCTAAATCCTCTGTCACCTGATCCAGACTAGCACTTGGTTTGAAAAAATTTGTGACCTGGTATTCTGGTCCTAATTCCTCCTGCAGAAGTTGGCCTACACCTCTGGCATGAGAACTGCCTAACAACAAAACTTTCTTCCTTTTCGATGACTTTCCTACATTCTTTTTCAATTTCCTATTGAAAGTTTGTTGTGTCCTGTCTACACCTACCTCTGCTTGAGGCTCATCAGTTTCTAACTGAAGCAACAGGTCAAACTTATTTTTGACATTCACCACAAAACTGTCAGACTTAGTTCTAGGCCTGTTCCTTCTGCTACCTGTTGCCACTTCCCACCTCTCTTTGCCCTTCTCCCTCCTTAACCTGTCCAGATCTTCCCTAGCCTGATCTAGCTCAGCCTGAAGGGCAGCAATTTTCCCCTCCTGTTCCACTATCTTCCTATCTCTCCTGCAAATCCTGCATAACCACTGATGAGCCTGATCCACTTTCCCAACACCCACGCCACTGCAGTCACCCCAGTGAAAAAAACTACTGCATCCATCACACCAAACCCCGGAACTAACAATTCTACGGCAAGTCAGGCACTTCTCACTCATGGCAAAAATAATACTTTAGCTAGAATAAATCAATTAAATTACCGAAAATCAAAAAAGACGTTACAAGAATTAAGCCTATTCACAAATGTATATAAGCAAGTTTCTGATTTAAAATTCCGCTGTTTTTCTGATATCTGTATTAAAACAACGAAGGTATACGCTATTTATTATATATTTCACTCGATGGAATGAAAAAAGGCCAATTAAACGAGTTACTTTAACTTTGATTCTCCAAAAACGTTACGAGAATTAGGCCTATAAACAAATGTATATAGGCAAGTTTCTGATATAAAGTTGCGCTGTTTTTCTGAAATCTGTATTAAAACAATGAAGTTATACGCTATTTACGGTAGTTTACTTATTTGTTACCGAGAAACTAGTTAAATTACCGTGAAACAAGAAACAAACACGTTTACAAAATTTAAGCCTAAGATGATGACATTTGCAACATCAATGTCACTCTTCTTGAGAATCCTTGACCTTGATATCCTGTTCCATTTTGTTGACAGCCTTTCTGAATGCTACCATTTCATGCTCATATTCACACTCATTCGTCAACTATTGCCCATATAAATAATATGGGTTTCGACAAACATTTTAATTTAACAAGTAAATACATTTAGATACATACAAAAGTGTCTAGTGTGCATAATTTACATCTCAATAATCAATATTAATAGCCAGGTAGAGCGATCAATGGAATAAAAATACATGACACAATGTGCTTCATGTACTACCACACTAGTCCGTATGAAACGAAAAATGGTTCACAGTACATTTATTTATCACAATGGTGTTAATTTCTACTTTTGTAACTGTATTACAACTTTTTTTGACCCTTTCCATTTCAGATGTTTCTCAAATGCCATGAGGTAATTTATTGTATAGTTTTAATCCCTGCTATTTGATACTGTTTTGAGTTCTCACTTCGTGTTTGTTTTTTGTTTTTTTTTCTAGGTGGAGACATTCACTGGTTCTTGTGTTGTGTTTGCATATAGTTGAAATAATGGAATAGTGACATATATTTTTCTGGATACGCATTAAAGTTTGGAAAATGTATTCAGAGAGGTCAGTAAAGATCCCTGGCTCTTTAAATAACTCTAGGTCTACTTGTTCTTTATCATCTTTATTTTATGAGCCCTCTTTTGTAATTTGAAAATTTTTCCTTAGTACCCTCTGTTTAAAATGTATTGTGGAATGTTCTGCATTTTCTGTCCAATTACATTACGAGTGACTTGACTTTTAGTCTTTATCTTATTGTTTGCTTAGTTTTCATGACTCTTGGGGAAAGTTTCATGCAGCACTGGATATTTTCCCTTGATTGTTCTTCCGCAAAAGGTGTCATATATTAAAGTGAAAGTTATTTAGGTTCTACAAAACATGGAAAAATAAAACGCCTACACTGTCCATGAATAAGAACACAGGTTGATTAAACATGTTTCATTAACATTCTTATAACATTCAAAGGATCTGCTCTATTGGAGAAGAAGATATGGTTTTTTAGAACCTTGTTCGCTACTAAGAAACAAAACACAATCTACAAGGTAAAAAGGCTGTATGTACTGTATTCTAAATGTTGTTTGATATGTTTGTATTTACATATTTTCTCTAGAAAATAAAAGCCCATGTTCTGAAATATTTGGATGACACTTTTCCCATTATTTCCGTTTTACGCAGAATACCACACAAACTTTATCAAGAATACCCTTTCTGATGTTTGCATCCACAATTAATAAACTTTGTTATTGCCAGTGCCTTAATTATGATACTATATTCTGACTTTTTATCTCGTGGATGGTATCCCATACCTCACTTTCGCCATTCAATGTGGAGGTAAGGAAAGTGATGTTGTGTCAATATTCTGCCTAGTGTGAACTCACCACTGTTTGATGGTGACATCGCCTGTTGATATGTGTATTGACTTTCAGTGTGAATTGGCCTGTATAGTTCTGTAAGTGGTACACGTGACAAGACATACTGGCTGACATAACTGAATGCCATATCTGGAAACTACCCAGTACAGATAGTTCAGAAGCTCACTCATAATGCAAATGCATTAGACCACAAGATTTAGTTGTTCAGTAAGCTAGATAAAGAGACAGTCAAATCATACCAGAAAGAGGAACTAAAATGATTTACTTCTGGGTAGGTGCAGATGGAGGGACTGTAGGTGTAGCTTAAAACATCGGTTGACCATGAAATGAATAGAAACGTACCTGATAGAATAGCTTATGATAGAAATGTACCTAATAGAAGAATTTATGATGGAATGGACTCTCCTTGTTATACAGTCTGTGTATCAAGAGGAATCTGCAGTACCAACTGTAAGCTTTGTCCTGACGACTACAACCACTCTGCTGTTTGATTAGTGTTGATCTCATACGTGTGATGTTTTTGTAAAATGTGTCGTAATCTCGTTCTTAACGTAAATATGTTTTATAAATCCATTTTAGTATCACGGTTTTAGTAGCATTATTCAGTTTTTTTACTGTGGTAATATTTCTGTAAAATTGACGCAATGTGCACAGCCATGTCGAACAATATTGAATCGGCAACAAGCTGGTAAAATAATAGGAATGGCTGCTATTATTTCACTTTTTAACGCACACTTGGAATTGCATTTGAATCAGTAATTGTAAAAACAACATTAATCCAAAAAAGTAAATTTTTCAGGAGAAGCAAAAAACTGTATACAGGCTAAATAATGGACAGTAGGATAAATCCATTAATTTTAATATTGACTGTGTATGTTAGGTAAGCTTTAACAATAAAACAAAATACTTTAAATGTAAGAACTTTACATGAACGATTTTTTTAATTGTATGGACTTATGTTGTTATTGCAGGATGAACATTTTGGGCTGACATTTTAACATCAACATTTGTTTATGTTATCAAAAATTACTTTATTGTATAAATGTAATACACAATATTACTTGTACATTGTCTAATATTGTTTTACAGAGAAATTGAAAAATATTGTTAATGTATGCACACACTGTATGGAAAGACTAAAGATATGACGATGTAAATCATGACATTAGGAATTAGATTTCTTATTTCACCTAACAGGACAATGAAGGATTAACACTACACTATACAGGTTATTTTACACAAAAAATTTATTATAACTCTTCTTCAGGAGTGTCCACAGAAGGTCACTCAGTCAATTCCAAATAAAAGGCTTTGTGCTCATGAGGAATGTATTGCATTAATTGCCCCACATCTTTCAATTTTTTGACATTGATTGCAACTTTGTTATTATATGCAATTTCTGCAGGCAACTTTGGTTTTGTCTGTAATGAATGTCACAATGAAAAGCGGTGTTTTGCAAGACCATCAATATGATAGTAACAGTCAACTTTACCTGAAAATATTTCACTGTGATGGAAGCTCATAAATGAGGACACTGTGAATTTCACTTTACTGCTTTTGTCCACATTCGTCCCATAACTGTCATCAGACAAACAGCATCACTTATAAAATTTGGGCCACCACTTTTTGTAACCCAAAATCTCTTCTGTGGTAACAAACTTTACATTAATATTTTGTTTTTTGGATGATGTCACCATACATTGAACATACTCATAAAAATAATATAGTCTGTCTTTTCTTCTTATCACCCGCTTTATGGAAGCAAATGTACGATCACATGGTAAAAAGGAATGGCCACACACAGGAAAATGCTGGAATACATCTTTGAATCTGCCAGAACTGACAAGGCAGTTCATTACCCTAACCACTGTGTTGTTCTTATTTTGCACAGGGCGCCCATCTGAGAACAAGGTTAATTCAGTAACACTATAAGAGATCTCTGTGTTGATGTAATCAACCACAAACTAGAATACTTCGTTAGTTCCTTTGTGGGCAGTACCTTCGTAGTGCAGATATACCCTGGATTTGTTGCTTTTTAGGTCTGTAATGCAGAATGCATTAACGTTAATTTGCTGTAAATAAAAAGCTTCCTGTACTGGGAGCTTAGACAACTGCAGATTTTGCATATAATCGAAACACAGTGCTACCACATACTCATTTTCTGCACACTTCTCCTTAAGAGCAACTATCTTTAAATAGAATTTTTTGCTTCTTCCTTTATGTACCATGAGTTCCGCTACAGCCACACGCTTTGCAGTATCGTTCAATGATGGACTCTTAATCCTCACTGAAAGTGACTCTTAAGAGCAGCAAGCATCGATTTGTGGGCGCCTAAAGCATAAGTTAAAACGCTCATTGAAAACCCTTAAATGAATTCCATATGACACTCTGGTATGAGGATATAACTTCATGAAGAGTTCGTACATACTTTTTACAGATAATTCAGGATTTAAGTAATACATTTCTTTGCTTGAATAATGTTTTAATATGCTCCTCAATTATCGATAGGACTTCCTGTGGTGTTGCATTGGTTGAAGCAGTACATCCTCTACTGTCACATGGGTGAACATTATTTTTCACACAGTTACAAATTCGTCGCACACGTTCATTTTTAATGCCAAAAAAGCTACAAAATGCCTTTTTGCACACTTCGACACGCCCAGCATCTCCAGTTACCACGTGATATCGATAATTTAGTGCTCTTGGCTTAGGCTGTCCATCACTTTTCCGGGGTCTTCTGCATACCACGTCTTCTTTTTCGACCAGCCCTGCAAGGTAACCACCTTGTGTGTTCTTACTCTCAAAATCATGAAATTTAGTGAATATATCTATCTGTTCATGTTCAGAGATCCTCTTTAAACACAGTTTCTTACATCTGAAACATATTAATACACGAATACCAATGTCAGTAAATGTAAAAGAGTTGCAAAAAAATTATTTACGTAAAATCTATTATTTTTTACTGATAGAGTAAATTATCCATATGATATTTACGTACCATAAAACTTAGAACAGATGGGAACCTCTAAGAAGTAAAAAATACACAGACAAGAGATTAATTCACATAGCCTTTGAAATTACCCACACTCAGGTCCCATTTTTACAGCATTAATTTCTCTTCCACCGTGATTCACGTAACCAATTCCCTTTGTTCTGGCAGCTTTTATGACATTTCTTTTATATAGGTCCGGTTGCGCACCTCTCTTCTTCGACATTGTGCATAGATAATACAAAGAAACGTGTTCTATAACCAAAACTAAACGACAATGTATATGCAGCTGCTACAAAAATGCACACAGGTAACAAGATCACAGGCGTCAGATGTGCTGCCATCTGGCATGCATTCTATTCACTACATGAAACAAGATCCGAGTATGTTCGTTTGGCGCTGCCATCTGACATTTCTTTCAATAATAACATAAGTCCTGGACTCATGTTGTTACTGCAAAGAACACGAAAAACTTTAAGCTTGTAAAAGCATTAATATGTGCAGGACAAGTGTGGTTTTTGCATAGATGCTGCATCTAAGTATCCTGAATGCTTCTCTGCATATATCTAATTTTTGCCAAAAAGTGGACATGTGTTGTTTTTGCAATTACCGATTCATTTCTTTATGCTAATTCTCCAGGAGCTGTGGTGCTCAACTTTATCATCAGAGGTCCCAAAGTAACAGGCAGCCTCAGCATAGTGTCACATGTATAGTCAATCGCCCCCTAAATGCTGCTCATGTGGTGAACTACCTTATGCTTCCGCTACAAGACATTCAAATAGGTATGCCAATTGTTACATCTTCCACCAAAGAGAATGCTGGAACCCGGAATTACTTTATGCATCTACCAAACAGGGCACAGTTGTGCATTAATCCACTGAGTGTGGGATTTAAGCAACCACATGTCAACACTCGGTCGACTCGTCGAGAATTCAAGGCACCTAAAGTTATTCAGATGCCTTGAGTTCTGGACAAGTTGCTATCAGCTGCGTATAGTTATACAACAGCTATCGTCCAGCAGTTGCCAGCAAGTTACCTACAGTTGCTGACAAGTTCCAGTTGTTGGACAGTTAACGCCAAGTGTCGAAAATTAGCTGAAATGATAGTCAAACGTTTACCTATTGAGAAACTGAATTTCTGTACTCCAATACTGCAGTCCAAACTGAACTTCAATTAGATTAGTTAGTCATCATTTATTGTGCTACCTTAAATTAGGTTCAGAACTTTAGACCATTGTTACATGTTATCAACAAAGTGTGAGCTGAGTATTTTTTGATGCACATTATTTTAATAGATTGTTGTACTTGTTTCTCATGTGAGGTCCTAGCAATTTGGTCAGTGGCATGGATCCAGGCAGGCTAGGTCCAAGCATCCCCCCCCCTCCACCCCACCCAAGAACAATAGAAGCATTTTGTTCAGCAGGTGTAAAATCCCATTTTAAAATATGGAAAATATTAGTTGTAATGAATATGAGATTAAATGTTAACTGTTCAACACTTGGAATCATTATTAAATTGCAAAGTTTTGCATGGACAAGAAGTGGCTGATAGTAAGTTGAGTGTTGGCTCCCTATTTGTTATCAGTGTATGTCAGTACACTTTGTGACTACTTCTACATCATCTTATGTTTATGACTGCTGCCAATTTCAACGATCTAACAGCTGTAGCAAACTCGTTTTGTGTGTCAGCTGAAAAATAAGTAGTGTAATAAGTGTGTTTGAACATGAATGACTCTATGGTAAGCCTCCACATAAGCTTGTTACTTCCATGTGTGATTTATACCATAGGTAATGATTATTAGCATGCATGCAAGCTTAAAGTTGCATCAGTTTCAAGAAGACAGACAACACCTCCCCCCCCCCCCCTACATTCTTCCTGAACGTAGTGACAAAGTTCTGCTTCCTGCTTTCTCAACAACTTACAACCTCCTGAGGTCAAAGCTTAACTTTACACTGACGACTTACTCCGGCTTCTGTCAATATCTATAGAGTGGAACTATTGGGCCTGAGATCATTAAACATGAAGTAAAAGAAAAATACTGGTTACAAAAAAACTTGAAGGCTTTTAATGTGTTAATACTACAGAGTGTATCTAAGTTTAACTTGTATTTATTTAAATACACCTAATAGAACTAATGAAAGAACAAATACACAAATTCAAGCTCTTTCAAAATGCATAATTACCCGTGACTGTGTGCTAGTGCCACTACTGTAACCAGTCACTGAGTTTGAGAGCGTTTGCGTGAGGGTTTAACGACGAATAGAATCTGTGGAAGTTTTAAAACGTTTTGTCATACTGGTAGAAAGAAGGGAGTTGCAGTACTTAGCATCACATAGATTTTGTTGCTTGTTCGGGTCACCTAAAGTGATATTTCAGGCTAAGTTTCTTTACTTATATTTCAGAAGAGGGAAGTGTTATTAACTAATTGTGCTAATTTAATTGTCCTAACCTTACATGAAAATAAATGCAGTTTTTGAATCATTCATTCAATATTTTTGGGTGTTGCCATTTAAGTAGAGCATAAATAGCATGCTGGAACACCATTAATAATTTGTCTGTAGTGACCTTTAAATGCATAAAAAATAAGGATAATACTGAAAAAAGACCTATTAGAGGAAGAAACACTTTAAGAGTGCCTTCACAAAATAGCTTTGTGCTTGAAAGAAGCCACAGAAGTAGCTGAAGACTTTACAGGAGAATGGGAGATTCTGCAGTCTGATGCCAAAAAAAAAAGAGAAGAAAATCTCTGAAGGTTCCAGACCTTCATATGCCATGGAAATACATCAATAATGCAACGAAGACATGTATCCAAATATCAATAGCCTTCTGAAGACAATCACCTCACTTTGTGTAACTACAACATCAGAGACATCATCGCCAATTTAAAGAGATTTAAGACATACCTACGAAATTCAACAGGTTAGCCAAGCTTTAATGTTTATTCTGTCATATGAAGTCATGTAGCAAATATTAGATTATCATTTATTAGTCTTTACAAGATCTAAAAATAAATAAAGTACGCTGTTAAACTATGTGATCAAAAGTATACAGACACCTGGTTGAAAATGACTTACAAGTTCGTGGCGCCCTCCATCGGTAATGCTGGAATTCAATGTGGTGTTGACCCACCCTTAGCCTTTATGACAGCTTCCACTCTCGCATGCATACGTTCAGTCATGTGCTGGAAGGGTTCTTGGGGAATGGCAACCCATTCTTCACGGAGTGCTGCACTGAGGAGAGGTATTGATGTCAGTCAGTGAGGCCTGGCACGAAGTCGGCGTTGCAAAACATTCCAAAGATGTTCTATAGGATTCAGGTCAGGACTCTGTGCAGGCCAGTCCATTACAGAGATGTTATTGTCTTGTATCCATGCCGCCACAGGCCGTGCATTATTAACAGGTGCTCGATCGTGTTGAAAGATGCAATCGCCATCCCCGAATTGCTCTTCAACAATGGAATGAAAGAAGGTACTTAAAACTTCGATATAGGCTTGTGTTGTGACAGTGCCAGGCAAAACAACGAAGGGTGCCACCCACTCTACGAAAAACACGACCGCACCATAACACTATCGCCTCCGAATTTTATTGTTGGCACTACACGTGCTGGCAGATGACGTTCACTGGGCATTCGCCATACGCACACCCCACCATCGGATCTCCACATTGTGAACCAAGATTCGTCACTCCACATAACGTTTTTCCACTGTTCAATCATCCAATGTTCACGCTCCTTACACCAAGTGAGGCGTCGTTTGGCATTTATCAGCGTGATTTGTGGTTTATGAGCAACTGCTCGACCATGGAATCCAAGTTTCCTAAAAAAAATGTTCAAATGTGTGTGAAATCTTGTGGGACTTAACTGCTAAGGTCAGCAGTCACTAAGCTTACACACTACTTAACCTAAATTATCCTAAGGACAAACACACACACCCATGCCCGAGGGAGGACTCGAACCTATGCTGGGACCAGCTGCACAGTCCATGACTGCAGCGTCCAAGATCGCTCGGCTAATCCCGTGCGGCACGTTTTCTTACCTCCCGGCTAACTGTCATAGTACTTGCAGTAGATCCTGATGCAGTTTGGAATTCCTGTGTAATGGTCTGGATAGATGTCTGCCTATTACACATTACGACCCTCTTCAACAGTCGGTGGTCTCTGTCAGTCAACAGACGTGGCCAGCCTGTACGCTTTTGTGCTGTACATGTCACTTCCAGTTTCCACTTCACTATCAAATCGGAAACAGTGGTCCTAGGGATGTTTAGGAGTGTGGGAATCTCTCCTACATACGTATGACACAAGTGACACCCAATCACCTGACCACTTTCGAAGTCTGTGATTTCTGCGGAACACCCCATTCTGCTATCTCACGATGTCTAATGACTACTGAGGTCACTGATATGGAGTACGTGGCAGTAGGTGACAGCACAGTGCACCTAATATGAAAAATGTATTTTTTTGGGGGTGTCCGGATACTTTTGATCACATAGTGTATATCAATTGAATTAAGTTGGCAATTGCACTTGATAGTTTCAGGTAAGATTAAATGGATTGCCCTCTTGTCCGTTAAAATAAAAAATGTTGTGTGACTAGGGCCTCCTGTCAGGTAAACCATTCGCCTGGTGCAAGTCTTTCGATTTGACGCTACTTCGGCGACTTGCGCGTCGATGGGGATGAAATGATGATGGTTAGGACAACACAACACCCAGTCCCTGAGTGGAGAAAATCTCCGGCCCATCCGGGAATCGAATCCGGGCCCTTAGGATTGGCATTCTGTCGTCCTGAACACTCAGCTACTGGGGCAGACTCTTGTCCGTTAATCGTCCAGTATCTATTAGACCGTTGGAGATTAATCGTCCAGTATCTATTAGACCGTTGGAGGTGATAGGCAACCTCAGTAAGAGAAAGAAGAAACTGTATATGTCAGTATCAAGAAGATGCACGTTATTTCATCATACCTTTGTTTTACTTTTAATTATTTCAAGATATAATTATTTATTTATTCATCTTTAGAACAATATTCAAAGTCCAGTGACATTAACGTGACCACAGTTTATGTTTGACATCATCGTGCAATTAATGCTCACAGACGGTGGGTGGCAGGACTAGCAGTGACGAGAATGTAATGTGTGTCCAGAGAATGTGGAAAATGATGTAGCCATTGTTATAACGCAGAAACGGAGCGATTTATTTCGTGTCCAAATTGGCATGGTCACTGGCTCCCGGGCCAAAAGCAGAAACATCTCTGAAACTCATAAGTTTGTAAACTGTTCGTGTGGCACCATGGTTAAAGTATCTCATGTATGGCAAAATGACGCTATCCAAAACCAATGCCCTCATAAATGTGGAGCACCATGGGCCATAGATGACAAGGATGAATGACAGCTGCAGAGATGTGTAGTGGCGAATAGATGTGCAATTGTTGAGCAACTGACTGACCAGATGAACCAAGGGCTACCAACAGTGTCTCCTCAATGACTGTTCAGAAGACTTTGCTGTATGGGCCTCCAGAACAGGCACCTGGTTTATGCACCCATGCTGACTACCGTTCATCGGGGATGAAACTGTAATTTGCAGGTCTATACAGCTACTGGACGCCCACTGAGTGGCTACAGGTGGCCTTTCCAGATAGGCAGCCTTTTCAGATGAATCACGTTTAGTGCTCCATTTGACAGAAAGCAAACACCCTGCAACAATCGTCAGAATCTTCCAGGCAGGAGGACTGAGTGTTGTGCTATTGGAAATATTTTCGTAGCATACCCTGGGTGATCTCATGTTAACCCTAACACAAGTATGCATTTATCCTTAGGGACTATTCCTACAAGCAGTTTGGTTTCACCCAGCATGATGGGTATACCAGTAGGACAATGCACCATGGCATACAGTTTGCAGTGTAAGTGCATGTTTTGCAGAGCACCAGGATGAGTTTACCATTCTCGCCTGGCCACCAAACTCCCTGGATTTATAGAAAAGCTCTGTTTTGCCATCATCTGTATATATATTAAATTTATTATTGACCAGTTTCGGTTATTGGTTGGTTGGTTGATTTGGGGAGGGAAACCAAACAGCAAGGTCATCAGTCCCATTAGATTAGTGAAGGATCAAGAAGGAAGGCGGCTCTGCCATTTTGAAGGAACCATCCTGGCATTTACCTGTAGCGATTTAGGGAAATCACAGAAAATCTAAATCAGGATGGCCAGACTCAGGTTTGAAGTGTTGTCCTCTCGGATGTGAGTCCAGTGTGCTAACCACTGCTCCACCTCTCTCGGTTTTTGTTAATTCAACCATCATTAACTTGATGATGGCTGAAACAAAATGTCAAGAATAAATATTATATATGCAGCTGATGGCAAATAAAACTGCTTTTCTATAAATGTCTCAAAGCTGTAGCCAGTTAATTGGACAAATTTTTAATCCCTAGATTTAAACCCAATTGAGAATCTGTGGGACCACCTAGACTGGGCTGTTCGAGTCATGGATACTCAACTGAGAATCCTAGAGCAGCTGACCACGACACTGCAATCAGCATGTCTCCACATCCCTGTCGATATCTACCAGAACATCACTGACTCTCTTCCTCCATGTCTCGCAACTGTCTGCACTCCAAAAGTGGTTATTCAAGGTTTTTACAGGTGCTCACATTAATGTGACTGGGCAGTATACTTGGTATGAATGTCATCAATACTTTGCACAAAGCACAATGCACAAAACTTTTCAGAATCACTAATCCTCAGGCTGACTAATGACTTGTTCCCTTATTCAGAAAAGGGCTATGTTTATGTAGTGCTTTCTTTCCAGATCAACTATGCTGAGAAGGAAAGCATTTAGATTACTGCTTAACGTACAGTTTATAGACGCCAGACACTCGTGATTTACACTGAGGTGATGAAAGTCATGGCATACCTCCTAATATCGTGTCGAACCTCCTCACACGGGGTAGCACAGTGGTTAGCACAAAGGACTTACATCTGGAAGGACAATGTTTCAAACCCGCATCTGGCCATCCTGATTTAGATTTTACATGGCTTCCCTAAATCGCTCCAGGCAAATGCAGGGATGGTTCCTTCGAAAGGGCGTGGCCGCTTTCCTTCCCCATCCTTCCCTAATCCGAGCTTGTGCTCCGTCACTAATGACCTCACTGTCGACGAGATGACCACCCCCCTTGGCCCTCCTTTCGCCCAGCATACTACATCAGATCGATGGTGACATGGACTCAAAAAATCGTCGGAAGTCCCCTGCAGAAATTTTGAGCCATGTTACCTCTGCAGCCATCCATAATTGCGAAAGTGTCGTCGGAGAAGAATTTTTGTGCACAAACAATCTCAGTTTTCCTCGTGAAATCTGTACCTCCCTTATGACCACACATAGTCTCATCCTTGTCATTTTCTTTTGAAACACTGGCCACAGTAATGTTACGTTCCAATGGCATAACATTTCCGATTATTGTTTATATGTGCGTATAATGTCCGTAAAAATTATGGTGTATCGACACCCACACCTCCTGGGTATTATTTTGAACTGCCCAGTGGCAAACCCCTCCTGCTACGTCGTCGTTATCACGTATCTGACGAGCAATAAAAGATGTCATTACAATTAAAAAGCCCTCGCGTCGTTTATTTATGTTGTGTACGTTCTTGCACGATAGCCAACGTTCGCCAAAGCAGGAAGAAATGATACCCCAACCAAATCACAGACCTCTGCTAATTTTCTTGAAATTCCATCACGTTCTGACATCACTATTCTATAATTAGAAGGCTGTTTAGTCCCCCATCCGTCACTAATTAGGGAGAGAGCTATCACAACGAGCAAAATAGCACAGTAACTTACGGGAGGGAATTCACAACCATGCAGAGCATATGCAGACTGCACAAAGAAATTGAGAAGAGTAGCACCTACAATTCATCGGTACCAAAAGACAGTCTATAAATACCTCCTGCACAAGTCCTTATCTCCTTCATCGTATTCACGTGATTACCTTGCTAAAAATAAGACAGTGTATTGGTGTCAGTCTCCGTTGACAGCACAGTCTCTCTGTCTCTCTCTCTCTCTCTCTTCTCGTTGTTTTTGTAACATCCAATGGAGTAAAACTACAAACTAGAAAACTTCACTAACATCACTTGGCAGAGAACACATTAAGATTTTACCACATCTCTCTCTTCTCATGTATCGGGAATATATACAATCTGCATGTTGACATCTACCATGTGTGTGATCCCATTAAATATGTGTGTTGATCCATTGGAGCAAGCGGCGAGTGATCGAAGTCGCTTCCACAGACCTGCATAAGGCTTGGTCGCCTGTACTGGAGGAAGACCATATCCCAGAGACAATCACAATAGAGGGTTCTTGTGTAGCTGTTTCATAAGCAGTTTAATACATTGTCCTTTGCTGTAACACATTCGAAGCAATGTATGACTATGGCTGTGTACACAGCAATATATTTTGTTTTTCTACCATGACTCTGAGGTCTGTGTCAGATACTAAATCAACATTAACGCGTTTTGATCCCTTGACTCTCACAGAAAGCTGAACATCACGTGGTGTAAACTCAACTGCTCCCACAATACACTGAATGTTTGAAATAAAATTCAGAGGCAGTGTCTCTTACAGACAAAAATGTGATAGACATTTCAATATATGGAAACTAGAAGAGTTTGCGGCATTGAGACAAAGAGTATTGATTTCTCATATTGGTGCTGATATTGCACTCAGGTAAGTGATCGCTGTTTGAGTGTCCTAGGCAGTAGTCATCCTGACCTCCAAATGTTTGGTAACTGCGTCTTTCATTTTTATGACTTAGAGTGCATAACAACATGTGGAACAAGGGTGGTATTCTGCAGGACTTAAACCCACAGAGTGCAGATAGTATGCACCACCAATGGAGGGTCCGCAGCTCGTGGTCGTGCGGTAGCGTTCTCGCTTCCCGCGCCCTGGTTCCCGGGTTCGATTCCCGGTGGGGTCAGGGATTTTCTCTGCCTCGTGATGACTGGGTGTTGTGTGATGTCCTTAGGTTAGTTAGGTTTAAGTAGTTCTTAGTTCTAGGGGACTGATGACCATAGATGTTAAGTCCCATCGTGCTCAGAGCCATTTGAACCAGTGGAGGAATGGAAGAAGGCGAGAACGTAAGTACCCTCATCCCACAATATTGTTTGTCGTATTTTCACCAATATTTCAAATTTTCTATCAACTTTCGTTATTTCCAGATTTTCTTAATTTCAACGCATTTTACTCAATTATTCGAGGCCCAAACCACAACTCATAACGAATTGTCACGTCAACAGAACTTCTCATTGCGTCGATCTCGTATTGCTATCAGCCAATGACATTACAGCACAATTCCCAATTTCTGTATCGCTGCTAAGCCACCCCACCTTTACTTTGCGTGGGTCATATACCTGTACACATATTGCGAACCCTATTATGCTGCTTACATCACATACCAGAAATACTGCTTTGTAGTGTAGGAAATAGCCATCAGCAGAGAGGACGTATAAAAACACTTCATAAATTTGGGAAAACTATAATACGATTTGTCATCTCCCCCTGTGTGGATGGGAGTCACAAAGTATTCTCACATTCGAAGGATAAAGTTAGAATTCAAGGATCTAGCAGTCTGCCCCCTATTTCGAAACGAGCTACCCCTTCGTTGAACAAATCGGCTAAGGACCCTGTGCAAAACTCGAGATGCATCTCGCAACTTTTCCTCTGTCTTTAACCAACCCACCCTGAAACATTGTCTCCGATTTAATTTGGAACTGACGAGACGTAGGAGGGTACTATATCCGCTATATCTGACGCGTTGTGAAAGAATAGAACGAGCTGAGTTCCACATAAACAGTACACTTAGATATTCTGCTTTCACAAAGAGTATAAAACATGTTCCACACTTGTAGTGACCAATGGTAGTGATACAGAAAGGTATTCTCATTCCAATATTGTAAATGCCATTCTGGCAAGACTCTTCCATATCACCCTTTATTCACGTCATCCATCCAATTACACATGATCTGTCTAGATGCTTGCATGCTGAGGAATTTCGTACTCCTTATTCGTGTACAGTAGATATGAGCCTGATACATGTGATAGTACTGTGTACATATAACAGACGATATAATAGACGATTAAGAAGAAGAAGAAACATATGATTAATGCACAATGGAGCTCCAGATGCAAGCTGGTGAGAGTGTGGATACGCCGTAATTTTTTCGGACGCTACACACTCATATTAAAGTTAATTGGAAAAGTTATGTTGCTGGAACATAACGTTACTGTGGTCAGTGTTCCGACAGAAAATGACGAGGCATGTGACTATATCTGAACATAATGGAAGTATGGATTTGATGTGGAAAACTGTGATTTCAGTGCATCGATAGCCATAAGAGGTATGAAAGATTTTACATGGAAAATTATTATAAGGAGGATACAGTTTTACGTGGGAAACTGATATTTCCAGAGCCACACTCGTCAGGAGGAGGTATTTCCGATACTTTGCTCATTGTCAAATGTCGCCTGGTTGGTGCCGCAATCGTAATATTTAATTGTAATTAAACTGATAAATATGTGGCTGGTTTCCTAGGAAGACGTGCTTGTTGTGTGCAGTATGTGGCAGAGGTAGCCGATAACTAGAATCAATGGACATTTCTGACTTAAGGCACGAGCCGCCACTGAGACTCCAAACTAACTGGGAAGCAGTTAACTGACTATATCGCCCTCTAGGAGGCTGAATAACGAACTAATACTCAGTATGTGTTGGGCAACCTTCTTGATCATGTGTGGAGGAGGTTATGGGAGGACTGGGGGGTTTCTCAGAAGGACAGATTATCCCCAGAGAGTTATAAACCAACAATCATGGGGTCATAATTCCATTAGTATGATAATAGGTTTGCCCCAGAAGATATGCTTGCCCCTTCTTGTGTGCAAAATGCACTAACAAAATGTGGTCATAATGGTTTTAACCTACTACTCACATCAACATGTGTTGGCACAGGGTGAGGTAGCATTCATAGTAGGATATTAAAAACACACCATCAATCAGTAACTGTAATTTATTTATTACCTCTTATGTCAATTAATAGTCAAAGGTATGCCATTTACTAATGTGTAAGTCATTGTTATTTACAGGGATTACCTTTTGAATATGACTCCTGTCAAATGATGTCCCCTCTGTATGACACATACATCTAGGTGGTGTTGGAAGCTTTCTGTAACTCGACATAACATATTCCCTGGGACATTACCGATGGCAGTTCTGATACAACCCTTCAGCTCAGGACTGGAAGCACAACACGTTTGGAACACTTCTTGCTTCAGGTGGCTCCAAACGAAAAAATCTGCACATGAAAGGTCAGCTGAGCGAGGCGGCCAGGAAATGTCACCAAAACGGAAATTACTCTACTGGGAAATGTCTGTCCCAAGAAATCCATGCAAATTCTGGCTGTATGCGAGTCTGCTCCGTCTTGTTGAAACCATAATTGTTCCACATCCACATCGACCATACCTAATTGGGGAAGAAAGAAGTCATGCAGCATCTTTAGGTAGCGTTCACTGGTGACAGTTTCAGTCACACCTCTGTCGTCCTGAAACAAGTAAGGGCCAATAATCCCAAAGAAAGCAACTCCACAGCACACTGTGACACCAGAACTATGCATGGGCTTGATGTGCAGTTCATGCTGGTTTACATCACTTCAATAACACATATTCTGTTTATTCACTGAACCACATAACTCGAAATGAGCTTCATATGACATCAGGATGGTGTGCAACATTTGTGGATCTTTTTGGGCTACGCAGTAGTGCAGCACGAACATGTTCCACGGCTTCTTGTGTCTGCACAGTTCTTTCACTTCTTCTTGGTTTGCCATTGCAAAATGAACCTGTTGTTCGAAATGCATGTATCTCACAATGGTCTGTCCATCTGGAACTTTCCCATGATGTCCCAAGTTGAAATGTTGCCGAAATAGACGCTGGGTTATTATTGAATCGTTATTATTAAAATAACTTTCAACAGCAAAGACATCATGCTGTGCACTCCAACGCTGCGTATCACTGTTACACTCGAAATGGCAGCTCAGTAGTGCATGAGCTGGCACGCATTCCTGCAGTATGTCATTGTAGTACTCAAGTCAAATTACGCTATGAACGCTGCCACAGCCTGTATTTTTCTGCTACAGTGCTTTCATCTCCAGTCATTTGTATCTGTGACGGTTTAATTCCGCCTCATCACAAAACTGTTTGAACATCACCCCCCCCCCCCCCCCCGAATGACTCTGGCGTGTCCTCCATGTGTCGCTGCAGAAGTGTACACCACAGTACTGAGGGTACTGAGGAGGCACTCTGAGACTCATTCTGGTGGCATGGCTCTCCGATCGTCATCTTCCCAGTGAAGTGACGAGCAAGAAAATGTCATCTGTCTTCCACCGGCAGCCATAGTTTAAGCATGCATTGTGCCGGTGAATTGGACTACCAACAAGATCTGCCACTGGCATATTACCTTGA
This sequence comes from Schistocerca serialis cubense, assembly GCF_023864345.2. Taxonomy (NCBI): domain Eukaryota; kingdom Metazoa; phylum Arthropoda; class Insecta; order Orthoptera; family Acrididae; genus Schistocerca; species Schistocerca serialis. Next base: position 599,673,856 of record NC_064641.1, on the reverse strand, counting down.
GTTGATTTTGATTCAGTGTGGCTTGTATGAAATGGAACTCAAGTACATTGTGTTTTTGCTCACTAGGGACTTGTTGAAAACAGAAGTCCTATGAACTTCACTATTCACAATTTCTAGGTGACTGTGTTCTTTAATTGTATAAATGTTTTTCTGTTCATTACTGATGTTATGACAGTTCCACATTAACTTTCATTGTCATCTGAATGGCAGTAGTTGTTTTTTTCTAAGCCTATCTGTGATAACTAGTGGCCATACTTATTCCTAATGTTCTGAGAACTGAGTGTTTCGAGTGGCCCTATATTGTCTATACTGTGTTTGTCAAAATCTCTGATGATAACTGTTTCTGGATGGTTTTGTTTTTGGAAGGATGTGACTGGATTTGAAATAATAATGCACGTTAGGTAAATGTTTAAAAAAAGACAAATGTAGATGCTGCCCTAGATCTAAGATTTTAGGATATTTTAATTGTGGTACTGGCAGCTGGGTATTGTGAGATTTCAGTTTGATAGATTTCTGTGTAAGAACTCTGTTCTATACTTTCTTTTAATGATCGTGTTTGTATAAGTAATTCTGTTCTGTACTTTCTTTTAATGATCATGTTTTGAGGTCACCATAAGCAGTGTATTGTATTGTGTGGTTAACTGTGAGGGGGAAGGTCGAGTAGAGACGAGGGATATCTCATGATTTTAATCTGTCAGTTAAGATTTAATGTGATTAATAAAAATGTTTTCTTAATGCTGTTGCACCCCTCTGAACTCAGAAGCACCAATCCTCACTATCATCTTGGTATCAGAATTTTAATAAATGCAGCCTGTGTTCCTGTTTAACACTGAAACACTATATGAAAATATAGCTGCTGATATTTTTCAATACTGGCACTAATGTGAATGAACATCTTGTATTTGACAAGAACTGAAATCCCCCAGAAGAAACAATTATCTATACCCCCAAATTCGGTTTTAGACGTATTGGGATTTGAGATCATGGTAAGGGTGCAAGTAGGTCAGTTGCCTATATCCGACAGAACTGTTCAGATGATGGTTGCTTACTGCTACCTTTATGGTACGCATTAATTTATTGAGAGATACGGCAGTTTGTAAAGCTATTTTGTGTCATACATTCATTGGTTTTGAGAGAAATCGCATTTTTGTTCTAATGTGTATCAGAAACAAAACGCCCTATCTATGCTATCGGGACGAATTACAGTCTACAGTGGTATGTACATCTATGCACCTTGCATCTATTTACTCTGCAACTGTGCTTGTGCCACATGCAAGTAGAGGCACACATGTAGGTGCATGCTTCTTTCTCAACAAGTGCACATAACTTACTCCATTCACACTGAGAGAGAAGTCTTCACACTATTCCAGTGATCATTATGTCCAGTTTGCTACCGGCAGCTGCACTCTGAGGCTGGTATTATTTTGACACAACGACGAATTAGTAGAAATAAGCACAAATGCTTGGTTAATGAATACGTTTTACCATTGTAATGCATGCATGTTTGTTGTGGAGGAGATAAATATGGCATTCAGTATGGTGGAAAAAACTTTACATCTATATCTACAGTAATACTCCGCAAATCACTGTGAAGTGCACGGCAGAGGGTATGTTCCATTGTACCAGTTATTAGGGTGTTTTCCTGCTCCATCTACATATGGAGTACGACAAGAATGATTGTTAAAATGCCTCTGTGGATGCTATAATTACTCAATCCTGCCCTCGTGATCCCTATGCGAGTTATATATAGGGGGTTTTAGTCAATTGCTAGAGTCACCATTTAAGACTGTTTCTTGAAACTTTGTAAGTAGGCTTTGTTGGGATAGTTTACATCTGCCTTCAATTATCTGCCAATTCAGTTCCTTCAGCTTCTCTGTTACACTCTCCCACTGGTCAAACAAACCTATGGCCATTTGCACTATGTTTCTCTGTATACATTCAATATGCCTGTTAGTCCTATTTGTTACAGGTCCCACACACACTTGAACAATATTCTAGAATGGGTCCCATGAGTGGTTAGTAAGTAGTCTCCTTTGTAGGAGTATTCTACCAATAAACCAAAGTCTAACATCTGCTTTACCCGTGAGTAAGCCAATGTGATTACTCCATTTCATAACCCTCCAAAGTGTTATGCCCAGGTATTTGTATGAGTTGGCCATTTCGAACTGTGACCCATTGACATTACAGTCAGAACACACTGTTTATTTTTTCGTTTTGTGAAGTGCACAATTTCTGAACATTTAAGGCTAGTTTCGAATGTTTGCACCACTTTGAAATCATATCAAGATCTGACTGAATATTTCTGCAGTTTCTTACAGGCAATACTTCATTGTGGATAACTGCACTATCTGTAAAAAGCCAGAGGTTACTATTCATATTGTCCACAAGGTCATTAATATACAACATGAACAGCAAGGGTCCCAACACACTTCCCTGTGGCACACCCAAAGTTATTTCTACATCTGTTGATGAATCTATATCAAAGATAAGATGCTACATTCTAACTACCAAAAAGTTTTCAGTCCAGTCACAAATTTCACTTGATGCCCCATACAGTAGTACTTTTAATAACAAGCACAGACAAGGTACTGAGTTAAACTTTTTTCGGAAATTAGGAAAAACTAAATCGATCTGACTGTCTTGATTCAAAGTTTTCAGTATCTGATGTAAGGGACATGCAAGTTGGGTTTCACATGACCGATGTTTTCTGTTTGAGGTACCTTATTATTTTCGAGCTCAGAATATGTTTTAATTTTCTGTAACAAATCGATGTCAGGGATATTGGACGGATGTCTTTTGGGTAATTTCTACTATCGATTGTTAATGGGTGTGACCTCTACGTTCTTCCGACTGTTGGGCACATTTATTTGTTAGAGGAATCTGCTATAGACTCTAGTTAAAAGAGTTGCTAACTCAGTGGCACATTCATTGTGGAATCATATAGGAATTACAGTTCTATTGCACTCTGGGGAGTCTTTCAATATTAAAGATTTCAGCTCCTTTGTATCGCAACTGACACTAATTTCTAATTCACTCATCTTTTCAGTGCTACAAGAATTATACTGGGACAACATTCCTGGGCTTATCCTTTGTAAGAGAACATTCGAAAACAGAGTTAAGCATTCCTGCTTTTCCTTTGCTATCTTCAGTTTCAGTTCATGCCTCAGCTGCTTTTGACTGGATTTTACCTTTGGTGTCACTAACAGCCTTTACATATAAACTATACTTTTTTTGGGTTTTGTGGAAAATTATTTCACAATATTCAGCTATCATAGTCATTGAAGGATTCACACATTGCCCTTTTCAAAATAAGTGGTTCAAATGACTCTGAGCACTATGGGACTTAATTTCTGAGGTCATCAGTCCCCTGGAACTTAGAACTACTTAAACCTAACTAACCTAAGGACATCACACACATCCATGCCCGAGGCAGCGCCTAGAACCACTCAGCCACCCCAGCTGGCTACTCTTTTCACAGCCATAAACTTTTATTATGCATCTCTCTGTCTATAGCCTTACCAGTATGCTTTGTTTTACACCTCTTATGCAGTAATTTCTATTTCTTTGGAAGTTTCTTTGTAACGACTTTATACTAGGGTGGGACCCTCTCATCATGAACTGTTCGACTGGGTGCGCATCTGTTAAGTGTATGCTCAACTATTCGCTGAAACTTGAGCCATACTTCCCCTACACGCTACTGTTGTTGTTGTTGTGGTCTTCAGTCCTGAGACTGGTTTGATGCAGCTCTCCATGCTACTCTATCCTGTGCAAGCTTTTTCATCTCCCAGTACCTACTGCAACCTACATCCTTCTGAATCTGCTTAGTGTATTCATCTCTTGGTCTCCCTCTACGATTTTTACCCTCCACGCTCCCCTCCAATACTAAATTGGTGATCCCTTGATGCCTCAGAACATGTCCTACCAACCGATCCCTTCTTCTGGTCAAGCTGTGCCACAAACTTCTTTTCTCCCCAATCCTACTCAATACTTCCTCATTAGTTATGTGATCTACCCATCTAATCTTCAGCATTCTTCTGTAGCACCACATTTCGAAAGCTTCTATTCTCTTCTTGTCCAAACTATTTATCGTCCATGTTTCACTTCCATACATGGCTACACTCCATACGAATACTTTCAGAAATGACTTCCTGACACTTAAATCAATACTGGATGTTAACAAATTTCTCTTCTTCAGAAACGCTTTCCTTGCCATTGCCAGCCTACATTTTATATCCTCTCTACTTCGACCATCATCAGTTATTTTGCTCCCCAAATAGCAAAACTCCTTTACTACTTTAAGTGCCTCATTTCCTAATCTAATTCCCTCAGCATCACCCGACTTAATTAGACTACATTCCATTATCCTTGTTTTGCTTTTGTTGATGTTCATCTTATATCCTCCTTTCAAGACACTGTCCATTCCATTCAACTGCTCTTCCAAGTCCTTTGCTGTCTCTGACAGAATTACAATGTCATCGGCGAACCTCAAAGTTTTTATTTCTACTCCATGAATTTTAATACCTACTCCAAATTTTTCTTTTGTTTCTTTTACTGCTTGCTCAATATACAGATTGAACAACATCGGGGAGAGGCTACTATCCTGTGTTAAAATTTTCAAGTTCATCATTGAGGTGTGAGGCTCTTGCTATTGTTTAATCTAATTTATTGAATATATATATCGTCCTACTCGCTTCAGTTCGGCCACAACTACCTCGCGCTCACTGACATCAGTTTCGATGTGAACATCCTCAAGGAGGTCAGGTCTATTTGTTGACATTAGATCTTATATATTTCCATCATGATAGGGGTTCTGAACTTTCTGTTCTAAGTAGTTTTCATATGAGGCGTTTAGTAATGTTTTACAGGATGTCTTGCCATGCCCACCTATAACAAAACTGCAATATTCCCAATTGATTGTTGGACAGTTAAAGTCTGCATCGAACAAGTGAATCTAGCATAATAGTTCATCTTGTTGGGCCATTAACAGCAAAAGAGAAAACGAAATACAGGGATGCTAATCAATAGCGACAAGATTGGCTGTGACACTTAGGGATCTTGGTACTGGGGACAAGGACCATAGTATGATATTCTAGTAAAAATATTTAGAATATCGATATCCAACATAATTTCAGAAGTTTGCATGCTCTGGTGAAATAGCTGGAAAGCTATATTCAGGTATATTGATAGCCATTTAATGTTCCTTTCGATGTAAAACGAAACTCCCATTTAATCCTTAGTGAACAGAGCCCCAGGCTATGTGATAATGTGTTAATTTCAGAATATGTGTATGTTTGGTGAGAGGTGTGGGAAGGGTATTATTTTGTTTGCAGCATTTAAGTAGAGTTTTCGGTTAGGTTGTTTTGTTTATCTTCAGCCTCTAGAGAAGAGCTGTTGTTTGTCATACAAGATTTTGATGTGAGGTGGAATTTCTCACACTGTTTGGGTGAGAAGTATATGTATTTGCAGAACCCACACAACAGTGGTAGCAGATATTTCGTGATCACTCGTATTCTTCAACATGAATTCATCTGAAATAAGGAAGAAGCCTTTATATTTTGTTCAGGTATGCATTTGTTGTTTCAAAGTTGTTGTAAGTTTTGAGGTCCTTTAGACCACCATTTCGTTTTATTGTCTTTATAATCCACGGAATTAACCAGACAGTATAAGTAAATTGACGATAATATTCATCAGATTTTATGTTTCTCGCTAGACCACTCAGCCAAAGAGTTAATGAAAAAGCAAATTTGAATGTATGTGAAAAACTAAGTCTTTTAACAGTGAGACATAGTAAAACAAAGTACCAAATGAATAAAACCATGAACAGATGGATGACTGTTGCACATGTCAGCCCAGCTGGGAGGGGGAGACTCCTGAACCTGTGCATGGAGGCCTGTGCACTAGAGAACAAGTATGAGCTCTGTGCACTCACTTTAAACTTGCCAGCACGTCCAACAACGTCATTTTTGAACTCGCCATCTGTATGCTCAGAGACTCGATTCATAAGTTTTGACAGTGGTACATTTAGCTGAAAGTTCATCAAATGAGTTGGTTGTCGAGAATCGACCCACACAGAAAGGAGAGCGACTACATGAATCTGCAGATACAACTACAGACTTGCAGCATTGCTGCCACATATGAAACACTTGAGCATGATGATTATCGTACACCAATACAATGATTGATTGGTCCGCAGTGATTGTTGCTCTGTTTATACAAACATTTATGTAGATGTATATATTACAAGTATATATCTGTGTATGTGTTTGTGTGTGTGTGTGTGTGTGTGGGTGGGTGGGCGTGTCTGTGTGTGTTTATATGTATGTATCTCTGTATATGTATAAAACTTTTTCGAAGGTTTCTGTAAATTAATTTTCAGATAATGTTTGGCAAATTACACTTACATATAAACACCTTTGAGGGGTTACCAAATCTGTGACGACAGTACATATAAACATTACATGAAGATGAAGTGCATGCTATAAATAGTGATTAATTATTAAAGTAAATTTGAAACACTCTTCGAAAAGGTTACAGAAATGAGTAATAAACTATACAACTTGCTGTTAGCCTTAAACACAGTGACCAAAAGAATGCAGAAATAGCATGCTTTTTGACCGTAGAGCCATAAAAGTGATGTTGCTCTGTGTCCAGTTTTCGTTTGAAACAGCACATTTGGTAATACGTTTTCTCATGGTGGAGAAGGGATAAACAAGAATACAACCACGTTATTTGCATTGAGTAGGATTTGTGTGTTTTCCATCTGAAGTGTGGTTTAAGCCATAGAATTTATTCCATTGCCCCTCCTCTCTTAGAACACATTTGCAATTGTATATACCACATCTCTTAATTTTCGTCTTACACTCTCTACAGTATCACAAAACACACTTTTGTTAAATGCATTTAACATCAACAATTTGTCATTTCGCCTTCTCAGTGCTACTTTGCATCAGTAAGATTGTATATTCAACTTATGTACTAAGTCACGACTAGTCTTACACTCCTGCATGAGTCGTTAGGTATGAAGCAACAGTGCCACAGTTTTCAGACTCGTCATTCTCACAGAACTACAGCCGAAGGTAGGAGTGCATGAGTTTGCACCAGTGTATGTGTCTCCTTGCCCCTTTGTGCAAAGGCCACATGCAACTAAGTGAATGCAGTAAGTTGCACAGATGTGAATGCTGGGGTAGTGACAATCCACATGGCGATGCTGTTTATTCCTCTTCTCCCATACTCCTTGGAAGGTGTGTTAAGTTAAATTGCAGTTAATATTGTATAATATATTATTTGTCAATATATAAGTTTATTTTCCTCTACGATAAATATTGGTATTGTTTATTGTGTTCGTCACTAAGCTGTAGCGCTATTTTTTAAGATACATATGCCATTTTCTATTCGATAAGTAGCTAAAGTTCTTCTTGCGATAAACATTTCAATTTGCTACTGATAAATAACTCTGTTTCAGTTGTTTATAGTAATATTTTTTCATCATGTTGATATCACTATATGTGACCTTAATCAAAGCCATCTTTCACCAATATGGGGGAAAATTTGTTGAGCTGTACTCTTCATTATATCTCATTGTATATTTTTGATGGTCAGAACTGATTTTTTAGTTGAGGGTGTATCTAGTACACAGTGAAACATTTGTATTGCAGTACGTAATGAAACAGTGTGTACTCATGGATGATGAGAAATTCAAGTCTGCAAAAATGTATAAAGTTGCAGAATGTGCTGGAGAAAGTTGTCTTAAGGCAGTAATACCAACAAAAGTAACTTCTAAGCTTAGAAACAGTGGAATTTATTCACTTAATGTCAACATCCATGATGAGTCAGATTTATATTTCTCTGCAGTTTCCCGCCACGCTGTAAATTATGATGATGTGCCTACTCAAGTATAACCCATCCTAACACTTTGGTAGATAACAGGCAAAATGTTGAGGTAGCTAGTTGAAGTCAGTGCACTAATAACAGCATCACCAGCGAGTACTATATCTCGCTAAAAGAGTTTCATGGTGTCACAAAAGCTCCACTAAGAAAAACAACTGGACAATCGAAAAGGAGAAGCATCATATTGACTTCAACACCTGAGAAAGTGTCTACTGAAGAAAAAACTTCAACTTAAAGAATAAAATTAGAAGAGAAGAACAACAAGAAGTTGTTGCATTATATGTTTTTGAGGTTGATGTAGTATATTGCCTCTTATGTTTCTGTTCCACATGGGTGCATACAAGATAAACTAAAGACCAGTACGAGAAGAGCTGCGGAATGGTGTAGACCCTTTTACATAAGTCTGATTCTGCTTGCCACCAGCCATACGACTTGAGCATAACTTTAGCTTCCCCCTACCTGCACGGGATTATCAAGACAGCACTGTTCATATTCCATCTCACTACATTGTAACAGCAAAGTACACAACGTTCTGGGGGAGGGGGCGGGCGCAGAAAATGTTTATTGACTTCATCCACCCAATCGTCCATTGTTTTATGCACAGTTTGTGATTGACCAATGTGCTCGATCACTGAGTGGTGTACAGCAGCCTCTGGGAATAGTGCTTGAGCACATCTAATGCACAACTCACGCGGTTGTGAGAGCACAGACTGTGACTATCAAGAAATATTGGTAGTTGGCTGAATATCCTTTGACCACAAGTAAATGTATCAGTGTGTGGACACGTTTTCTGTAAATTAGTCACCATGTCCTGCACCCTGAACACGGCATGTGGACACAGCTATGAAAACGGCCCACTGTATCACTAACTTGTTAGCAGCGATCCTACACATTCCTGCTTTGTATAGCTGTTGTTCATCTGTGTAGCATATGATACCATCTTCATATCTGTACCAGTATATTAGTTTATATTTTTTGTTTCTAGTACTTCTTCAAAAATTCTGTTTCAAATGTGGTTTATTACTATATTTACTAGTATGTACAAGAATGAGCTCGGCAATGGCAGGGCTTCCTTTTTTAAGTAGAATGTATCATTAAATTGAAAGTAGTTTTACCAGGTGATCACCTTTATGATATGTATAACTTCTTCTGTAATGGTTTTTGGAATTTCTGGATGTCCTGTCAGTTGTACCCTTATTGTTTTCACTGTACCACCAAGTGAAGTGTATGTGCCTTTCACACCAAAAGAAATTAGTTTGGGCATTATGGGATGTATGTATATTTTATTTTTTGAATTAATTCTAAGCAGTGTTTTTATACTTTTTAATCTCTAGTTTGAAATGTTCAGTTACGTATTTTTTGTGTAAATTTTGAAATGTGATATGAGGGAGCACTCTTGAAGTTAATAACAGGCCTCATAGGAATTTCATCTTTATCTATTTCGTGTTGGACTCTGAGCACTCCATTCTTTGTATGAAATTTTGTTTATTTTTTTTTCTGTAAGTATGGTTTTGATATCTTTTAGTGTTTCCCAGTTTTTCTGAAATCTATTAGTTGGATCAGATTTTAGTTCTTCAGCAGGTATTAGACCTACTGTCACGGAATTTGTTTATGGTCGTCACCTCCGATTCATGAGATCTTTAAGTAAAAACAAATTTGTCCTCTTTGTTTGCCATATTTTCTCCTATGACAAGTAAATGTTAATGTCATGCGGCTAGGTAGACTGTTCACCTGGTACAAGTCTTTCGAGTTGACATCACTTCGGCGACTTGCATGTCGATGGGGATGAAATGATGATGATAAGAACAACACAACACCCAGTCCCTGAATGGAGAAAATCTCCGACCCAGCCAGGAATCGAAACCAGGCCCAGGGCATATGACATTCCATCGCGCTAACCACTCAGCTACCAGGGACGGACGCCTTAAAAATATTGTATAGCTAACTTTCGACGTTCGTTGGCGTCTAGACACATATACACAAATGTCTTTATCCATACATATCTTGATATATATTCTCGTGTCACTCTATATATGGACATGGTCAGGTCGTCATCACAGATAGTCTACAGAGGCCCTACCCTTACCTGCAGGCAAAGACCACACTTAGGAGATATTCAAATCCAATGGTTCAAATGGCTCTGAGCACTATGGGACTTAACATCTAAGGTCATCAGCCGCTTAGAACTACTTATACCTAACTAACCTAAGAACATCACACACATCCATGTCTGAGGCAGGATTCGAACCTGCATCGTAGCGGTCGCGCGGTTCCAGGCTGAAGCACCAAGAACCGTTCGGCCATACTGGCTGGCTAGAAGATATTGCTAAATGCTAAATCCTCTATGGTGTGTTTGGAACATGTTAATCCTTCCTACTTGCTACATGGGGACGCAACAGAGGACTACCACTCTATCACTCGCCCAACACCTATACCAGACAATGTGCAAGAAACCACTATTCCACCTTCACCTGAGCTTTCACCACAGTTTGATGCTTCACCAGTGTTGCCAGAACCATATCCAGCTCGTACCAGAGCTGGTAGAGTGGTACAATACAAATAGCCCTTATTCAGAGTGTCACTTGTAACACCGAAAATGTAGTTAAATACCCTCTGCACCATTAAAAACCTTTCGCCATTTAATTTCCGTTGATAATTTGTACTGTTTTTCTGATTCTGAATCTGTAAGCTTAATTACAGAAATTATATTGAATTTGTAATCGAAGTAATAGTGTACTTATTTCTGACTGTATATAGCTGATTGTACTTATGATCAAAATACTGTAAATTGGTGGGTAATAGCCTAGGGAACTTTATTTAATTGTATCGACAGCAACGACGAAATGGCAGTAGCTGTGCCCTTGTTTATCTTTGCGTATGGAGAGTCTCTGTTGCGTTGTGAGCATAGAGGAAGCTGAGCAGCTTGAGTGATGAAAGAGTGCAGAAGTGTTTACTGGGCGCTCCCACAGATGCAGTGTGCAGATATGCTCCCGCCATTGTAGATGCGCCTGATTCGTTAACCCATGAGTATCTATGGCAGGACTGGACAGGCAGAGGAAGCTGAAATTCTAACTATTGACTGTCCCATAATTATACATGGCTCTGGAGATGACTCGAGGTTCTCAAACAACAGCAGCAGCAACAGTGGGAGCTCAGCATTATCGTAGGCTGCATTCTTCATTGGCTGCACAGTTACAACAGCGTAAGACTGTTAACTGACATATACAGTAATGTAGAGGCTTTACCCAGTTACATTTCTTTCACAAAGTACGACTGACTTGAATAATAACTCATAATAGTTAAATCTTATAAGGCTCCTGTATTGTCATTGTCCTCAGGCATTATTACAAGGCAGGGCCCCTTTCCTTTCCATCCAATCATTGTGTGTTTTAAATATATGAAAACTGTTTACTGCGAGTTTTGTTTGTTTCCTAATGACCAGTTCCAGTCTAGATTTCAGCCTCAGTAGTCTTTCATTCCTGTGTTGCATAGCAGAGGTTAAATTAAGTTTCAGTTCTGACTATTGACTTCATTCACTTAAATTAACATAGAATTTTACTTGCAAAACTAATAGCTGAAGATACAGCACAAATTAAGGGTGTGTAATTTTATTTATTCTTTATTTAACTTTGTGAGTGACTTCTGCAGGCTTGGTATGTATTTTATTGATGTTATTTTAAAAGGGAAATCAGTTGCTCATTTACTTAAAGTAAATTTAATACAATATTTCAATAATCAAAAGTAAATTGCTTTCCTTTTCCTAAAATTTGCATTACATTACACTGAGGTTACTGAAAGTAGTCTTTTTACATACCAAAGTCTTAGTTACATTTATTTAACCAATAACTCCATTTACTTTACTTTCAAAATTTAGTGATTCAGAATAAATAACTGCAAACGCAATCCTTTCTGATTCATTTATTTTCTTGTGAACTGTTGTGTTGTGTAAAAACATGACAACCTTCTGTTGTCATGTCAATGATTACTTGCTTAAATGTCTTTGCCATTACCTTCATTGAGATTCTTGAGATTCATTGCCCTAGAGCGCTAGGCATTGTTTAATTATTCCCTTTTTAGCTAAGCAGTCTTTTCTTTGTATTATCAGTCATTCTTCTAGTAAATATTATGTAGTACACTAAGCCCTCGTTCCCTCCCATGTGGTTTGTGAGCGATTGCAATATATTCCATCCATTTCAAAATTATCATCAGTATTTAGCTTAAGTTTAGAATAGATTCTTCCTCCAGAAGAGCCTGTTGTACACTTACCTCCAACGAACTGGTGTTATGTTCCTGAGGTAACGAAGGCCTTACTCATTGTAAAATTTCACTAAGCATATGCAATCACGGTCAGTTACATCGCAATCCAGTAGGCCAGTTAGGGATGGGGAGGTTACACACTCTACAGGGTAAAGAGGACGGGGATGGGGAGGGGGGGGGGCAGAAGGGAGGAAGCTGGCTGTGCGGTGATATGATTAATTGACGACCATCCATGTGGGTGCTGATTTTGTATCGCTCTCTGTTTTGTATGTGAAATAATAAGTCCAAAATTTCCTACATCAGTTACCGTTTTCATCATGGATAGTGTTCCCACATGTTTAAAATCTTATTTATACTTGCTGTTTGCTGCCAAATGACGTTTGATAGTGTCTGATGGCGTATTTGTCTTTTTATTGATTTACTTGACAGCAGCTTGTTGATTAAGGTTGTCAAAAAACTCACTTCTGTTTTTTATTCATAAATAATACACTCCTGGAAATTGAAATAAGAACACCGTGAATTCATTGTCCCAGGAAGGGGAAACTTTATTGACACACTCCTGGGGTCAGATACATCACATGATCACACTGACAGAACCACAGGCACATAGACACAGGCACTAGAGCATGCACAATGTCGGCACTAGTACAGTGTATATCCACCTTTCGCAGCAATGCAGGCTGCTATTCTCTCATGGAGACGATCGTAGAGATGCTGGATGTAGTCCTGTGGAACGGCTTGCCATGCCATTTCCACCTGGCGCCTCAGATGGACCAGCGTTCGTGCTGGACGTGCAGACCGCGTGAGACGACGCTTCATCCAGTCCCAAACATGCTCAATGGGGGACAGATCCGGAGATCTCGCTGGCCAGGGTAGTTGACTTACACCTTCTAGAGCACGTTGGGTGGCACGGGATACATGCGGACGTGCATTGTCCTGTTGGAACAACAAGTTCCCTTGCCGGTCTAGGAATGGTAGAACGATGGTTTCGATGACGGTTTGGATGTACCGTGCACTATTCAGTGTCCCCTCGACGATCACCAGTGGTGTACGGCCAGTGTAGGAGATCGCTCCCCACACCATGATGCCGGTTGTTGGCCCTGTGTGCCTCGGTCGTATGCAGTCCTGATTGTGGCGCTCACCTGCACGGCGCCAAACACGCATACGACCATCATTGGCACCAAGGCAGAAGCGACTCTCATCGCTGAAGACGACACGTCTCCATTCGTCCCTCCATTCACGCCTGTCGCGACACCACTGGAGGCGGGCTGCACGATGTTGGGGCGTGAGCGGAAGACGGCCTAACGGTGTGCGGGACCGTAGCCCAGCTTCATGGAGACGGTTGCGAATGGTCCTCGCCGATACCCCAGGAGCAACAGTGTCCCTAATTTGCTGGGAAGTGGCGGTGCGGTCCCCTACGGCACTGCGTAGGATCCTACGGTCTTGGCGTGCATCCGTGCGTCGCTGCGGTCCGGTCCCAGGTCGACGGGCACGTGCACCTTCCGCCGACCACTGGCGACAACATCGATGTACTGTGGAGACCTCACGCCCCACGTGTTGAGCAATTCGGCGGTACGTCCACCCGGCCTCCCGCATGCTCACTATACGCCCTCGCTCAAAGTCCATCAACTGCACATACGGTTCACGTCCATGCTGTCGCGGCATGCTACCAGTGTTAAAGACTGCGATGGAGCTCCGTATGCCACGGCAAACTGGATGACACTGACGGCGGCGGTGCACAAATGCTGCGCAGCTAGCGCCATTCGACAGCCAACACCGCGGTTCCTGGTGTGTCCATTGTGCCGTGCGTGTGATCATTGCTTGTACAGCCCTCTCGCAGTGTCCGGAGCAAGTATGGTGGGTCTGACACACCGGTGTCAATGTGTTCTTTTTTCCATTTCCAGGAGTGTAATAAGTAATCGAAAATTGTTTTCAGTTAGATTATATAGCACTTAATAACTTATTGATGGAATAAATAAACGTTATATCACTTGCATTAATGTTGGTTCTTTTCTGATGAAAATATAATTTATTCATAAATCATAACACATACCTGCAGTTTTTTTAGTATTAATGTAGAGTAAGCTCATAAGTCCAATCTATGGTTGTATTTTTAGCTTGAAGTTATCACAAAATCTTAAGTTACTTTTATTTAGTATACTCACATGTCCTTGCTCACTGATTCTACTAAAGCGCTCACATATGCAGCGACATTGTTTGCATTCTCTCATTAATTGTATTCCATTCGTAACGATATAAGCTTCAATTTCAGTGAATGATCTAATGAAATTTTTCTTCAGTCAATATCGCAGTCGAACTGAAATTAATGCTTTTTCTTCTTTATCATCCGCCTTTTTTCTCTTTGTCATCAAATCCAACTTCTTCACAGTAGATTCGTATTTTATTACACAGTCACCACATGACACGGTTCCTTTTGGCAAAAAATCGAAAACTAGTCTTGATGTAAATTCACCTTCGTTATATTTCCCCTTAACTATTCCTCTCCACTTTTTGCATACGTTTTAATTACATTGTTACAGCTATGAACATTTATTGCATTAAAATGTAGGTCTTCATATATATTCTTTCAAGCGATCGACCAGTACATCGAAAAATGATACACAGTCAAAACAAAAGTCAGGATGTATTAATTCTTGCTAACAGTCATGGTCATCACTGTGCTAAAACTACGAACAATTATTAAAATCCGAAACACTAAGTCACTTCTTATATAAAACCTAATGCTCAGTTAAAGGACATTGTTTGTACAATAGATGGTGTGTAGGTACATGATGACAGACCCCCCAGAATATCGTAAAGTTAAAATTTATTAAAACCAAAAAGTGAAATACCGATCAACACTGATTGTTGGCAAAGATGTTAGCTATGTATGCTCACAAATGGAAAAACATCCATTCAATTTTTTGTACTTGATTTTGTTTCTCACTCTCTTGTATGTAGAAGTTCTGTTAAGAATCATTGTTCAGAATATGATGGGCTATGAGTGTTTTGTATCATACATGTTTCGATACAAGAAAAAATTTTATAGCAGTATTAAGTATTTTTTATTCAAGAGAAGTGAAACCAAGTAAGGAGGATTTTCTTATTTATGACCTGACTGAGGTTCTTGAAATCAGCTCCTGCAACTACAATTGAAATGTAAGAGAAGAAGTCCGATAGCCTAAAATTCGTACAAGCACAGAACATTTCTAATAATTCAATTGTACGTTATCGTCTTTTAAATGTTTTCATACGCATATATATTTAATTTTTTTTAACAACACAACTGTCCACATGTGTGCCAGGACTTCAGGGCACTGGTTGTGAGTAGGTTTTGTTAGCTGTTGTTATAGTAAGAAATTTGTAAGTCATTGTCATTAGTCATAACAAACTAATTGTCTGTATTTTTTGTTTGCATGAATCACAGTGGGGATCATGTAAAGCAAAAAGGCAGAAACTGAGGAAAAAACTTTGGAAAGGAATAAGAATTGGACGCAGGTTACACAAAATTTTCCATAGTAAGCTGTTTTGTTCAGCACAGCAAAGGTAGGACGGCTACACAAGTTCTTTGCATGGTTATACTTGGTAGATAGAAACCTGTTCCTCATTATTCCCTTCCTTGACTCTTATTTGCGAAAAATTTACAGTAAATTTTCAGTGTGATACTTACTGTCAGTAGAACATAAAGAATTGCAATAGAATCGTTTGCGTACCTTAAAAGATGGAAAACAGGCTTTGAGATCGCGCAAATTACAATCAGCATATGAAATTTTAACGTTTTTGTGAAATTTTTATTTTTGCGTACTCATACAACACGGCAGAAAAATATATGTCCATTGTTGATAGCAATAGCGAAAACGCAGTCTGCCAAGATGTCGTAGAATTGTGCGATCAAGCAATTACAGTTCAGGCGCCATGTTTCCCTGTTGCAGAAGGTTCAAGTAGATCAGAGATGAGTGTCACAGGTGTGACAAATGATAGCGACGCTCCACAGCAACATTAACTTGATGACACAATGTTTATAAGTGATGAGACAATGTCAGGCATCTCTCAAATTGATATACTGCTCATGAAAGAAACATCGGAGAGTGATCCTAATATGAATCTTGACAACACGTTACAAACACCACCTGTCCACAACACAGCCACTAGCTTGGAAAGTACAGTTGACAGTAAGAACAGTAGTACAACTGAAGCACTGCTATGGCAGTTATTATCTAACACAAACGTGAAATTTGACAATATGAACACCAATCCCAGAGATATGAGACACAATATGAACATCAATCTCACTGATTCGAAACATAATATGAACACCAATTTCAGTGATATGAAACAGGATATAAAAACCAAAATTGATAATTTGGCACACAGTCTGAACACCGTCACGTAAGATCTAAATACAATGAAACCAGAACAAAAACAAGTATTCAAGGATTTATAAGACACTGTCTCATAGAAATTCAATGACTTAACCAAAAATTTTCGAACTGAAATCGACGAAAATCTGAATACGGAAAAACAAGTAAAGCATGAAGTACTTTCTGAAGTTAGTAGTAACATTACAGAGTTAAGACAGAAGATAATTTCTATTCACGACCATCATGATCGAGTAGAACTACAGATAAGAAAAATCACAGACGCAAACACAAAAATTGAAGCCACACAAAACCAGTTGTGTTCCACAGTAAAAAAGCTAACCACTGTCGTTAACAAATTAAATAAAGACTATGAAAGTGTACCTCTGCAGAAGAGCTTACGTTAAGAACAGCAACATTAGAAGTTGAATGGCATGTGCTAAGCAGGGGAGAGAGAAGATCAATGAAAATCTCAGTGATATCATTAGTCAAGTTGAAGCAGGTACGTTAGATAAGGGTAATAGTATTGCAGTAGAAGTAGAATCTTTTTTTCGTAAATTCATACCACAGAAACTGATAAACAGTGATGCATTGCTCAATTTGTTACGAAAAAATAGCCTTGGTTATATAATGATAAGTGTCAGGCGGACCTTAATAACATTAAGCAGGCATTAGTCAATGCAAACAATCTTAGCCACCCTGATATGTCCAAGGATTTTTGTCTATGCGCAGATGCCGCATCTCAGGGGCTGGGGGCATGCTTGTTCCAGATGCAAGAAGAAGAATATAAAGAAGTACCCGAGATCATAAGTTTTGCTAGTCGCACATTATCAGAAGCAGAAAGAGCTTACTCTGTGTCAGAACTGGAAAGTTTGGCTGTAATATGGGTACTTAAAAAGTTTGAATATTTTTTGTGGTGCAAGAATACCAAAGTTTACTGTGACCATAATTCACTGTCCTTTCTTTTAACATGTGAACTATTGGACTGTAGATTAGCTGGGTGCCGTCTATATTTACAAGAATTTAATTTCGAGATAATTTATAATAAAGGAAGTAAGAATGTTATTGCAGATGCCTTGTCCAGGTTACCACAAGGGTTAGAGCAGTTTGGTGAATTAACAGAGCTAGATGCAGAACTCAGAACGTTGTTAATGCAGGGTACAACACAACAGTCTGATTACTGTAAGTTTTGTAAGCAAATGAAAATTATACAACACCAAGATCGCAGATGGAGTAAAGTCATGCAAAGCCTTAAGCAGGATGAAGGTGGAAACGTAAGGAAATGGTACCAGGAGTACAAACTCCTTTGCTTTCATAGGAAACATGAAAAATCTGATCAATGGTGTGTGTGTATTCCTGAAGATTATGTCGACGAATTGATAAGATGCACACATGAAGTATGGGACATTATGGAGTAGGCAAATGTACTAAAAAAATTGCAACACTCTGTTATTTTCCGAATCTGAGAAGGCAACTCCTACATTTATTAACAAAATGTGCAATATGTTAAAAGTCAAAACGGTCGATGTGTCAAAATATACCGAGCTACACACAATACTCACAAAAATCCTCTAGATATAGTATCCTTGGATATAGATGATCCATATCCAATACGTAAAGTAGTAATAAGATGCATAATAGCACTATATGATATTTTCTAGTAGCACTATACGATATTTTCTCGAAACATATCAAAATGTATACCTTTGAAAACGCAACAGCCACAGATATCAGAAAAAGAATTGAGGGAGACTATTTGAGAAGAGCAGGTAAACCTAAGGTACTACTAACTGATAATGTTTCATATTTCGTTGGGTAGAAGTGGAAACAATTTAAGACCTCACAGGGCATAAAGCACATTTTACAAAGCTTTTTTCATCCAGAAGCAAGTCCGGTAGAACGAGTCTTTAAAGAATTTAACTGGTTTATTAGGACATACACCCCTCACAAACACAGCCATTGGGTAGAATATGTATCACCTTTCATGCAATTTGTCAATAACCTTCCACATTCTTCAACAGGTGTCACACCTAACAAATTGGTGTTCAGGCAAAACAAACGAATGAATGAGAGTAGCCCATACCAAAGGTACCCACCACGGAAATGATACTACAACACAGAATCAAACAAGCCATGGTTACACCAGAAAACAGGGCTGAGTATAGATAGAAAATTTATAATAAGAAACTGAAATGCGTTACACAGTTTTTTAAGGTCAACGAGTCCTCCTACAGACACACCCTAAAACGACAAAATTTGGCAAAATGAATAAGAAGTGGCAATTACTCTATTCAAGACTAATTGTAATTTCCAAAATACCATACCCTGGGACATACAGATTAGTCTATGAGAAAACAGGGAGAGACAAGGGTCTCCACCATCACAAAGATATAAAAGCTTTTATAGAATGATGATGCTAGGTAGCATTCTTTTCTTTCTGTCACAAGATAATTATACATAGTGTACTTAAGTCTAAGTCTAATTTTTATTCTGGAGTGTATTTTAAGATGAATTTATGTGTATAGGCATAAATATTTCTTTTGATTTGTACACATAGGCATAAAATTGACAGTAGTGAGAAGTAATACGAAGTTTCATGTGAAGCAAAAGGGTAAACCAAATTAGCTTTTGGCTCAGCTGTCCACACTCAACAGTACGCACTGACGTCAGTAGTAGGAGAGGTGCATTGACCTGTGCGCATGAGCGACAGACTGGCAGAAGGTGCAGCAAAATAGGATTGCAATATGCACAAGTACCTAACTTAAATACAAAATAAACAGAAATACTAAGCAATTACGTCTACTGCCTAAAAACTAAGGAACCTATTGATATATGTACACAGGGATTTAATTAAATACTAAGCTATATACGACATATTTACAAACAAAAGGAAGCATTTTGAAAAAGACGTATAAAGACGTGTAAGCTAAGGACAAACGACAAGATACCATAAGAAATGTCAAACAATTTTCTTTGCAAAGTAAATGATCATAAAGGGTAACAGAATAAACGAATATCTATGAATTTAAACTAAGTATGGAAATATCTGCGGATGTATGCAATGACCAGTGGTCACCGAGCTACATACTGAAATTGGTTTCAAGTTAGTCTTAAGTTTTTTTTTCTTTCAGCGACAAGTGCATCGTCACGGTAGAGAAGAAGGGAATTACGTTGAGAGTAGCAGGTACCAAATGAAGAAACAGGCCGCACCTCGAGTAAACAATTTAGTTATAAGGATATTTATACAAAGTCCATAAGGCAAATGAAAAATGAAATATGCATCGTCGAACTGTCTCTCTGTGACAATTATCAGCACCTATTCGCTGCAGAGTACACATAAACATTTAAACATGAGATTTTGCAAAAACCAATCAATTTTTATCGTCTCACAAGAAAACTTGAATAATGACATTTCCAGGTATTCGAGAAGGATAAGTCTACGATGGTTAAAACATCATATTTCAGACTTAGCTACACGTGAACTGCAGTAAATAGCATTAGCACACGAAGAAACAACATGATACTACGTGACTGATTAGTCAGTACCCATTATTTCCATGAAATAAAAGGGCCGGCCGAAGTGGCTGTGCGGTTAAAGGCGCTGCAGTCTGGAACCGCAAGACCGCTACGGTCGCAGGTTCGAATCCTGCCTCGGGCATGGATATTTGTGATGTCCTTAGGTTAGTTAGGTTTAACTAGTTCTAAGTACTAGGGGACTAATGACCTCAGCAGTTGAGTCCCATAGCGCTCAGAGCCAAATAAAAGGTCCGTGTCAACTAGCCCATGACCATATAAGTAACATTTCCTCATAAATGCTTTAACCAGTAGATGAGTATTTCCTTTCTCCCTTCCCAAACAAAGGAGGTGGCGCCAAGCATAGTTAGGGTAGCAATGTGTAATGTTTTAGTCCTATTTCCAATGTTTTTCTCTCTTCTCTACCAATGGAAGAAATGAGCTCCCGTAAGTGATAATAGCCTGTATATAAAATGAAGCATAAATGTATGATATACTTGTATTGCATCATGATAATGTGTATATAATTAATTTGTATATGTGATCTGAATGAAGAGAAGTTGGAGCTAACAAACAAACTGTAGTAACAGAAACCAGTTAATGAAAATTTTATGACGTTTTAAAACTTAAGACATTTATGTTCATAGTATAAGCGAAGGATGGAATGTCAGCCATAGATTTAAGCTATCATGTTGTGCATATTTTGTAACTCAATACTTGTACACATTTTCTTTGGAAACCAAACTCCATATGAAGAAATGAACTTTAAAGGCAAGCAATTTATATTATGTTTTGTATGGCTATATGTGTCTTTCAACAAGTGGATGGTCAAGTGGGGTGACATGAACATGTGTGTGCAACGAAATAATTTCTGAGTGTCATGGCTCACAATGCCTGACAGATTAACAAGTGAACTATAGTTTCGAGCTGGTACTTACCTCATCAAAGTATGCTGCTGGTCTGGGTTCTCTCTGCTGAAAATGCGAGTCGACGGGTATTAATGACGCCTGGGCCGTAAAAATGGAGATCTTCTGCCACAGCATAGGATTTTGAACAATAAGCACATACCCTTTGCACCCAGAATGAATACAGACACCACAGCAATTCTCCAATATGTAACACTCGGGTGAAAGTGTGACACTCAATGTGAAATCAACTCTAAGAACATGAGTGCAATCACATGCAACGGTAGCAGCTGACATGTTGAACATTAGCGATTAGCTCTTTGCCACCAAATCTGCCAGTGTGCAAGAACGTAATCCGGCAGCAAGACTGAAGCAAACTTAACATTATTGTCAGCATGCTAAATTCAAATATGTAATGGACTATCATATTATGTATATAATTTTTTAATTTCCTGTAAAATCCAAACATACATAGGATAAGCTGACATATCCATTCCATTAAATAAAAGAGAAGCCAACAAATAACCGGCATCGACCCCTATCGCCAAATGTAAACATATACAAGCAAAAAACATTGTATGTCTCCATACCATGTCAACATACAGTGTGGGTGCAATTGTGTAGGTACATGATAAAAGACCCCCAGAATATCGTAAAGTTAAAATTTATTAAAAACAAAAAATTAAACATTGATCGACCATAAGTATTGGGAAAGATGTTAATTATGAATGCGTGGAAAGGCGCAGGCAAATGAAAAATCATTCATTCAATTTTTTGTACATGACTTTGTTTCTCACTCTCTTGTTTGTAGAAGTGTTAAGAAGTGCCATTCGGAATATGACAGGCTACGAGTGTTTTGTATCATAAATGTATTGAAATAAGAAAAAAAATTAATACGAGTATTAAGTATTTTTTATTCAAGTGAAGTGAAACCAAGTAAGGAGGATTTTCTTATTTATGACACATGCTGGTGTACCTGAAGTGCATGCATGAGAAGAAATCCAATAGCCTAAAATTCGTACAAACACAGAATGTTCCTAATAACGAAATTGTATATTATCTACCTTTAAATGTTTTTTGTATGCATATGTACTTAATTTTAATTATTTATTTTTTTAACAACGCAAAGGGGAGACCAAAGAATATACGAAAAAATACAGTGTCATGATTCTAGGTGGAGGAAATGACATCACAAAGAAATTTGAGGATTTCGAATGCATTCTAACTTATTCTCTTCAAAAAAACAGTTCATACAAAAGTAATCTTGTGCACAATTCCACAAAGACATAATGTGTAAAAATTGAACAACAGAATCTATGCTGCAAACAAAATCTCAATGAGCACTGTGAAAAATTACGAGCATGTAACAGTAACGAACGTCAATTCATTTCTCAGCATAAGCTATTATACAAAGCATGGACATGACTTACAAAAGGAAGGCAAAGAGAAATTATGTTCATATTTACGTCTAGCAGTAGAGACCACTCTGCAAACACCAGCTCTAGCAAACATACAATGTGAAGACATTTCAGCAAATATGGAAGAGAAAAAACAAGAAAAATTCAAAGCAAAAATGGATTTATCCTACTCAACACTGATGAAAGAGAAACGAAGTGCCACAGGAAAGAGCCATATGACACATTATCGCTCAAAGATGATGTGGCAAAACAAAACTATCGGAGACCAAACCTAGATGTGAAACCAGCAACAGCAGATAGCCCAAAAATAGCAGCTCAACGAAGTTCCACATCTGAAGACGTTCAATACACAAAAACAAGAAATGTGCAGCTACTGTCTGGATCATCATCATTGAAAGCAGTGACAAGATCTTACACATGACAATGCATACTTTCAGCCTGCAACTGGGATTTTCTGTGGGCAGAAACAGCAACAGCTCCCAGCTAGCAGCCCATCAAAATACAACAGGTGCAGAAAATAAACACCATAAACATACATTAGAGGAGAACTTTGTGAGTCGTGACTCAAAACATCATCTACAGTCTAAAGCACATAACAATCCCTGTCCCAACGGAAAATAGACACCAATACCTCGTAAAATATTACACTATAATGAGCAGTCAGTGTTGAGTAAATTGTTAGAAACAGATCCATTCCTGAAAGCTAATTTACAATTAGATGTTCTCTGTAGCACTGCTCATTGGCTAACAAAAGATATAATTGAAAAAACTCCAGTTGGAGAACATAATTTAGCGAATTACTCATGTCAAAATTAAAGTAAGGGAGGTGGTACAGCTATCTATGTTAACAAGAATGCGAACTGCAAATGCCTCATCAAGCAAGCTAATATGGTAATAAAAAAATACTTTGAAGTTTCTTTGTCTTGACAGACTCTGATGTCATGTATAGATCTCCCATGGGAAATATTCAGACTTTCAGTCACTTCCTTGAAGCACACAAAATAAACTGTATGCAGTCAATAAAATTTTG
This sequence comes from Schistocerca serialis cubense, assembly GCF_023864345.2. Classification (NCBI taxonomy): domain Eukaryota; kingdom Metazoa; phylum Arthropoda; class Insecta; order Orthoptera; family Acrididae; genus Schistocerca; species Schistocerca serialis. The sequence continues at coordinate 599,650,488 of NC_064641.1, read as the reverse complement.
CTAATATATGGAGATTTTAACATCGACTTCCTTAAACCTGGAAAAAGCAAAGATGAATTGTTAGATATTACTATTCAATTCCACTTATCCCTAACTGTTGGAACCCCAACCAGGATCACTGAAAAACCTAAATCGGCTCTTGACCAGATCTTTATCAACATAGATAGACAATACTACTCAACTGAAATCATTAACACAGGTTACAGTGACCATGTAGCCCAGACACTTACAGTGATTTTAAACTGCAAAAACAATGTCCTATAAAAACTACAGTGCAGTTTAATGAAGGAAACATAAGGCTTCCTCATTATCTTCTAAGGACTGAGAGGTGGTCAGAGGAATATGGAAAATATTATATGTTAATAGTGTGTTTAGTTCCTCTCACAAAATTTTTCAACACTGTTTCAATATTGAATTTCCATTGAAGTCGATGAGAATTGGAAACAAATGCGCAAATTAAAAGGTAACAAAAGGGATAAAAATCTCTAACCAAAAAAAGCGCGAACTGCAAGACTTTATGAAACACCATAAGGTGGATTATAAGTTTAAAACATACTATAAGTCTTACTGTACTGTCTACAAAAAAGTAATTCAGCAAGCAAAAAAAATATTTTATGACAAATTAATAACAGAATCTAAAAATAAAATGAAAGACATTTGGAAAGATGTGGAAAATGAAACTAACACAAGCACCATACTATAAACAAAACTCTGAAACTGAATCTAAATGATGAGTTGACATCAAAACCAGAAAAAAATCACAAATGCTTTTAATGACTATTTCACTACAACAGCTGTAAATCTGAGAAAGAAAAACTGCATAGAGCCAGTACTCAATACCCAACTGATGAAGCAATCATCAAAGCAATAATGTTTCTCCAAAAAGTCTAAAACACTGAAGCGCTCACAGCTATAAAAGAAATAAAAAAATAAATACTTCACTGGCAGTAACAACATACTAGATTTTATTGTAAGGAATTGTGGGGAATACATTGTAGAATCGTTAACTAGTATAACTAACGCATTCTTTAGTAATGGACTTTTCCCTGGCCTTCTAAAGGGTACTAAAGCTACCTCACTCTACAAAAAGGGATCAGAAAATAATATAGCTAATTACAGGCCAACAGCACAACTCAGCACATTTTTCAAAGGTATTTGAGAAATTGTTTAACACCAGATTAGAAAGTTTTATTAACAGATTCTCTTTAAAATTGGAGCACCAGTATGGATTTAGAAAAGCTAAAACAACAACCACAGAAGTGTATGAATATCTCAATACAAACATAAATCACTAACAATAAAGAAATTACTGGTGTTTTTTAGATTTGTAGCAAGTTTTTGGCGATTTTCACCTCACCATACTCCTTAGAAAGTTAGCTAATAAAGGTATAAGAGGTGCCGCAAACCAATGGTTACAATCGTATCTGTCAAACAGAGTGCAAAAAGTTGAAATGAAATTTGGAAAAAAGAATGCTAATGTTCAGCAGTCTACTGTGCACTCTAATGAAAAAATGCCTGTTGGATATGGAGTACCACAAGGCTCAATCTTGGGACCCATGCTGTTTCTGTTATATATTGATGACATAAACAAGAAGCTTACTTCAGGGTGCATCACATTATTTGCAGATGACACAAGTGTTTTGGTAACAGGCACAAACAAAGCTGACCAAGATCAGAAGATTAAACCATTCATGTCATTACTGAGAGAATTGTTCAACGAGAACAATCTCATCATAAATGTACAAAAAACAAGCTATGTTAGTTTCAGATATCATCTCAAAAACGAGAAGTCTCTGGTTTGCTAAACAACCAAGAGCTCTCCAGCGCGAGCTCTATTGAGTTTCTTGGTATATGGCTCTAAGAAAATCTTAAATGAAACACATGTCCATTATATTTCAAATAAATTGTCAACTGTGTGTTATATTCTAAGGGTACTCAGCAAATCAGTCACAAAATTTGTCTTTACACAAGTATATTATTCTTACTGTCACTCCATACTACAGTTTGGGATCATATTCTGGGGAAACTCACCCTGCAGCAGAGATATTTTTAAAATGCAAAATAAGGCAATATGTATAATATGCATTTTGAGATTTAATGAATCATGTAGGCAACATATCAAGAAACTTGGCATTATGCCAATGCCATCTTCTTACATCTGGAGTAGTATATCATTTGTTAAAACCTATCTATTAAGCAAAGATGGTCCATTAATACTGAATGAACACATTCATAACTATGAAAGAAGGCAGCAGTCTGACCTTTCAGTCCAGAACAACTTGTTACCAAAAAAGTGTCAAGCATGCTGGGATATGGGTGCATAATAACCCAATAGTTGAAATTGAAAAACAGAAATCACAAGAATTTTCACATATAAATTTAAAAAAAATTCTTTTGGAACAAAACTTTTACATTGTAAATGATTTTTTTCAAGAAAGTAATAAATGTTAACAAATTCCTTAATAATTCTAAAAAATAAAAAGTCAGGTGGCTTAGATGAAGTACCAATGTGTGTAATCAAACAATGCATATGGATTATACAAGGCCCCTTAACAAATATAATAAATGAATCCTTCACATCAGGGATATTTCCAGAGTAGTTAAAACAGGCAAGAGTTATACCTTTGTTTAAACCAAGCAAGGTGGCGCAGTGGTTAGCACACTGGACTCGCATTCGGTAGGACAACGGTTCAATACCGCGTCTGATCGTCCTGATTTAGGTTTTCCGTGATTTCCCTAAATCGCTCCAGGCAAATGCTGGAATGGTTCCTTTGAAAGGGCACGGCCGACTTCCTTTCCCGTCCTTCCTTAATCTGATGAGACCGATGACCTCACTGTTTGGTCTCTTCCCCCAAAACAATCCAATCCAATCCTTAGTTTAAGAAAGGTAATGCAGAAGACATAGTCCATTTCCCTGTTGTAAGGACTCTCAGAAATTATAGAAGCAATTATGAAAGACAGAGTAATGAGTTACTGAATAAATACAATCTTTTAAGCAAATCACAGTTTGCTTTCTGAAGTGGCAAAAATACAGAGTCAACCATAGTAGAATTCAAAAAGTTGTACTTGATGCTCATGATAAAGATCTTTCTAAGGCGTTTGATTCAAGTGACCACAAGATTCTATTAAATGAATTAGAATTATTAGGAATAAGAGGTATAGCTAATGATTGGTTTCGATCATATCTAGCAGATAGGGTACAAACAGTAGAGATAACATATACTTCAAATAGATCTAAGCATTTAGTAAAACATTTATCACAACTAAAATACATTAATATAGGGGTGACTGATAATGAGGTACGAGTGCTCAGTGTGACATTACATTATTTAATAAGTTATGTGTAAAAAAGTATTGTATACCAGGAATAAATCTAATGATTGTCTCTAACTAGAAGTCTGTAAATATATGTGTAAACGAATTAGCTTATTTTAAATTGATCTAAACTTACAAATACTTTGACATGTCCTATGTCCTTGTGAAAAGATATCTTTGGATGAATAAAGCTACTACTACTACTACTACTACTGCTACTACTACTTAGACGTGACTGTGGTGTATGCTTCCTTCAAGTATGAAGAAGTGAAAGTACAATATAATGGCTATTACCTTCTTGTAATATAGGACAAAACTTTCAAGAAACAATTAAAATTGTAACAATATAGTTGTAAAAATTACTTGTAAAAATATATGCTGACCTGTCTAATACCATATGTGCAAATTGTACGATATTATTATTATTTGCATCAAAACAATACAATAAAACACAATGGGTAACACTATTAACCCTAAAATGATATGCAGATATTTTTCATAATTATTGTTAGATTATATCTTCAATGGTGAAGCTTAGCATTGCCTTCTCTGAGGCTCCCCTTAAGCAGTTAGCGCGGGTTTTGAAAATCCATATCGTACTTGTTGTGTCGTATAGCGGCTCCTAGTGAACTGCAACCACTGCACGCTGCCCAAAGAACACCGAAAACAAAACAAAAATGATACAGCACAAAAAATATTTGTACTAACATATCATATGCATATCATATACGAGACGCAAGTGTGTACTTGTGTACTGCTGAAGGCATACCCTCTAACACAACATGAATTAACATTACATTTACTCATTTATAGACGATAAGTGCACAGTAACTTTGCGTCTATGACTTGGGAAAATCCCGAATTGAATTCCGCAAGTTATATTCTTACACAGTATGAATATTTGCTTTTTAAACTCCGATGGATATGCTGAAACGGAATTACTTAGTGAAATTCTACGAATTTACATCGAAGATCTTCGTTACCGTTATTGAAAATTTTGAAACGGTTATGCCAGTTATCAGTTGCATTCTTTCGAATGTTAGGCTACCGTTCGTTATTACTCAAAACATCCTATCGATAACCGTATTAGTCGTTATTGGAAGCGAGAGATCAACGTAGTGCTAAGGTGGCGTAAGCGCTAAATTCAAACTGATGTTCGAAAATAAAATATTTGTAAGGCATTATCGACGGTAGATAAATAGAGTTGTAACTTCGTTGCCAAATTACTCGCAACGGAGTTTAAAAGAAAACGAACCAGAAATATCAAGAACTGTTTTTAGCTGTGGTAAATTGAATATGATAGCATCATTTGTATTTGTAGCTACTTTCATTTCTTAAAAAACTATATTTACAATTGTTTTGGACCTTGATTGTCAGTTTAAGGCAAGACTCATGCTCGTTTTTCAGTTTTTGTATGAGATACCTGTAATATGCTGGTACTTGATCAGAAAAATACATAATTTTTGTTGCATAATTATCTGTTTGTATGCAGATAGTTTGCTTGAGTTGCACTGATTCATCCATTTAGAACTCGTTATTCGTTTGACAAAGTAAATGGTCTAACATATAGGCCACTGTAGACGCCAAATTACCATCACGATGACGCTGATCAGTAGTTTAAGGAGGGCGTGAAACCAAGTTTACAGATATTGATATTACATCCTTTAGTAATAGTAATTTATATGTATTGAAAACTTTGTGATGTACAAATAATTGCCAGTCACTGACAATAACTAATTTAAATGATGACTGTTACAGAAACTCCTTTTTATTTACTATACAGTACGCCTTTACTCGTAATTTTTAAGTTAGCAATAGTGTGGAGTGAATGATGTCTTTTATCTATCTGACTTACTGCAGTGTAACACCAACTCCAAATAATGAAAAGATCGCTTATTCCTTTTAAACAGTTATAAGATGGCATCAGGTGCTGGCATTAAAAGATTACCAATTGAAGCCTTAGGACCCGGGACAAGTAATTACTTTGTAGTTGGAATAATAATAGCGAAGCAGAATCCAAGAAAAATACAAAGTCGAGGTAGCCTGTTCATTTTCAGAATATTTATCTGTTTTCATCACTTGTAGTGAAATGGCATGATTAATGTAGTACCTTTTTTGTTTACTTAAATCATACAGTCGGTTCTTCAGAAGAAAGAGGCGTGTGCAGTTTCACAATAAGAGATTCACCATACAATTTTATAAATGTTAACTGTTGGGGGTCATTACATTTCATTGAGACAGAAATGGAGAACTACAACATTGGTGATGTTGGTATGTGATCACTAAGTACTTAACAAATTGTAATTATCCGCTTATTTATGAAAATATTTGTGTAACATACCGTAGTTCAACTATTGTGTGTTTTTGTTACTTAACTAGCACCTTTGACTTATTTTCCATAGTTGAAATCAGCAATGCCAGGGTTACACACCGTAAGCCAGATCAAGATGAGAAATTTAGTCCTACTGTGACAAGGTATGATAATTACCAATCATTTTAGTCATTGTTTTCTTAAATTATGTCTAGCTAACTTCAGGCTTAAATAACTGCTTCTACAGATACTCAGTTTTTATTGTGTTACCACAGTAATATAGAATCTGATTCAAAGCATTTGCTTGTCTAATTTGTATATGTGAACCAAACATTGCCAGAGGCTGAGACTGGAGGAATTATTATTTTGTAAATGCAGGTGTTTCCTCAGGTACTGACTACCTCAGAAACTAAAATATGAAAGGGAGATGATGTCTAAATAACTTAGAAAGCAAGATTGAAATGGTATAATTCATGAGACTGAATTGAGATCTCTTTAAAATGTCTACTTGACATGCAGTTCCACACTTCCTGGAAGATTTGCTAAGGATAGCTTATAATTTCACCTAATTTCAGCATGAGGGAATGGCAGTGCAATTGTTGCACATTCGTAGGAACACCTGAAATATACTGTTTGGGTAGTGATGGATTAAACTGTGAAGAACTTAGTTTCCTATACTCTGAGTTTCGCATACTCAGAGTATAGGTCAAGTATTTCATGGAGCTGGTTTTCCGTTTGTTACATATGCAAAAGTTGTATACCAGTCTGATTTATTTATGTGTTTATTCATTCATTCAGGGATCATCTCACAGTCCTCAAACAAGAAAAATTCCAATGTATTATATAACCATTCACAATGAGATGTTACAATAACAGAAAAGACAACCTTTTATCAAAGTACCATGTACAGACTAACCTTACTTAAAATTACTTAAAATCTACCCAATCCTTGTACTGGTCGTGCCTTCGTACAACTCATACCACACTTCTCAAGCTGACTACCAGAATAACAGGTCCTTTTCGACCAATACAGCAGGTTACTGTTCGTGCCTTATTTCCACCAAACCAAATCAACTTAGCTTCACAACACAGTTCTACAAGGTTCTAGAATAAGATCCTTCATTGGGTGAAACTGAAATCAGTGCCCTCGTTTTCAATGACCAAAAGTTTCAGAAGTTCCAAAAGCGACATACCATCATTCTACACAAGACAGCTACCATTGCGTGCTGTCTTCTTCCTCCGAACTAGCAAAAGTGTGAGCATGTGCCTGCCTTCACACACACATACTCCCCTCCTCCCAGCAGCCACACCAAAGCCATCCACTCGCTAGTTGTTATGCTTCCAACCCTTCTGCATGTAAAGAGCCACTTCTCCTTGCCCGCTTGCGCCCCCTCTCTCTCGCTGGCATCTCATGCTTCATCCATACTATCAAAAACATGCTATGAAGACAAACCTGTCAACTGATCCCAGCAGAAATCTCGAACCATCTAACTTTGTTCAACAAGATGATTTTTCACGCTTTCCACTACTGTGTCATATCCAACATTCATAACAGGAAAACAATATTATTATACTTCATCCTCCTGTTACACTAAAAGCTGTTCTTTTTAACGCCTGCACATGTTTCATCGTAATACTGAACATGTTTCATCATAATACAGTGTCATCATAATACAATAGTAATAAACAGTTCAAAGATATATATACATAGAATATATAAGGATGTTTTTATAAAGATATTACAGGGGCCAGTTGTGGGTACTGCTGAAGGTATCATACTGGTATCTGCCTGAAATGGTTTAAGAAACCCACAGAAAAACTAAACAGGATGGTTGAACAGAGCAAACTACAGCCTCTTGAATATGAGGTCAGTGTTTTGACACCTGCACTACCTCATTTAGTAGGTCCTTATTGTACAATATGGTTTAGATTATAAACAATTTGTCCAAAATAACTTATAATGTATAAAAAAAAAATTAAAAAGAAAGTTCCACTGTCTGATACCATCTCCCCACACCATCACTGCACACATTATACACATCCGCTGGTGGCTCCAGGACCACAAATATGTGCTATACCCCATGCAGTCCCTTCATTTCATTCATAAATTTGACTAAAAGTCCATAAACATCCTATTATACCCCAAGCAAATCGCCACACCCTTCCTTCAGACCATCTAGGAAACTGGTAAGCCAACATCCCCTTTATGAATGAAATGCTGATTGCAGGAGAATAAGACATTAGTGTCATGCACTACATATCATGAGCACATCATTTTCTTATAAAAGTAGTATATTTTGATTCTGTATTCTAATACAGAGGGTGTTGTAGTTGTCCTATTTTGTTATTAACCAGAATCTGAGTCCTGTAAGTAATCTTTAATTGTGTAGTATGCATTGTTTATGAAGTATGTTTTAGGTGCCTTTTTAAATAGATGTATTTTCATTTTGTCATATTCTTGGGCTGTTCATTAAACAATTTTACTTCCTGATAGAAAATGCCTTTTTGAGTTTGTTGTTTATTTTTCCTTGATAAATACAAGTCTAAATTGGCTCTTGTCCCAGGACTACGAACATGTGATTCCCCTTCCAATCATGTACCGAGCGAGATGGCTACACTGGTCTTAATGTGCTGGACTTGCATTCAGGAGAACCAGCGTTTATTCCCTATATGGCCATCCTGACTTGGGTTTTCTATGGTTTCCCCAAGTTTCTAAGGTGAATGCTGGGATGGTTCCTTTGATTAGGCTGTGGCTGACTTCCTGCCCTGTGCCTATTCTCATCTAATCCTATCCTACTTTGTTAACATATATAGTGAATCATTTAAAACGTGCTCTGCAATTATTGCGGGAATGGAAAGTGCTATTCATGTGCAGTTTTTCCACAGTGGGTTGGTAGTCAGGAACCTGTATTGTTAGCCAATCAGCAGATTGTAATAATATTTAGAAAGTGTTTTTTTTATGTAAACATACACTTTTTAAATTAAACAATTCCTGTGTCCTTGGAGCAATGCCTATTGGCATTAACAGACTCAAAGTAGTGTAAATTAGAATGTCAGTGGTGTTTGTTGCAGGATTCTAATGTGAGTTGTTTATGAGATATTGTATTTTGAAAAGTTCCCATACTGACACCTGTTCAATACCTGTGATAGCACACTAAAGAGCAACACCAGTGGATACACTATTAAAGTGAACTGTGACCAGTAATAAGACAATTGACCATCACAAGTTGTGTTCAAACAACACATGCTTCCAGTATGGTATGGAATGCTGCTGCACATTTACTAGCATTTCAGTGGAAATGTCCAAGCATTTTGCAGTAATACATCATTGTATGTCATTGGACGTAGTTGGTATGTCCTTGTGGGTAGCATCTTTCAGCTTTCCCTACAGAAAGTCTACAGGCATCAGTCTGGGGAACAGGTCAGCCAAAGTACAGATTCTCTATGTCCATCCCAACATTTTGGAAACAATTCATGAAGACATGCTGTAGTACTTTGTGCATTATGGACTGGAAAGCCATCATGTAGGTACCACAAGCTCCTCCTAGTCTGCAGAGGAACGTTTTCTAGCATCCTTGAAAGATCATCTGTTAGGGAGGCTGTGAAACTTGTGCACATTCAGTGTTCTGTCTATGAAAAATGGGCCAATGAGCTGATGGTTTGCTATCCCAGACCACTAATTTGAACTCCATGGGCACTGATGTTCCATCCAAAAAAGCCAATAGACCAATAGTGCATGTTTTGGTGGTTTACCTGGCCATGTTTGGTAAATGTGGCTTCATCACTAAACAATATATATGATACATCTGGAATATCCTGTCTTAATACTCATGTACAGAAGTTAGCACAATTCTTGTAATCATTTCCATGCAGCTCTTAATGGAGAGAGATGTGATAGCGATGGAACCTATGTGGATGGAGAATGCTTAGGACACTTGCGTGACTCACACCACTTCCTCATGCACTTGCATGGAGCTAACATGCAGATCAACTGCAACAGCAACTAGAACATTAATTTCCCACTCTTCTGTCACATCTGTTTCCTTCTGCTACATTGTCTAGGTGTTACACTTCAATGTTCACATAATTGGTTGAAGAGGTTGATAAATAATTGTCAAGATGGTTGACATCTCTTGAGATATATGCCACATGTACCGTACAAGAACAAACTGCAGTCTTCCTACACTCTCCACACACAATGAGCAATTCAGCTTTGTTAAATCCCATCATCCACTCATGACCTTCTGCTTCGACAGTCACACAGTAACTGACTAGCAATTCGCATTGTACTTAAGAAATGCACAACCACACTGTAAGCAAACATAACAACATTGTACCTAGCTACTTCGTAAGTTAAATGGCACAAACAAGTGTTGCTATGGAAACTTATTACAATACGCTATCTCATAAATGACTTGCACTGGAATCCTGCAACAAACACCACTGACATTCTAATTTACCCAACTTTTAGGTTGTTAATGACAGTAGGCATTGTTCCATTTAAAAATGTTTATGTTTGCACAAAAAAATACACTTTCGAAGTATTATTTCAATTAAGATTAAGGACTAACACTGCGAGCCTCTGACTACCAACTCATTCTATGAAAACTGGATACAATAGCACTTTCCATTTCCACAATATTTGCAGTGCAAGTTTTAGGTGATTCATCCCGTATATATAATTTCTACAGTGTATCTTGCATGTCTGATATTGTTGTGCTAAATGGCCTGTGGATAAATAAATAATAAACGGTCTATAGAGCTGTTTGTGAAATACTGATATGCACAACAGATTGGTACATATGCTGACTTGGTACAGTAAGGATACAAATTTTTAAAATAGTTCTTTACAATGAACCCCAATCACTACTTTCAGTTATTCTTATGGTGCAGTTCTAAAAGTTGAAAATTATGTCCATGATTTGAGCCTCTGCTCTCCAGAAAAGAATTACTTAGTTAAAAACTGAGTGGTAATAGGAATCATACATCACCACAAGACATTGGCTGTTACAAATTTGATGGTAGGACTTGAAGAGCATAATGTGCTGATGACATTCTTTTTGCCAGTGTCTTTGTGTGTTCATTCCATATTAACTGACAATCAATATTCATACCAAAAACCTTTTTATTCATTCCAAAAATGTTTTGTAACACAATCTAAGTTTTATTGTCTGTGCTTAATATGACTGAGTTGTTCTTCCTTTTTTACTGAAATGTATGCTATTTAGTTTATTTAGGTTCTTTGTTAATTTATTACATACTGTCCAATTGGAAAAATCCTGGACAGTTTCATTTACTTTCTCTATTAGGAGTTATCAGTGACTGTGATGTTACTGTAATCGGTGCAGATAACTTTTTCTCCATGTCTTATGCTGTGTGTAAAGTCATTTATATACATTAAGTACAGAGTTGCGCCATTCTACCCCAGAAAAACCATTTTTCCAACAATTGTTTTATTAAAAATTTATCATGAGCATACATGTGAATGTGTTTGACTCTGTTTTCCAGCTAAGACTGGAACCATTCACTTGCTATTTCTCTTACTCCTATTGCTTCTAGTTTTGTTTGGCAGAGTTGTATAGTCAGCAGGGTTGAAAGCGTTGGACAAGACACAGTACTTCTGAGTTAACCGAAGAAAACCATTTCAAACATATGTACAACACTGAAAGAAAATTTCATGCTTCCCCCACATCACTTAGCACTCTCCCAACAGACACAAATGTACATGGGAATTTGAAGTCTACAATAAACTCAAGGGTAGAGATCTACTGAGCATGGAGATGAGTTCACTGAAGTGAAAACTACAGGATCTCCTGGTGGAAAAATGCTGTTACTCGAAGCTGAGGAATTCATGAGTGATGAGATGATCGTTTTAACAATGTGAGAATTTGATATCATAATGTTGTGTATAATATTGTATCTATGAAATAAGGCCTGGAAAATTTAGATACTATGTATTGGTTGTTGTTGTTGTGGTCTTCAGTCCTGAGACTGGTTTGATGCAGTTCTCCATGCTACTCTATCCTGTGCAAGCTTCTTCATCTCCCAGTACCTACTGCAGCCTACATCCTTCTGAATCTGCTTAGTGTATTCATCTCTTGGTCTCCCTGTATGATTTTTACCCTCCACACTGCCCTCCAGTACTAAATTGGTGATCCCTTGATGCCTCAGAACATGTCCTACCAACCGATCCCTTCTTCTAGTCAAGTTGTGCCACAATCTCCTCTTCTCCCCAATCCTATTTAATACCTCCTCATTAGTTATGTGATCTACCCATCTGATCTTCAGCATTCTTCTGTAGCACCACATTTCAATAGCTTCTATTCTCTTCTTGTCTAAACTATTTATCGTCCATATTTCACTTCCATACATGGCTACACTCCATAAAATACTTCCAGAAATGACTTCCTTTCTCTTAAATCTATACTCGATGTTAACAAATTTCTCTTCTTCAGAAACGCTTTCCTTGCCATTGCCAGTCTACATTTTATATCCTCTCTACTTCGACCATCATCAGTTATTTTGCTCCCCAAATAGCAAAACTCCTTCACTACTTTAAGTGTCTCATTTCCTACTCTAATTCCCTCAGCATCACCTGACTTAATTCGACTACATTACATTATCCTCGTTTTGCTTTTGTTGATGTTCATCTTATATCCTCCTTTCAAGACACTGTCCATTCCGTTCAACTGCTCTTCCAATTCCTTTGCTGTCTCTGACAGAATTACAATGTCATCGGCAAATCTCAAAGTTTTTATTTCTTTTCCATGGATTTTAATACTTACTCCAAACTTTTCTTTTGTTTCCTTTACTGCTTGCTCAATATACAGATTGAATAACATCAGGGAGAGGCTACAACCCTGTCTCACTCCCTTCCCAACCACTGCTTCCCTTTCATGTCCCTCGACTCTTATAACTGCCATCTGGTTTCTGTACAAATTGTAAATAGCCTTTCACTCCCTGTATTTTACCCCTGCCACCTTCAAAATTTGAAAGAGAGTATTCCTGTCAACATTGTCAAAAGCTTTCTCTTAGTCTACAAATGCTAGAAACGTAGGTTTGCCTTTCCTTAATCTATTTTCTAAGATAAGTCATAGGGTCAGTATTGCCTCACGTGTTCCAACATTTCTACAGAATCCAAACTGACCTTCCCCGAGGTCAGCTTCTATCAGTTTTTCCATTCGTCTGTACAGAATTTGCATTAGTATTTTGCAGCTGTGACTTATTAAACTGATAGTTCGGTAATTTTCACATCTGTCAACACCTGCTTTCTTTGGGATTGGAATTATTATATTCTTCTTGAAGTCTGAAGGAATTTCTCCTGTCTCATACATCTTGCTCACCAGATGGTAGAGTTTTGTCAGGACTGGCTCTCCCAAGGCTGTCAGTAGTTCTAATGGAATGTTGTCTACTCCCGGGGTCTTGTTTCGACTTAGGTCTTTCAGTGCTCAGTCAAACTTTTCATGCAGTATCATATCTCCCATTTTATCTTCATCTACCCCCTCTTCCATTTCCATAATATTGTCCTCAAGAACATCGCCCCTGTATAGACCCTCTATATACTCCTTCCACCTTTCTGCTTTCTATCTTTGCTTAGAACTGGGTTTCCATCTGAGCTTTTGATATTCATGCAAGTGATTCTCTTTTCTCCAAAGGTCTCTTTAATTTTCCTGTAAGCAGTATCTATCTTACCTCTCGTGAGATAAACCTCCTTACATTTGTCGTTTAGCCATCCCTGCTTAGCCATTTTGCACTTCCTGTCGATTTCATTTTTGAGAAGTTTGTAATCCTTTTTGCCTGCTTCACTTACTGCATTTTTGTATTTTCTCCTTTCATCAATTAAATTCAGTATCTCTTCTGTTATCCAAGGATTTCTACTAGCCCTCGTCTTTTTACCAACTTGATCCTCTGCTGCCTTCACTATTTCATTCCTCAGAGCTACCCATTCTTCTTCTACTGTATTTCTTTCCCCCATTCCTGTCAATTGTTCCCTTATGCTCTCCCTGAAACTCTGTACAACCTCTGGTTCTTTCAGTTTATCCAGATCCCATCTCCTTAAATTCCCACCTTTTTGCAGTTTCTTCAGTTTTAATCTACAGTTCATAACCAATAGATTGTGGTCAGAGTCCACATCTGCCCCTGGAAATGTCTTACAATTTAAAATCTGGTTCCTAAATCTCTGTCTTACCATTATATAATCTATCTGAAACCTTCTAGTATCTCCAGGGTTCTTCCATGTATACAACCTTCTTTCATGATTCTTGAACCAAGCTATGATTAAGTTATGCTCTGTGCAAAATTCTACCAGGCGGCTTCCTCTTGCATTTCTTAGCCCCAATCCATATTCACCTACTGCGTTTTATGTATTGGTATATTACGAGAAAAACAATTTAATAATATTATTGTGTTAAACATAAAGATGTGCTGGTAAAATTAGTGTTAGAAAATTGTGTAACTGTGTACACCAAAAGCAAAGAAATGATATCTCTCTTGTACAATACGATCAGATGATCTGTAAAATGTATGTCATGAGACGAATAAAATACAGATACAAAGACTAAGAATATGCCTGTAACATAGGCATTTTTGTTAAGAACATCAACCACCACTTTTGTGAACTGTGTAATGGCCACTATTATGCTTCTACTTCAGAAACAAACCTTTATTTAATATTTTTTCAGTTGACTCATTAATCTATCTTTCATTATTAATGTAATCATTTTTAGAATACTGACAGTGCTGAGCCTATACTCTTTGCATTACCTTTCTTTAATAAGGTAACAGTTGGTGCATGCCTAGAGAACTAAGAAAAAAATACATGAAGTAAAGGACTCATTTATTACGTTTGTTAATGGGTTTGTACACTGCCTATGCACTCCTTCAGAGCAGAGACTGGAACATCATTTGTTCCTGCTGACTTCTTTATCTTTTTAAATTCTGTATTGTCTTATTGCCTTCAAGCTCATGGTCATTTACAAAACTTGCCACTTCCTGAGGATCTTCTGTTTGGTCTTCCATTTGCATGTTATTATACTTGTTTCCAGTTTCATGTTTTTTTTTATTTTCTGCATTATGCATTATTTTGTCATAATCAGTTGATCCCTGATTTGATTTGCCAGTGCCCTAGAAAAAATACGTATTGTGTGTTCCGAGACGCTCCTTTTATGGGCCTGTAGTTTTGTGCATTTTACCAGACATATCCTTAGCTTTATTATCTAACAGTAATGATCAGAAAGGCCAAGCTCCTATATAAGTACTTTACAATTTTCCCTGTCAATGTTTGTCAATACATGGTCTAAGACTGACAATGAACTTTTTGATAGCCTAGTATCAGTTTTTATAATTTGTGCCAAGCCATATATTTTCACATATTTAGAAAGTTATTACTAAATTCATTTGAGGGCTGAGCCTGTACTTCAGTTAATTTGTTGAAGAAAGTACACAGTACCACTAGGTGAGTGGTACAAGCACAGAATGATTAACTTTTTCGTGGATTTCTAGCTTTGTTAATTCAACAGCTGCCAATTCCAAACCTGTTTCTACACTATTTGTGTCTGGACTGTTAACCCTGGAGTTTGGTCCCTTTACTCCCCAACCTAGCCATCACTAATTGTGATCAGATCTTCACTAGCTTTAAAATGTGAGCCATTTGTGACGTACATACATAATCCCCCATCCTTTAAGGTACCAGTAGCCCTACAGTAGCAACTTGCACGTACTTGTGATGATAGCACTATATGTTGTACTTCAGTTTCTCTAGAGCTGTGCTCTATAAGGCGTACCACTGTGCTCTTCAAAGACTTCAATTCAACTTCAAGCTGGTGTACTTAATTTTTAATAAAATCCTTGTTTGATGAAGAATATAATTCTGAGCAAATTTTGGTTGTGTTTGTCCTTATGATTTCCTTCCCTCTCTGATAATCCTGTAACTGGTGAGTGTGTACTCTGGTATGGTGCATTCTATCTTCCGTGTACACAGCGAAGAAATCTCTAAACAGATTGAAACACTTTTAAGGGAAGGGAAACTGTTCTCATGATTAGTCCTAAAAAAGGTGTAGTCCTACACACAAAAGGGTCTGGTCCTTCACACTATGACAGGTATTTGGCCATCTGGCCCCATACCAACCTGCTATACTCACTAATTAGCTCCATTAACCTCTCCATCTCAGTCCTTTTGAGATGCAGACTGTAGACCCCCTACTGATAGTCCCCACCAGCACCAGTGCAATGTGTACTGAGTCAGCAACCATCTATACCATTCCAGCTCTGCATTAACTCACCATAGGGCATTGCCAAGATGAGGCTGATAACACTGTCAGAACAGCTGAGCTAGGCACACTTTGGTGCTACCAGTACGGGGAACTGTCTTGCTCAGGTCACCACCTATGTTGCACACTCCATTGCTGTCCAAGCTTTTCCCTCCCCCCCACCCTCAACTAACATTATCTGATCATCTTCCATGGATTTTTTACACAAACACCCTAAACCTCAATCACCTGATTCAGTCCAGCACTGGGCTTGAAAACATTGGTGACCTGATACTCTTCCTCTGATTTCTCTTGTAACTGAGAGCCTACAATTCTACCATGACTGCTGCCTAGCAGCAGTACTGTCATATCCTTAAAATTAGTGGTATTCATAGCTTTCCTAATCGTGGGCAGAGTCTGTTGCACATTTCCCACTCTTACACCATCGTGAGGCTCCTCTCCCGACAAATATGATGAAATTATTGGTGTGTATGTGAGACAGTGGCTAATGTTTACTGTATAACGTGTCATCTAGCAAATAGCTACCAGACAGTTATGTGAATTAACTGTGCAAGCTACTGAAGGAAGTGAAAGAGGTAAGGTTGTTTGTTGAGCAGTAGGTATTCCATGATCAGTAAGCACTACAGGTCCATGATAAAAGTCTCTAAATACAAATTGTATGGTCTTTCACTTTATTGGAAGTTACCATTCTGAAAAGCCAATTTAAAAATTTTGTATAGTAGGGAACAGATAAACAGTAGTGCATTGACTTTGCCCCAGATCTGTTGCATTAGTTATATAACATATTTTGATCATCATTCATTCATTCACTCACACATTGTGAAATAGAAGTGTCAGGTATGTGGTACGAGTTGAGTTACACATTGACAACTGTAAATTATATGTACGTAAATTATTTCAACTCATAGTATTGTCATTATGAATTGCTGAGTTCATTGTAAATTCACTGTTGTTATTTACCAGTAGTATATGTTTTGAAAATACATGTAAGAATCCTTAGGTACCTGAAGAGGCTTCTTCAAGAGTTTTGGTTACCAACTTTACATGATATTGCTACTACACACTTGTGTAGGATAAATACTTTTTTTACTTTAGTTGCAATATTCCAGAAGATTATGGCACAGGATAGAACTGAGTGTAAGTGTAAAAGTATGCAACTGATCCTGTCTGCAGGTCAACATAGAGAGGGAGAGAGGTTTCCGAGTGTAAAACCGACAGAACTGAGCATTTTGCTTGTCTTATTCATGTATTATCCATCTGGATACCCAGAAATTCACACAGGAAACCTCATCCAGTATAAGCCAATTGATATCTACTTCTGAGGCCTGTAAGTTGTTTTTATTTGTTTGGAATTGATCAATATGAGTTCTTGCAAGATTAGGGTTAGCTTAAGCACTTGCCTATCAACCAATTCAAAGCCTAGTCATTATTATCCTGGCAGTGTCTGGTATGAATGTGTTTGGGATCTTTATTGATATATGTGTGTCATCTGTTTCTTTAATTGTGATATTCCTGCCACCCTTGTTAAATCCTTGTTTTACCCACCTCATCGCTGTTAAGACTCACTGTGGGTGATGCACTCTGTAGTAACTGATGATTCCCAGGCTGAACTTAAGAATGCTTTACTCATGGCATAAGTTCACAGTAAAGTTTGGTACAGATTGCAACTAAAAGATTGTTTGTGAGCATTGAGAATAACAGAAACGAAGTTCACTGTCGTAATACCAGTTCTGAAGGAAACCTCATCCTGAGTGGCTGTAGAGCGGCTTCCAGAAGGGCGTGTGGTGTGGACTGCTGCAGAGCAGTGCGGAGGTGGTGTGGTGTAGAGTAGAGCATCCAGGCTGGTCTCAGCCTGGGCTGTGGGCTATGAGTGTAGCTGGCTCCTGGCCCGGGACTGAATAAGCAGTTGAGTGCTGCCACTGCAGGTTGTGCTTCGCCTTAAGTATCTGGCAGGTGGAACTATGTTCATGACTATGTGACATACTTGTTCCCTTGATACCAGTGCTGTCAGCTTTCTGATGGGTGCACTTTTTGGAAGTGTGGGTGATGTCCCCTGGTGGAACCTGTAACAAACAGTGAGTGAACCAACTGTTTGTACACAGTATTGCGTCCACAGTGCATGATACCCTGGTAGTATTTGTAAATAGTCTCTGGCCTTTGGGCCAAGGGTAAGCAACCCACAGAGTGAAGACATTGTGCTGGAAGCATATACTACAGTCCTAATTTACTGAATGATTCATAGGTTTATTTTTAATTCTAAATTCTAGTTGCAGAATTTCAAAGAGAATATATGTGTAATTCATAGGGAAGCTGTTATAGACTATGAGCTCATTATGTCAGATCACTGAACATCCTCTAAGCTTGTCAGTTGGGTTCATATTAACTCCGTGCATGAGCCCAGAGATGCTGTGTTGCAGAAAGGCACAACAAAAAGACTGTCAGAAGTTAGCATTTGCCCAACAATGCCTTTGTCAAAAATAGACAACATACGCACATGCACACACACACATGCAAATGCAACTCGCACACACACACACACACACACACACACACACACACACACACACAGTCCAGGCAGCAGGAGCCACACTGTGAGCAGCGGGGCATTATGGGGAAGACAACTGGCTGGGGGTAAGGAGGAGGCTGGGGCAGGGAGAGGGAGGGATACTAGGATAGGGGTGGCGGGTGAAAGAGTGGGGCAGCAAGGTGCAGTCAGGAGGTTAGACAATGAGGGAGATGGGGGGGGTTTGCAGAAAAGGAGAGACTCTGCCCATGATTAGGAAGTCAATGAATACCACTAATTTTAAGGAGATGACAGTACTGCTGCTAGGCGGCAGTATTGGTAGAAGTGTAGGCTCTCAGTTACAAGAGAAATTGCAGGAAGAGTATCAGGACACCAACATTTTCAAGCCCAATGCTCGGCTGAATCATGTGATTCAGATTTAGAGTGTTTGTGTAAGAAATCCATGGAATATGATCAGATAGTGTTGGTTGGGGGTGGAGGAAAGGGAACAGCTTGGACAGCGATGGACTGTGCAACATAGTTGGTGACCTGAGCAAGACAGTTCCCCTTAGTGGTAGCACCAAAGAGTGCCTAGCTGAGTTGTTCTGACAGTGTTATCAGCCTCATCTTGGCAGTGCTGTATGATGAGTCATTGCAGAGCTGGAAGGGGTATAGATGGTTGCTGACTGAGCACACATTGCAGTGGTGCTGGTGGGGACTACTAGTAGATGGGATTACAGTATTATCTGTTTGTTATCAAAATAAACAGTTTATTAAAAATGAAGTACAGCAGCTTGAATTGAATTACAGTTTTTGAACAGCACTGTGGTGTGCCTTATATAGAACAGCTGTAGAGACATTGAAGTACAGAGCATGTGCAAGTTGCTACTGTAAAACTATTGGTACCTTATAGTTTGGTGGATTGCATGTTTATGTCATAAATGGCACACATTATAAAGCTAGTGAAGATATGATCACAGTTAGTAAAAAGACTGAGTGTGTTGGTGAAATTGAGAACTGTGTAGTGCTGGAATGGAAACAGGGAAGAAGCTACAGGGGTAAGAACAATGACTAATGAAGGTTGAGGCCACAAAGGTTATGGGAATGTAGGCTGTATTGCAGAGAGAGTTCCCACCTGCATAATTCAGAAATGCTGGTGTTGGTGGGAACACCTATTCCTCCCTCCCCCCACCCCCATCAACCTCCCCCCTCCCCTCGCCCTGGCCTCCTCCTTACTACCATCCGGTTGCCTCTGCCCTCATGCCCTGCTGCTTGCAGTCTGACTCCAGCTTCCAGAGACGGTGGTTGTGTTGTCTGTTTTTGACAAAGGCCTTGTTGGCCGAAAGCTAACTTTCTGACAGTCTTTTTGTTGTGCCATTCTGCAGCTCAGCATCACCACTATATGGTGAGTAGCAACTACCCTTTTCATTATATTGTTACATTCCATCCTGGATTTTTGATTGTTTGAATTTTGCCTGATGCCTTTTCTTCCATCCTAAACCAGAGCTGTTTTCCTTTGTTACCATTTTCTAATGCATTACTACTCAGTGCCTGTCCTCTCTCTTCTTTCCTGTGTTACTCTTATCACCTTACAAAACGCATTGCACATTCTAGTTATGAGCCACACTGTGTCAACTATCTCAGCCGTGCACAATAAGCAGCTACAATACCAAACTGATTGTTTGTGCATCATCTTATGTCCCATGTTAGACCCACCGATATCATTAATCCTATAGCTTCATATTGATCATTCTCCCTGTGTCATCCTCGCGTATTTCAGCGTATTATTTCCCGCACCTTTCCTGTGACACACGAACTTATATCTCATCCTAACAACACCTCCCCACCCCCCACTCATTCCTCTCTCTATTCCAGTTCACCTGTACTAATTTCACCTAATCTAGTCACTTCTGCAGTCTCCCTTTTGACACTTATCCACCCAAAGACCTGCAACCCATGTTACAAATGTGTTTATTTGTCATTTGATCTCATTGTGACTTCACGCCAACTTCAGTCTGTTTTCACATTTCACTACCGGCCTACTCCCTCAGATTTCATCATGCTTCCCGCTATTTCACCCGTTTCTTCCTTTTTGTATTTTTTCCCACTTATCTGAGTCCATTTTTACAAATCTTTTTGGACATAAGTCTACATTATTTACATATTTTTATTCATTTTTTCACCATCATGGGTGGTAGCCAGAGCCCAGTCCCACATACTGTTCCTGATTTGTTGCTTGGGTTATGGAATCCCCGCAAATGGCCTCACTCATCAAATTACCCATCTCTAACTGGCACCCTTCCTTCCACAATGACCTCCATCTGTTCAGATTCCACCAATTCTTAGCTCTCACCAACAAAGTCCCACAAAACCATATCAACCAGTTACAAACCTCCTTGCAGTACCTTCCCTCCAGCTGTAAAATTTTCTTCTTATGCAATCCCAAATTCTTAGATCCCATAACACACATTGAAACTCTTGCCCTCCAGGAACTAAAGCAATATGCATAATTTCACCTCAAAAAATTGTCCAATCTGCTCACTTCGTACTCTCCCCCCCCCCCCCCCCCCCCCCCCCTCTACATCCCCTCATAGCTGACAACCTCTGTCTCATGGACCTACTACACTTACCCTACCCTCCAAAACTCCCTCCCGCCATCACATAGAACCCAGAAGCTAAACAGACCCAAAACACAGTCATGAATCTTGCCTTCAAAAGTCTTAGCCCCGCAGAAATATCAGTCCTTTCCAAAGGCCTCACCTTTTGCCCCATCCACAAATTCAATCATGTAGGACTTGTTAAAGGCCTTCTCTTCTTCTCTCAGTACCTACAGTGGAAACACTTCTTCGCCACCTACCCTACCAATCAGACTCAAGCAGAGACCAACATTGGACCCTGCTTGCCTCTGTTCACTCCTCCATCCAAACATGATTCAGCCCCACTGCCCCCAAATCACCCCCTGTTAACTTTCCAGAATTTCTTAACCTCTAACCTTGCCTTACCACCATTCCCCAACTCCCTCAACATGCAAACTAATCTTACATCTGCAGAACTGTCTGCAATCCACCACCTAAAAACTGATCCCAATCCAGTAACCCTACCTGCTGACAAAGCCTCCACCACTGTTGTTTTGAACCACAAGGATTATCTGGCAGAACGATTCCACCAGCTGCCTGTTTCATCCCTCTACAAACACTGCCACAGTTACCTCATTCCAGAAATGCAGCAGGATCTCTAGTCACCGGCCAGTGTGGCCGAGCGGTTCTAGGCACTACAGTCTGGAACCGCGCGACCACTATGGTCGCAGGTTCGAATCCTGCCTCGGGCATGGATGTGTGTGATGTCCTTAGGTTAGTTAGGTTTAAGTAGTTCTAAGTTCTAGGGGACTGATGACCTCAGCAGTTAAGTCCCATAGTGCTCAGAGCCATTTGAACCATTTGATCTCTAGTCTCTCCTCAAATCCTTAGGCCCATCCCAGAATCTCTACCCAGAGCGCATCTCTATCCTCACCGCTACCATTCCTTGCACTCCTACCTTCTATATACTTCCTAAAGTCCATAGACCCAACCACACGGGATGCCCCATTGTGGCCTGTTACTATGCCCCCACTGAGGGAATCTCTGCTTTCATAGACCAACGCCTTCCGGCTATTACCTGCAACCATCCTCATATATAAAGGATACCAACCATCTCCTCCATTGACTCTCCACAGTTCCTGTTCCCTTACCACATAGTGCCCTGTAGTCACTATTGATGCCACCTCCCTCTACACTAACATCCCTAATGCCCATGGCTTTACTACCATTGAACACTACCTGCCCCAATGCCCAATGGACTCCAGACCAACCACCTCCTTCCAAGTCGCCATGACCAACTATATCCTCATTCACAATTAGTTCTCCTTTGAAGGCATTATCTACAAACAAATCCGAAGTATAGCTACAGGCACCCATATGGCAGCATTCTACGCCAACTTATTCATGGGCCATCTAGTGTTATCCTTCCTAAACACCCAGAATCCCAAACCCCTCACCTGGTTCAGATATAGTTGATGACATCTTCATGATCTGGATCGAGGGTGAGGACACCTATCCACATTCCTCCAGAACCTCAACACCTCCCCCATTCACTTCACCTGGTCCTACTCAACCCATCAAGTCACCTACCTCAATGTTGACCTCCACCTCAAAGGTGGCTATATCAGTACCTCGGTCCATATCAAACCTACCAACCACCAGCAATACTTGCACTTTGACAGCTGCAGCTTGTTCCATACCAAGAAGTCCCTTCCATACAGCCTAGCCACCCGTGGCCATGACATCTGTAGTGATGAGCAGCCCCTTTCAAAGGTCTCACTGAGGTCTTTACAGATCGTAATTACCCTCCCAACCTTGTACAAAAACAGATTTCTCATGCCTTATCTTTCCAGTCACCCAACACCACCCAAAGCCCCACTATCTGGCCACAGAGGAGCATTTCCCTTGTGACTCAGTACCACGCAGAACTGGATCAATTGAATTGCATACACCGCCAGGGTTTCGACCACCTCTCATCATGCCCTGAAATGTGAAATGTCCTACCCACTATCTTTCCCACTTCCACCACAGTGATATTCCACCACCCACGAAACCTAGACAATATCCATGTTCATCTCTACACAACCTCTGCTCTCAAGCCTTGTCTCATGGCTCATACCCCTGTAGTTGACCTAGATGCAAGACATGTCCCATACATCCATCACCACCTACTCCAGTCCTGTTACAAATATCACCTATCCCATCAAAGGCAGGGCTACCTGTGAAACCAGTTATGTGATTTACAAGGTAAGCTGCAACCAGTGTGCTGCATTCTACATGGGCAAGACAACCTAGAAGCTTTCTATCCACATGAATGGCCACCGACAAACTGCGGTCAAGAAACAACTGGACCACCTTGTTGCTGAGCACACTGCCCAACATTACATCCTTCATCCTTCATTTCAATGTCTGCTTCACAGCCTGTATCATCTGGAGCCTTCCCACCAACACCATCTTTCATGAACTGCACAGGTGGGAACTTTCACTGCAATACATCCTACATTCCTTTAACCCTCCTGGCTTCAACCTTCACCAGTCATTGTTTTTACTCCTCTAGCCCATTCCCTGTTCCCATTCCAGCACTACACAGCCCTCTATTCCACCAACACACCCAGTCTTTTTACTTTCTCCTTTTCTGCGAATCCCCCTCTTTTCCATGCACTCTGTCTAACTTCCAGACTGCACCTAGCTCCCTATCCTCTCTCCACCTCATCCCTGCATGCTCCCCAACAACACTTTACCATCCCCCACCCCTACCCTGCTATTCCTCCTCCTCCTCGCCCCAGTCCCCCCTTACCCTACCCAGTTTCCTCTCCCATAATGCCCTGTAGCTTTCAGTCTGGATCCAGCTGCCAGAGACAGAGGTCATGAGTGTGTGAGTTGCATCTGTGTGTGTGTGAGTTGTGTCTATTTCTGACAGAGGCCTTGCTGCCCAAAAGCTAACTTTCTGACTGTCTTTTTATTGTGCCTTTCTGCGACTCAGCAACTATCCTTTTCATTATATTGTTAGATTCCATCCTGAATTTTCCATTTTTGATTTAGCCTTTTCTTTGTCTCTTTTCTGAAGGGATTGTGGCATGATTAATTGCTGCTGCTACCCAGTCTTCCTTCCAACATGATTAGATTAGATTAGATTAATACTAGTTCCATGGATCATGAATACGATATTTCGTAATGATGTGGAACGAGTCGAATTTTCCAATGCATGACATAATTAGGTTAATTTAACAACATACTTAAGTTAATATAACAACTTTATTTTTTTGTGTTTTTTTGTTTTTCTTTATTTTTTATTTTTATTTTTTTATTTTATTTTTTTATTTTTGTAATATTTTTGTTTTTTTTTCTTAATTTATATCTAAAAATTCCTCTATGGAGTAGAAGGAGTTGTTATTCAGAAATTCTTTTAATTTCTTCTTAAATACTTGTTGGTTATCTGTCAGACTTTTGATACTATTTGGTAAGTGACCAAAGACTTTAGTGCCAGTATAATTCACCCCTTTCTGTGCCAAAGTTAGATTTAATCTTGAATAGTGAAGATCGTCCTTTCTCCTAGTATTGTAGTTATGCACACTGCTATTACTTTTGAATTGGGTTTGGTTGTTAATAACAAATTTCATAAGAGAGTATTTATACTGAGAAGCTACTGTGAATATCCCTAGATCCTTAAATAAATGTCTGCAGGAAGATCTTGGGTGGACTCCAGCTATTATTCTGATTACACGCTTTTGTGCAATAAATACTTTATTCCTCAGTGATGAATTACCCCAAAATATTATGCCATATGAAAGCAATGAGTGAAAATAGGCGTAGTAAGCTAATTTACTAAGATGTTTATCACCAAAATTTGCAATGACCCTTATTGCATAAGTAGCTGAACTCAAACGTTTCAGCAGATCATCAATGTGTTTCTTCCAATTTAATCTCTCATCAATGGACATACCTAAAAATTTGGAATATTCTACCTTAGCTATATGCTTCTGATTAAGGTCTATATTTATTAATGGCGTCATACCATTCACTGTACGGAACTGTATGTACTGTGTCTTATCAAAATTCAGAGAGAGTCCGTTTACAAGGAACCACTTAGTAATTTTCTGAAAGACAGTATTGGCAATTTCATCAGTTAATTCTTGTTTCTCAGGTGTGATTACTATACTTGTATCATCAGCGAAGAGAACTAACTTTGCCTCTTCATGAATATAGAATGGCAAGTCATTAATATATAGTAAGAACAACAAAGGACCCAAGACTGACCCTTGTGGAACCCCATTCTTGATAGTCCCCCAGTTTGAGGAATGTGCTGATCTTTGCATGTTACGAGAACTACTTATTTCAACTTTCTGCACTCTTCCAGTTAGGTACGAATTAAACCATTTGTGCACTGTCCCACTCGTGCCACAATACTTGAGCTTGTCTAGCAGAATTTCATGATTTACACAATCAAAAGCCTTTGAGAGATCACAAAAAATCCCAATGGGTGGTGTTCGGTTATTCAGATCATTCAAAATTTGACTGGTGAAAGCATATATGGCATTTTCTGTTGAAAAACCTTTCTGGAAACCAAACTGACATTTTGTTAGTACTTCATTTTTACAGATATGTGAAGCTACTCTTGAATACATTACTTTCTCAAAAATTTTGGATAAAGCTGTTAGAAGGGAGATTGGACGGTAATTGTTGGCATCAGATCTATCCCCCTTTTTATGCAAAGGTATAACAATAGCATATTTCAGTCTATCAGGGAAAATGCCCTGTTCCAGAGAGCTATTACACAGGTGGCTGAGAATCTTACTTATCTGTTGAGAACAAGCTTTTAGTATTTTGCTGGAAATGCCATCAATTCCATGTGAGTTTTTGCTTTTAAGCAAGTTTATTATTTTCCTAATTTCAGAGGGAGAAGTGGGTGGGATTTCAATTGTATCAAATTGCATAGGTATGGCCTCTTCCATTAACAGCCTAGCATCTTCTAATGAACACCTGGAACCTACTATATCCACAACATTTAGAAAATGATTATTAAAAATATTTTCAACTTCTGACTTTTTGTTCGTAAAGTTTTCATTCAATTTGATGGTAATACTGTCTTCCTCTGCTCTTGGTTGACCTGTTTCTCTTTTAATAATATTCCAAACTGTTTTAATTTTATTATCAGAGTTGCTGATTTCAGACATGATACACATATTCCTGGATTTTTTAATAACTTTTCTTAATATAACACAGTAGTTTTTATAATTTTTTGATAGTTTCTGGGTCACTACTCTTTCTTGCTGTCAGATACATTTCCCTTTTCCGGTTACAAGATATTTTTATACCCTTAGTAAGCCATGGTTTGTTACAAGGTTTCTTACGAGTATATTTAACTATTTTCTTGGGGAAGCAGTTTTCAAATGCATTTACAAAAATGTCATGAAATAAATTATATTTTAAATTGGCATCAGGTTCACGGTACACCTCATCCCAGTCTAACTGCTGTAGGCTTTCCCTGAAATTTGCAATTGTTAAATTGTTGACTGAACGTACTACTTTGGAGGACTGTTTAGTATTGCTGAATGGAGCTATGTCATATATTGTAACTAGCTGTGCACCATGATCGGAAAGACCATTCTCAACAGGCTGAGCATTTATCTGGTTAAACTTATCTTGGTCTATAAAGAAGTTATCTATCAGTGAGCTGCTATCCTTTACCACCCGAGTAGGAAAATCAATAACGGGTGTCAAATTGAAAGAACCGAGTAATACTTCAAGGTCAAAATATCTGAAAAAACTGGTTCATAGACAGTTTGTTGGTTGGTTTTATAGCAGACTGTGTGTGCTGAACGGGCACTATTTTCTTTTAAGAAACAAAATTTAGAATGTATTAATAAAAGAATACTGTTCATTGGCTTTTTCTTGTGACCTATCTGGGGCATTACACAGTGTCAACTATTATATTCTTTTAAGGAAAGTGTAATTTTATAAATTAAATGAGGCCAATAGTTATGTAAATTAAAACCTACAAAAATAATAGAAATCAAAAGATGTATCCCAACAACACAGCTAAAAGAGCACCTGTAATGCCGAACTAGAGAACCATCAATGGTGGAGTGCTACTGGACTGTGTGCCTTGTCTCCTGTTGTTCCTCCTGTTTATCAACGATCTTCTATTTGTACTTTGAGGCTCATTTTACTCTCTTTGCTGATGGAATGAACATTATGGTTAATGAAACTGCCAACAAAAATCTTAAAAAACCGTAGATACCACCCTTGGTGAAATTCTTAATTTGTTCAACTCAAATGAAATGTCACTAAATGCAGAAAGCTCAGTGTGTTCATTTACAATGATCAAGACTTAATGTGCATGGCATCATTTTGCTGCACTGGTAATGATTAATTAAAAGTTACTTATTGTGTTTGTTGTATATTCATAGTCTATGCTAAACTTAGTAATTTATATCCTACAGTAAGTAAGGAGTAAGTGTTGTTTCTCTGTGATTACTTACATCACCTATGCTGCTGGGTTTTTTCTGTTCCTAATAATCTTAAGTCATTTGAATGTAGTCTTTATCTGCAAAAAAAGCCTAAATCAGCCCAATTTGCTGTTTGTGCTATTTCCTCTCTTTGAGATTTTGTGCAGCAAAACCTCATATTACAACTACCTTCGCATATTTTTATCACATAGCTTTATGTTCTCAGGGAACCAGTTTCAGGCAAGAAAGTATTTTTAGCACCAAAAAGAGAAAAATAGAATAGTGACAATGGTTCATCTCAGTAATTCTAGAGGAACCTCCTTAGTGTGTTGTAAATTCTGACAAACATCAGAATACATTTGCTCACTAATTTGTTTTACTGGCAGTAGTCAGGTTTTATACAAATGAAACAGCTCATATCACAACCACAATACAAGGACAGTGACCTACATGAACTTGAAAACCTCATCACAAAGGAAAAAAGAATGTATTACACCACCACAAATGTGCTCAGTTATCTCCATATTCAGATTAAATTTGCTGTCAGTGAAACACAAGAACTGAAACAGCAACTTGAGTATTACCTAACAAAAAATGATGTTATGAAGTCTGAATAGTTGGGTGGCAGTGTGTTTTTGATTGCTGCATAATACTATTTGAGACATATAATGACAATAATAAATAAACAGTGTTCCAATGTTTGTTCAAGTGCTTCTTCAGGTATATCTTGCAAAGTTTTTGAAGGCTTATTGAATATTAATAATTTGTGCCCCAAGAGTTTACAACTGTTAACTGATTTTGACAGTCTGTGATATGGTGTATAAATGCATCTGTGGCTTCTTGTGTCGTAATGATGCACATTTTCTGTATGTATTGCTTCTGGTGACTTCTTCTTTGTATATATTAAAACATAGTATATACACCATCATTCAAAAAGTTCTAAGACTGATTTTATTCCTGGCTCAGAAGGAACTACAGCACAGTACTTATGGTCCCAGACTGAACTAAAACAGATGTGCATTTGACTAGTCAGTTGGAAGGAGGCAGTGTGAAGTTAGTGCTATAACCTATACAGTCAGTGCGCATAATAGCATGGCCTTACAATGGCACAGATGGCGCAGAAACTGCTGTGCCATATGTAAACAGCCATATATAAGCAGGTGCACCAGGCTCTCGGCCACTCTAAGCAGGTGTGCCAGGCCCTCGGCCACTCTGATGCTTTCATGACTTTGGAACACTTCACTGTTAGACTGTGCCTTAATGCAATATCTAATTTGCATGTTGCTACTTATTACCATGCCATTCAGTGTGACTGTATTTTCACTTATGTGGAACAAATTAAAAGTTGGTTGGTAGAAATTGTAATATTGTGTTTGTGCAATTTAATAATATTTTTGGTAGCAAGTGCAGTATTCAACTCAGTGCGTTTCATTTTGCAGTTCACTATGGCCAATATGTTGATGGAAGAAATTCTTCGATCACTTGTTGACCAGCAGGGTCTCTCTGTGGCATTAAACAATTTGGCAGCTTCTTTGATGTGCCAGAGTTGACTGTCGTTGACACAATGCCTGCTGATTCCTCCATATGGTGATACTGCGGAAGATTGGGACGCATACAAAAAATGTCTTCGGCAACATTTCCAAGCTTTTGGTATCACCAACGCCAACCTGTGTGAGGCTTTCTTTCTAGCATGGATTTCTCCTTGTACTTATCACCTTTTATGTCAACTTGCTCCTCTGCAGGAACCTGCCTCTTTTGATGAAATGCGTCAGTTGCTCTCTAGTTATCATTGCAAATGTACTCATGTTATTACTGCTCATGTTGAGTGCTACTGCTGTCAAAGGTGGCCACAACAGTCGTACAGAATTAGGGCAGTGAAACTTAATGGACTCAGCCGTCATTGCCAGTTTGTTACTGAAGCTCACTAGGACTCGGATACTGATTTGATGGTTTGTGATGCTATAATCCACTTGAACCATGCTTTACAGTGTGAAAATCTCTCTGACAGAGGTTTGAACATTTCCCAGTCTTTTGAAGTATCTAGGAAAATCAGAAAGAAGCTTGATTTGAAGTAGCTGCCATTGTTTCGCTACCTCAGCTGCTCTCTGTTCGCTCTTAGGGGGAAGATGACATTGCGACCTTGCAATCGCGGTCTCCACATTGAATGGGACAGCCATATGCTAAACAGTAATGGCAGTCAGCGTCACAACAGCAGCCAAGTGCTCTTCTCCCATCGTACCCTTATTGCTTGTGGAAAAAATGCAAGTAGACATGAGTGCAGCAGTGACTTTATTAAATTCTCAAGCCTATGTGGATCTTCATTACTGGTGTTGCCCCCTGCCTTTTTGTCAGTTGTGAGATACAACGAACAATAAATACCCATATTGGGACAGTTTTCAACTCCCGTACTGTATAGATAAAGCAGTTGTTCAAACTATGACCTTTCTAGTGATAGATGATGCCATCTCTGAAAATTTATTTGAATTAGATGCATTCAAAATATTTGGATTCTCTGTTTCTGATAAAGTACATCTGGTATTTGATCAAGTTCCGTACTAACAACTGGACTGCACGGAATTTTCCTCATTTTTTTCTACAGTTTAGAGCATGTTATCAATTTCAAGGCTAACATCACAATGAAACTGATGGCGCGCTCCAATCCTAATTGCCTTACAGAAGCCAGTCAAAGCAGAACTCTATCAACTTGCATCCTTGGGTGTTATTTTCCAGAAATTTTTGGAGCAACTCTTGACCTCCATGCCAGGGTGCATTAACTACCTGGATGATATTGTGGTCTCCAGTTCCTCAACAGATGAACACTTGCTGAATCTTCAGCCTTGTTCATGGTGCTGCAGGCTGCCGGATTAAAATGTATTTTGGACAAATTACAATATTTTCAGCCGTCTATTGTCTGTTTTGATTTTGAAGTTTTGCATGCTAGTGTGAAGCCTTTATGCCAGAATGTAAATGCAATTATAGCTTTGCCGCATCATACCAAGGTCATGGAGTTACAGGCCATTCCTGGAAAGATTGAGTACTACCATAAATTTCTTCCTGATGCCGCCATGGTGGCTCAGTCCCTTCGTGCTCTCTTATGTAAAAGTGATTCTTTTCACTGGTACCCCACCTGCAAGTGTGCTTTTACACTATTGATGTCCAAATTGCACTTGGCGGCATCTTGCTTGGTTACCTTCCAAAGAGGCGAACATCTCTTTTTGGCCACAGAGATCCCCCAGAATGGCCTTGGGGCCGTTCTTGCACACAAATACGCTGACAGTTCCAGTCGCCCTGTTGCATATGCTTCCAGAGCTCTAAATGAGGTGCAACAGCGCTACTCGCAGATAGAAAAAGAAGTTCCTGCTATTATGTATTCACTCAAAAATTTCATGTTTTCCTCTTCGGTTCTAAATTTCATTTGGCTAGCGATCATAAACCTCTAGTTTCTCTTTTCCATCCTTTGGCACCTCTTCCGGACAAAGCAGCTCATGATCTGCAAGGCTGGGTTCTGTTTTTGTCATGCTATAACTATGAGATTTACTTCCACATCACAGGAGAACATCCTAATGCAAATGATCTTCTCCGTTGTTGATCAGCCTTGACCTGCCATTTTATCATGATGAACTGTTTTGCTTCCATTTAGACATCGAACCCCAAAACATTGTGGATAGTTTTCCCATTTTCAGTTCTTGAATTTTGGCAGCTGTCTTGGCCAATCCTGTCTTACACTTGGTTGTTCAATTTGTCTGCCATGGCTGGCTGGATAAACCACCTGGCTGAGTGTCAGATCCCCTGCCAGGTGGCTCTCCACCACCACCTCTCAGTTATTGATGGTGTGGTACTTTCAGCAACTGAAGAGTTGGCGCACAGGATTGTGATCGCATCTGTGTTGCAGCAGTACGTCATATGCCTTCTCCAACTGGACCATTGGGATGTTTCTCGCATGAAGTTGCTGGCCCGCTGCCATGTGTTTTGGCTGGTATTTGACAATGAGATCACATGTGTTGTGTCAGCCTGCCCACAATGCTCCACATATCAGGCGGCACCACGGGACACTCTTTGCCTGTGGCCTGCCCCCCCCCCCCCCCCCAATCCCCCACCTCCCCCATCCCCGACCCTGCCCCTGAGAGCGTTTCATGCTGATTTTGTGGGTCCCTTCCTTAACTCTCTTTGGATTTTGTAGTTGACGCTTTCTCAAAATTTTCTTATGTGGTCCATTGCCCTTTCACATCATTGGCAGCTATGATCTTGGCTCTCACAAAGATGCTTTCCTTGGAAGGAGTACCATCTATACTTGTGAAGGACAATGGCCCGCAGTAAATGTCTCAGGATTTTGAGGATTTTTGAACCAAGAGGGGCATTTGACATCTGTGGGCCCCTCCATTGCATCTTCAGTTATTTGGTGAGGCAGAGTGGGTGGTTCATACTTTCAAAACTCAGATGAAAAAATACATCACACAATCTTGTCCTGAAGAATCCCTCAATAGATCATTGAGCTTCTTTGGGTTCACTCCCAATGGTGACTGTATCCTGCTGAAGCTGCTTCATAGCTGATACCCCAGTACACTACTTCATCTGCTCTGGCCACCCACTAGTGCTTGCCTTGCAGTTGTTCTGTCTGGGCCTGGAGGTATGGCCAGCACTGTAAGTGGATAATGATGGTTGTCCATGGCTGTTGAGGCTGCCACCTCTGCGTCGTGCATACCTCCAATGGCTTGGTGTCCTGCCACTATGACAAGCTCCACCTCCAAGTGACCAACCACATGCCAGAGACCTCGCCGCCCTTGTGGCTGTCTCTGCCATCTGCACCAGCCCCCACGGCAAGGCCAATGTCCCCTTCAGCTCCTGCACTATCTGTATTCTGGGTGCTGCCACTGCGGAGTAGTTAGATCCGGGCCACCTGTTGATGCCATTGCCTCCTTTGTCTTCTCTGCTGCCTCTGTGGCCAAGTGCCTGCCCGGAGGTGGACATGGATATAGTGCTTCCATCGTGCTCCTCTGCAATCTCTCGTGGGGAAGTGCATGCTGTGCCTGTCCACGTCTGTGCCATTTGTGATCGTATTCTCCTGTGATGGCACAGCTCCAGCTCCAGCTCCAGGAGTTGTCTCATTCTGATGAAGACATGGTCGTCTTGCTGGTGAACAGTTTTGCCCAAGGGGGAAGGAGTGTTGTAACCCTATGCAGTGAGTATGGATAACTGAACAGCATGTTCCTCTATGGCTGGCCAAAGAGGCCACCTCACAGCGGCACAGACATGACAGCAAGTGCGGTGCTATGTGCAGACAGCTGTATGCAAGCCAGCGTGCCGGGCCCTCGGCTGCTCTAATGTTTTCTGACTTTGGAACACTTCACTGTTAGGCTATGCCTTAATGTTAAACTCCGAGTCATGTGTTGGTACATATGACCATGTCATTGAGTGTGTCTGTATTTTCCCTAATGTGGAATGAATTAAAAGTTGGTTGGTTGAAATTCTAATATTGTGTTTGTGCAATGTTACAATAATTAGTTAGTTAGTTTCATATTCCAGGGATAACTTAAACATTTTCAGCTTTTTTTTTTTTTTTTTTTTTTTTTTTTCCCCCAAATTTTACTCTGCTGTTTGTTAGACATTTTATATCAGTGGGTAAGCTATCAAAAATTTAGTTGCAGTGTTATGTGCCCTTTTCTGCTAAAGACAACTTTAATGTGGAGTAATAAATGTCATTTTCCTTCAGGTACTGTAATTATGTACATCATCATTACTTTTGAACTGCAGTGGATTATTTGCAACAAACTTCATGAGGGAGCAAATAGGCCGTGGTGCAACAGTCAGAATGCCAAACTCCTTAAACAGATGTCTACAAAATGATCATGGGTGAACACCATATATTACTCATATAGCATGTTTTGAAAAATGAAGACTTTCATTCTTAAAAATGAGTTAACCCAGAAAATTAGTCCATATTATACTGAATGAAAATATGTCAACTTACTGAAATGTCTCTCCCCTGGTTTGCAATGATTCTAGGTGAAAATGTGGCTGAACTAAGCTGTTTTACTGAATCCAGAAATGTGCTTTTACCACTTTAAATTCTCATCACTATGGACTGCTAAGAATGTTCAAGGTCCCACCCTATTTATTATTTCCTCACCATGTATTATGCTTATCATCAGTGTAGTTGTCCTAGATGGTCAGAACTGAATATGTTGTATCTTTTTGAAACAGAGGGTGAGACTTTTTACAGAAAACTAGTCAATGATATGTTTAAGAACATTGTTTACCATTTCTGCTCATTGTATATGAAATTGAAGGTCGTTTACATATATGGGGAACAATAGCGGACCTAAGGTTGAGCCTTAGGGAGTACCATATGTGATTTCTCCCCAGTCCTCAAACTACATTGGTTGTATTACTAACTACAGCTTTCTGCTTTACTTTGGTTAGACCTGACATTATCCATTGGTTTGCTATACTATAAAGCACTTAAAACTTCAGTTTATCTAGGGGAATATTGTGATTCACACAGTTAAATGGCTTAGATAGGTCACAGAAAATACCAACCAGCACTATTTTGTTATTTAATGTTTGTAAAATTTGGTGAACATGTAAATGGCATTTTCAGAAGAGCAGCTCTTCTGAAATCCAAACTATGATTTGCTGAAGATATTATTGTTGTTCAGGTGAGATACTATTCTAGAATAAATCATCATCTTGAAAATGTTGGAAAATGATATCAGTAGTGAAACAGGTCACTGCTTATTTACATCTCTTGTATCAATTTTTTAAAGAGGGATTGTGTTTGTGATACATTTAGCCTACATATTTCAGTTAAGACATGGCTTATTAGATGGGAACAAATCTATTGGAAACACCACCAAAACCAGATGAGCTTTTATTTTTCAGAGACTAGATAATTTTCTTAAATTCAGAAGGAGGAGTTGGTGATAGAATTTTACTACTATGTGCAAGAAATGATTATTAAATATATTTACTACCTGTGGCTCATCATTTATAGCCCTTCCATTCAGTTAAGTAGCAATGTTAGCCTATTCTGTGGCTCGTTTTCCTGTCTCTTGTTTCACTACATTCCATTTAGCCATAAGTCTATTGTTAAAATTACTGACATTATGTGCATATTCCTTGATTTTGAAAATTTTTTGTAGTGTGCAACTACTTCAGGATCTCTACTTGTTCTTGCCAACAAGTACAGTTCCCTTTTCCTTTAATAAGATACTTTAATCCCTCTTGTGAGCCATAATTTTTACATGGTTGTTTAATGCAGGGGTTACCAAATTGTATTCTGCAGAGCACTGGTGTCCTGTGGGAAGTGAATAAGTGCATCTCGAAAAACTGTCAATAACACGGTGTTTCTACTTTCCATATTTTGATGATACTAATTATTAAAAAAAAATTGTTATGATCTCTTCGTTATTTATTGTGGTTTAAAATTGAAGTAATCACAGGCTAAAACAAGATTTTCTTATTTTTTAAATTTTATAACCCTTGAAAATAAACAAGGGGTTCCATTGGAGTACTAGGATCCTCAAACTGGTCTGTCAGACGAAAAGTTTGGGAGCTCCTGGTATACTGCCCTTATGTGAAAAGCTTTTTTCAGATAAAATGAATTTACCATGGAACAGATTACATTTTATGTCAGGATTTGGTTGAACATTATAAATTTTATCTCAGGTCATCTCATGTAAAATGTTCTTACAAGTATTTGTGCTGGAGTCATTAATTATTCTAACTGATTTCCACTAAGGAGTATCCATAGTGTATATCACTATCTTATTTATCCTATGTAACTGTGCAATATGGACAGAAAGAACATTTGTTACTGGGTGGACAGTCATTTTATTGCTTTGAGCTTCACCAAAACAACATTATCAGTTAGGCTCCTACTGTCCTTATCCACCGATATTGAGAAGTTAACCACTGAGATCAAATTTTAGGATTGAAATAAACGTTCCAGATCAGTTTTCCTATCAGAATCCTTTAGAAAATCTGCATTGAAGTCACTACAGACTTTTAACAGCTTGACGCTGTTTGACAGATAGTTCAGAATTTCCCAGTAGGAATCTGTATACTGTTACAATTAAAAGTGGACTACTTTTCAGTATTAATTCCACAAGCACATACTTCTGTATGCTGATCACTACAAAATGCACTTTTCTGGATACCTGACAGTAGTGTGTCAACATTGTAGTGTCACAAACCACAATGTAACAACTTCTCTAAATCAAGTGTTCAAGACATTCTCCAAAAAGCTTTGAAGAAAAGAAAAGCGTGTGCAAAGTTTGTTCCGCACATCTTGAGTCCTGAACAATAATGACAATGCACAGATGCTTGCTGTGACTTGACTGAACTGCAGGACTAGGGGAATTCTTTGGGGGAGGAGGGGGGGGGGGGATTGGGAGAAAAAAATTATTGCAGGTGACAAGGTTTGGCGTTATCAATATGAACATACCACAAAATGACAAAGTGCAGAAATTCGCATGAAGGGTCAATGCTTTGATGACATAACCAAGACTGGAGCCATTGTGATGTGTGAGTTGAACAGCATCCCAATGAAGGACTTTACTGACAGTTTCACATGGCTGTATGAACATAATGTGCATTGTACTCAAGTGGGGCAGACTTTGTTGAATGCCTGAAACATTAAAACCACCATCTTAATTTTCCTCTATTTTTTTTATTAATCCAATCTTGAAACTTTCTGGACTGACATGATGTATTTGTACACACACACAGACTCCACACCGCACAGATATGACGTGATACAATCATCATGTGTAAAGCAGGAAATTATTAAGGCCAACAGAGAATTTCTTAAAATATTTAAAGCAAGTGGAAACATGAACTGCGCAGAGATGCAATTCCTGCAAAGGACATGCTTCACAAAGCATCATATGCATTTAAACAGCTCTAATAAAAAGTTACTGAGCTCTAAAATAAATCAAATGGATGGAATTATGTGCAAAAATAGACATTTGTTTGTTATTGTTCTTCTCTCTTCTTCGGTTATCAACCCACAGGTTGGTTGGCAGCAGCACGCCATTCCGTTCTTTTGTCAACTTTCTTCTTCATATCTGCATAGGTCTGGCACCCGATGTCATTTATTACTTGTTGAATGTAGCTTAATCTAGGTCGTCCTCGGCGAGTTCTTCCTTCAATGATTCCTTCTAATATTCTCTTAATGAAGTTGTTATGCCGTAAAATGTGACCTATGAAGGTTATTCTTCTTTTCTGTATATTTCGCCAAAGAGATCTGTTTTCTTTCACTCTTCTGAGGACATCTTCGTTTGTAGCCTTGTCTCGCCAGCTGATTTTTTCCATTCTCCGGTAGCACCACATTTCGAATGCCTCTAATCTTCTCTTTTCTTCTTTTCCACTAGTCCAAGTTTCACATCCGTAAAGGGCTGTACTCCACACATAGGTTTTCATGACTCTCTTTCTTACGTCTAAACTAACATTTCTACTCGTCAGTAAGTTTCTTTTTCCATTGAATGCTATTTTGGCAAGTTGTATTCTGTTTTTAATGTCACTTTTGCTCCTTCCATCTGCTGTTATTTTGCTACCTAAGTAGTTAAATTCTGTAACCTGCCCTAGTTTCTCTCCCTTTATTGTTATTCGTATGGGTTCATTGTAGTTCAGGGCGCCACTCACCATCACTTTAGTCTTTTTCTTATTTATTTTCATTCCATACTGTTCTTTTAAGGTGTTTTCCATTTCATTGAGTGCGGCTTCTAAATCTTCTTTCCTTTCTGTAATTATGGCGATATCATCTGCATATCGCAACATATCTATTTTCATTCCGTTAAGTTTTATTCCTACTTCAATATTCTCTCTTATTTTGTCTATTGCTTCTTGGATATATGCGTTGAAAATTACTGGAGATAGTGGGCATCCCTGTCTCACTCCTTTCCTTATTCTTGCTGTTTCTTCTTTGTTTTCCTTCTTAACTAAGGCTGTTTCATTTTGGTATATTTTAAAGATTATCCTTCTATCATTATATTTCAGACCAGCCTTCTTCAGAATTCTAAACATTTCTGGCCATACAACATTGTCAAATGCCTTTTCGAGGTCTACGAAGGCTATAAATACTTGTTTGTTTTTGGAAATTTGTTTCTCAATTATTAGTCTTAAAGATAAGATTGCTTCCCTCGTCCCTACACCGCTTCTAAAACCGAATTGGTCTTCACTTAGAGTGCTATTCAATTGGTTTTCAACTCTTTTCAAAATTATTCTTATTAGAATTTTTGATGCGTGTGAAAGAAGACTGAGTGTTCGATGGTTTTCACAGTCCATAGTAGATGCTTTCTTAGGTATGGGGAATATGATGCATTTCTGATAGTCTTCAGGAACTTCACCTGTTTTGTATATTTTCTGTATGAGTTGCAGTAATGTAGCTTTCATTTTGTCTCCTGATTTCTTAATTAGTTCAGAAGGTATATCATCAACACCTGCCGCTTTCTTATCTGGTAGTTCTTTTAGTGCTTTTTCAAATTCATCTTTCAGAATTGTGTCCCCTAGTTCTTCTTTCTCTACTTCTTCGCTTAATTCTATCATATTATCTGTTAGAGGGTCTCCTTGATATAGCTCTTCAATGTATTCTTGCCATCTCTTCAGCGTGTCATATCCAAATAGTACCTTGCCCTCTTTGTTCTTTATAGTTCCTGAAGATTTTACTTTCCGTTTAGCAAAGTTTTGTTTTATTGTTCTGTAGGCCAAGTCAGTTTTTCCTTTAACCATGTTTTCCTCCACCTCTTTACAAATGCTGTTGAGGTAATTTTCTTTTGCTTTCCTAGATTCTCTGTTTATTTGGTTTCTAAGCTTTCTATATTTGTTTTCGCTTTGCTCGTCAGAGGCGTTTTTGTATAGTCTTCTTTCTTCCATTAGACAAATTATTTCAGGTGTTATCCACTCTTTCCTGTTTACAGGTTTGGCTTTCCCAATAAATTCTTCTGCTGCTTTATGTATGCCTTCTTTGATTTGTTTCCACTCCTCGTTAGTACTCCCGGGAATAATGTTTGATGCCATCTCATCAGTTTTCCGTGCATAAGGGATCACTAGTTCTTCAGACTTTAGGTTATCTCTGTTCCATACTTTGTTCGTTTTTCTCTCTAATCGCTTGAGTTTGAGTAAGCATTTCATCATTACAAGGTTGTGATCACTATTAATATCCGCAGACGGGTAGCTTCTGCAATCCTTGATTTGGTTTTTAAAACGCGATTTTACTAATATATAGTCGATTTGGTGTCTTCTAGTATCTCCTGGGGCTTTCCACGTGTACCTTCTTCTTTTATGGTGGTTGAAAAGGGAGTTCGCTATGACCAACTTGTTTTTGGCACAAAATTCAATTAGCCGGCTTCCTCTTTCGTTTCTATCTCCTAGACCATATTTCCCTACAATTCCGTCAACTTTCTCTTCTCCAACACTAGCATTCCAATCTCCCATTATAATTAAGTTCTCTTCACCTTTAACACAATTTATAACTTTGTTGATGTCTTCATACACTGTTTCTATTACATCGTCTTCTTCTGCCGATGTCGGCATATAGACTTGTACTATTACCGTGTTCTTTGGTTTGGTTCCAATTTTGACTAGTATTATCCTAGAGTTAAATTGCACATATCCTGTGACTAGATTCCCGAGTTTTCCTTTTAGAATTATTCCAACTCCACCGATTCCAGTTGTTCCTTGGTTAGTACCTGTATGAATGATACGATAATTTCCTGATCTGAAGTCTCCTGGTTCAGGCCATCGCATCTCAGATATTCCTATTATGTCTGTTCCCATTCTGTCCATCTCTAGTTTGAGGTTCTCTAATTTCCCGCATTGTTATTGTATCAACACAGAAAGGAGTTGCCAGCACATTAGTAATAATAATACAACTAGTAATAGTAGTGGTAGCAGAAGTATGAGTACCACCAACACTAGCAGCATCAAAAGTACCACCATCACCAGCTACAACAGCAGTAACAGCAGCAACCATGGCAGCATGCCACAGATAACAGTAACAACATTAAAAAGAATAGCAGTAGCATTTCCAACAACAGTCTGTACAGATGCATCAGAAAAGGAAACAGCCACACATGCACCACGATCGAGCAGTAAGAATTCAGAAAAGAATTCCTCCTTCTTATCTGAAGGATTTTAAAATGAAGACATAAAGAAAAAGAAGTCACCAAGATAAGTAAATGTCTATCAGTACTCCACCAAAATATCCAGTGTGCAAAAACGATGTGTAACAACTGCAAGTCGAACTGCAATCTAAAGACAGTTAAGTTATCTGTATCACAGAGGAGTGGTGCAAAAATAAGAAATTGTACACATAAATCTAACCTTATACTCAATGGAAGCTGAAGGGTTACATATTTATGTTAAGAATGGTCTTACATGTCCAGCTCTGTAGCAGAGTGATCCAAATGACAGATCCTCATTCAGTGGACCTAGTTTTAATTCCCAGTACTGCCAGGGATTTTTCCTTTGTGGGAGGACTGGACTGTTGTCCACTCAGACTTGTGATGCCAATTGAGGAGGTACCTGATTGAGAGATGGCTTCAAGTTTGAAAATTGACAATGACAGGGAGTGCGGGTTGTTGACCCCTTACCTCCCCATACTGCATCTGATAATGAATCACTGAGGATGGCAATGCAGTTGATTGACTATCGCATGGCCGCCAGGGCCTAGTTGCGGGGTTTCCTTTTTTATGGTCTTATATTTAAAGTATGAAATGATAGAGAAACATTTTGAAGTGGCAGCAAGAGAGAGAGAGAGAGAGAGAGAGAGAGAGAGAGAGAGAGAGAGAGAGAGAGAGAGCACTGTAGATATGACAGAATAATTAGTTATATCAATCTAGAGATATTATTTGCAAAACTTATGAAGAACTTAGAACAAGCATCAACTCTGAAAGGTAATATCCTCTCTTGTAGGAGACTTAAAATGTTAACACAACTAAACTAGACGATACTAGTAACATATTTCTAGACATTCTATGTAGTTAGGCAAGCACTAAGTAATCAGTTGTGCAACAAGAATAACCGCACACTCAGCATCTTCTATTAATCAAGTAGATAGAGAAAATGGTGTCATAATTGTTAAAAATGTCAGACAATCTATGTCAAATTATAAAAGTAAAAGCTTCTGTTGGAAAACCACACAAACTGCATGAATATAAAATATCTTACTCTAAACTGGTTTTGCAAAAATTCTCTTACTGTTAGGATGTGCTGGATTGGAAGAAGCCTATGTATAAACAAATGTCAAAAGGGAGTTCTCCAATTTCATGACATTACTTATGCTAAAATTTGAAGAAGCATCCCCCCAGAATTAATGTCTACTGAAATGTCCACCAAAAAGTTTACTAAAGGAATTAGATACCTGCACAAACTTGTTACTATCTCAGCTTTATTAAAAACAAATACAGTGATCCAGCAGTATTGCACAATTACCAAAACTGCAAAAAATCTTTAGAAAGGCACTCTATACTGCAAAAATTCAGCTAATGATGGACTGATACATTCTGAAAA
The DNA here is from genome assembly GCF_023864345.2 of Schistocerca serialis cubense. Classification (NCBI taxonomy): domain Eukaryota; kingdom Metazoa; phylum Arthropoda; class Insecta; order Orthoptera; family Acrididae; genus Schistocerca; species Schistocerca serialis. Next base: position 599,609,557 of record NC_064641.1, on the reverse strand, counting down.
TAATAAAAGTAAAGCTGCCTGTATTGTATCTGCTAGTGAAGTTAGCAATGGTACCTTAGTTCAAGTAGCCTTCTCATGTTCTTTGCTATGTTGTTATTATCTGTGTTATAGTTGTTGGTGTGTGTGGAAGCATGTAGATAGCGAAAAAAATTGTACACTTTTCATATCTGTGTATTACTGAGCAATCCAATATAAAACCAGGCAACTGACAACGAGAATGTAGTATGCACAGAAGTGTTATGGCATTGGTATGTGTTCCACTGTGCCAGACCAAGTCTCAGTGTATAAAAGTAGCATCATTAAACAAGTAGATGATGGCTCTGTTCTAGAGTTAGTTGTGGATAGAAAGAAAATTCCTTTTGAGTTGGTTACAGGTGCACATGCCACATGTATGACATATAAGGAATGGTGCAAATGTTTCCTGTAAGATATGTTGTGCAAAATCAGTACAAAAATTATCCAGTAAGCTTACACTCATGTAAAGGGCTTTGAACATCTGGTTAATATTGTTGCTGAAGTTGACAAAGTAAGCTATTCTTTGCCATTACATGTTGTAGTCATTGGCTAGCACCACTGTACTGAAGAGAAACTGTCTTAGATCCATTCCACTTAATTGGGACAATCTTGCCGCCCAGAAATAGAGTCATTGAAAAAACTTGTGAAGGGATATCCTGAGGTCTTCATAAAAGGCCAAGAATCTTCAATGGTGCCACAGGTATCCTAGTGCTAAAACAAGGGGCTCAGCCAGTTACCCTAGGTACCAGGTCAATTCCTCTGGCTCACCAATTTCTTGTAGAAAATGGAACATGGAATATAGTGTTGAGGAAAAAATCCTTGTCAAGTTGTCAGACGAGAAATTACCCAGAGTTAGACACGCAACATCTATTGTGCCTATCATTCAGTTGGCTAAAGGGCAAATGCCAAAAGTGAGAATTTGTGGGGATTTTAAGCTAACTGTTATTAATCCTAACCTTGTCATTTCTTAATGTCCTTTACCAAAGACAGAAGAAATTTATGAAGAGAGAAAGTCACCTATACAGGTCCATTGATCGTGACTGAGCCAAATATCTCACGAAATAAGCGTCAAACGAAAAAACTACAAAGAATGAAACTTGTCTAGCTTGAAGGGGGAAAGCAGATGGTGCTATGGTTGGCCCTCTAGATGGTGCTGCCATAGGTCAAATGGATATCAACTGTGTTTTTTTAAATAGAAACCCCCATTTTTTATTACATATTCGTGTAGTACATAAAGAAATATGAATGTTTTAGTTGGTCCACTTTTTTTGCTTTGTGACAGATTGCGCTGTAATAGTCACAAACATATGGCTCACAATTTTAGACGAACAGTTGGTAACAGGTAGGTTTTTTAAATGAAAGTACAGAACGTAATGTTTGATGTGCAACACAACACACCCTCCTGCATGTTGAGAAGTGCATTGAGATGGGTGGGGGTTTTTTGAACACCACTTGTAGGATGGATCAGTCGTCTGTTCCACCATTATTCTGTTCACCACAGCACCTACACAGCATTTCGGTTAGTAATATTCACACTTGTCTTCATAATCGTTCACAGATATGTATAGTCTTTGACCCGCTACATTTCTGTAACAATCAAAAGTCAGATGCATGTTCATTGGACTTTCTTGGTTTCACATGTAGAATCAACTCACAAATTATGTGACACTCCTCGTGAATCACCCTGTAGACAATTCATGTATAGGTTTTGATGAGTGAGTTTGCAAGCCTCAAAATATGTGACATACATCACCATATCTTTTGATTGCATTGACTTAAAAGCTTAAATTATGTGTCCTGCTAAGTGTCAGTACTCTTTAATATTTGACATAAATTTCAATTTGAAACCTCTGCCCATTCCTGAGAAAAAGGGGTCTTTACAAAAGACCATATATTTTGATTGCATTGTCTTGAAGCTTAAGTTTTTACACTGCCAAGGGACCATAGACTTTAGTATCTGACATAAATCTCAATTTGATAACTCTATCTGTTCCTGAGGAAAAAGGGTACTGAAAGACAGATGAGCAAAAAAGTGTGATCTAATTCCAAATTAATGTTTTTTTTTTTATTTTTGCTTTATTTGTACTGTGAAACATTGCTTATTACCAATTTTTATGATTCTAGTTCAATTGGAAGCACCTATAATTTTTGATGAGTGAGTTTGCAAGTATCAACATATATGGCATACACTGAGGTGACATAGGTCATGGGACAGTGATATGCACATATGCAGGTGGTGATGGCATCATGTACACAAGGTATAAAAGAGCAGTGCACTGGCAGAGTTGTCTTGCGTACTCAGGCATTCATGTGAAAAGTTTCCATCGTGAATATGGCTGTATGAAGGTGAATTACCAGACTTTGAACACAGAGTGATAGTTGAAGCCAGACACATGGGAGATTCCATATTGAAAATCATTTGGGAGTTACATTTTCTAAAATTTCCAGTGTCAAGAGTGTATCGAGAACACCAGATTTTAGGCATTACCATGGACAATACAGTGGCCAACTGATTTGAGAGCAGCAACATTTCTATATATTTGTCAGAGCTAATAGACAAGCAGCACTGCTTGGTGGAAAGGGGGAGGGGGGAAGAAGACGACAACAACAAGCAAAGTCACTGCCCTAACGCGTACTATGTTCTGCCTGGATTCTGAGCTAAAGTCCATATCCGTCATCGGATATGAAAGTTTGTCTAAGTTCAGTGGTCACTACTGAAAATTGTTCCAAGCCCAAGCAGGACCCACCCCAGAAGTGCAACATTGATGGCGGAGAGCAGCGGACGGGGAAGCAGCAGCAGTGGTGACAACTTAGGAGGTGAACATCAGTCTTCAGTGAATTTATGAACTGCCAGTTGCAGTCAGAGTGTGGTCTTAAAACCTGGCTGTGTGGATACCTGAAGATTTCTTATTCGCTTGTTCCCTTGTCGGTGGATGCATAACATAGTCCGATTGGAGTGCGCCACTGGCTGTTGCTGTGTTGATTGCTGGCTCAGTGTGGCCACTAGTATCACCCTCTGCCCGCTAGCTGACTTCTAGTTGCAGACCAATGATCAGCTGCTGGCAGTGCAGAGTTGCGGGACTTAAAATGCAGTGGCTCACAGATGGTCGGTTGTCAGCGCTTTACAGAACATGTGCCACAGCAATCTGTATCTAGGGGACATCACTTTACTGTGATAGTGTATCATAAATCACTCATCTATAACTTCAGTTCCGAAGTTTCACTGTCTTCCATTTGTGACAGGAGAATTTTTATCTGAAACTGATGAAACTAGTAATACTGATTGTTTATCAAGATTGTCATTACTTGGATGATTTGAAACTGATGATAGTGCTGTACATGTAAATTTCCTCATGTTTGATGGTGCCTCTGTTACAGTTAAAGAAATTACCTAAGAGACTGTCAAAGATAAAATACTGTCTGTTATGTTGAAATGTGTCAAAATGGCCAATGGCCAGACAAGGTGCCAGATATTCTTAGAGTATTCAAATCATTGCAATGAGTACTCTATTGATCATAACTGTATTGTTAGAAGGGGGAGAATTGTAATCCCAAATAGTCTAAGACCTCAGATTTCGTAAGAAATATTCTTGGACCTTATGGCAATCACTAAAACAAAGTCTGTACCTTGAAGCTTTGTATGGGGGCCAGGATTGAATAAAGAAATAGAAACAAATCACAGCCACCTGCAACAGGCGTTCAAGAGTCAGTAGGGCTCCAGCCAAGGCCCCTCACTACCCACAGGAACTGCCAAGAGAGTCATGGGAGTGAATTCATATTGATTTCACAAAGTTTTCTAAGACCACATATCTAATCATATTGGATGACCCCAGAAAGTGGCCAGAAGTACCATAATCAGAATGTCCTCTACCAACGCTTTTGCTCTAGTGATGCATTAATACTTTTGTTTGTTCAGTTTGGTCTTCCTAAAGTGACAGTCAGACAGTGAGCCCAAATTAGTTAGTAAAGCAATTTTGAGGGAAAATTTAACGTTTGTGCCTTACAATCCCAATTTGAATGGCCAAGCTCATTGAGATGTCTAAAGTTTTAACCATGGACTGAAAGCTAGTATGTTTGATGAAACATCGAACCATGATAAATTAAACAATGGAAAATTCAGGATGGAATATAACAATATTATGAAAAGGATAGTTGCCATCCACCACGTAGCAGAGATGCTGAATTCCAGATAGGCACAACAAAAAGACTATTACAAAATAAGCTTTTAGCCAATAAGGCCTTTGTCAAAAGTAGACAACATACACACATGTACAAATTCATGCAAATGCAACTCACACACACATGGCACAGTCTCTGGCAGCTGGAGCCAGACTGCGAGCAGCGGGCTTATGGGGGAGGCAACTCAGTGGGGGTAAGGAGGAGGCTGGGGCAGGGAGGGGGAGGAATAGCAGGGCAGGGGTGGGGGACAGAAAAATGCTGCTGGGAAGCATGCAGAGACAAGATGGAGAGAGGGTAGGGCAGCTGGGTGCAATCGGGAGAGCGTGGGAGTAGCGGAAAAGGAGAGAAGTAAAAAGAATGAGTGCTTTGAGGGAATAGAGGGCTGTGTAGTGCTGGAATGGAACAGTAAAGTGACTAGATGGTTGAAGACAATGACTAACAAAGGTTGAAGCCAGGAGGGTTACAGGAATGTAGGATATTTTGCCGAGAGAGTTCCCATCTGCACAGTTCAGAAAATCTGGTGTTGGTGGTAAGGATCCATGTGGCACAGGCTGTGAAGCAGTCACTGAAGTGAAGAATGTTGTGTTGAATTGCATGTTCAGCAACAGGGTAGTCCAGTTGTTTCTTGGCCACAGTTTGTTGGTGGCTTTTCATGTGGACAGACAGCTTGTTGGTTGTCATGCCCACGCAGAGTGCAGCACAGTGGTTGCAGCTCAACTTGTAGATCACATGACTGGTTTCACAGGTAGCCCTGCCTTTGATGGGATAGGTGGTGGTGTGAGGATGTAAGGGACAGGTCTTGCATCTAGGTCTATTACAGAGATATGAGCAAGGGGTTGGGAGCAGGGGTTGTGTAGTGATGGGCAAGGATATTGCGTGGATTCGATGGACAGAGGAAACCACTGTGTGTGTGTGTGTGTGTGTGTGTGTGTGTGTGTGTGTGTGTGTGTGTGTGTGGGTGGGTGGGTGGGTGGGTGGGTGGGTGGGCGGGTGGGTGTGGGTGGGGGGGTGGGTGGGGGCAGGGGGTGGGGGTAAGGATAGTGGGCAGGACAGTTCTCATTTCAGGAAACACTGTGCAGTGGTTGAAACCCTGGCGAGAATGTAATTCGGATGCTGCAGTCCTGGGTGGTACTGAGTTACAAGGGAAATACTCCTCTGCGGCCCAACAGTGGGACTTTGGGAGGTGGTAGGTGACTGGAAACATAAGGCATGGGAGATTTGTTTTTGTACTAGGTTGCGAGGGTAATTACGGTCTGTAAAGACCTCAACGAGACACTCAGTATACAGGGTGATTCATAAAGAATACCACAACTTTAAAAATGTGTATTTAATGAAAGAAACATAATATAACCTTCTGTTATACATCATTATAAAGAGTATTTAAAAAGGTTTTTTTTTCACTCAAAAACAAGTTCAGAGATGTTCAATATGGCCCCCTCCAGACGCACGAGCAATATCAACCCGATACTCCAACTCGTTCCACACTCTCTGTAGCATATCAGGCGTAACAGTTTGGATAGCTGCTGTTATTTCTCGTTTCAAATCATCAATGGTGGCTGGGAGAGGTGGCCGAAACACCATATCCTTAACATACCCCCATAAGAAAAAATCGCAGGGGGTAAGATCAGGGCTTCTTGGAGGCCAGTGATGAAGTGCTCTGTCACGGGCTGCCTGGCGGCCGATCCATCGCCTCGGGTAGTTGACGTTCAGTTCAGACGATAAGGTTTCATAACTAACCTTTTTCGTAGGACTCTCCATACAGTTGGTTGTGGAATTTGCAGCTCTCTGCTAGCTCTGCGAGTCGATTTTCCTGGGCTGCGAACAAATGCTTGCTGGATGCGTGCTACATTTTCATCACTCGTTCTCGGCTGTCCAGAACTTTTCCCTTTGCACAAACACCCATTCTCTGTAAACTGTTTATACCAACGTTTAATACACCACCTATCAGGAGGTTTAACACCATACTTTGTTCGAAATGCACGCTGAACAACTGTCGTCGATTCACTTCTGCCGTACTCAATAACACAAAAAGCTATCTACATTGATAAGAAAACTTCACAATTCCTTGACATAGTGGGTCATAATTTCAATGTGCCCTTGCAAGTAAAACAAATCAAAATACAACATTCAGCCAGGAAAACTCATAATAGGTGGATCACAAAGGGTATAAGAATGTCATGTAAGACAAAGAGGTCACACTTTGTGCAATGTATGAAAACAGATGATCCAAATTTCCACAGTTATTTCAAATTGCCCAAGAAGGTACTCTGTAAATTAATATCTAAAGCAAAACAAGTAGCAAATAAAGCCTACATAAACGGGTCTATCAAAAAATGTAAAGCCATTTGGGATACTGCCAGAAAAATTTACAAAGTGATGTCAAACAGAAAACAACAGAATCTCTTCAGTATAATGACCAACAAATAACAGACACCAAACACACTTGTGATGAATTCAGTAAACACTTTTCTGGAATTGCTAGGTATCTTTCAGTTTGTCACTCTCCACCAACATCTTTCCCTCCAAAGTGTAAAAGATCTGACAGTCACTTTTTATAATATCTGGAACTCTGGAGGAGGTTCTCACAGTTATTAGGAGCATGAAAAACTCCATCACATAGCCTTGATGGTTTATCTAGCTGTGTAATAAAACAGGTTGCTGATGAAAACTGCTCAATGGGTACAAGCATTTTCCCTCAACCACTGAAAACTTCCAAGATAGATCCATTATACAAGAAAGGGGAAAAGCAGATGTGTCCAAAATAATGGAAAAAATTGTATATACTTGAGTAATGACCTTTCTTGATAATAACTCCATCCTAATAGCACAACAGTTTGACCTTCATAAAAATAAATCCATCCATGAGGCTCCCTTTTCATTTACTGATCAGATAATACTGCATTTAATGAAAAACACTATGCATTTGGACTTTTCATTGATCTGGCAAAGACATTTGATCTGATCAATCACACACTGCTCCTATGTGAACTAGATGCTTACAGTATAAGAGGAGTCTCCAATGAATGGTTTCAGTCATATCTGTCAGACATAGCGAAGTTGGTTAAATAATAGCAATTCTCAGGTTGACTTTGTACTTTAAAATAGAGGTTGCTGCTTAGAAAGTATTGTAATGTGAATGTATGTATATACTGTCCTTTAAAAGGGATGCGTATTTAGAAATCGATGTAAAAAAAGGTTTATGCTCCTTCAGCTGTGTATTGCTATAAGTTGTATTCCATATCATGAGGATGATTTTATGGATAAATAAATAATGCATATGTTAAATTTTGGTTACATGATAAATCATACAAATTCAAAGGCTGTCTGCACAACTAAATACCTAGGGATCACATAGATAATGTAGGGGAAGATGAACCAAAAACTGTGTTTCATTGATAGAACACTTATAGGGTGCAACTAATCTAAATACGCTGCTTACACTACTCTTCTCTGTCATCTTCTGGAGTACTGATGCACAGTGTGGGTCCTTACCAGATAGGTGTGACAGATGAGATCGAAAAAGTTCAAAGAAAGGCAGTTCATTTTGTATTGTTGTGAAATAGGCAAGAGGGTGTCATGGGTATGATATGTGAGTTTGGATGACGGACAAGTCATTTTTAATTGAGACAATATCACCACTCTTCTCCTCTGAACGCAAAAGTATTTTGTTATGTCCACCTATGAAGGGAAAAATGATCGTAATGATAAAATAAGGGAAATTAGAGCTCCCACAGAGGGATTTATGTTCATTTTTCTGTGTGAATTGCAGTAACCACGTAGATGTACATTCAGTGGTATGCTTCTTACAGTAGAGGATGAAGTATGAAATGTTACAAGGCAAGAAAAAGCAAAAACTCAACAGGCCTAAATGATATCCCTGTGTGTGTGTTTGTGTTTGTCAAAAGAATACATAAACAGCCTCAAAGCCACATTAACAGAAAACCTTAATGAATCTTTCACAACTGGTTGCTTCCATAACTGTCTGAAGCATACAAAAATATTCTGACTGTTTCTTGCAAGTTCATACTCCAGATCATAGGCTACATAAAAAAGACATAAAAAAATTAATACAAACTGCAACCATAGCACAGGGTCAGGTCACTGACTTCATCAGCACAAGAAAAAAGTAGGAGAAACAAAACAGTGCATTATATCAATGTGTAAAAGAATATAATAAATTTAGACAGGAAATTGAAGAAATAAATAACATCCACTCTTTCAGAAAAAACTCATAAAGTGTACTTGCAAGAACACTGGCACTATACCACAAGTGAGCATTTTATTAAAAATATATGGAACTATGTAGATCACATAGGTATTGAGATGGCTATTTATATCTGCTTATAAATACGTCAATACTTATATAAAAAGTGTTGTATATATATTGTACAATGTCTAAAGATGGCTAAATAAATAGGAAAAATAAAAGTTTATTACCATAATGATTTTTTTGTTCACAAAACAAAGGTTTATAGTGGGCTGTATGTAAAGAACCAGTAATTACAATAGTGGCTCTCTTCTGCAGTATTAAGGTGTCATGCACACAAATAGGGCTGCTCCACAAAATAGTAGCATATGATATACTTCAGAAAAATGAAACCTAGGATGTTGTAATACATATTTCAAGCAGTACATAAGTTGCCATAACACATAAATTGTTTTAAACAGATTAATACTAATATATTCTACACGTCGACTCCGAGACAATTTACGATCTAAATATACCCCCAAAAACTTAGTGTGAATTGGGTCATCTAAGGGAAGCTTGTGTTTTAGAGTAAAAACCATCTACTGAATTTTGTTTCCACTCAGCAAGAATCCACTAAACCAATAAGATGCTTGAGTGCTTATCCTTTCAACACACTTACCAAGGCTACTGAGGTCATTACTACTATGAAGGCAAGTTGTGTTGTCTGGATCTAGTACTGTAGGCTACAAGAGCTAATAAATGATGGCAGGTCATTAATCTAGCAGTAACCTGTAAGAACTGTCAACCATCTATAAATCACCAGTATAATATATCTAAAAACAAAGATGCTGTAACTTACCAAACGAAAGCGTTGGTATGTTGATAGGAGACAATAAAAAACACACAAACCCACACACAAATTTCGAGCTTTTGCAACCTAAGGTTGCTTCATCAGGAAAGAGGGAAAGACGAAAGGATGTGGGTTTTAAGGGAGAGGGTAAGGAGTCATCCCAATCCCGGGAGTGAAACGACTTACCTTAGGTCTTTCCACTCCAGGGATTGGGATGACTCTTTACCCTCTCCCTTAAAACCCACATCCTTTCGTCTTTCCCTCTTCTTCCCTCTTTCCTGATGAAGCAACCTTAGGTTACGAAAGCTCGAAATTTGTGTGTGGGTTTGTGTGTTTTTTATTGTCTCCTATCAACATACCAACGCTTTCGTTTGGTAAGTTACAGCATCTTTGTTTTTAGATATATTTTTCCCACGTGGAATGTTTCCCTCTATTATATTCTTACCAGTATAATAGTTACACATTTTAGAACATCCAGATTCTTTTTAAAAAAATATTCATTACCCTGCTTCATTTGATCATGTTGTATTCATTATATTTTAAATCGATATTGTGATAATAATCTTTGCAAGATTATTTGGCAGTACTATTATGACTGAACAGTTTGGTGCTAGTGTGCTTTGGTTGTAGCTCAATATGGTACAAAAACTTATAATCTTTATGTAATCTTTAAAGCATCTATCACTTACCATTGAATTATCAAAATGCATTGTTTATCTCATATTATGTAAGATTTTTAGTTTTTCTTAAATATCTATTAATTTGTTGGTTTGCTTAGGTTTTTTCACCTTACACAGTAATAATTTTGTTATAAGTCTTTATTTACATGCCCTAAATCTTAGTTAATTAGTTTCTGATGAGATACAGGGGATTAATAATTAATAAATTACCAGCAGTTCAAGTATTGATTACAAATTTTATTGCACTTGCAGTCCATGTCAGCTGACAGTTTCTGAAAACCAAAATTCCTTGAAGTTATATGGAGGAGATGACTGCAGTGCATTTGAGCCTCTGCTGAATCTTACAACAAAGCCCCCAACAGATTTCTATACTCTTGCTGACATACACAGCAACGGGTCCAGCATGCGGGGAGAGTCAGTGAACCTACTTGCTGTTGTTCGTGATGTAAGTTATAACTTGCTTCTAAAGTTTTTCAGTTAAATATATTCAATTATTGATTTTGCTCCAATTACCTTTAGTAAAATGTTTGCATAGTCATCAGTTTCTAACACGAATAGAAATTGAGAGAGAAAATATCTGTCAAGTGATATATGTCAGAAACAGTAGACAATGAATCGTAAAGACAGGCTCTTGAGAGATGAATGAGATGTAAATTAGTAAAGACTGCAGTCATTTGAAATTCTCTGTCAGTTGTGTAAACTATCATATGAAAGAGAGTGGAAATTATATAGACAATATATGAATGTGAAGACAACAGAAGAGTTAATGTATAGACAGCAAGGAAATAAATCGTGGTACAAGGTCCAAGGCAGTACAGTAACCATGTAAATTATAGTACTAGAAGTAATAGTTGTAAAGCCATTTTAGACTAACTAAATAATGAAAGGGACAGGGGACCAGGGAGTAAACAACAAGCAACATGGGGGAATTAGAAGGCAGAAGAAAAAGGAAGACAAGAATTATTATATCTGTTTGCACCACTCAACTTTACCTAAGCTCTTTGATTGTAGCCCAGGATGAGCATAAGTAGATACATGACACAGGAAGCCTGTAATAGTGGAATTATGATAGGATAAATCACAAACAGGTTCAAGAACATTCCAGGACAATCCAAACCATAACACAAGTTAAATACCGGCTTAACACAAACCTACTGAAAAGAAGGCCAGGCAGGAAGATAGTCAGTAGCATAGATCAGAATTCTGTCTCACCATGAAGATAGGCATAGTATTCAACAGTAAACACAGCAGTTATTGCTAATGAAACTTGTCATGCAATGACTGCAGTCACATGCTAGTGGTGCACTAGTTGGTCAACTGAGTGCAGTCAACTCTTGCATCTTGCAATCCACCAAGTATACTAAATCACTCCCACCAGTAACTGATCCATAAGTACAATAATGGCTGGAATAAAATCTGAACCAGTGATAGGAGCAATAGCTGAAGTGTCTGCAAAGGCTCCTTCATGGAGCTTGTAAGGGTGTGCCAAATTTGACTTTACTTAGTATCATCAAAGGTGATGTTCAAGGCTGGTATGAGTCCACTGCAGAAAATACCAGAGAGCTGGATGTGTCAGTAAGAGCTGTCCATGTCCATTAGAGCCCATAATTGTTTATGTTATCACTCCTCATGGATGGGAGGCCTGTGCAAAAAAGTGGTGACAGATAGTTGGGTCATTAGTGGCTATAGAAATTGTGCTGTGTAGTAGTTGGAAAAGGGATTGCATGTCAAGGACATTGTTTGTAGTCATCAAGTTCTGATAGTTGCAGCCCTGGGCTATTATGTTGGCATATGCAGGTCTTTGACTGTGGTGGAGAACGTCTGATGTCCTTGGTAGGTGATGACTGTTTCTGGTATCCATTCTGACATGAATCCAAATGTCCATACCTGGACCTATAATCCAGCATGGAAAAGCTGTCACTTGGCTTGTGGTACTGGATGCTGCAGGTGCAGGAGATACTGCATTATGTGGTGAAAACAGCTGTGTAAGATATGGACTGGTCTACATTATCAGTAGTCAGTATAATTTGTGAGGAAGCTTGTCTAAGTCTTTTAAGTGCCTTTTTAATTTGTGGCTCGAAGGTCCTCCCTTATCTCTAAAGCCTGGATTTGTGTTCTAGTGAAACTGACTGATTATGAGGTGCTGAATGCTGTTCCCACTGATGGGAGGTAAACTGAAAATCTTTGTCAGAAATGTTCATAGTTGGTGCACCATTAATACAACAATTGCCATTGCCTTGATGTCTGCCAGCATTGTGATGGCATCCATCACAATGCTGGCAGACATCAAGGCATGCCGGCCAGATGTGGAACATTGAATAAAGCATCCGCATCAGGAGTCCAAGGGCCAGTGTAACTCATATATATGGGCTCCCAAGAGTGCTGTTGGATTGGCCAAAGCAAATAGTAGTGGGATGACAAAGACCAGTTTTCTACACAGACTGTAAATTCACAGACTGTCATGTTGATCTACGTATTGGTGCTGGGCCAGTTAACATGACACTGGACTATACACTGTGCTGTAACATGCCTCAACACAACAGATGAAGAAGCTACAGAAATAGCAGGCAGAGGGCCTCCAGAAAGTCCACCGTATAGTCAATTTATTACATGACCTGCAGGAAGATGCTGTGCATCACTTTGGGACAGTGGAAAAGTGTGTCAGACCTGTATTATGAAGAACAGGCATCCATGGGCAGCTGAACTGGCCATGCTGTTTCACTGGATATGAGGATCCACCTACGGGCTGGGTTCTTGATAGTGATAGCAGCCACATCTCTTGATGTGACTGTAGAATCATCCTGTGACTGCTGTAAATGTTGCTTTAGCTGGAAGCAGAGTGCCTCTTTCACATTAAATTCAACAACTCCCCTCATTAGGAGGGACAATAAGGTACAGCAGAAAGATAAGAAGCTACTTATATGTAGCGTACAACATGCACTGAAGTTCTTGCTTGAGGCAGAACGTATTACAGAGGAAATACGGAAATCATTCTCAGACAGAGGGAAGGAAAACTGAAGAGAATTGATGCAATACATTAAGACAAAATGGATAAAATTGTTTTGATTAAAGATGAGGAAATAATTGAAAGTGACAAAGCAAATAAAGTTAGAGACTTTATGACCTATTCTACAGGAAGAGGTGTCTACCTGCGCACATGAAGACAGCCTCAAAGAGCATCTACCACAAACAGACAAAAAGAAGAAAGCATGATACCATTCTCTGCTATGTGAAATTTACGGCCATGGTGGCTACAAAACTGCACCTCAGTTGGATGTGGCAAATGATCTAACAGAAAATTATGTGACAGCTGAGTTCTGACAGTCAGTTTATGGAACAAATGTTACAATAGGATGTTAGTAAGTTGGAAAATTTGAAATTATTTGTGAGTGGACATACAAGTGCTTTATTAAGGCGTGTGAACTTAAATAATAAGTTTCCTCGCCAAAGTTGCAACACTGAGCTTTAAAAGATGCTAACCAGTTTATTTCAGACAAATTCCATTTCTTAGCCTCTTTTCAGGGGTGAAATGTTGTAAAGAATTTGACAGTGAACAGTTACCAGGGTAGAGGAGAGAACCATAGAAGGAGAAAGGACTATGCAGTGGGAACAAGGAAGAGCATAGAGGCAGGTGGAGGGCAGAGATCAGCAAAAGTTGAAGCCAGGGTGGGTTACAGGAATGAAGAATAGAATAGAATATTTTTATTAGCCTTTCAGTATTTTTCATACAATTGGCTTCATCAAAATTTACAGAAGGATAAGTTACAGAAAAAGTTCCCACCTGTGCAGTTCAGAAAAGCTGGTGTTGGTGGGAAGAATCAAGGTGGGGGTTCTTGTTGCGGAATGAATGGCAGCTGTTAAAATGGAGGTATTGATGTTGGTTAGTAGGTTTGATATGGGCGGAGGTACTCGTGGAGCGATTCTTAAAGTGGAGGATGACATTGAGGAAGATGTCTTCTTGGGTTGAGGAGAACTGAGTAAGCAAATGGAGGAGAAGGTGTGAGGTTCTGGAGGTATTTAGATAGGGCGTTCTCAGTTTTAATCCACAGCTTGAAGATGTTATCATTGAATGTGAACCAGGTGAGGGGTTTTGGATTCTGGGTGGCTAGAAAGGTTTCCTGTAGATGGCCCATGAAAAGGTTGGTGTAGGATGGTGCCATGTGGGTGCCCATGGCTATACTGTGATTTTGTTTGTAGGTAATGCTTTCATATGAGATGTACTTCTGGTTGAGGATGTAGTTGGTCACGAACTGCTGCACTGCCTAATTGCCAAGCATGCCATACAACACATTGTGCTTAATTTTAACAATTACTTCATAGCCTGTGCCCTCTGGGTTCTCCCCGCCAACACTAGCTTTTTTAAATTTTGCAGTTAGGAACTCTACTTGCAATGTATCCTTTGTTTCCATAATCATCTTGGCCTCAACCTTCATTAGTTCCTGTCTTCCAGTTGTCCCTATGCTCTTCATTGCTCCCACTCCAGCCTCACACACACTTTATGCCACTCAGTGCAACTGCCTAGTCCTTTCTCCTCCACTGCTCCCTCCCCCCTTTGCCCTCCCCATCCCCTCCAACCTCAACACAGCCAACTGATGATGCATCTAGTAGCCCACATCTCTACAGACTCCCCCTCCAAACCTACTCTGTAATTCCTTCCCCTTCTTATTTCTTTTATGCTAACCACTATCCACGACAGCCATGATCACTGCTCACTGCAGTAGGGCCCAGCACTCTGTGTGAGTTATGCTTGTATGGATGTGTTTGTGTATTTTTCCAAACATTAAGAAGATATTGTAGTCTATTTAGGTGTCTGCATCTAAATAAATATTCCAGAATGAACTGTATAGTGAATGGCGGACGGTACCACATTCCACTACTAGTCATTGGCTTTCCTGTTCCACTCGCAAATGGAGAGAGGGAAAAATAACTGTCTATATTCATGCTTATGAGCCCTGATTTTTCTTATCTTGCCTTCTTCGTCCTTATGCAAAATGTATGTTGACAGCAGAAGAATTGTTCTGTGATCAGCTGCAAAAACCTGTTCCCTAAATTTTCTCAATAGTGTTTCATTCTTTCCAGGGATTCCCATTTGAGTTCACAAAGTATGTCTCTAACACTTGTGTATTGATTTAGTCTAACAGCACATTACTGAACTGTTTCAATGTCTTCCTTCAATCCAGTGGTTGCTAATACGGGAATAATGACCGCCTAAGGGGTAAAATGAAATTTTGTAAGGGATAAAAATAAAGGGGTTCAACTGTGTTTCAGTCATAAAACTAAATCATTTTTAAGAGTTCATTACTATTGTCACTATTTTGCAAGAGTATAATACTGATTATGTAATTTTTTTCAAATACTAATGTTAACACATTACCCAAAATGGTTGAGGTTACTGCTTGTAAAATGAATGTATGACTGTCTCTGTCACACAGTCCACACACTGCACACATGCTTTGTACTTTATACCTTGCATCTACGACAGCAAAGTTGAGACATATAATCATATATACTAATATATCTCCTGAAAAGGCCTCCGAGTTGTAGGTAGTTCCCTCAATAGACCAGAAGTTGCTTCATTATTCACTTTGCAACAGTAAATGAACCAACTTATACAGCACAACACAGCAGTAACTATGTAATGAGTACTGCACTGCCCAGCCTATTATTACAGTGATGTACCTATTCAGTTGCCTTCTGAATAGTATCAGCAGAATAAAAACAGTAATACCTTTAAGCACACAGTCAGAGAAATACCGCAGAAAAGTCCATTTTACTATGTAAATGAATTTACTGATTATTGCAAGGAAAACCCAAAAATATGGTAAGAAGTAACAATAATTCATTTCAAAAAACAATACAATATGAATGTATGTACGTAACTTTAAATGTAGGGGAAATAGTTATATACTGTGAAAAAGAACTGAATGCACTGTACAGTATCATAAATGTATTATACTGTAATTTGTGCTATAAATATGATAAGCTGTAGAAAGCTGTTGTTGTAATGGGTGTCCGGGAAGTAGGGACAAATCTGAATTCTGGGGCATTATGTCATACGATGGTTGTCAGCCATGACTTTTTCTTGTTTGTTATCTGCAATCTTCTCCCATTAGTAGCCTGACAGCTTTTGTGTGTTGAGCATTGTTGTATGATGTTTATTTCCGTCATGAAGCAGATGACAACTGAGCAACGTATTCAAGTGGTAAAAATGTATTACAAAAACAGTGAAAGTTCCTTGGCAACCATCCATGAATTGCGTGTGACACTTGGACGTAATGCTATTCCATCCGAATCATCAGTTCAGTAGTTGATCCGGAAGTTTGAGACCACGGTTTCTGTTTCAAACATTAAAAAAAAGCATGACGACTGCATTCCTTTTGAACACAAGAAAACATGGCTGTCGTGTGACAATGTGACTGTAAGTCCCAGACTATTGGTATGCCAATAAGCTCAACAATTGAATTTATCACCAAGTTCACTGCATGAAATGCTTTCTAAAGATCTGAAAATGCGTATATACAAGATTCAACTTACGTAAGAACTGATGTCTGCAGCTCATGGAAAGACACATCAACTTGCTCACTGGATCTTGGCTTGACAAACGGAGAATGAGAACTTCACAAAAAGAATAATTTTCTCAGTTGAGGTGCACTTCCACCTCAGTGGGCACATCAGTAAGCAGAACTGCAGAATTTGGGGTAATGAAAATCTGTGAGTGACTGTGGAAGATAAAATGCATCCACAATGCATGGCTGTGGGTTTGGGTTCTGGGCGGGAGGAGGGATCGGTCCGTATTTTTTTGGAAATGATGAGGGAGCTGTGAATGATGACCATCACCAAACCATGCTTTCTGATTGGTTTTTACCTCTTGTTGAAGAAAATGATGATTTTTTAGTTTCAACAAGATGGTGAGACATGTCACACATCCCTTGATTTGATTGCTCTGCTGATTGAAAAGTTTCTCAAAAAATTATCTCCTTGATTGGCAACCACAAATGGCCTACCAATCATGCGATTATACACCTCGCAACTCTTTTTGTGGGTATTTGTGAAATCAAAAGTGTATGTGAACAAACCACAAACAATACACCAATTGAAGGATATTATAAGGGTTATTAATGGTATCCCACCAGATGTTTGTGAACGTGTCATCTAGAACTTCAACGAATGCATTGGTCATTGTCACTCGGCCTTGGATGGTCAAGTGGAGAATATAATTTTTCATACACAAATGGGAGAACTTACTTAATGTGTTTATTAAAAAAATAAATTACATTTTCAATAAATTTAGCACTTAAATATTTGTCCCTACTTCCCAGACACTCTCTATAACCAAAATGTCAAGGCCTATATGTAATTATACAACACATATCAACTGAAATGCACCAAACGGCTAAACAAATAAATAAATAAATATTATTGTTATTGGTGACAGTGGCAGACACAAAACATTGGCAACTTTAAGTCTTCCTGTTTCTGCAATATCAGAAGTAGGGAATCCTGCAAAAAAGTGATTTATAAACAATATAATGCACACATTAGTTGATTTTGAACTGGGAGAAAGGTGTGGGTGAAGCAAGTGTAGCTAGGAAAAGGAGTGGTACAGAGTAAACACATTTTTAATGAGCATCTGTCCTCAATGCAGATAGTCAGCTTTCTTTTGTGAGAAGCAGCTGCAGGAAGTACTCATGATTCACTGGGAATTACATCATCAGTATGTAAAAAGAAGGTTGTTAGGAAGAAGCAGTACCAATTTTCTCATTAATTTATGGTATAATAAAATGCTTACAAAAACTAAATATTATTTATCTTTTGTCATTTTAAAAATATAAGTATTCTAAGAAAATTCTTTTCATTCCAAAGTTTAGCTAGGCGCAAAGCGGAGGGGCAGAGGGAAATGATAACTAACATATGATTGCACTCGGACTAATGGTGGGAAGCACTGCTTTAATCCATCCTGCTGGGAATCCCAAATACTTGAGCAGCACTCATGAATGGATTGCAACAAGTGTTCTATACATGATATCCTCTGTAAATGACCTACATTTCCCTAAAACTCTTCCAATAAACCAAAGTTGACCATTCACTTTCGCTACTGCTGTCTTTATCTTCTTGTTCCATTTTATATCACTTTTGCAATGTCATGTCTAGGTATTTAATCAATGTCACTTTGTCACACAGCACACTACTAATACCTTAATCAAACATAATGGGGTTATTTTTCCTACTCAACTGCATTGACTTATGTTTCTCTGTATTCAGAGCAAGCTGTCATTCATCACAGAAAATAGAAATTCTGTCTGACTAATCCTGTACCCTTCTACAGCCAGTTGAAGACAATGGTTTCCTGTATACAGTTGCAAATTGCTGCTCACCCTGTCTGCCAGATCATTTAGGCATATAGAGAATGAGAGCAGTGTTATCTCACTTCTTGGGGCACTCCTGACAGTATTCTTTGAAGTGTATCATGCGTTTGTAATGGTCAATTTGTGTACATCTTATGTTAGTAGCAGATTATAAACTTTACCTTTTGGATCTTGGAAGCAGTTGCAGAAGTTCTGTGGCCCAGGTATCTTGACTTCATACTCCTTTTCCTCCATTGCAATGCCTTTGTCAGTCTGGAAAGTTACTTAAGATACTAGCTATTGCTGAATGATTTTGTACTCTTCTTGTTTGAGGTGGTTTCTTATGTATGTCTGGAAACATGTTGGATCAGATTTCAGTTTTGTGATATTGTTATAGGAGATGAAATCTTAGTTTTTTTTTTGTATATATTGTTCTTTGTTGATAAGTACTGTGCTGTTCCCTTTATCAGCCCTTGTGACTAGGATGTTGTTAGATTGTAGTTTTTCTTTTAATTTCTTAGTGGTGTTGTTTTCTGTTTGAAGTTTACTGTTTTGCTCTATTTTTGACATGGAGACTATGTTGTTTATTTCTTTCTTCACTAGTTCTTGTGTTAGCCTGATATTTATAGTGTCATTTTCTTGTTTCTCTTCCTCTGTCAGGATGCTTTCTGTTTCTACTAACAGATTTTTTTCTATTCGGGTGGAATTTATGCTGGTGGGTGTGTTATACTTCGTGGTACTTTTCTACCTGGTTATTTTTATTTGTGAGTGTTCTGATTTATTTATTTATTTATTTTTTTTTTTTTTTTTTTGGACATTGCAATGTTCTTGCTGTCATGTGTTCAATTTTTTGTATTATGTTGATCACACTGTTGGGTTCTTAATAAATGCTAATAACTCAAGATGTACATCATATAACATTCTATTAAGCATGAATTTCTTGGTATAAAGTGAGTTCATTTCATTCTTTAACCAAGTCATTTTTGCAAAAGATTTCATTCTTTGTGCTACCAAAGAGTTGTTTCTGACATTTACATTAATGTATCTCAGAATTACATTATTTATTTTGCAAGTCTTATTGAATCTAATGTGTTGGATGATCTTATGGAGTTTGAGATGGTTTTTCTTGAAACTGTTGTATAACTTAATGGGAAATGCTGATAAGGCTGTATTATTGCCATTTTTTTCTCTTTTCTGTCTTTCCTTAGTTGCTTTATAATTCATGGAGCTATGTTACATCTATCCAACTAAATGAAAAGCAGTTTGTTTGTTTCCATAAGCATTTCACTTCTTCTATTTTTGAAGCATCTTCAGTGGCCCGTTATACACGTTTCTTTTATTTGTAGAATAACAGTATTACATAGTAGTTACAATATGTTACTATGTTACATTTTGTTGTGCTCTTTTCTTATTTTTCAGATTAGAATCAACCTTTGTAGCACAAATTTCATGAGGTGAAATTATTTTCGTTGTTACTTGCGATTTCAAATTCTGTTAGCCCATTTGTGTGGACCTGGAGATGTGTTCATTAGTCCCCATGCTCCAGATGGCCAATTTCTGGGGGGGTGGGGGGGGGGGGTGGCGGAGGGGGGGGGTATTCTTTAACCCACATTTGGTACAACACATCACTTCTATCACTTTCACTTTTCGTTTTGTGATCAACATATGTGTGTTTACAGTGAGTGGTGTTCGCTGTGTATTTGTCTTTCGTCTTGTTGATGTTGTGCGTGTGGTTTAATAATTTTCCTTTGTTTGTTTGTGTGTGTGTGTGTGTGTGTGTGTGTGAGTGTGTGCGTATTTTGTTATGTATAATGATATCAAGTGTTGTTCTTTGTGAGAGCATGTGTGATTCTTTAAAATGGATATTTGTGTGTGTGTGTGTGTGTGTGTGTGTGTGTGTGTGTGTGTGAGTGTGTGTGTGTGTGTGTGAGAGAGAGAGAGAGAGAGAGAGCAGAAGATTAATTAATTATTTATTCTGGTTGTATTTCAGATGTTTGTTTGTTATTGTTTTAATGGCTAAGATGATCAGAGAATTATTGCTTACGTGGATTTAGTCATTAGGTACTGTATTTTTTGTTGCAAGGGCTCTTTGTATATGAAAGTTTTCTTGTAATGTCAGAAACTTTTTGTTGTGATAGTTCACTCTAATAATTGTCATGTCTTGTTCCATGTTGGATGGTTCATGTCCATGTTTTATCAGGTGTTCGGCAAAGGTAGAATGGCTATTTTCATACTTCCAGCTTCTTATGTGTTCTTTATATGTTGTTATGCAGTTCCTACCTGTCATCCCCAAATATACTGATTCACATTCTTGTCACTCTAACTGGTATTTAACTGCCCCTCGGTATATATCAGGTTTGTCTGCTGTCTATAAATGTGAGTGGAGTGTTTCCCCTGTGCCTTATGTAGACAATAGAGCTCAGGCACACATGTCCTCATCATTTCACTTAGCAGAATATTGAACTTCAAGGAACTGGACTATCCAGCTAAATTCTTCTGCCTTACTATCTTGAAGTAAGCCTTAGAATAACAATAGCACCCTACCATCATGAGACTGTCGAACACACTGTTTAATGCAGAAAAATACTTCCAATATAATCCCAAACTGACACGGTAATAATGTCCCCTTATTTCCTTTTGCTCCCATTGTGATACAGGTCCCCCTTCGAAAGGGTCCACCTGACAACTTTATATTGAGGTGCATTATCTTGTACATGATGGGAGTATCTTTCTACCCTTCGACCACTTTTCTGTTCTCAAAGTAGCTTACTTCCCTTTATAGCTGGAGATTATTTTTGTATTGCGTAGCTTACTCATCTACTGTGGCCCACATGCCTTCCTCTTTCCTGAGGCCACGTTAGAGACTTATGCTGTACCCCGTCCTGTCCTAAGGTGCATAACTAGATGTTAGCTTGTAACTTACTTTCAAAGGTGGACATCTATTCTCTTGCCCCTCTCCCCAGTGAACATGATGATGCTTACATGTAGCACTTGTAACCACAGTAGAATAGGTATTGTTTAACATACTATTTATTATTTTATTTTGTTGTAGGGACTGACTATTATTACATAGGTCTTATACTTTTCTCACATCTGTTTTACTGAAGGGTTGCAATTTAAAAGGGTTCACACTTCATTTAAATTATTCTCACTACTCATTAGTTTGTTACATTCATTATTTCCCCTCAGTGAAACTGTAAAAGAACATGTTATTATTATACTTACTTACTTACTTACTCACTCACTGGTCATACCGGACTCGAGAGTCCATTACCGCAGCAACGTATTATTATTATACAGTGATCAAAATGTGTAATTATCTCTGAATAGATGTTATCCAAAGGCCTCCATTTATACTTACTGTCATTAAAATTTAAAGAACCTAGAACCAATTGCATCCTTTTGTTCTGTGCAATTTTTTAAAAAAATTATTCTAAGGTAGGCTAAGGAAAAAAGACTAAAATTAAATGAAACAGGTTCTCCTAGTCATTTAATTTAGTTGCACTGTTATCCTGGAGCACGACTCCTGCCCCAGAATGTCCTATATTTCCTGACTGTTGATTGGAAAAGAGCTATCTGTAGATACCTGGATCTCTGTTGCTTAAATCACAAGAACTAATTATTTTGGAGCAATTATTTGTTTGGTTAAGGCCCTAGCAATGATCCACTATGCACCTTAGAAAATTTAGTTTCTTTTATCTGTTGATACCTTGGTGGGTAATGAATGTCTTCATTACTTTTGCCGTGAGAGCTTTCACTGGGTATATAATCTCCAAGTTCCTTGTTAAATCTACCTAATCCATCAATAAATGTTAATAAATCGCTAACTGTGGACCATCCCTGTACCAAATTTCTTTCATGTTATTCTATTTATTTGTTATTACTCCCCCATATATTATTGTAATACTTGGGATTGAGGAGTTCTAGTGTTGGTTTCTCCTGAGCACTTGGAAACCAGGCTCCTACTGCTGTCTCGTACACACCTGGTAAGGACAAATTACATATTTAGCTTCTTCTTAAATTCCGTGTGTGTTTTTGTTTCTGTATTTAAGAGATTTATTCCCACATTTTGTAACTAAGTGTAATTTGAGGCAGCCAGTAAGACAATAGTTAATCATGTTTGTTTTGAATAGCCAGGGACCATTTGTTTTGAGCCTAGTAAGGATCAAGCAGTTGGCTACTGCTACATGGTACACACCTGGAAAAAGCAAGTTACATATTTAGCTTCTTATGTGTTTTCTTAGGAACATATTTCTTAAATTTTGTGTGTGTTTCTTCTGTATTTAAGTGGTTTACTCGTCTGGTAGACGCCTGGAAGGAGCAAGTCATGTATTTAGTTCCTTCTGTGTTTCTTGGTGGTATATTTCTTAAATTTCTTGCTTGTTATTTCTCTATTTAAGTGGTTTATTCTCTCATTCTTGTAGTTGTAGAGTGTTGTCATGTAGTCCGATAGTGCACTTATCTTTTCTACCGAACAGTCAGCTACACAGCTCAAAGGCATCAGCCACCTTTGGCGACATGTCACGAGATTAGCAGGTTGCATATCTAGGTTTCTGTCTGTGCATTTTTAGTCAACTCTTAAGTTAGTAATACTGGGATGGGTAGGATGTGTTCATGCTGTGTGCAAACGCAGGTGGAGCTGACCGCAGTTCATGAATAGCTGAATGTGCTTTTGGCTACAGTGAATAATCTTCCGGCTGCTGCCTCAGGATGTAGCTGTGGCTGGGAATCTGGCATGTTGCATGAGACACTTCAGGCATTGCTTGTTTTGCCCACAGCCTCTGCTGCCGAGGCATCTCCCAGTTTACCTGATACAGCTGATCTGCCCTCACAAGAAGATAAGTAGCAGGTGGTAACGCATTTTTGTTACTCGAGGCAAACAGCCAGTGTGGAGGCTGGCCATCTGGCCTTGCCCTTCACCCTGTGAGTGGACAAGTGGCCACTCCTTCAACAGGGTCCTAGGAGGCAAATGGGGAGATGGGTTTACTAGTTATGGGGAGCTCCAGTGTTAGGCGTTTTAAGAAGCTCCTTCAGCAGATAGCATTCAGGGCTGGAAAGAAAGCCAATGTGCACTCAGTATGTCTGCGTGGGAGGGGGAGGGAGGGGGGGCTTGCCTGCAGCTATCAAGCTATCAAGGGTCCAGGGTGCAGTTGTCTGCAAGTTGTGGCTCTTGTCGGCATCAACAATGCCTGTTGCTTGGATTCTGAGGCCATCCTCAGTTCAGACAGATGGCTGGCAGAGTTGTTGAAGGCTACTGGCCTCGTGCATGGGGTGCAAGCGGAGCTCACAATTTGCTGCATTTTTCCCAGATTCGATTCATTTCCTGTGGTTTGGAACCATGTAGATAGTCTCAATCAAAGGCTTTTTTATCTCTGTGACGGTCTTGGCTGCAAGTTTCTGTTCTTGGGTTATTATCTGGGGAACTGTAGGACTCCCCTTGTATAGATCAGGGGTACACGACATAAAGGAAGCAGCTACTCAGGTAGCAGAGTACTTGTGGAGTGCACACAATGTTTTTTTACTTTAGGTGTTAGGTTGAAGTTCTCCGACGAACACTTGCCAGATGATTCGCAGATAGTGAAATTAGGGTATGCTCAAAGGAGACACATTTTGACTGTCAAAATTTTATCTGTAAATTGTCAAAGTATTCATAACAAAGTTCCAGAATTTACTGCCCTCCAGAAAACTTTTTGGATTAAAATTATTCTCAGGACTGAGAGCTGGTTGAAACCCAAAGCAGGAAGCTCTGAAATATTGAGTAATTCGTGGAATGTGTATTGAAAAGACAGATTAGATACTGTAGGAGGAGGTGTGGTCATTGCAATTGACAAAAATATTGTCTCTACTGATGTCGACTTTGAGTGTGACAGTGAAGTTATCTAATCATGTATAGCAGGTCTAGGTGAAATCATTTTAATTGTTGGATGCTTTTACCAGCCATCCAATTCTGCTGTAATGGTTTTAGAGTCATTAACAGAAATTCTATGGTCAGTAGTGAGAAAATACCCAGATCATACAACATTAGTTGGAGGTGGCTTTAACCTACCAAGTACAGACTGGGTCATCTATGGATATGGATTCATTGCAGGGAGCACAGACAGACAGTCGTCTGAAGTTCTCTTTAACACATTTTCTGCAAACTGTCTTGAGCAGCTAGTTCAATGGCCCATATGCAGTGGAAATATTTTAGACCTTGTAGCTAAAAACAAGCCTGACCTAACCGACGATGTTCGTATAGAGTCAAGGGTTAATGACCATAATATTATTATGGCAACTTTGGTTACGAATGTTAATAAGCCACTCAAGAAAGCTAGGAGAATATTTCTGCTAGAAAGTGTAGATACACAGTTGTTAGCATCCCACGCAGACAATGAGCTGACATTATTTAGTTCCAGTGCAATGGACATACACTCCTGGAAATTGAAATAAGAACACCGTGAATTCATTGTCCCAGGAAGGGGAAACTTTATTGACACATTCCTGGGGTCAGATACATCACATGATCACACTGACAGAACCACAGGCACATAGACACAGGCAACAGAGCATGCACAATGTCGGCACTAGTACAGTGTATATCCACCTTTCGCAGCAATGCAGGCCTCTATTCTCCCATGGAGACGATCGTAGAGATGCTGGATGTAGTCCTGTGGAACGGCTTGCCATGCCATTTCCACCTGGCGCCTCAGTTGGACCAACGTTCGTGCTGGACGTGCAGACCGCGTGAGACGACGCTTCATCCAGTCCCAAACATGCTCAATGGGGGACAGATCCGGAGATCTTGCTGGCCAGGGTAGTTGACTTACACCTTCTAGAGCACGTTGGGTGGCACGGGATACATGCGGACGTGCATTGTCCTGTTGGAACAGCAAGTACTCTTGCCGGTCTAGGAATGGTAGAACGATGGGTTCGATGACGGTTTGGATGTACCGTGCACTATTCAGTGTCCCCTCGACGATCACCAGTGGTGTACGGCCAGTGTAGGAGATCGCTCCCCACGCCATGATGCCGGGTGTTGGCCCTGTGTGCCTCGGTCGTATGCAGTCCTGATTGTGGCGCTCACCTGCACGGCGTCAAACACGCATACGACCATCATTGGCACCAAGGCAGAAGCGACTCTCATCGCTGAAGACGACACGTCTCCATTCGTCCCTCCATTCACGCCTGTCGCGACACCACTGGAGGCGGGCTGCACAATGTTGGGGCGTGAGCGGAAGACGGCCTAACGGTGTGCGGGACCGTAGCCCAGCTTCATGGAGACGGTTGCGAATGGTCCTCGCCGATACCCCAGGAGCAACAGTGTCCCTAATTTGCTGGGAAGTGGCGGTGCGGTCCCCTACGGCACTGCGTAGGATCCTACGGTCTTGGCGTGCATCCGTGCGTCGCTGCGGTCCGGTCCCAGGTCGACGGGTACGTGCACCTTCCGCCGACCACTGGCGACAACATCGATGTACTGTGGAGACCTCACGCCCCACGTGTTGAGCAATTCGGCGGTACGTCCACCTGGCCTCCCGCATGCCCACTATACGCCCTCGCTTAAAGTCCGTCAACTGCACATACGGTTCACGTCCACGCTGTCGCGGCATGCTACCAGTGTTAAAGACTGCGATGGAGCTCCGTATGCCACGACAAACTGGCTGACACTGACGGCGGCAGTGCACAAATGCTGCACAGCTAGCGCCATTCGACGGCCAACACCGCGGTTCCTGGTGTGTCCTCTGTGCCGTGCGTGTGATCATTGCTTGTACAGCCCTCTCGCAGTGTCCGGAGCAAGTATGGTGGGTCTGACACACCGGTGTCAATGTGTTCTTTTTTCCATTTCCAGGAGTGTAGATGAATTATAGGCAAAGTTTAACCAGACTGTAAATCACACTCTGGAGACGTATGTGCTGAGTAAGGGGATTAAGGACAGAAAAGCTCTCAGCTCAAGAGAACACACAAATGATGACAAATGGAAGTTAATAGAAATTCGTGTGTCTATAAAAATATCAATGTATAAAGCTTACAACTACTACCACTGCCATACCTTAGGAACACATCTTGTCAAGAACTCGAGGAAATTCTGGTTGCACACAAAACTGCTAAGTGGGTCTAAGGCTTCTATCCAGTAATTTGTTGACTAATCTGGTGTTGCAATAGAAGATAGCAAAGGTAAAGCTGAAGCTGAAGTTTTAAATTTTGTATTTAAGAAATCATTCACGCCGGAGAATCATACAAACAGATCATTGTTTGACCATCACACGTACTCCCATATAGAGGACATAGTAATGAGCATTGCTGGTGTAGAGAAAGAACTGAAAGAGTTCAAATTAAATAAGTTGTCAGGTCCTGATGGAATCCCAATTTGGTTTTACGAAGAATACTCCACAGCAGTGGCCCCTTACTTAGCTTGCATTTACTGCAAATCTCTCACCCAGCACAAACTCCCAAGCTACTTGAAAAAAGCACAGGTGACTGCTGTGTATAAGAACAGCAAAAAAATGGACCTGCAGAATTATAGACCGGTATCTTTTGAATATATTCTCACCTCAAATACAATACAGGGTTATTACAAATGATTGAAGCGATTTCACAGCTCTACAATAACTTTATTATTTGAGATATTTTCACAATGCTTTGCACACACATACAAAAACTCAAAAAGTTTTTTTAGGCATTCACAAATGTTTGATATGTGCCCCTTTAGTGATTCGGCAGACATCAAGCCGATAATCAAGTTCCTCCCACAGTCGGTGCAGCATGTCCCCATCAATGAGTTCGAAAGCATCGTTGATGCGAGCTCGCAGTTCTGGCATGTTTCTTGGTAGAGGAGGTTTAAACACTGAATCTTTCACATAACCCCACAGAAAGAAATCGGATGGGGTTAAGTCGGGAGAGCGTGGAGGCCATGACATGAATTGCTGGTCATGATCTCCACCACGACCGATCCATCGGTTTTCCAATCTCCTGTTTACGAAATGCCGAACATCATGATGGAAGTGCGGTGGAGCACCATCCTGTTGAAAGATGAAGTCGGCGCTGTCGGTCTCCAGTTGTGGCATGAGCCAATTTTCCAGCATGTCCAGATACACATGTCCTGTAACGTTTTTTTCGCAGAAGAAAAAGGGGCCGTAAACTTTAAACCGTGAGATTGCACAAAACACGTTAACTTTTGGTGAATTGCGAATTTGCTGCACGAATGCGTGAGGATTCTCTACTGCCCAGATTTGCACATTGTGTCTGTTCACTTCACCATTAAGAAAAAATGTTGCTTCATCACTGAAAACAAGTTTCGCACTGAACGCATCCTCTTCCGTGAGCTGTTGCAACCGCGCCGAAAATTCAAAGCGTTTGACTTTGTCATTGGGTGTCAGGGCTTGTAGCAATTATAAACAGTAAGGCTTCTGCTTTAGCCTTTTCCATAAGATTTTCCAAACCGTCGGCTGTGGTACGTTTAGCTCCCTGCTTGCTTTATTCGTCGACTTCCGCGGGCTACGCGTGAAACTTGCCCGCACGCGTTCAACCGTTTCTTCGCTCACTGCAGGCCGACCCGTTGATTTCCCCTTACAGAGGCATCCAGAAGCTTTAAACTGCGCATACCATTGCCGAATGGAGTTAGCAGTTGGTGGATCTTTGTTGAACTTCGTCCTGAAGTGTTGTTGCACTGTTATGACTGACTGATGTGAGGGCATTTCAAGCACGACATACGCTTTCTCGGCTCCTGTCACCATTTTGTCTCACTGCGCTCTCGAGCGCTCTGGCGGCAGAAACCTGAAGTGCGGCTTCAGCCGAACAAAACTTTATGAGTTTTTCTACATATCTGTAGTGTGTCGTGACCATATGTCAATGAATGCAGCTACAGTGAATTTATGAAATCGCTTCAATCATTTGTAATAGCCCTGTACATTTCCTTGAAAGGGAAAAGCTTCTGTCCACAAATCAGCATGAGATCATGCGAACTATGGATGAAGGGCAACAGGCAGATCCCATATTTTCCATAGAGCATTTGACATAGTGCCACACTGCCAATTGTTAACAAAGGCACAGGCATACAGAATAGGTTCCTGTGTTCTTGTTGAGTTACTGTAGAAGGATACAAAATGACATACAAAAAATTTCTAGCTGGTGTGACAAATGGCAGCTAGCTCTAAATGTAGAAACATGTAAGTTATTAGAGACTTATACAAAAAAACAAACCCATAATGTTTGAATACAGTATTAGTAGTGTGCTGTTTGACACTGTCATGCTGATTAAATATCTAGGCGTTATGTTGCGAAGCTGTATGAAATGAAGTGAGCATGTAAGGACTGTAGTAGTGAAGGACAATGGTTGATTTATGTTTATTGGGAGAACTTTAGGAAAGGAGACCACATATAAAACACTAGTGCGACCCATTGTTGAGTACTGTTGGAGAATTTGGGATCTGCCCCAGTTCAGATTACAGGAAGACATCAAAGCGATTCAGAGGCAGGGTGCTAGATTTGTTACTGGTAAGCTCAAACAACAATCAAGTATTATGGAGATGCTTCAGCAGCTCAAATGCAAATCACTGGAGGGCAGTTGATGTTCTTTTTGATGAGCAATATTGAGAAAATGTAGAGAACCAACATGTGGCTGACTGCAGAGTGAGTCTACTGCTGCCAATGTACATTTTGCATAATGGCCATGAAGATCAGAATAGAGATAATAGGGCTCATATGGAGGCATAGAGACAATTACTTTTCCCCCACCCTATTTGTAAGTGGAAAGGAAAAGGAAACGACAATAGTTGGAGTCCCAAATGATGGAGGTTGAGTTTAGACTTGTACTGCTCACATATGTGTGTCCATACTGTAAGTGTCGCTTGGAACCAGCAGCAATTCAATCCCCATCCGTTTCTTGACCTGCATGAGCTGCCATCATTCGTAGCTCAGACTGTAATAGTGATACATGGTACTCTCTACACCACACCATGGCATTCTCCTACAGCCAATGAACGTTCAGTAGTGTTCTGAGTGCTCTGCTGTGAATGTCACACTTGATACAAGCATTAAATGAGATTGTAGTGAATTACTTAGAGAATTTCTATTCCATTTGTTACGAGTTGTCATAGCTGATGACATTTGTAAGCAACAAATTCTGCGCAAACAAGTGACAGACATAATGTGCAGAATACATACTCATACCAAGTGCAAAGCACGTGTGTGCACGTACTGTAAGTGTCACTTGGAACCGGCAACAATTCAGTCCCTGTCCATTTCATAACCTGCATGAATTGCCATCATTCGTGGATCGGACTGTAATAGTGATACGGGGTACTCTCTGCCATGCACCACACCATAGCTTGCGGAGTATGTATGTAGTTGTAGTGGAATACTTTGTTTTAATTTTTCTTGGAAATATCCCAAGAAGTAAACTGCTCAGAGTGTGCCCACTCAGGAACCCTACCTTCTAAATAACTGAGTTGAAAAATCTGTCTAAAAATCATCCCACCATTTAGAGAGCAACCTACAGAATACCCTTTGAAACTAAGTGAGTGGCACCTCCCCATCTGGATTAAAATTTGGGATTCGTTTGGATAAATTTGTCCCATTACCTATTTGTAATTCTTTGAGCAGTTCTGGTGACAATACATTACCGGTGCTAGATTTCTTTTTGTTTACTCTTTGGTCATCATTTCAAGTTCCTCCCAAATTTTTGAAAATTCCCCTTCATGCTTGTCCAAATCTCCTTCACAATGGGTTGTAGTGACAATCAAATCTACTTTCTCTTGTACCTTTTGATCAACTGTCTCATTCACTTTCTCCTCCAAGTTAGTAAAAACAGATCCTGTGATGTCCATTAACTCTAAATCCTTATTTTGTTCTAACATTTCCAGTTTCCCACATGTGTCTGAGATTTATTGAAGAATTGTTTCAAACTCCCATTTGTTAACCTCTTTCAATTGTTTATTTCCTCATTAATTTCTCAAAATTGTTTGTTAACTTTGTTTCTCACCAGGTTGCATTATTTTGTTGCTTCTAATTACAACTCCTCATTTAATCTAATTATTGTTGTTTGTTAGTTAGGAATCAAAGTATGAATTCCTTTTTTGTCTTCTCTCAATTCCTTTGTATGTTTTTCTAATTTCTCATTTGTTGCAGATAATTCTATTCTAATATCTACTACATTTGAATCAAGTTTGGTAGACAATTTTATTCTAAGATTTACTATGTTTGTATTAAATCCTTCAATTGTCTTTTTGAATTTATTAATCATCTTCTCCATAAACACTTTTAGTACCTCTTCTACAGATTGTGACGTACTTTGGGTGACTACTGGCATACACCAAACAATAACAAATCTACTGCCAAACCTTCACTGTAGCCAACTGTCTCCTGGACAACTGCACTCCCAATTATCCCACCCATTCACCAAAACACTGCAATTAGACAAAAAAATCAGTTTGAGTCAAAAACAGACAAAAGTCCATGACGATCTTGTCACATACCACTGACTACAAAACACCAATGCAACACGGTGAGTGAACTGCTATGGTGTTGTTGCTGCTGCAGCTGTTGTTTAGTGAACAGCCGACCTGACCATAACCAGTTACTGTACATTGAGGTGGAACCACTGGTATGGAAGCACTAATATTCTTAACCACAGACTGAATACTCTCTTTTGATTCTTGGCTATTGTCATGGGAATTAATCTTTACTCTTCAACCACTTGACTCCTCATGAATTTTCCATTTTAACTGCAACACTAATAATTACTCTAGCGCCAAGCAAGTGGAGTTGTTGACCAGTTGCTATGGACAACAACTGCAAATTCTGGAGAAAAATTTTCTTCATAAAGCAATAATTTCCTTACAATTTTGTCTTCTTCTCAATCAAAAGTTATTACTTGCTGACATAGACACATCCAATCATCCTCATTCAGATGCCAGATATGCGATGTACGATGCATTTGTAATGGTCTGTTTGCCTGTGTCTTACAGTTTCCGTATGTTATAAACTTTACCTTCTGGTACTTGGAGCCAGTAGCAGAAGTACAATGGCCCAGCTATTTTGGCTTCAGACTACTTTTCCTCTGTTGCAATGACTGTATCAGTCTGGAAAGTTACTTAAGATACCAGCTATGATGAATGATTTTGAACTCTTCCTCTTTGCTTTATGTGTATTCACTTTCAATTACAAACAAGTACATTGCATTTTTACATTTGCTTACACTCCACATTATATAAAATTGGCCTTGTACAACGTGTTTGTATATTATGGCTGTCAACCAATGACCAGTTTATCTTTTTAGAGAGATCAACAACCAAGTCTCTCACTCCTTGGGGGTTCCTTGGAGTGGAGTATATCTCCTAGGTGGGACGTAAGCAACATTGAATAATTGCTCACTGAAGCAAGTACTGCAATATTGCCACCCTGTTTTGCAGGTATGCTGCATCCACTCCATTATACAGTACATGTACAAATAAAACAAAATTTCCATTCACAGAAGGTGTGTCGCAATTGCCTCATAGACTTAAAAAAGGAAGTTCCTTTTTAAAAGTTGTGGACATCATTCATCAGATTGAAAGAATAAGGTATAACACATCACTTTAAGCCAGAGTGATCTGTTACACCTCAACTTATCTCTAAGGAACACTCACCATTGAGGACAATGTACTGGGTTATATTACGTAAGAAGTCTTTGAGTCACTCAGATACCGTGGAATCTACTCCATATGCTCAGACTTTGTTAACAGTCTGCAGTGGCGGACCATGCCAAATGCTAGCCAGAAATCTAGGAATATGGAATCAGCCTGTTAACCTTAATCCACAGTTCACAGGATACCATGTGAGAAAACAGCATGCTGAGTTTCAAACAAGCTATGCTTTCTAAATCTACACTGAAGCTTTTTTGTCTCAAAGAAAATTTATTATATTCAGATTTAAAATATGTTCAAGAATTCTGCAGCATACTGGTGTTAAGGAAATGGGTCTGTCATTTTGCAGAGCTTTTCTTTTACCCCTGTTATATACAGGAGTCATCTGCACTTTCTTAAAATCACTTAGGACTTTGCCTTGTGTGAAAGATTCACGAAAAATGCAAGGTAAGTAAGGAGCTGATGCCATAGAGTAATCTTTGTGAAACTGAAATGGGATTCTGCCCAGACTTGGGAAGTTATTCATGTTCAACTCTTTCAGTTGCTCCTCAGTGCAAGGGGCACCTATTTCTGTGTCCTCCACATGGGAGTCTGTGTGACAGTCAAACAGTGGTATGTCCATAAATTCCTCCCACATGAATGATTTTCTAAACATGGAAGTTGTGACTTCACTTTTCATTTTGCTGTCTTCTGTTGCCACAGCGGACTGGTCGAGAAGTGACTGGATAGATGCCTTTGACCAGCTTATTGATTTTATATAGAACCATAATTTTCTTGCTAAGATATGATGATGGAAGTTGTTGTTTCATGCATCAGTCTTTTTATAGACTCATGAATTTCTGCTAACTGTCTGCCACTCAGTGCCTATTTTTTGTTGTGAGTAGCAATCTGTTATAATTCATACTGTTCTTGCCCCATCCCAGATTTACAACTTGTTACTTAGAACAATGCACAATATGTGCTATGTCATTTTAAACCTTTTAATAGTTATGACTAGAATGAAATGAGTAGTTTTCATATGCCACATTAACTAAATGTGTACACATCATGTATTTCTATATAAATAAATTTGACCTAATTCTGGTGTTTACCCAGTAGTCTCCATGACTTCTTTTTTGTTAACTTACAGCCCAGTATTTTGTTTCCTTCATTATTCAATCACAATCTTTCTCACTCTTACTTGCATTTACTGAAACAATACAGTAACAAGTTTGATTCCATGTGGAAATATAGTGCTGTAACTACCACATTTGTGTGTGTGTGTCCCTTCATAGTTCGAACATGAAGTCTGTGTTTTATTCGGCTACTTGAGGCCACATGCCCTGCTAGTATGACAGCAGTTGTGTACACAGCCTGCCAGCCCCCTGTTAGAATTAATTACTATACAGGCCAGAGTGCAAGGCTCCACTGGCCACTTGTGTGTTGTCTGTTGTATGTGGTTATGCTTTTTCATGTAATAAAGTTACAGTGTTCTTGGATTATAACACTTTGGCAGTGAGTACTGTATTCAACTCTGCTTGTTCTTCTTCAGTCATTGGTCCTTTGAGTTTAATTTCCATGGAGGCAGTGCTTAAATCTCTTATTGAGCAACAGTAGGTGCTGATAGTTGCTATTTCCAGTGTAACTACTACATTGACACAACATACAGCATCACCAACAACATATCCCCTGTTGTTCCCTGCATATGACGATGCAGCCAAAGACTGGGACACTTACGAAGAATGCCTGTGACGACATTTCCAGGAATCTGGGTAAAAGTCATAAACTTGTGCAAGGCTCTTTTTTTTGTGGATTTCATCTCATGAGTACTAGTTGTTGTGTCAGCTCGCTCTTTTACAATAACCTTCAAGTATTTCTTTTGATCAGATGTGCAAGGTACTTTCTACCTATCAGTGTAAATGTGCTCAAGTTATTGCTGCCTGTATGAAGTTTTATCATTGTAAGAAGCAACCAAAACAGACACACAGGGCATGGGCAGCAGAACTTCATGGACTTAGTCGGTGTCGTAATTTTGTGACAAGTATTCATAACAAATCCTATGAAAATCAAACTGTTCAAGATGCAATCATATGTCTTGCTCCTAATAGGGAAGTTCCAAAGTGAGCTTTACAGTGTGAAAAATCCTACACCTAAGAAGTATTAAACATAGCTCAGTCATTTGAAGTTTCATGGCTGCAGGTAGTCAGATAGAAGCCCATTCTGAAGTTTCATAAATCAGTTTCTCTCACCCCTCCCAGCCTTCAGTCAGTTCACTAGGAAACCGAGAATCTATTGCAGCAGACCAACAGACATCTCAGTGTCATATAGGTAACCATTATTCATGACAACAGTTCGTGTCACAACAGCAACAGCTTCATGCTCCACTGCCTTAATGCCCATACTGTTTTGCGCTGCCTTAAGTCAGGTGATGCTGAGGGAATTAGATTAGGAAATGAGACACTTAAAGTAGTAAAGGAGTTTTACTATTTGGGGAGCAAAATAACTGATGATGGTCAAAGTAGAGAGGATATAAAATGTAGACTGGCAATGGCAAGGAAAGCGTGTCTGAAGAAGAGAAATTTGTTAACATCGAGTATTGATTTAAGTGTCAGGAAGTCGTTTCTGAAAGTATTTGTATGGAGTGTAGCCATGTATGGAAGTGAAACATGGACAATAAATAGTTTAGACAAGAAGAGAATAGAAGGTTTCGAAATTTGGTGCTACAGAAGAATGCTGAAGATTAGATGGGTAGATCACATAACTAATGAGGAAGTACTGAATAGAATTGGAGAGAAGAGGAGTTTGTGGCACAACTTGAATAGAAGAAGGGATCGGTTGGTAGGACATGTTCTGAGGCATCGAGGGATCACCAATTTAGTACTGGAGGGCAGTGTGGAGGGTAAAAATCGTAGAGGGAGACCAAGAGATGAATACACTAAGCAGGTTCAGAAGGATGTAGGCTGCAGTAGGTACTGTGAGATGAAGAAGCTTGCACAGGATAGAGTAGCATGGAGAGCTGCATCAAACCAGTCTCAGGACTGAAGACCATAACAACAACAACAATGCCCATACTGTTTTGTTCAACATGAATGGACCGCGTGCCCTGAGTGCTGGGCAATGTGTAATAGGTGCCATAAAAAGGGACACATCACTTCTGTGTGTGACTTTCTTCTGAACCTGAGTGAGG
The DNA here is from genome assembly GCF_023864345.2 of Schistocerca serialis cubense. NCBI lineage: Eukaryota > Metazoa > Arthropoda > Insecta > Orthoptera > Acrididae > Schistocerca > Schistocerca serialis. The sequence continues at coordinate 599,574,535 of NC_064641.1, read as the reverse complement.
TTGAAACAAACATGGATGTGAACTGTGTGTCAGTAATGACAGTGTCCCCAAGCAAGTTATACATTGAAGTGTGGGTGTTTAATAAACCATTGAAAAGCATGTGGTCATTGATGCAGCAGCAATGCTAGTGAATTCTCAACCTTATGTAAGTTTGGGGTCACCTCTTTTGGCTCCAGTGTCACGGAGAGGCTGATAAGTTATAAAAAAACAACAGATTCCCATTCTTGGACAGTTTTCTGCACCTGTGACTTACAAGGCTGTGGTTTGTTCATTAAAATTCCTAGTTATGGACAACGCTTACACTGACAATCTGTGTGGTTTGGACGATTTTAAACTTTTTGGATTCTCCATCAATGACAAAGTGCATTTGGCTTCTGATCAAGTCCCATATAAACAATTAGATGCTCTCTCTGCTGAATTTAACTTGTTATTTTCTCCAGGACTGGGTTGTGCAACAGAATTTTAGGCCCATATTACAATGAAAGAGTCTGCCCGCCCCGTTTTTTCTGTGCCTGCCCAGTACCAGTAACTTTACAGGATGAAGTAAAAGCAGAATCAGATTGTCTTCAATCCCTTGATGTTATTCGATCTATTCCTTCCAGTGAATGATCAGCACCACTGGTGCTAATAAAAAAAAGCTACAGGTAAATTATGGCTCTAAGGTGACTTTAAAAAAGTGAAGTAATACACAGTCCGTCATTGAAACCTATCCTTTACCGCACTCTGATGAGTTGTTAACAAAATTATCAGGGGTCCATTATTTTTCAAAGATGAGTATTTACTGCTGCCACTAGATGATGAATCTAAACACCTTCTAGTTATCAATACACTAGTTGGGCCTTATCAATACCAGCGTTTGCCTTTTGGTGTAGCACACCACCTATTTTTCAATGCTTTTTAGAGCAACTTAGTCCAACAGATCCAGGCTACATCAACTATTTAGATGACATAGCAGTGTCTGGTGCCTTTACAGAGGAATATCTGCAACACCTTCACGCTGTTTTCTGTTTTACATTCTGCAAGGGTTAAAGTGCAATTTGGACAAGACACAGTTTCTTTGACCATATATTAGTTATTTGGGTTTTAAAGTGTCATGCACTGGCATCAAACCATTGCACCAGCATATTGATGCTGTTGCTATGTTGCCACATCCCATGTCCATCAAAGAATTTTTAAGCAAAATTGCGTACTACCACATATTCATACCAGATGCTGCTACTGTGGCACAACCACTCCAGGCATTATTATGTAAAGATTTCCTTTCCAATGGTCTGCAGTTTGTGGCTAGGCATTCAAGTTGTTGAAATCTAAGCTGCAGTTGTCCCCTTGTTCGGTCACTTTTCAGCCATGCCAGCACCTTGTGTTAGCCATGGACGCATCTCAGTTTGGCTTGGCACCTCCCTTGCTCATAACTATGGGGACAGATCAGAACGCCCTATTGCGTATGCCTCTAAAACCTTAAATTTAGCATGGCAGCATTATTCTCAGATAGAGAAAGAAGCTTCAGCAATTGTGTTTGCTCTAAAAAAATTCTATGTTTCTCTACAAGGATCTAAGTATCACCTGATATCACCTGATCATAGACCATAAACCACTGGTGTTTTTTACACCCTTCGGTGTCCTCCCAGACAAAGTCACACATCACTTACATCAGTGAGCTCCTTTCCTGTCACAATACAATTATGAGACAAATTTTCAACCTGTGAGATAATGTGCAAATGCTGACACCTTATCGCTTATCGCGTTTGCCAGTTAGTCTGGATCCAGAGTTTGAGGAAGAGGAATTGCTTTGTTTTCATTTAGATGTGAAAGCTAAAAATGTTATAGATGGTTTTCCTATTACCAGCATTACATTTGTGGTTGCAGTACCCATGGATCCTGTTTTTTAATTTCTTTTGTGCAGCATGACTGGCTAGACAACTACAAAATAGTCTTTCTGTTTGGGACAGTGTTATGCTGTTAACTAAAGAGGACACCACTCCCCTTGTTGTAGTCCCATCTCCCATTTGGTCTGATGTTGTGCATTTATTATATGTGGCCTACTGGGTGTGTCATGTACAAAAGTGTTACACTGCAGATATGTTTTTTGGCCTGGCATTTATGGGGAAATAGTGTGGGCTGTTGCAGTCTACCCACAGTGTACCAACTATCAGATGGCCCCCTTGTGCAACTTTGTTGCCAAGGCCAGCTCCACAGCGGGAAATGATTTCACATAGATTTTGCATGACCGTTTTTGTATTTCTATTGGCTTGTTGTAATTGATGCACATTCTAAGTCTCCGTATGTGGTGCGTTGTCTGTCTACTTCTGTAGTGACAACAACTTCATCTCTGGTACAAGTTTTGCAATAGAAGGCCTTCCATGTATGTTGGTTGCGGACAATGGCCCCCAGTTCATATCTGAAGAATTTGAAGATATTTGTATACAAAGTAGTGTTCACAGTGTCACATCTCCTCCTTTCCTCCTCCACCGCCCTCATATTCTCTGGCTGAGTCGCCTGTCTCCCACATCATGGCCGGTGCCCTAACCCTCCCCCTGCTGTTGCTGACGCCTTTCAACTGTATCCTCAGCTGTGTGTGACCCCTTCAGCTGTCAGAAGTCACAGCAGGACCACAGCTCCTGCACTGTCACAGCCGATGCCTCCGCCACTGCTGCCTCCATCGCAGCTGGCACTGCCTGTTCAGCTGCCCTCGCTGCCGCCTCCTTCACCAGGATTGGACTCACAAGGGGACCATCAGAAGTGTAAATAACGAATTTTGATGGGTCTTGGTTATGGTGCAGAGGGACATGCCCGGAGTATGAGGCTATCCACTTTTTTTAGCGACGGGCCTTGGTTTTCAAGAAAATTGATTTTGAAGTTCACTGCACACTGTAATATGCACAACAATAGCCATGTTACATCCAAGTGAGTGTAGCGCAGCAGTTTATGTCTACAGCTACCATGCTGTTCAGGTCCTTTCTGTGTTTTTGCTTTTCTTAAATCAGAACAGTCCGACATTTTTCCATTTTATTTTACAGAATATCAACAAACAGTGTACATTGTGTGAAATTATTAAGAAATATTCAATTTTGCTGTAGTAATTTAATTTTCACATCATTATTACAAAATCTTACTATTGCCTGCATTGCTTGCTATGCCACAACAGGAATCCAGATGATATTTGTCATGAAAGCAACCAAAACACAATGCTTTACAGCACCAAGCTACTGTCTTGCAGGCACACGGAGTTTTTAAGAGTGATAACAGAAAACATTGTTCATTTACATTCAAAAAAGTTTGTCTTTCATCTGTTAACTTTTATGTGGATGATACATATTTGATCATATTCGGAAAAGCAGGTGCCCTGAATTGATGCAAAATTAAAGAGTGTAGTATGGAATTGTCCCTGTACGTGATTGCTCTGTTGGTCTTCAACAAATCAGGAGCATTCTGAATTTTCTTTGTGAAAATTTTAACCTGTCAATAAAAATATACATCATGAGGCTGGCAAAGCGGAGTATGCTTTGGTGGGATAACTTTTATGGTGAAGTTGCGTGCTGTCCTCTTATCCATGAGGACATGATTGTATACCATCAGATGAGTCTGCCATCTCCATGTATCAATGATATAAGGAAACTTTTCCTGTCTCACGTACAGAAGAATTACAGATTTTAAAAAGTCTTTGCACACCAGTTTCGTGAACTTCCCTGATTTCGTGCAGGACACAATTACGTTTTTGAATTTGAGGGTTAATTCATCCACTATTTTCTGAAATTAGGGCCAAATTTTCCTGATGGTTCCTGCGTACATAAGAAAAACATATGGAATCACTTTTCCTGATGCATCTACAGTGTACTGTGCCCTGTACAAATGACTTACCTTGCTTAAATCTTTTCTCTGCATGAGAATGAATCTTGCTCCTTTCTCTGAGAGGGATGTATTGCATGTTGGTTGATATTGACAACCTGTTTCATTGGTGTAGTTGAGGTTAAAATTACCAATAAGTATTTTTGTTTGTGTGCAGAATTCTTCCGCAGCTACTAAATACTTCTTCCTTCATGGCACATTCTTTGGAACTGATGAACTTCATAACTTTCCTTTGCCTGGTTTTATGCTTTCATTTAAATTGTTCAACCCAAGCCGAGCTGTACACAAAATTAAAGTTATCCAATAAAAGTGGAACAGCAGCGTTCATCGCCCATTGCTGTAAAGTTCTGGTTGTTTCCTGCTCATGAAAGTATATTATTTCCACAAGCCAGTCTCTTTCTTACAATGTATTTGACATATATTTTGATATGATTTACCTGTGCCAAATTCTGTCTCGCTTCGGCGAACCATTCATCCATCTCACAGTCGATAGTGTTCCATTTATCACAAGTTCCATTTATCACAATGACCTTCCACCTTGTTTCACATCCTCTTTCCCTCGATATAGCATTGATTTATGTTTTAATTGAGAGACGCCATGGGGCTGCAAACTCTTTAGGCTCCATTTTGGATGAGCTACTGCAAGAGCGACTGCTCGTTCTTTGTAGGATAGAGGCACATAATCTGCTGGTTCAAGTGCGAATTCATCGGCGACAAAATCGCCATCTCCCTCTACTCTTGTATACTGCAAAGTAAATAGTTTTATATTATGTCGATTTGTCTGCAAGAAAGAGAACATCCACATCTTCTTATTTGTTGTTTATTAATTCATCACCATCGATGATCCATCTCTTGGCCAACGGGTCTTGTATTGCAATACATATCTCATTGCCAATTGCAACTGAATTAGCAGAGATTGTGCTGGGCAGTGTATTTGTTAGAAGATTGAAATCATGAAGAAAATTTTCAGTGTATTTGATGACATTAGTGATTTCGCCTCTCGATTGTTCATTCAACTCCTTTACCACTGATATATCTTCTTCTGCTGCACTTCTGTACACACATTTGGGTCATCCATTTCACTGTATTCGTCGAACATGCACGGCACTAACAACGCATTGTGAGCAATGGATGTTGAAGACAAATCCAAACTAGCAATTTAGGAGCTAGGTCACCACCATTTTTTTTACCATGGCGAAACATGTTCACAATACACAAAGGACTCTCCATGCAAACACTGTGTATTATGAGATTATATCACCATAGCCAAATAAAAGGCGGTGACCAGAGCGATACACTGTCACAATACACAGAGTTCACATGGGATGTCCATGCGGACAGTCCACTGTCTGTTTGACCGAGCCTACACAATTTAAACTTCTTAATAATTTCACACAATTTACACGATTGATATTCTGTGAAATAAAGTTGAAAAATGTTGGACTATTCTGATTTTTTTAAAAAAAAAAAAAAAAAAAAAAAAAAAAAAAAGACCCAAACACGGTACCTCCAGTGTGGCAGCTGTAGACCTTAACTGCTGCGCCATGCCCACTTGGTTGGAACATGGCTAATGTATGCATATTACAGTGTGCAAAGAACTTCAAAATCAATTTTCTTGAAAACCAAGGTTCGTCACTAAAAAAGCGGATAGCCTCATACTCAGGGCATGTCCCTCTACAACATGTCCAAGTTCAATCAAAATCCGTTATTTACACCTCTGATGGTCCCCTTGGCAGACATGGTAATGGAAGCCACACCAGCATCACCTGTCGTACCATAGGGACAAATGCCATGCCTGTTCCTGCTTGCACCACTTCCAACCCTACAGACTGGTGGCAATGGGTTTCATGGCTCAACAACCATCATCAATGACAGAAGAAATGTACGTGAGCACTTTGCTCACTTCTTCGCAAAGGAAGAGGAATGATGTAACTACCAATTTTATGTGTGTGCCGCTTCATAGCTTGCGTGTGAAGTTTGTGCTTGATTCAGCCACTAGAGACCACCTCGCCTGCTAGTATGACAGCAGTTGTATGCGAAGCCTGCTGGCTGTACCTCCTGTTAGAACTAATAACTGTGTAGGCTGAAGCATTTTGTGTGTACTTTGTGTCTCATGTGTTTATGCTTTTCCATGTAATAAAGTTACAGCGTTCTTGGATTAGAACATACAGAGCCCAGCGGGTTCTTGGACCAGGGTTATAACTCTGTCTGGGAAGAGAGCACTAGAAGTGTTGTAGGAGCCCTAAATCTTGTAGTTTTAAGCATAAAGGAAATGATTGTGAAAAGGGTCAGCACAGTGTGACATAAGTTAGGAAATCATTTAATAAAGTTTCTGGACTGATAGTAAACCCCAGGGAAGGAAGAAAAGAAAAACAGACTGGCGGAAGTACTCCTATATGGACTATTTCGTTTTTAATATTAGCAAAATTTTCTCTCCATATGCTTTTTATTTTATTTTATTTTTTATTTTTTAAAACATATGGATGGAAACTTGAAGAAACTACGTACAAGCATACAAAATTATAAAATGATAGGGTTGATGCATAGGAAACAAAGCAATAAGAAATACTATGATTGCTTCAGGAACTTGTAGAGACTAGTTACATATTCACAAAGAACATGAGGCACGCAGCTGTATTTCAAAACTCAGGTGTCAGGATTCTGTTAATATGTCCCTTTCTATCTTAAAGTCGCTCATTACTTAACAGTTGATTAAAACATACTCAATACATCTTACAAAACATGTATTATTCGTTGAAGTGACTGCTTCAGTGGAACAGTTAAATACTTAACAAGGGTTACATCCCACGGCCCACTCAGTTGTTTGTGATTTCGGGAGTTGTGCAATGCATGTTTGAATATTCTCAAATATATTATCAAAGGAATGGTATCTAGAAGATGGTTATCCATATGGCTATTGCTTTTCAAGAAACATTTCTCTCACTATATTGTGGCATTGCAAGTAGGAATTTCATCCACTTTTTCTACACAGCCGGATAATGTTTCATACTATGGTTCACATATAATTTTATTGTATACCTCAACCCTTATTTATAGGGATTCAGTCTCTCTTCTCTTGATTCCTATTTTGTCTTTAGTTCTAACATAGTCAATAAATTCTCTTCTGTGTCTGTATCATCATAAATTTCTATTCTCAAGTTTTCATTATTATGAGGGCATGCTGAAAAGTAGTGCCTCTGAATTTATATGCAAACTCTTATTACAGATTTTTAAATAAAATAAACATTATTAACATTTGTAGTCTTACCCTCCCACACATCACCTGTAGTTTTTCAGTCTCTTCAAAAAGACTAATTGCTTTGTTTCAAACACTTTGAGGGGAGTTAGATTTATAAATAATTTTGTTACTGATCTTCATTTTCTCTTTGCTGGCTGCAGTTTGTCATGTCTAGGAGTAGATTCTTCAGGTTGAAATTTTTTAACTCTAAGGGTTCCATTGGACATAACTGATGAAGTAATTTCTGCTTCGAGGAGATTTTTTTATTTTATCCCATTCTTCTACATAACACTGACTTTACAATCTCCACTTTGGAACACAAATTCACATTATTATTGCCAAACATAAAAACACGACCAATTCCATCAGAGGCATGCCCACTACTCTCAACTCTTTCTGCAGTACTAACAATATTACAAAGAGTTTACAAAACAAAAGTGTTTACAAACTTTCATGACAAAAGAAGGATCATCACCAAGTTATATCATTATTCTATCCAGAAATAAATTTAATAATTAGCATCTGATTGCATAAATAATAATAGGAATTTTAAGTGTGCTAGATAATTCGTAATTTCAAATTTTTCTAAAAGAAGAGTAATTTTAACCATGCATACAAAGTTAGCATATATTGACTGAAACAAATTAATTTCTTTTTATACAATTTTGATTAAAATATAATATATTGTATACAAAATCATATGAAATTCATTTAGTTAAACAGCTGAGATAACGTTCACCCATACAAGATTCAAAAATATTCCTGGTATTGACAGTTTCTATAAAACAAAGGTAATGTTAGAGGAGGGTGTCCCATTACAATATCCCCCTCGCAAAATTTGGAAACAGTGTTTTTACAATATTTTGTGATGGCCTATAAGGTTTGCCAAACGGTGTACAAAATGATGCCAAAAGTTAGAATACAGATGATTGAAGTATCTGATACATAACATATTCCAGAAAACATAAGAAAAATATCTACTATACAAGTCATAATCTACACATATATCAGGATACGGCATTCAGATCTTTAGGTCTGTGGAACATACTGTCAAAAGACAAATAATACAAAGTCAAAACTACAACATTACAACACTGAACTATATAAATAAATACAGAAACAATTTAAAAATGGTGTACTCAACGATGAACCTGGGTGCACGAATGGCAAAACATCATTTTTTCGGATGAATCCAGGTTCTGTTTACAGCGTCATGATGGTCGCATCATCCATGTTTGGCGACATCGCAGTGAACGCACATAGGAAGCGTGTATTCGTCATCGCCATACTGGCGTATCACCCACCGTGACGGTATGGGGTGCCATTGGTTACACGTCTCGGCCACCTCTTGCTCGCATTGATGGCACTTTGTACAGTGGACGTTACATTTCAGATGTGTTACGACCCATGGCTCCACCCTTCATTTGATCCCTGCGAAACCCTACATTTCAGCAGGATAATGCTCGACAGCATGTTGCAGATCATATATGGCCCTTTCTGGATACAGAAAATGTTTGACTGCTGCCCTGGCCAACACATTCTCCAGATCTCTCACCAATTGAAAACTTCTGGTCAATGGTGGCCGAGCAAGTGGCTTGTCACAATACACCAGTCACTACTCTTGATGAACTGTGGTATCATGTTGAAGCTGCATGGGCAGCTGTACCTGTACACATCATCTGAGCTCTGTTTGACTCAATGCCCAGGAGTGTGAAGGCCGTAATTATGGCCAGAGGTGGTTGTTCTGGGTACTGATTTCTCAGGGTCTATGTACCCAAATTGCGTGAAAATGTAATCACATGTCAGTTCTAGTATGATATATTTGTCCAATGAGTACCCATTTATCACCTGCATTTCTTCTTGGTGTAGCAACTTTAATGGCCAGTAGTGTACTTATAAAATGAGTAGACACACAAACTTTCGTTTTTGTCAGTTAACAATGTATTTGACTTTCATGCCCAACATAATTCACATTTCAACATACATTTGCAACTTTCTGTAAGTACTTCATACCGTCGAACATTAGAAACAAAATGAGTTATTGTTAAAAGAATGTTGGCTTGACTACCATGACTTTCTCAAAATGAATTGGAAAATATGTCTTGCCCCTACCAAGGCTGAGTCAAGAGTCTGCAAGAGTACTTTTTCAACGGTTCTTGTTTCACATAACAATAGTCAATGACACCATAAGCACAGAGTGGCATAAAACTCCATGGTTCTTCCTTACACATGCACTAAAACCTCCATGGATTGTCCGACTGGTACTTGTCAGTACCATTTGACCGCCACGTCTACTTTCTTCCCATGACTGATTTTAAAATCTGCGCACAGTAGGTAGGATTCTACCATCCCACACTCTTATCTAGAATATTGTGTGATTGAGGTGGTAGAAGGCTGAGTGGTTCTAGAATTTACACAGAAATTCTCGAATCACTACATATCCCCCCATCCTCATATCAAACACGCGATATTTTATACATAATCATTATGCAAATAATATCACTCATAATAACATCTCATATCTTAACAGTATACATTTTTTACATAGCTTTATATACATATCTCTCCTTTCCATGACAATTCTCTGTCCTCTCTGGAACAAGCTTTCGCTTTTGTTTCTCTATTCTTTTCTTATTTCACTTTGTGATTAAGACATGAGCATTTACTCATGGTTTTCGTGAGCTTTGCTAATATTTAGGAATTGTGAGGATGCTTTTTCTTTCTTTTTTTTATTTCCTTTTTCAATTGAAAACTTCAGGTGTTTTGACACATGAGTAATCTATTTTCTATTCTTACCTTTTTGTACTACCTTTTTCCTAGTATGTGCTATTTTCATTAGTTCTAGCTTGGATAAAGTCTACATGAAATGAAAGTGTTCTTTTGACACTTATTTACTTCCATGAAACATAATAATGCTAGTTTTTATAGAATTTACACTTTCCAAAATAATTCCTATAAAATTTGTGACTTTTGTCAGCATACTGTTCACTTCTCCTAGGATCAGCACCTATTCCTTGCTTGGGGTTGACCTAATGAGAGCACTTCCTCTTTCCATTCTGGTAGGTATGGCCCTTATAAAACATCTCAGTTTTGTAGGCCACAGATCATCCTATCTCCATGTAAGTATGTCTACCTTTTATACTTTGTGAATGCCGGGTACGCCCCCCATATCCTTTCTGAGTAGGCCTCATGGTTCATTACCCAAATATACATTTCTATGTATACCTTAATTAAGTATCTTCTGGTAAGGATATAAATCTATTTTAAACTTCTCATTCATTCTTTAATATATCATTCACTCCCTACAGTTCTCCTCTACTTATCAACTTTTATACTTACAATAGTTATTATGTCTATATATACTACTTACGTCCCACTATCCTTCAGTTCATCAGAGTTTTTATTGCACTGACGTTGCTCACACCTTTTTCTTATTTATCCATTACACATTACTATTTTATAGTTGTTCATTATGTATGGGCACCTCTCCTTAAGTATATTCAAAGTAGAACCGTCATAACTCCTCAGATATGTGCGCATAATTCCCTATGTACACACCTTTTCCCCTACAACACCTGGTGGTTCTCACATCATGACAGTCTTTGTCTTATATAATTTAAGGTTTGCGTAGAAGAGTATATTTGTGTATAAGTGGATGTGTGTTCACGTAGTCTGATTCTTCGGCCTTCTTATCTAAAGACAAGATGCAGGTTATTAGCAACTACGAAAATAAGGAAGGACTTCAGCGAGAGAAGTTTATGAATATGGAAAGAAGGAAAAGATAGACAGGTTCTCAAGATGAGAAGTAAAAAAGGAAAAAATAGATGTGGTTGCTAGGATCAAAGAAGAGAAAGAAGATAGCATCAAAGACAGGAAACGCTTCGCACCCCTCTTCCCCTGGATCCCTACCTCTCAGGTACTAGAGTGAGACGCAGGAGGAGGTTTGGTGTTAAATCATCACCTACAGAATGGACTTGTCCCTCCTTCACCTTCGAGGTCCCCCAAGGAAATCCTAGCAACCCTATGGAAACAGCAAATGATGAAGCATCAGGCACACTTGTTTTTGAGGGTTGTTTGAAAGGTTTTATCTGTTCTTGTAAATCAAGCTTTTAGTTACAATACCCTCTCCTTTCAAAATTTGTACAAACCCTCCCATCTATAGCACACGTCATAAAAGGTATAAAATACTTTATACAAAATAGAAAAGCCATACAATTTGGTATAACAATTGTTCAGTTAGTCACATCATATTACATTTTCCACAAATATAATGCTCTATTCAATTTATTTCATCTAGAAATCACTCTCCCCCCACCCCCACCCCCTCTTGAGTTGTTCTGTATTTTATGGTTATAATCAGTTTTGTTTTTAAGCAATAAGATTATAGGATAGTTTCACAGTTTAAAGAAATTCGGTGCAGGAAACTATTTGGAGAAAACACCAAAAACAACTCAGGATCTGACGGTTGTTACTCCGCCCATTAATTCAGAATGTTAACAACCCTGGGAGATATAAAACTTTACATCCTCTACATTGTATTCCCCCCCTCCCCTCATTGTGTTAAATTCCAATCGAAATATTTCCTTATAGTAGCCCAAGTATTATTATAATATTTTTGGTCCCATAGATCAAATACTAACTTTTCTTGAGTACTGGCAGACCAGTACTTCTCTTTAAATTTCTTTTCAAGGTCTCCCCTAAAGGAAAAATTCTAAATATTTACTGTTCCCCATTGTGAGGCTTCCCCTAGAAGGCACCCCACAGCAAATTGAATCTTCTTGGAGTCTTCCCAATTTTTTTGCAAAGCTTGGTTAAATCTTTTTAAGAAATCGGTCGGATGGACATCTCCGTCCAGCTTAAATTTAGGGAATTGTCTAGATAACCCTGAATTAGCTCCCCATTGCAAATCAGTCACCACTTCACTAGTTAATACAACATTAGGTGAAGTTACCCTTTTTTCTACTTTGTCTTGGACAAGCTTAATTTCTCTCCACAGGTCATCCATACCCTTCCTGGTATCACTAAGTTCAGAAGAAGGAATAGGCGATACGTTTCCAGATGTTAATCTCTCAGTAACCTTTCAATCTATAATCTCTCCAAATCATTCCTCCAAACTAAATACATTTATAATATCAGAGTTAGCTATTTTCTCTTTGAAATTTCTTTTGACATTATCTACCCGTGCATTGATACCTGTAATTTGTGGCTGAATGACTGCCATTAATTCATTCTGCTTATCTACACACTCTTTTATAGTATTCAGCCCCTACCTTACATCATTATACTTAATATTGTACATGTTTTGAAAAGATCCTAACTTTTCGTTTTGAAAAGATCCTAACTATTCAATAAGTTGGAGTTCTACATTATTACATTTGTTCTCAACGTTAAGTTCTAACCTTTTCGATAAATCTTGAAAAGTGTCATTCTGTTCCTGACTAAGGTCCTTAAACATGTGATTTATATGAGCGGTCAAAGAATTTGTCAATTCGTTCTTTAAATCTACTTTTAAATTCTTATAGTGTTGAACTCAGTCTTGAAACCATCCATATCTTTGCATAGATTACTAAATTCTTTGCTTTGATAGTCGACTTTGGCATTTAACATTGTCATTTGAATATTTAGAGTTTCACTCTGAGAATTTAATTGAGAATTTACTAAGCCTAGTTCCTTACTTAGAGTTGCACTCTGAGCATTTAAAGCTTCACTCTGGGTATTTAATTGAGAACTTAATGAGTTTAACTTAAGACTCTGAGCCTTGAGTAAATTTATCAACACAGCCCCGCAGGCGCTTCTTTGCTAATTTTCATGGCCATAGCTGGGTCTTGAGTTTCCCCAAACTGTTGTTTATTTTCCATACTTTTATATGCCTCAGCTCTTGTAAGCATTTAAAACTAACTTTAAATATGATAATTACACAGTAAAAGTTCACTCAACATTATCTTGTACCACTTCACACTGAAGTAATCAAGTTTTGTTTTACACTCACCAGATGTAGAATTCTCATAGCGTAGGTGAGAGGATGCGGAGGCAGGTCAGCACCGGTGAACAGCAGCTGGTGCCGCCGGCGTCGGATGTAGTTCGGTTTCCATGTCTATGCCCCTGCGATGTGTGTGAGATCTGTTTACTCCCCGCACTGCTGGACGTTCTTGGTTGAAGTGTTCTATGCATACTACTTCTTAGACAAATATGTCGAAGTCTTCTTTACTATTTTTATCGTTGTAAGTTTTTCATTTTTCCACAGTCTTTCCCTTCAAATTTTTCTCCTTTTGATACTTAAACATATTCCAATGTTTTGGAGTGATTTCCTTGTCTTATTGTGTTTGGTTGCTAAGGCAACACACAACAGCTTCTTTCCTCATTTTTGACTCAAAATCCCTATTTTCTCAGTCCTGTCATGGTCGCCTCTTCTTTACAGGATAGTCGGCTGCTGAAAAATCTCTTGACTTCTTCTCCGTTGAATAGAGCTAGGTACAGGAACTTTTAAGCCTCTTTCTACTTATAAAATGAGTAGACATACAAACTTCCCTTTTTGTCAGTTAATGATGTATTTGACTTTCATGCACAACATTTTTTTTTTTTGGGGGGGGGGGGGGGGAGGAGGGGCGAAAAACTGCTATGGTCATTAGCGCCTGGTCTGTGACTTAGGAAAAGGTGAAAGGTGAACATACGAAACTGAAACCAGAAACCAGCAGCAATGGGAGCGAAACTCAAAAAAGTGGGGACACTAAAAACAGAAGGAAAGCTTAAAAAATCACTATAGAAGAGAGGTTGTTTGTCCCCAAAAAGAGCTTCAAATGACTGACATCATCTCACTGGCACTAATAAACTCGAGAACGCGATTGGCTGAGCACGTGTCATCTGCTAAAATGAAGATATATCAGGCGACAGCTGTAGACGGGCGTGTAATGGAGGAAAATAGGGGCACTCAAGTAAAAGGTGTCTCACTGTCTACAGTTGAGAGCAGTGAGGCAAGAGTGGGGGAGGATCGCCACTTAAAAGATGTCGATGGCTAAAAAGACAGTGCCCTATCCGGAGTCTAGTTAAAATTACCTCCTCCCGACGATGAGTTCGAGAGGAAGGGGTCCAACTACAGGGATGAGTTTTCACGTGCCGCAGTTTATTATTGGAAAGTGTCGACCAATGTGTGTGCCATAAAAGAGCAACACGACGACATAAAACGCTCCGTAGATCAGCAAAGGGAATCATGCGAATAGCAGGCTGAAGAAGAGAGACTGCAGCCTTAGCCGCTATGTCGGCTGCCTCATTTCCACAGATACCAACATGTCCTGGGATCCAGAGGAACGCCACAGAGACGCCCCCCAAGTGGAGCAAGTGGAGGCAGTCCTGAATCCGGTGGACCAGAGGGTGGACAGGGTAGAGAGCTTGAACACTGAGGAGAGAGTTGAGCGAATCTGAGCAGATAACATACTGCATCCACTGATGGCAACGGATGTATTGGACAGCCTGTAGAACAGCGTAAATCTCCGCAGTAAAAACCGAACACTGGTCGGGAAGCCGAAATAAATTTTGGGGTTTCACCAACAATATAGGCACTCCCAACACCAAACGATGTTTTTGAGCCATCAGTGTAAATAAATGTGGCATCCTTCATTTGTGTGCATAGAGCAGCAAATGCCTGACAATAAACAAGAGAAAGGGTACCATCCTTGGGAAACTGACAAATGTCACTGAGTAGGCAGGGCCGGGGCCGGAGCCAAGGTGGTGCTGTACCCCAAGTTGTCAAGAAAGTCATAGAAAAGTGGAAGGAAAGAGAATGTAGCAGTTGACGGAAGCGGACTCCCAGTGGTAGTAGAGAGGAAGGGCGGCCTGCATACCCTAAATCCAAGGAGGCGTCGAAAAAAATGTCATGGGCCGGATTAGCTGGCATGGAAGACAGATGGCTAGCATAACGACTCAAAAGAACAGCTCGCCGATTGGACAGTGGAGGTTCAGCAGTCTCGGCATAAATGCTTTCCAAAGGGCTGGTGTAAAAAGCTCCAGACACTAAACGTAATCCACGGTGGTGGACAGAGTCGAGACGCCGAAGAATAGACGGTCAAGCAGAGGAGTAAACTATGCTTCCATAGTCCAATTTCGAGCGCACTAAGGCGCGATAGACGCAGAGAAAGACCACTCAGTCCGCTCCCCAGGAGGTACCATTCAGGACACGGAGGGTGTTGAGGAATCGCAGACAGCGAGCTGAAAGATACGAAATGTGGGAGGACTAGCACAGTTTTCTGTCAAACATAAGACCCAAGAATTTAGTGACATCCGCGAATGGAAGATTGACAGGGCCTAGATGTAAGGAAGGCAGAAGAAACTCCATATGATGCCAAAAATGAACACCAACGGTCGTACTAGGAGAAAAGCAGAAGCCAGTTTCGATGCTCCAAGAGTGGAGGCGATCGAGACATCCTTGAAGACGTCGTTCAAGAAGGCTGGTCCGTTGAGAGCTGTAGTAGATCGCAAAATCGTCCACAAAGAGGGATCCCAAGACATCAGGAAGGAGACAATCCTTGATTGGATTTATGGCAATGGCGAACAGTACAACACTTAGCACGGAGCCCTGGGGTACCCCGTTTTCTTGGGAGAAAGTACGGGAGAAAGTAGTGTTCCCCCGCACTTTAAATGTGCGCTCTGCCATAAATTCATGAAAAAAAGGGGCAGACGACCTCGAAAGCCCCAAGAGAACAGTGTGCGGAGGATGCCTGTCCTCCAACAGGTATCGTATGCTCTCTCCAGATCAAAAAATATTGCTACTGTTTGGCGTTTCCTGAGAAAATCGTTCATGATGTATGTGGAGAGAGCAACAAGATGGTCAACTGCAGAACGATGCTTTCGGAAACCGCATTGGGCAGACTTCGGGACTCCAGCCACCAGGCTAAACGTCAATTCACCATACGCTCCAAAACCTTACATACTCTAATCGTGAGAGAAATGGGGCGATAGCTAGAGGGGAGATGTTTGTCTTTTCCAGGTTTCGGAACAGGAATGACGATAGCCTCCCGCCATCTTCTGGGAAAATTCGATTATAAAGGTAAAGGAGGTAATGCAGAATATGGTATGATAAATGCAGCAACATTTGGATGTGGATACCATCCAGTCCTGGGGTGGAAGAGCGAGAAGAAGATAGTGTGTGTGTGTTGGAGTTCCCATGGAGAAAACAGTATTATATATTTTGCGATTTTGAGAGGAGAAAGCAAGAGGTTGCACTTTCGCTGCACGTTTCTTCGGGAGAAAAGCTGGCGGGTAATTTGAAGAGCTCGAAATCTCAGCAAGGTGTTGACCCAATGTGTTAGAAATTGCGACGGGGTCCACTAATGTATCAAGCGCGACAGTGAGCCCAGAGAACAGGGAGAAACTAGAAGCGCCAGATAACCGTCGAATCCGACTCCAAACTTCCGAGGAGGGAGTGAAGGTATTAAATGAGCTAGTAAAGAAGTCCCAGCTTGCCTTCTTGCTATCACGGATGACGCGACGGCATTGTGCATGGAACTGCTTATAGCGGATACAGTTGGCCAAAGTAGGATGGTGCCAGAAAACGCGAAGAGCACATCGCCGCTCACGTATTGCGTCATGGCATGCCTCGTTCCACCAAGGAACTGGGGGGCACCGGGCAAATTGTAGGTGCGAGGTATTGAACATTCCGCAGCTGTAAGAATAACTTCTGTAATATGAGTGACCTCATCATCGACGCTAGGAAAGTGACGGTCATCGAATGTCGCTAGAGATGAAAAAAGTGTCCAATCGGCTTGGGCAAACTTCCAGCGTCTTGGGCGCATATATGGCAGTTTTGACTGCAATCTAAGGACACATGGAAAGTGGTCAGTCGACTGTGTATCAGCAAGAGCAAACCATTCGAAGCGTCGAGCTAGCAGAACAGTACCGACCGAAAGGTCCAAATGAGAGAAAGTTGTCATGGAGGCAGACAAAAATGTAGGGTCCCCAGTGTTGAGGCAAACAAGATCCGCTTGGTGGAAGACGTCTATCAATAGAGAGCCGCGCGGACAAGGACGTGGAGATCCCCAAAGCGGGTGGTGGGCATTGAAGTCCCCAACCAGCAAATAGGGGGGCGGAAGCTGACTAAGAAGATGAAGGAGATCAGCTCTTGCCATTGGTGTGGACGATGGAATGTATACAGTACAAAGAGAGAAGGTGTATCCAGAAAGGGAAAGACGGACAGCAACAGCTTGGAAGGAACTGTTTAAGGGGATTGTGTGATAATGGAGAGTATCATGGAGAAGATTGGGGTTGGTTGGGTTATTTAAGGAAGGAGACCAGACAGCAAGGTCATCGGTCTCATTGGATTAGGCAAAGAAGGGGAAGGAAGTTGGCCGTGCCCTTTTGAAGGAACCATCCCGACATTTGCCTGGAGTGATTTAGGGAAATCACGGAAAACCTAAATCAGGATGTCCGGACGCGGGATTGAACCGTCGTCCTCCCGAATGTGAGTCCAGTGTCTAACCACCATGGAGAAGAATCAAGAGTCCTCCATGTGCTGGAGTGCCTTCAACAGAGGGGAGATCAAATCGGACTGACTGAAAATGGGGAAAACAAAGCGATCATGGGGATGCAGCTTTGTTTCCTGAAGACAGAAGATGACCGGCGAGTAGGATGGTAAGAGGATCAAGAATTCATCGCGATTGGCTCAAATGCCACGGATATTCCAATGGATAATGGACATAGGGTGGACAGAAAAGGGAAGAATGTGACCAAGGTTGCCCTCAACTCAACTGCTCAGAGCCGGTGACCGACAGTGTGGAATGGCATTCAGCTGAAGGCAGAAGATCCTGATCCATAGGTTGTTCGGGAACAGCTCCTGCCATCACCGATCGGCCGGTTGATCGGCCACCAGCAGTGTGCCTCGGGACACAGAAGACGGCCGGGGGCAGTTATCATCAGGTGGTGCTGTAGATGAGACACACCATGGCGGAGAAGGAGAGGAACCGGGTTTCTTATTAGCCTTCTTGGAAACAGGACGTTGAGATGAAGGAGGAATCAATGGTTGTGAAGTCGGGGTACGTAAAAAATCTTCATGAGTAGGCTCTTTTTTGGAAGTCTGGGTATCTGATTTTGGGGCTTGGGATTTAGCAGAACCCGATGAAGGGGGTGAGCCATAGAGTGAGGAGGTGAGAGTGGGGAGGTTGAACAGGCGATCTTTGCGCTGGCCGATCTTACGACCTAGGCACTAAAGGTGAGATTACAAGTCTGCGTGGCTGCCTCCTTAGTTGGCCAAGGAGCGGCAAGGACAGTGCTGTATTTACCTGCGTGAGGCACAGTGGGCTTTTGACTGGCGAATAACTTTCGAGCAGCAAAGGTCAACACCTTTTCCTTCACTCTGATTTCCTGAATGAGCCATTCGTCTTTAAAAATGGGGCACTCTCTAAAGGAAGCAGTGTGGTCACCCATACACTTGATGCAACGAGGGGATGGAGGTGGACAAGCACCCTCATGGGCATCCTTGCCACAAGTAACACATTTGGCCGGAATGGAACATGACTGGCTGGTATGATTGAACTGCTGACACCGATAGCACCATTAGGGTTTGGGATGTAAGGGCAAATGGAAATTATCTCATAGCCCGCTTTTATGTTCGACGGAAGTTGAACTCTGTCAAATGTCAAGAAGACAGTACGGGTTGGAATGATGTTCTTGTCAACCCTTTTCATGACTTGATGAACAGCCGTTACGCCCTGGTCAGACAGGTAGTTTTGAATTTCCTCGTTGAACAATCTGTCGAAGGAACGTGTGTAAACGACCCCATGTGATGAATTTAAAGTGCGGTGTGCTTCCACCTGGACAGGGAAGGTGTGTAGCAGTGAAGTACGCAGCAATTTTTGTGCCTGGAGGGCACTGACTCTTTCTAACAACAAGGTGCCATTTCGTAATCGGGAACAAGACTTTACAGGACCTGCAATTGCGTCAACACCTTTCTGAATAATGAAAGGGTTGACTGTGGAGAAGTCTTGACCTTTATCCGACCGAGAAACAACAAGGAACTGTGGCAACGATGGAAGAATTGGCCGTGGCTGAGACTCATTTAACTTTCACTTGTTAGCAGACATAGTAGATGATGAGGAAACCATTGCAGAAGTAGCCCCCATTATTACCGGCGTCTCCGGTGGCGCGCTCCTTCCTTGTGGAGGCCCTCTCTGAGGTCACTCCTGCCTTAGGTGATTGTTTACACCTCAGGTCACACCTCCCGAGAAACGGAAAGAGGGACCAATCTGTACTTTTGGAAGGTATCAGCTCGGGTAATCACCCCTCCCTGGGCCTGGCCATTGCCAGGGGGTACGTAAGTGTCCTACCTGTCTACTCGGGGCGCGGAATTACGCATTACCCCGTCACCGGCTACGCGTGGCAATGCGTGGGTCGGCCTTCAGACACGCACAGGGAGGAAAAAGAGGGAAAGGGAGGAACAAAGAAAAGGAAAGTAAATGAAAGAAGAGAGGTCTCAAACACTGCAGCGGAGAAAATGGTAAAGATAAGAGGTAAGGAGAAGATAAGGACAAAGACTTGCCAGCAGAGAAGGCGAAGAAGAGAGACTGTTTTACAGTTTTGAGCGTCCGTCTCCGGATGTAGGCACTAAACACACTCCCAGAGGAGGAGAAAGGGATGGGAAGAGGTGGGGGGAGGGGGGGGATGATGGGCGTTGGGAAGGATGTGGAAAAGGAAGGTATGCAGCCTGGAAAGGAAGGAGGGCACACTAGCTCGGGGTCCCATGCTTGCTACGTACGTATCCACAAAAGAGTTGTGGACACCCTGGGGGCCATGCACAACATAATTCACACATTCAACATAAATTTGCAATTTTCTGTAAGTACATCATACCGTCGAACATTAGAAACAAAATGAGTTACAGTTAAAAGAAAGTTGGCTTGATTACCATGACTTTCTTAAAATGAATCAGAAAATACGTCTTGCCTCTACCAAGGCTGAGTCAAGAGTCTACAAGAGTACTTTTTCAACTCTTCTTGTTTCACCTAACAATAGTCAATAAGCACAGAGTGGCATAAAAACTCCATGGTTCTTCCTTACACACACACTGAAATGTCTATATGGATTGCCTGACAGGTACTTGTCGGTGCCGTTCGACCGCCGCGTCTACTTTCTTCCCATGACTGATTTTAAACCTGCACACACAAACATGTGATGCACAGTAGGTAGGAGTCTACCATCCCACACTCATATCTAGAATATCGTGTGTTTGAGATGGTAGAAGACTGAGTGGTTCTAGAATTTACACAGAAATTCTCGAATCACTACAGCGATGACCAGGGGTACCCAAAAGAGAGTTAAGCATGAGTCTGTCCACAACTCAAGATCCATTCAGTTACAATATTGCAAAACTCAGGATAAATACAGGTAAACAGAGACATAGTTATCTTTGAATGATGACATAATCAAGTAGCTTGCGGACCAAAATCGGTGTATGAAAGCAGAAGTGTATACACTTTGTTATATTGTCTATACTAGTAAACGTCTTCCACACTATTTGCTAATTGTCCATACAACTAACCTACATACATGAAGACCTAGAAGATTCATATACAAATGATAAAAGTAATACATACTGATTTAAGGGTACATAATGTATTGGAAAATCAATCTCCCTACTTGAAAAAACACACATTTATGTGAAATAACACTGTCTGTTGCAATCTTGGCTAACAACTCACAAATATCAGTTACAACACTGATGTAGTAGACAGATGCTTGAGTACATTACCCAGCATCTATGATCTCTTGTAAGTTGACTGGTCCAGCAGGGTACAGCCATACAGCAGTCTGGGGAATGGATCCATCCACATCTCTCAGTTTCCTCCCTAGAGTTCTCATCACACGCTTCACCGATAGATAACTTCCTGTCTAGCATTCACATCAAATTCTGAAACATTGTTTTGTGTACTAAATACGTTGTTCAATACCTTCTTCACATCACACAATATATGCTCTCCATATTCATTTTTCAAAGTCAATTATATAAGATTTATGTCAGGTGTGATTTAAAAGTATTCACATATGAAACATTAATAAACAGAGTTAAATGCAGTGAAAAAGAAAAATGAACTAAAAAGCTGATACCCACAGATATAGATAATATCCCTAATTATTACATTACAAATTATGAACTTTGTCCCATTTCAAAATTGTAAAAGGATCTACTCATTTAGTCTCATGGCATATATGAGTCAAATTCTAAAGCAAAAATTTATTAGAAAACATAATTATGTAGTGTATCATAGATTTTAACTTAGTTAATAGATAAGACAGGACTTTAAAAATAATATCATCTTACATACTAAATTCATGACAATGGAAAAAGAACAAACAAACAAAAATTAAATACTCGTGGATCATGTCTATATGCTGTCAGTTCAGTGATATTGCATAATCCAAAAAAACTTCTTAGATTTAGGATACACAATATTGTATGCATTAGGATATGGATTTTCAAGGATTTCGAATGGTCCAATATAAATATCGAAAAATTTCTTTCTCTCAGTTGTCAACACTTTAGATTTCTCTTTGGCTTTCACCAACACAAGATCTCCCACTTCAAACTTAGAGAATCTGACTTTACCATCATGTCTCTGCTTTCTCCTATCCCCCTCTTTTTTCGTCGTCTCCATAACACATTCTTCCCTCTCTCGTGGTGACAGAATTTTACATGGTGGAAACTCAACATTTTCAGAAATAAGGTTAGCTGGTCTGCAATTAAACATGATTTCAAATGATGAAAAACCTATTGAAGAATGTTGTAAGCTGTTCATAAGATCTCAAAATAACTGATATAATCTATCCAACTGGTATGATTCTTACTACAATACATACTAAACAATCTTCCAGTCTCTCTCATATTTCTTTCTGCAGGGTTACTTGAAGGTTAAAAATGCCTTATTTTTTCATGGTCAACAAAATCTTTCCAAGCTTGTGATGTAAACTGATAACCATTATCAGATAAAATTGTTTTAGGAATACCCATCTGATAAAAAATATGTGTTTTCAAACTTAGAGATAATTTGCTTACTGGTAGCTTTCTTAAGAGGAAACAGCTTTATGAACTTCAAAAATACATCATCCACCACAAAAACAGAACAAAATCTATTCTTAGACTTAGGTAAAGGTCCATAAATGTCCACGGACACAAGATCAAGGCTACTATTAGGCAGTATGTTTTTCATTTGGTCTCTACTTGTTTGGTTATGTACCTTCACTCTTTGACATCTGTCACAGCTGACGATCTTCTTCTTGACTCTCCTTCCTATGTTATAAAAATAGATGTTTTCCTGAATCTTTCGTGTGCTTTTGGTTGATCCATAATGACCAAAACTCTCATGTGTACAAGTAATTAAAGTATCAATACACTGTTCCAGTCAACATAGTTCCAATCCTCTGATTCAGTCTTATATCTCCTGAATAAAATACCCTTGTGTACCCTATAATACCATTCTGTCTTTTCTCCTCCTGTCTTACCCAACATGCTCTTAACCAATTTTGATCATGATTTTGATACCCTGCTGATGTCTTTGCAAATTTCCAAAATATCTTTTTCCTCTTTCACACCTCTGAAGTACATAATTTTAAACTCTTTCACTCCTTCTCCAAAGCTGTTAGATGATTCACTCCCTAAAAGTAGCCTAGACAAAGCATCAGCACTACATTGTCTGTGCCCTTAATGAATCTGATTCCATAATTGAGCTGCTCTAAAAACAAGGCCCAATGAGTAATTCTATTATGGTACAGCTTACACACCTGAGGATAATATAATGCTTTGTGATTAGTACATATGATGATTTTGTGACCTAGTCAACAATTTTTAAGTTTTTTGAACGCCCAATGTACAGCCAAAAGTTCTTTCTCAGTTACAGTGTATGTCTTTTCACATTTCTGCAATACGCTATTAGCAAATGCAAGAGATCTATGTTTAGTAGCACCATCAACTTCAACCTCCTGAAATAAATGAGCACCCAAACCAACATCACTACTGTCATAATACAAAAAGGAAGAGACAAATGTGGTCTGAACAATATCTGACTTTGACACAATTGCCCTTTGATTTGGAGATCCCACTTGAAATTAATTCTAGAAAGTATACAGCATTTTTGTGTGGAGGTGCCATTCTTCCAAAATTACTTCATCAACAGCATCATTAACAACACAAGTCTCATCTCCATCAACACCTTAATTCATATGCAGTAAGCTACCAGTCTAAGACTTATTAACCTCAGTTATTTTGCAGCTCTCATTCATATCTATCTCAAAAATACCACCTAATTCAGATCCAGTACAGTCATCACCTGTTTTACATACATCTATAACACTGCCCTCTGACCAAGAGAAGAAATTTAGTACACACTACATCAGAATTCTCATTACTCTCATATTCTGGTTTGTGATTAGCACCTACATCACTATAATTAAACATAGTATCCCAAAACTTTTGATCAGAACATAATGAGAAATCTGATGTTCCTTCTGTTCAACTTCAGATAGCTGTGCCACATTATTAACACTGTTATTACAGTCTAATTGCAAGTGTAAATTGGACGTCCTATACTAGTTGTGTTTCCACGACCCAAAACTGTGGATCTTCATTGCGGCGGATTGCCATTTCCCGAGTAGTGACTTCTGTGATTGTTTCTCCTATTAAATTGCCCATGATTATCCCCATTCCTGTTCTACTGATGTTCAAAGTTTCAGTCTGTATTATCATTTTAACACAGATAGAAATTACCATGATCTCTGTTTCTGTAGTTACTAACGTTGTGATCTTTATCATTCCAATTGTTATGGTACGTTCTTCTTTCTACTGCCCTATCCAGCCTGTCAACATATTGTAAAAATTGTTCAAAACAATCCCACTGCAACCTTTCTGGAAATATCCTTTTTAGTGAGCCAATCAATGTCATTTCGTCAAATGGTTTGTCAAGGTGTGTTAATTTCTTAAGCTGATTCTTAGAAAACTCTTTCAGAATACCGTCTCTATTCATATAATTAGGGCCATTCAAAAATTTACTTTTAACTCTCCCCTGTTCAGCTTCTGACCAAAATTTATTTAAAAAACTTTTTTTGAAACTTTGATATATCTCCCATTGACATAAATTTAGACACCCAAGACAGAGCATCACCTACACGACATCTTTTAACAAATTTAATTTTTTGACTGTCACTCATGCCTGACACAAAACTATCTCTACAGTGGTGCATAAAATCCACTAGGTGTAAATTATCTGATGGAAAACTTTTGATTGGAGTGTTGGACCACACAATACAATTGTTTGAATACACATGTTTGTGAATACAATTTTCATGAACTGCTGAAATTTTTTTATCTAAATTAGTTTGCATACTGTTTACAACATGAAATTGTTTTTAATCTAAACTAGTAAAGTTCTGTTCCATTTTTTTCCGCAACAGTCTTCTGTTCAACTCTGATGTAATTAACATTCTTCGTCTGTCTTGCAAATGTACTTACTAGCTCATTTTCCAAAACAATAAATTTATTTTCTAAGACATCAGGTTTTTCATTCACACTTTTTAATCCCTCTGACAACCCATTTTTTAGCTCCGAAACCTGATTACAAGTTGGTCTATTTGGTATTGTACCCTGTCCATTTTCCCATTGTTTTCAGTTTTCAGGTCATTTATGTGAAGTAAATTTTTCTGTTAACTGATCATTCACTGCACTAAATATTCTATTGTTATCAGTCTTCATTTCCTCTAATTTTACCAAAATCAACAGCAAAATATCAGTTTTAACTGTTTCTTTGCTCACTACACTTTTACTTGGTTCACACATGTCCTGGGTGGGTCCTACAGCTTTCACTTCATCACCACTACCCTACTACCCTCGTCTCTATTCATTTTCCTAGCAGTCACATGAGTAAAAAAAAAAAAAAAAAAAAAAAAAAAAAAAAAAAAAAAAAAAAAAAAAAAAAAAAAAAAAGAAGAGTTAATTAATTTCACAAATAGTTTGTGTTTTTCTTTTTGATGTCCCTCGTTGTAGTTGTAAAGTCCTCTTTCAATTCATCTGGTGCGTCACTGTTGATAGTATCTCGCCACTGTTGATACGACTTTGTTGGGCAGTTCTCGGGTCTTCCTTCTTCACGTGATCAGGACTTCATTTATATATAAACTGCAAATGACACAAATCACTGTCCTTTCTTCTTCTGCAACAGACAAAACTTCATTATCAGTCAACTGAACCTGGATGACGCCCACAATTGTAATCTTACCCTCCTACACATCACCTGTAGCTTTCAGTAAAAAGATTAATTGCTTTGTTTCAAATGCTTTGAGAGGAGTAAGATGTACAAATATTTTTGTTACTTATCTTCATTTTCTCATTGTTGGCTGCAATTCATCATGTCTAGGGGTAGATTCTTCAGGCTGAAATTTTTTAACTCTGTGGATTCCAGATGACATGATAACTGATGAAGTAATTTCTGTTTCTAAGACTTTTTTTATTTTATCCCATTCTTCTATACCACAGTGACTTTACAGTGTCCACTTTAGAACACAAATTCACATTGTTATTGCCAAACATAAAAACACGACCGATCCCATCAGAGGCACGCCCACTACTCTCAACTCATCTTGTGGTACTAACAATATTCCAAGAGTTTACAAAACAAAAGTGTTTACAAACTTTCTTGACAAAAGAAGGAGCGTTACCAAGTTATATTATCATTCTATAAATGAGTCCAGAAATAAATTTAATAATTAGCATCAGATTGCATAAATAATAATAGGGATTTTAAGTGTACTAGATATTTCATTATTTCAAATATTTCTAAAAGAAGAGCAATTTTAACCTTGCATACAGAATCAGTACATATTGAATGAAACAAATTAATTTCTTTTTATACAGTTTAGCCTAAAATATAATATATCGTATACAAAATCACATGAAATTCATTTAGTTAAGCAGCTGACATAATGTTCACCTATACAAGATTCACAAATATTTCTGGTATCGACTGTTTCTATAAAGCAAAGGTAATGTTAGAGGAGGGTGTCCCATTACATGTTCTACACCTTTATTCTTTATGTGTACATAATTGCAAGTCTCTGCTGCTAGAGAGCTCCAAATTGTAGCATGTAACATGGTAGTCTATAATGTAACTACATCGCTGCATGAAAATCAGCATGCTGCAATAAAGTTTTGATTTTGAAGAATTCATCTACCCATGGAGCACTCTCATCTTTAGCATGACAGTGCCAGACCACAAATGAGTGCTGCAACATATGCAGTAATCTGACACCTTAGGTTCACTATCATCAGTCATCCTTCATACAGTCCCAACTTGGCCCCATCAATTTTCACCTTTTTCCAAAATTTAAAGAGCACCTTCAAGGGCTTCACTTTGATAGCGATGAAGCGGTGCAAGCAGAGGTGAGGTTATGGCTCTGTCGACAAAGTCAAACATTCTATGGTGACAGTGTCAACAAAATGGTCTCTCATTGCGAGAAATGTTTTCATTGCCAGGGTTACTATGTTAATAAATAAATATGTAGACATAAAGAATAAAAATGTAGAATGTTAATAATGTTTGTTTTATTTAAAAAGCTTTAAGGGTTGTGGTCTCACAAGGCTTAGGCCTGTCCCACCCCTCATTAAATCGACCAAGGCTTATACAAATAATTGTAAGAACAGTTATTATTATTATGTTCTTTAAGTTTGTTTTTGGGTTTTCAGAAATACTGTGGGAAGAAAGTTTATTAATGTTGCAGATTACGTGGAAGACGTTGCCCAACGATCACCACGAAAGTTTGACGTAGCGGCAAGTGGGCATAAAACGAATGCTGCAAACTACCGCGAGCCATGGAAGAGCCTGAGCCTCAAGCATCGAACTTCCTAGGTTGTTGTTGGACAACGTCAAAGGAAGAGATATTCTGCTTTCTCTTTGTAAACCGATCGATTGAGTTTTGAAAGGTTCATGTAAAACGTATAGGCGGGTGACACATTAGGTGGGACCCGATGCCTGTAATACTTCCACAGTTATTACAAACTTGTTAAATGACAAAACCAATAGTTCATCATTTATATAGATAAAAGGTAGTAAAGATATAGGAAAGGAAGAGTTACGGCATCAGAACAAAAAGTGATACATCGCTCAGCAACGAAGAAGGACATAAACAGCAGGCATTACGTGGTGAAAACAAATCAACTGATAAAATAGTAAGTCTGTAATTAAGCATAAAGCCACCTAACACTGCAGGGTTTTTATAAAAAAAACAGAAGCAATACTTTTCACCATGCCCTTGGATAAAAAATGTCTAGAAAAGTTTACTTCTAATTTAATTAAGTTTCTGTTATTCATTTTAGGTCTCTTTGTAGCTGATCCTTTTTCATTCTCGAGTTAGGTGTTATCTCATATGTTAAGGTCTAATCAGTGCTTTCCACATGACAAAATAAGATGTTTCTGTATTTAACTTCTTGTTACAGTTTTTTAGTTCCTCAATTTTATTTTACATCTCCTTTTTAGTTCTTTATTTCCATTGTTTAAATTTTCAAACAGTCATACTACTTTGACCTCCATTTATGCTTAACAGTTTTTATACTTTTATTTACTGGGCCAAGTTCATTATTGTTAGCATTATTACTGTTAGCGTGATAAGTTCCTAATCCAGCTATTCTGTTCTCCACAATGTAATAATGTAGTTTATCCACACATTACTTAAATTATCATATACCAACAATGATTACAGTGTATCAAACAATGTTTTCTTGTGATACTATTTTGAAAATGAATCATTGTATTTTTTAATCTGGCGTGACATGAATAGTAGAAGTCTAAGGTGTCATCTTGTCCCCTTCTTTTGCATCTTAAAACCATGTTAAAAACATCCTAATTGTTGACTTTGCCAGTTCTTCCCAGAAGTCCATAGCATTAGGGCATTTCTTTTATACAGGTCTGCCATAAACTATTAAACTCATAGTCTAATTATCTGTCCAGAAGTTTCCTGACACTCTGTTTATTATTCCTCTTTCTCTATTGATTTGCTTCATATAGACCATGTGACAGCAATGGTCAGAGAAGGCATAAGTAGCTACTTCCAAATTAACTGCATTTGTTTTTAATGATACCTGATACATAATTTCTAACCAGTGTGATACCTTCATAATGTAGATGTAAGTCGATACTGAAGCATTTGTTGGTTTCCATGTGTCATGGAAATGAAGGCTTTCATTTAGTGTCTTCAGTTCTGTTGAAGTTTGCATGTTGGTCAGTAACATTTAATACATAGTTGAAATCACCACCTAAAGTAATTTTTTGTGGGTTCTTACACAGTAGTTTAGCTCTCTATACCCACAAGGACCATATATATTCAGTATAAGTGTCAAAAGAAGTCCGACCATTTCATGGTCTGAATCCGCCTGTTCTAACTCAGAAAATGAAATTCCTTCTCTCACTAAAATATCTGACCTTCCTCTACATAAACTTCTTGTAGATGAGCTTGTTGCAAGTGAAGCAATAAGGAAAATCATCAAGGAATCATATTTCAAATTTCCTTTTTAGTTTGTTTACCTTTATTGTTGTAAAGTTATAGATTGGCTACATTAAATTGTAGTGTATTTTGGGATAAAAAATATTAAAAACCTCCCAATGAGTATAGAAGTTCATCTGCCGTTGATCTGTATTCATGAATGCCGCTTATCTCATATCCTCATATTCCTGTGTGTGCAGAACTTCGATCGATATACCTAGTTTATCTTTGTTTTCAACCTTATGTTTATTTTAGGTGACACTCAGAATCTCAGTAGTCTTCCTCACTGTTTTTCCTTGTTCATGTGATGAAGCTCCACATTTTAATCTGTATCTTTCTCTGCAAATGACTGGTGAGGCTAGCCATTTTACTTGTATCACATTGATGTTTTCTTTGTTGCTAGCCACAGAGAACTTCTCCATTTCACAGTCCTCGGACTGAATTACATCCTCGTCTCTGTTCGCTCCAATTTCACTGTAACTTATTTTCCTGTCAATAATTTGTTCCTCACTCGTGGTTTCCATCATTTCCTTCTCCTTTTCCATACTTACTGATGTGCTACTTGTTTCATGATCAAGGGTATATGCCATTTCCATTTCATGAAATCCTTTATGAACTGCTGTAGTTTATTCTATTCTGCAAAATTTCTTTTTTATTTCTGTCTATTCATTTGCATTTCCTTGATTCTGTTGCCCCGTACTATGAGTATGCATGTTAATTATTGGTATAGCTGTCTCAGATAGCTTGCTATTTTACTTCATTTGTTTATACAGCATTATTTGTTTCTTCTACTCTCTCTACTTGATTTGTCAGTGGCAAAGTGCCTCCAGGAAACCGAGAATGGATGGGATGGAATCCATTTAGACCATGGAAATTTCTAAGTTCCCTTTAATCCAACCTTCACCTTTCAATGACATTGGGAGACACCAAGAATGACACGTTGTTCAGATTCCACATTAAACTGTAGGTCCCTTCACATGGGTATAACTTGGGTATGTTAGGTAGTCAAACATAGTTCTACCAGTATAGATACTCACCTAACTGACATTATTAATACTTCTTTCAGGGTAGGGGTGTTCCCATCAAAACTAAAACTCTCCATAATAAAAGGATAGTACAGCTGACATAAATAATTATAGACCAGTGTCATTATTGTCAGGCTTCTCTAAAGTAATTGAAAGAGTAATGTATGAAAGGCTAGCTGACTTCGTGAATAAAAATAAAATACTAACTAATGCCCAAGATGGGTTTAGAAAGAACAGATCCACAGGAATGGCAGTCTTCCAATTCATGAAAATGGTTCTAAATGCCATGGACAAGAATGGATTAAGCTGTGGAATATTCTTAGATTTATCTAAAGCATTTGATTTAATCAGCCATGACTTATTGCTTATGAAACTAGAATGTTATGGGGTCCGGGGACTTGCCTTCAAATGGTTCAAGTCTTATCTCTCTGATAGACAACAGAAAGTACAAATATGTCATGAAGGCAAACAATATCTTTCAGATTTCAAAAAAACTAGCTATGGAGTGCTCCAGGGTTCCATGCTAGGCCCTTTGTTGTTCTTGGTGTACATAAACGATTTGCCAAACCATCTGACAGTTGCAGAAACGGTGATGTTCGCTGATGACACTAGTATTTTTATAAAAGGATACACTGAGGATGATCTACAGCAGAGTGTCTCTAGGACAATAAATGAGACAGGAAAATGATTCAGTGATAATGCTTTGATCATAAATAAGGATAAAATGGTATTGATGAATTTCAGTAATATTAAAAGTAAAGTAGGAAGAAGAGTAAAAGCTGAGTTAGGGAACTATGTTATTGCACAAGCTCCATACACAAAATTCCTCAGTATATGGGTGGATGAGCACTTCAGATGGGAAAAGCATCTAGAAGTTTTAAGTAAAAAACTAAGTAAATGCTGCTACATGCTAAGAATGCTTCGGGAATGCTGCAACACTGAATCATTGCTATGTGCCTATTATGCTTACATGAACAGTTTGCTTCGATATGGTGTGATCTTCTGGGGAAATACAGCAATGGCAAAACAAGCTTTCAAACTTGAAAAAAGGGCTATTAGAATAATGAAAGGGGTTCCCTGCAGAGTGTCATGCAGGGAAATATTTAAAGAATTTAAAATAATTACTCTTCCTAGCTTATACATCTATGAATGTGTATGCTTTCTGAAAACTCACCAGGAATTTTCAACATTAAATAATCAGGTTCATAACCATGAAACAAGGAACAGGGATGATTTTCACAGACACACCCACAAAGGAGCACTCTACCCAAAAAGTGTAAACTATCAGCCCAAAATACTTTTTAGTGCATTGCCTTCTTCAATAAAGAAAATTAAAGAATTCCATAAATTCAAGGTATATCTTAAACAAACTATACTGACACATAGTTTTTATAGCATTGAAGAATATCTTAATTTGGAAAAATAATATTATTTATATATACTGATATAAAATATTTGTATTTATTATCCAAGTTTTTGAAACAAATTAAAGATAAGAAACTATATTGTAACTGACTACATCCATACAATGTATATTGTTAACGGATGAATAAAGAGATTGAATTGAATTGAATATGCAAGTCACCAAAGTGGCATCCAGTTGAAAGACTTGCACTCAGCCCCTGACACACATACAGTTATTGTTATTATTATTATTATTATTATTATTGTCATTCATTTGATTGTTTTTAATGTATTGCAATGCACTGATTTCATTTCGATTTGACAAAATAGTTGGGTACCTGCTCATCCACTAATATTCCATGTCACTAGGAAGTTGTATAGACCTATGATCCCAATAATCCCTTAAACACTCCAACAAAATTGAAAACAGAACAAGTGTAACTGTGATTTGCATATGTTATATATGCTCGATAGCCACAAATAAGCAAATACGATGTGATATGCTTCTGCAAATTCACTCTAGCTAGTTTATTATACATACATTTATATGACTATATATCTGCCTAACCTCGTAGACAGTGCCCTAAATCTTCAGACTGTCTCATATTTCATCAGGTGGAACTTGAAAGGGCAGATCATAAATTCTGACAGGTCATAAAGCTAAACTGACTTAAGTAATTGCAACAGTGCTTACCAAACCATAATCGTGTTTAAATATACAATCACCATCAGTATTTTGTTCTATTTGTGGTGCTGATGAGGTCGACACCATCATCGATATGCATTTGTCTTTGGACTCTGAGCATCGTCTTTGGACTCTGAGCATTGTCTTTGAGCTGTTCTGCCATGTTCAGTTCTTTGTGAGCCTTGCATGTGTTTAGGTGAATAATTGAACTACTAGTAAATGGGTGTTGTTTGGTGTAACCAACCCGAACTTCTCCCTCACTGGTGACCCCGAGTTGTAACGTCTTCCGTTTTCGCCGTTTTACTGTGTCCGCAACCTCTGCGTCGGTTATTTTCATGTGTATTACATCGACACAGCATTAGAACAATGACTTCAGCCCAGTGCCTAACGCCGGATTTTGTGATCGACATGCATCGTGTTGTGGGCGATGTACACCTGCCAGGACTGCAACACGATGCCTCTCACTCGATGATTCCGCTGATTTTGCGGGACATTTTCGAGCCTGCAACGATAAGTGAGGTTAGGAGTGCGCATGACTCCGGCTATCAAACACCTTTGTTCCTGCCACATGTGCCCTCCCTCATCGCCTGTGCAGTTACCTCTTACGTATCTCCATGCAGTGTGGGACCAATGCCGATTTCTGCAAATACTTCGTCGGACAACCTACTACCGCCACGACGACGATTTGCCACACCGAGATCCATGCAGTACCATGCGGATACCTGCCATGTGGCCGGAACTGCTTCGTCCACAGGTCAACCTCCTCAGCATCCGATCACGCCCACACCTGCCTCTGTTCAGCATCAGCACATGCCTTCCTACTTCGATACCTCGTCCTGCAACAGGAACAATTACTTGTTATCTGTGCCTGACCCCACCTCCGTCCCACTGCTATGCCTCAGTGTTTTGTGCCACGACATTCACCTTATCCGCACACTGTTTTGAGTGCACCCCGTCCCATGTTCGACATCATTTCCCACACTGTGCTTTTGGACAGCCCGCACCTCCGCAGCCTCCCCGCAACACAGGTGGCCCCGGCTCTGGTCATACGTCGAGCTTTCCGGGGACTAACATGCGTTCTCAAACTTTGAAATTTTTCTCACCTGTCGCCCCCGTGCTGGCTCCAGTCGAGCTTCTGCTAGTGTTCTCGGCACATCTTGGTGCCTCATCCACGTCAGTCTTCCGCGACACGTCAATCCGAACACACCCACAACGTGTTGAGCTTCCACAACCGCAATCGACACATTACAGTGTCTCACCCGCGTCGGCCTTCCACGTCGCGACGGATCGTGCTCAACCACAACGTGTCACCTTCATGGTACTACCCGAACAGCCATTGTTGCCACATCCCCTGGATGCACACTCTCCTGGAATACTATAGCAACAACAGTTCAATTCAGGCAGTGCCACGACGAACGCATCTCAACCTGTTCTTCCGAACATTCTACAACGCTTACCGACGCTGCCGCTGTTCAATCTCGACAGAGCTACAACCAGGTTCAAAATTGTGGACGAAGCGTTGGACCATTACAAACTCGATGAGTCAACCAGGTTTCTGTGCCTCATCACGCACCTGCACGACCAGGAGGACTTGATTGCTGACCTGGTCAATGCCCTGGACTCATCTACCCGGTACACTCTAGCCAAAAAGACAGTTCTACGTCGGCTTGCACACTCAACTGAGGCAGCAATACGGCAAGTGCTCCACGTCAAGCAACTAGGCAATGACAAACCTTCCCAGTGTTGGCGACGGCTATGTGCCCCGCTCCCTGGTCAGCGCGGATCTACTCTCTGACACAGCTCTACTCGCCATCTGGTCAGATAAACTATCACCTCACATCCGCTTTGCTCTGGCTCAAAGGTCTCCCGAACCTGTTGAGCAAAGAATGACAATTGCTGACAAGCTACGTGATGCATCACTACTCTATTTCACCAGCCACTGCCTACCTGACAAGTCTCAGGTTCAGGCTCATCATCCTGCGGCTGGGGCCGTACTGTGCCGACCGTTTCGCTCGCTCCGGGAAGCAGTAAACGTGCAACTGGGACATCACCGGCTCCGCCCACGGTCACACCCCCTCTGCAACCAAACCTGATGCGGCCTCCGAACCTTGGCCACCACCACTGGCAAAGAACATTCCGCAGGAAATGCAACTGCACTACCCGTACTGTTATTTCCACACACGGTTTGGTGAGGCGGCACGGAACTGCAGACCACCCTACTACTTCCCAAATGCCAGTCACAGGTAGGTCCAGGTGCCGCCTCCTGTGCACAACATGACAGGCACCCCCCAGTGCTCCATTCTATCCGGGAACGACAGGTAATTGCAGACGACTTTACATTAAAGACATTTCGTTGGGATACCTTTTCCTAGTGGACACAGGGGCCGATGTTTCGCTACTGCCTACGTCCTTAGCGTCGTTGAACATCCGCCCTCATCATACTTCACTGCAAGCCGTGAATTCAACTAAACTACAATGCTCGGGTTCAACTTCCCATGTCATCTCACTCTCCACAAACTGCAAACTCCAGTGGACTTTTTTAGTGTGCAAAATTGATGAACCTATACTAGGCATTGGCTTCTTGCGACACCACAGACTTTCACTGGACTCACTTCCCCTGTGCTCTGTCGAGCAAACCCCCCCATGACACATCGGCCTGGGCTCATCTCATCCGTACATGCTCGTCTCTGTCGATGACATTACAAGAAACCACGCACAAGTGCCTTGTCGAGCTTGAAAACGTCGCTCGCCTACGCAAGGAAAACTTCGAGCTCTCCCTCCGGCTCCATGAAACACAGCTCCATCTCTCCGATGCAGCAAAGGAATGACAGACACTACAGCAAGGACAAAGCAAGGTCAGTAAGTGTGACAAATCTGCTTGCAGTCCCAGCAATCGAGCCTCCATGTGTTTACCTCCCGCTACCCCTCGCAAATGTGCTATCATGTCTGCCATACCATGCACTGACAGTTCCGCATGGCCACACCCTCCTAACATGGCAGCTTTGGACACTCGGCCGGACACAAGTACGCATGTGTGACGAGCATCAAGTGTTCCCGAACTGACGGCTCCTACCCCGCCCCTCGCGGCCAGCACCTCAAACTACGCAACTTTGGCTCCTGCGCGCCGCGGTGCGACCGCCACTGACAACACAAACAGTGCACTCACGCCAAGCATTTCGCCCGCGACCGTGCTGCCGCAGGCCGTGCCCTCGGACAATGGACTCACTAACATCTCACAAGCTCTACCGAGCTCATCCGACCATGGTGCCACTGCTTCAGGCTGGCGGCCATCTGGGATACTTTGCCGCCTCGGCTCCTGTTGGATCCGCCGAGTGGCTCCAAACACCACAACCACGGCTTGCCTGTCCCGCCCGCCATACATTGTAAATAAACCACCTCCAGCACCACAGGCAACATTTCCGTCATCACCAACGGCACGGTTCACAAGCTTCGCCTCACGCCAGGTCCCCCGATCTCCAGTAAACCACGCCGACTTTGTCCCGAGCACCTCTCCGCCCTTAAAAATCAGATTTCTGAACTACTAAGCTCTGGTGTCATTGAACCCTCTGCTAATAGCTGGTCTACGCCCATACATATGACACCCAAGAAAGACGGGTCCTGGCGCATGTACGGAGACTGTCATCAACTAAACGCACGAACAACTATGGACACCTACCCCATACCCAACATTGCCGACTTTACCAGTTCCCTCGCAGGTATGACCACGTTCTCTGTCATTGATTGCAAACGGGCCTACCATCAGATCCCCATGGCACCTGAAGACATCGAGAAGACAGCAATCACCACCCCGATCGGGTTATTTCAGTTTCAATTCATGCCCTTCGGTCTGAAAAACGCAACCCAGACCTGCCAACACTTCATCAACGAAGTGCTATTCGACCTAAAATTCTGCTTTGCATATCTTGATATCTTGATGACATTCTTGTGTTCAGTTCCTCCGTAGAGGAAAACATTTGAAATGTGTAAACTGTTATGAACACTCTCACGGCAGCAGGCATCAAGACCAACCAGGACAAATTGCAGCTACATCAACCGGCTGTCACTTTTCTTGGTTTTCGGGTCTCTGCCGACCGCATTTCACCGCCCCCTGAGAAAGTACAAGCAATACTAAACCTACCCAGACCCTAATCATTCAAAGAGCTCCGGCTCTTTCTGGGCACGGTTAATTATTATCGTCGACATCTACGTCGGGCTGCGGAGATTCAGGCTCCACTGATGGATGCCTTGGCAGGCACCAACATGTATGGATCTCGGCCCGTTCCATCGACCCCTGCTATGACTGACTCTTTCACTGCCCTCAAAAATCTTCTTGCCGAGGCCTGCACCATCGGGCATCCTCATCTCAATGCACAGCTTTTCATGACCACAGACGCGAGCGATACTGCCATTAGCGCTGTCCTTAGCCAGACAAACAATGGCCAAACTTCGCCTCTGCAGTTCTTCTTGCGCAAGTTCACCAATGCACAATGGAAATATTCCGCATTTGACAGGGAGTTGCTCGTGGTCTACAAAGCGATCAAGCATTTTAAGACTGACGTTGAGGGATGTCCTTTCTATGTGTTAACGGACCACAAACCCCTGGCTGCAGCCATTACAAACCCACCAGCTGACCCGTCTCCTCGCCACTTCAGATACATGGACTTCATATCTCAGTTCACCACCGATGTCAGACACATAAAGGGTGCTGACAATATAGTTGCTGATTTCCTTTCTCGAGGCGACGCCGTCCATTCGCTGTTAGACCTCTCTGATCTGCCTAACCTCCAACGAGCCGACGAGGAAACACAAAACCTGATTTCAGACTCTACTTCTTCACTACACTTCGTCCACAACACCTTCCCTGGCATTTCTGGTGAGATCTGGTGTGACGACAGTACGGGCGCGTTATGCCCCCTCATCCCAACCACGCTCCTTCGAGCTGTCTTCAACGCATTGCATAATTTAGCCCGCCCTGGTGTTCGTGCGTCCACCCACCTCGTAGCGGAGTGCTTTGTGTGGAGAAATGTCAACAAGGACTGCCAGCAATGGGCATGCTCTTGCGTCGCATGCCAATGCTGCAAAGTACACAAGCACACTTCGACCCCCCTTGGCTCCTTTTCGATCCCTCCTGGGTGTTTCCAGCATATTCATATTGACTTTGTTGGCCCCTCTAATGGCTTTCATTATGTT
Source organism: Schistocerca serialis cubense (assembly GCF_023864345.2). Classification (NCBI taxonomy): domain Eukaryota; kingdom Metazoa; phylum Arthropoda; class Insecta; order Orthoptera; family Acrididae; genus Schistocerca; species Schistocerca serialis. The sequence continues at coordinate 599,537,649 of NC_064641.1, read as the reverse complement.
CCCTCATCTATCGACCGAACAACTCGCTGGGTCGAGGTTGTCCCCCTCCCCAATATTATGGCAGAAACTGTTGTTCGAGCTTTTGTCGAGTCATGGATATCGCGTTTCGGATGTCCAGCTATCATCACGCCTGGCCAGGGCAGACAATTTGAGTTGGCCCCGTTCAACGGGATTTGTAACATTTGCGGCATCCGGCACATCCATACCACAGCATATCATCTGCAAAGTAACGGGCTAGTCGAGTGCTGGCATCGCACTCTCAAGGCGGCTCATCAATGCCACAACTCTCTATGGACAGAGGCCCTTCCCCTTGTGCTACTCGGCATTCGTACGATCCATAAGGAAGACCTCAAAGGCACGATAGCTGAGTTCGTATATGTCCAGAACATTGTTCTACCTGGCGAACATGTGAGTCCTTCCGCTTCTCTCCCTCAGTCTGACTTACCCTTCTTCGCTGACCGTGTGAGACGCCACTTCATCAACCTCCATATCCCTCTGCCCGCGAGCCATTCCCGCCCTAAGGTTCACGTCCAGAAATCTCTGGACAATTGCGAGTACGTCATGCTCCGAGATGACACCGTCCGTTCTCCCCTCCAACCTCCATATATCAGCCCATACCGAGTTCTCCGGCACTCAGCCAACACCTATGACATCCAGATAAAAGATTCAGCTGTTACAGTCTCTATCAACAGACTTAAGCCTGCTCATGTCAAGCCTTCTTCTACCCCCCCTTCAGGCCACGACCACGCCACTCACTGTCGTGGCTCACAACGCTCCGACCACTCCCTCCACGTCGGACTAACACACTCGATCGAGTGACTTCCAGTTCCAATTGTCGAGCTCTCCTCCGACCTCACCCTCTACTCCGGTCTCAAGCACTTTGTCGAGTGCCCACATGCTCCCCACGTCGAGCTTACCTATGATCACGCCCTTGCCGCCGGGCCTTTCGCTGGTCCCTTTGACCTCTCCACCGTCGCCTGCCTCGCCCTGTCGAGGTTTCTCAAGGGCTTTCCCACCATCTTGAACGTGCCCTCGCTCAAGGTGTTTATGCCTGTCCCCCTGGAAATAATCCACGAAATTTAATAATACTGCGTGATTATACACTGTTCGTGTCGCTTTGTTCCACCTGCAAACCGCCAGCCTACCTGTTGCTGCACGACCAGCATGACACCTGGTTCACTTCAACGACTTCCAGGTTCGGTGGCCGAACCTTCCTTCACGACATCTACCCACACAGCTCCCTCAGCTCCCTGACGACGCTGTCCAGCTGACCGTGGTCCAGCTCCCGCGGACCACCCCTGCCGACACCTTAGTCACCCCCCTCCCCCCGGCCTCTCAAGAGTACTCCGTACTGCGGGGGGGCAGGGGGGGGGGCGGCTGGGGAGGCTATCTGGCGCCGATGAGGTTTACACCAGCATCGATATGCGTTCGTCTTTGGATTCTGAACATCGTTTTGGGACTCTGAGCATTGTCTTTGGGCTGTTCCGCCATGTTCAGTTCTTTGTGAGCCTTGCATGTGTTTAGGTGAATAAACGAACAACTGCTAAATGGGTATTGTTTGTGTAACCAACCCGAACTTCTCCCTCATATTCTTTCATAAACATAGTCATATTCTTTCATAAACATAGTCATATTCTTTCATAAACATAGTCATATTCTTTCATAAACTTGTGTCAGTTCTGTTTTCTGTTATATGTTTATGTGTTCCATGTGTAGATCTGCCATAGGTGAGTGATTGTCTTTCCTTAGTTTTATTACTTACCCACTGATAAAAAATTGTGGCAGATAGCAAAGTAAAATTTGAAAACAAATTGAGAAAGTTTCACTTCACATCTCCATCTGTTCCATAGAAGAATCTCTATTACTCTATCACGTAAACAGTGGTGGATAGCAATTACCAACTCATATCTCTATATTTTTTTTCTCCTTGTAATAAAAAAAAACTTAGAAATGTTGAAAATGTAACCATATGTACAAATTAATTTGCGATGTGAATGTAAAATGGGTCATTCCTTATCATTATGATGTATCAAGCAAAATGATCCGTGGAACATGTAAATAACTGACTAAACTTTAATTTTGATGTATCTGACAAACCTGCCTTTTGGTAACATTGTCCACTTGAACACCTAAAAACTCCTCGTCAACCAGTTATACTTCAGCCACCAGCCAGTTCCTAAAGGAGAACCGAGATGGACATACACTATTCCTCTCAAAGATAAACTTCATCTTTATTATATGTGAAAAGAACATTTTCACTGCAGTTAGAATTATGAAGCTACACAACAAGGGTAAGTGACAAGTGTGCACACTGTAAACATAACTGATCCTTCACAATGGCCACAGAGTGTGACTGCACACCAAGAACGGACTCTGAAACCACTGAGCCATTGAGAGACATTTTATGTATACATGTTCTAATATACTGTAACAGGTAGATATTGGTAATTTTACTAGGTTCTCTTACAATATAGTTTCTAATTAAAGTTGTGGTAACTAATAGAAAAAGGTACTTTACATAATGAAACAAGTTACTGTAGTGTAACATCTTAAGATTATACTGTGAGTTTGTTTCCTATAATGTATACAACTATCAAAACCATGTTTTTTCACTATAAATTTTTAATTTACAGATTGGTTCTATCAGAACAATAAAAACAAAAGATGGAAGAAGCATTATATGCCGGGATATAACAATAATGGATCAAACCAGTTCTGGACTGCCAGTGCAATTATGGAATGCTGCAACTGCACATCGTGCAGACTCTTGGGAGCCTCGCAACACAGGTAGGTGCCTGTTCTTCTGTGTTGAGAACTTGTTTTAATATATCAGGTGTGGGTTGTAAATAACAATACATGTGAAGTCAAATGACACCTATTATTATTTAGACTTACATTACATTATGGGATAGAAATATTTGTTTCCAAAAATTATCAGTCCAAATTACATTAATTTTAATTTTATTGGTGGTTGCTGGTTTTAATTATCTACAAACATCATCAGGCCAGTTTTTAAAATTCATAACACAAAACGAGTCAAAACTATAACAGCAGCCAGGTCCTCAAACCGGAATTTTTAGATTTATTAATATTATGTCACTGTTCACCATCTACTCTGCTTTACAAGAGCTGAAGCCTCGTATAATTTCGTGAATCTTCCTCTACTGTTTTTCATCAATTCCTTTACATCTGAAAGTACTTTCACTTGACTTTCAGTCATAATCAAGAATGAATAATATACACATAACCAAAAGTTTTAAATATCAGACTTTACTACAATGTCTTCTTGTGGTACACACATTGAGGTTTGTACAATACCTTATTCACAAAAGAAACAGAAATCCTTCTGAAAACAAGGATGATTTTGGTTAGATATAAAAAATTGTTACAAAACAAAGCAGGGGCTGTCTCCTAAGTGTACATCTTGATGACAAAAACAGTGAAAATCTTTATCTCTTGGTGATGATTAGTAGTCTTTAGTAGTATGTCCTCCCCACATGCGGATGAGTGCTTCCACTCTGTGAGACATGCTCTGAATGAGACCATCAAGTTTATTTTGGGTTGTGACGTCCCACTCCTCAATGGCAGCTTCAGTGAGCTCCTGAAAATAGACAGGATACTGAGCCATAGCCATTTTCGACAGGTCCCATTCATGCTCAATTGCATTCATGTCTGGGGCTGTGCTGGCCAATGCATTTGGTTGATGTTGTATTTTTGAAGATACCGAGACACTGCTACAGGTATGGTGTAGTCTTGCATTATCGTCGACTAGGATAAAATTGTCACCAACTTTACATCCATACGGCCTTAATATCATTTGTAGAACCTCTTGGAGGTATCGGCATCCAGTCAAATTGCAGTAGATGGGAATTAGAGGGGTCCACCATCTCATTGTTATTGCTGCCCAGAACATTACAATTCCACCTGCAAACGAATGGACTTCCTGAATGTATCTGTGTTACTGGTGTCGTCTAGCACTTCCCCAAATCCTGACACATCTAGTGTCTGGTCACAAACCAAACCAGGTCTTGTCAATGAAGATGACATTACTCCATTCTGCAATGGTCCAATATTGATGTGCAACAGCCCAGGTCTTTCAAATGCTTCAGTTCCATTGGTGCAGTTCAAAACTCCTCATTGGTCTTCTGGAATGGAGACCATCTTGATGCAGTCTTCTATGCACTGTTTGGTTGGAGATATGAATCCCTGTTGCCCAAGAAAAGTCATTTCCAATATTTTTGCCATTTGAAGTTGGGCATCAGCGAGCCGACAATTGGAGGAAACGATCCTGCACTGGTGTTGTCATATAAGGGCGACCACTATCGTTCACATTTCCCATCTCCTTGCACTCTTTCCACACCTTAGACACAGCACTTTGAGTGACATGTAACCGATTGGCAAACTCTTGCTGTATATGACCTGCTGAAAGTAAAGCCACTATCTTGACTCTATCAAAGTGTTGTGCACCTCTATGTGGCGTATTATTGCAGTACTGAACACAAACTGAATGAAATTTTTGTTGATACTGGACTGCTCATGGTGTGCCGCTGCAGCAGCGGTATTTTTAAATGACTGGGAAATGGCCACTTAGCATGCCAGTAGTAAACACACGTCCAGTATATGGGCTCTAACTGGATAAAGCATGAAGTGACTAGGTCAATGAGACTTCTGATACAGTAAACTATATTTACATATAGGCCTACTAGATACGCGCCTAGAGGTGGCACCTTAAGGGGAGCGGAATTTTTTGCTCTGTACTCATTTTAACCTTTTACATTTTAAAATAACTGCACTTACAAATGACAAAATTTTTTAATATTGTTAAACAATTTGCTAGTTTAAATAAGCCTTAAGAACAAAGTTCGACAATACAAGCTTGAAAATATACATAGTTTACTTGGTGACTGAATGGAAATTTAACATTGGGTTTCTGTCTGGTATTATCTTCATGATTGTTCAAAATATTCTGAAATAAGCTGCCAGGACAGCAATCTATAATACAATAAACAAATGTAAATGTAGTGTGACTGGGGCGTCCTGTCAGGTGGACCATTCGCTGGGTGCAAGTCTTTTAATTTGATGCCAGTTGGGCGACTTGCGTGTCAATGGGGATGAAATGATGATTATTAGGACAACAAGACTCACAGTAATTAATGTGAAAGCTCTGTGATCTTCAGTATCTGAGCTTTGATTTAATGGCACCCGTTTAACAACACATGTTGATACTGGGGGTGTTTTACATTTTTAAACACATGTTTATACTAAAAGAACATAAGCAGAATATCTAATAATGTGTGAAATACGTTTCACAACAGTTTAAAAATTTTATTTATTTATTTAGTAACTTTTTTTGGTGAAAAAAGAAGAAGAAACCAACTTTTGTCTCTTTCATTTATTGTGCTGCAGCCTGTATGATATCAAAGTTCCCACTCTGTGCAATCGAATAGTACGTGGCATTGGAAATTTTATATTAAACTTCTTAAATAAGCTTTTTTTTCTTCGAGGATAGGTTATTTTTATTCTATATTGGAACAAAAGGTGCATTTGCATGTAAACATAACAGCAGTGTTCACACAAATGACAACACACCACATCAACTGCCAATAAAATTACTTAAACCTTGCAGTCTCTCTTCTCTGCCCACAGAAACCGCTAAAATGTTATAAGAATAAGTGGGATAAGAATCAATCCAGCAGACTTCACTGCAAGAAATTTACTGCAAAAATTATTTGCTTTTTAAATTAGAAAGATAGTGTCAAGAATATTCAGAACATAGGCCCTATCTGTGTCCCAGCTAAAATTCTGGCGACACAGGAAACAGAAACCAAAAAAGGGACTGTCCAATTTTCTTTACGATACGAATTCCAGCCAGCAGGTGTGCTTATAGTGTTCACTGACAACAGAGAAACAGGTGACAATGCAATTGAATTATTCTGCATTGTCATTCTTTCACAGCACAGTTACGTCAAGTAATCCGAGTTGGTCAGTTTATCACTCCATGTATAAAGGAAAAATCTTTCTGCTTGTGTGCCGTGTTTAAAGTAAAAAGCTTTGTGTTCATGTATGATGTAGTACAATTGGAACTGGATACAGTCTTTCTTTCCTTTTACAATTTTTTTTCTTTTGTTTTGATTGTTGGTTGACTATTTTGTAGGTGCCTTAACATGAATAACAGTGAAAAAAGCAAACGTGCAAAATTAAGTGGGGTGGCATTTCTGAAATTATCGAAGGAAAGGCGAGAACGAGAAGCCAATGTTCTAAAAACGCTTGGCTGGTTCGACTTCGAGTTCAAGGAGTACGTATGGTATTTCTCGCACTGCAGCTGTTGTAAAAGAAGTAAATACAGGCGAAACAAAAATTAAAAATGAAGGAAAGGAAATTGTTTCTGATTTTGAGTGTCACGAATAAATAAGTGTCGAGTCAGATATTACAAAAAGATTTAGCCTCGTTAGTGATGATCCTGTAGAATGGTGTGTCAATGAATCAACAGTCAACATTCTCTTACATCGTGGCATTAATCAAGATTGAACGGTGATTTTTCTAATTCAAGAAGACCAATAGGTGATAAAACCAGATATTTGAACAAAAATATATTTTACCGTAAACTTTTAAGTGGTGAATCAACTTTGTGTGGTTTTCTAGTAGTACTCCTGTAGCACCGGTGCTGTGGTTTGTGCACCACGTGAATTGTTCGGAGGTTAGGCCGCGATTGCTACTAATGGTATTGTAGATTGTAAAAATATTTCTAATAATTTATCTCATCATGAGAATTCACTTGCACACAAAAATTCTTAGTTATCACTCTTAACAAGAAAAAAGTCACTTGGAACAATAAATAACCTTTTCGAGTCATAATGTTCTGGCACAGTGTGTTGAAACGGGTTATTAAGTAGCCTAGTGAAGAAGCTGACAAGTCATGGACTTCCCCCACATGGACACGTTGAAAGATTCCAATCATTACATAATGGTCAATTTATGATATATCTTGAACTTATAGCCGAGTTTGATCCTTTTCTCGCAGGGCACACTGAACGATATGGACATCCAGGGCAGGGACATACAAGTTATATTTCTTCAACAATCTGTGATGAAATAATAGAGCTTATTTCTGAACGAATAAAAAGAATTATCATTAGAGAAATAAATCAGGCCAAATATTTCTCTATAGTAGTAGATTCTACTGTGGACATTTCACATATTGATCAATTATCTTTCGTATTAAGATATGTGAACAAAAATGGTGAACCTGTTGAATGTTTCTTCTGTTTTTATGAAACCTGGGACACAAGTCCGAAAACTTAGCTGAGACCATACTAAAAGTCCTGTCTGCAGATTCCATTGATATTACTGATCCTAGAGATCAGTTATATGACAACGCAAGCAATATGTCAGGAACCTACACTGGTTTGCAGACACGCATTAAAGAACGAAAGCTGAAATCGTATTATGTGCCTTGTGCAGCACATTTAGTCTGCACTAATGCTGCAAGCTGTTGTCAGGAAGATGTTCATTTTTCAATGTAGTGCAAAATCTTCTCTAACAGGGTCTTTTGGACGGCCGAGTAAAATATTATTGCGTCCATTTCCTGTTAGGATGGGATGCTTGGGCGGTAGTTCCGGGTAGTGCAAAATGTGGAACACGGAAAACTTAGTTTTACCATTTATTAATAAAGGCAGTGCGACAATACATTACGCGCGTCTGGTAATCCGTCATCACTGTGTCGAGAGCGATACATGTTCGCAACTGGCCGGTCTCAGACTGACTGCTCTTCGTAGCTGGTGGCTGTGTACCTGCCATGGCGCGCAACTTAAGATTGCATTTCCCGTTAGCACTCCGCGTGATAAGCGCACAGTGCGGCGACTCTGGTGCTGTCCACTATGGCGGTACAATTCTGTTGTGACAGTGCCGTGAGATTTAGAAGTGCCGCTACGTCAGTACGCGAACACGGCGATAGAGGCACTCCGCAGCTCGGCTGAGCGCGGGAGCGCCACCTAGCTATGAACGGCCCCGGCCGCATGTCACGGCACGGCAGTCGAGTGACAGATACGGAGTTGGTAGCATGTAACCCACTATTCTTACTATGTTTGTATATCCACGCAATTTATTAGTGATTAAAGGTTATACCACTTTTTGGCGACGAGGTATTTTTTTTCCTGCATTGTGGAATTGTGTGTTCGTGTCTGGGCAGACATGGAACAGCTTCTGCAAGCGCTCTTTGAACAACAAACACAGCTGACAGCTGCTATTCAGGCATTGTCAACGTCGCTTACTCATCGTCTGTCTTCCTCTTCTCCGCCTCCGTTCCCTCCTTACGACGAGGCCGCTGAAGACTGGGAGGATTATGAGAAGCGTTTGCGGCAACATTTCTTGGCTTTCAGCGTTGTCGACGCTCCTATGTGTAAATCGTTATTTCTCTCTTGGATTTCCCCACGGATCTATCAGCTGCTATCTCAGTTAGCCCCTCTGCGGGAACCTGCCTCTCTGTCCTTCCAAGAAATGTGTGACTTATTGTCTAACTATTACCGAAAAAACACCCACGTCGTTGCTGCCCGCGTGGCGTTCTACCGGTGTCGTAAACAGCCCCATCAATCTTACCGGGCTTGGGCGGCGGAACTACACGGTCTGAGTAGGAAATGTCAGTTTGTCACGGACACTCATCATGAGTCTTATGCTGATTCAATGGTTAGGGACACTATTCTACGGCTTGCTGCTGATAAAGAGGTTCGGCAAGGTGCGCTACAACTGCCAAACCCGTCGTTGTCGGAAGTTCTAAGCATCGCTCAATCTTTTGAAGTGTCTCACGCTGCTGGTGTGCAAGTAGACGCGTGTTGTGATGTAGGCGTTGTACAGATCACTTTCGACACGGACAATTTGCCTGTTTCACAGGGGAATGACGATGTGGCGGCGGTTCACTTGTGTCAACAACGTCGCGTTGGGCCGCCATGCTCGCAGTGAAAACAGCACCCACAGAAGCAGGTTCATTCCGCACTTCCTTCTTGTCCACGTTGTTTCGTACAGCATGACAGGGCCGCGTGTCCAAAACGTTGGGCCACGTGTAATTCATGTAGGAAAAAAGGCCACATTGCTTCTGTGTGTCAGTCCCCTAAAGTGCCTGTCGACGAGGACGAGGCATGGATGTTAACTGTGTGCTTTCTCAAACAAATAAGTTGTTTGTTACTGTTCGTGTTCTGGATAAAGACATTCGCATGCAAGTGGACACTGGCTCTGCAGTAACTCTCATTAATTCTTGCACGTATTTGGAGTTGGGCTCCCCTCCCTTGTCTCCAGTTACGCGAAATCTGAGAACTTATAATAAGCAGAAAATTCCTATCGTTGGCCAGTTTAATGCTTCCACTGCCTACAAGTCTGTTGTTAGGCCCCTCACGTTTTATGTGGTGGATCATGCAGGCACTGAAAACCTGTTCGGTTATGATGCTTTCCAGTTGTTCGGGTTCTCCATTGATGATGATGTGCACCTCATATCTGAGGATATTCCGTATCAACAGCTGGATGGATTGTGTTCTGAATTCTCGTCTCGTCCTACAGGTCGCCCTAAGTTTTTCCGGGCACGCCCTATTCCGATGGCGTTGCGTGCACCTGTCAAGGCTGAGATAGACAGGTTAACTGCTTCAGGGATTCTCCTTCCTGTTACCTCCAGCGAATGGGCATCGCCAATCGTGGTGGTTTCTAAACCAAACGGGGGTCTGTGATTGTGTGGTGATTTTCAAGCCACTGTCAACGCTCAGAGCCTCATTGACACTTATCCTCTTCCCCGCCCTAAGGAGTTATTTACCAAGCTCGCTGGGGGCCAGTTCTTTTCCAAACTTGACTTATCGGAGGCGTACCATCAGTTGCCGTTGGATGCGTCTTCCAAGGAATTTCTCGTCATCAACACTCCTTGTGGGTTGTATCAGTACCAGCGGTTACCATTTGGCGTCGCTAGCACGCCGGCCATTTTTCAGCAGTTTTTGGAACAGCTCACGGCTTCCGTTCCCGGCTGCATCAACTATCTGGATGACATTGTTGTCACGGGGGCCTCCACTGAGGAGCACCTTCGCAATTTGCGTTCACTGTTTCGGGTTCTGCATTCGGCTGGGTTGAAGTGCAATCTGGACAAGTCACAGTTCTTCCAACCCTCCATTGTGTATCTTGGTTTCCACTTGTCTCGTGAGGGTATACGTCCTCTACGTCAGCACATTGCGGCCATTACTGCTCTACCCTGGCCGTCTACGGTCATAGAACTTCAGGCGTTTCTAGGCAAGGTTGCTTATTATCACAAATTCATTCCATCCGCGGCGACGGTAGCTCATCCTCTGCATCAGCTGTTACACAGAAACGTTCCTTTCTGTTGGTCCGACGAGTGTGAGCAGGCTTTTGTCCGCCTGAAGGCTCATTTGCAGTCGGCGCCTTGTCTTGCCACATTCCGTCCGGGTCAGCACTTGGTTCTGGCGACTGACGCGTCACAGTATGGCCTCGGGGCCGTTCTCGCCCATCGGTATGAGGATGGGTCGGAACGACCCATCGCCTATGCTTCCAAGACCCTCAACGATGCCCAACAGCGTTACTCTCAAATCGAAAAGGAGGCGCTCGCTATCATTTATGCTCTAAAAAAGTTCAGCGTTTTTTTGTATGGTTCTAAGTTTCACCTCATCACCGACCACAAGCCGCTGGTATCTCTGTTCAGCCCCTCGGCGTCGCTTCCGGATAAGGCAGCTCACCGCCTGCAACGTTGGGCCTTATACTTGTCTCGTTTTCACTATGAGATTCACTATCGCCCCACGGCCTAGCATGCCAATGCTGACGCGTTGTCGCGTTTGCCGATGGGCCCCAACCCGGTTTTCGATCGAGATGAACTACTCTGTTTCCACATTGATGAGGAAGAACGTCGTGCGGTCAAGGGTTTTCCACTTACAGGTTCGCAGGTCGCGTCGGCTACTGCGTGGGACCCGGTCCTGCGTCAGGTGATCGGTTTTTTTTCAACGGGGTTGGCCGGACAGGACCAAGGGCCGGGCATCGGATCCCCTTCGCAACTACCATGCCTTGCGCCTTCGTCTGTCTGTTCGTGAGGGTGTTGTTCTTCTGGCCACGGATGGCGCATCTCCACGGGTCATGGTGCCAGCCTCTCTTCGCAAAGATGTTCTCAAATTATTGCATGAAGGCCATTGGGGGATTTCTCGGACTAAGTCCCTCGCCCGCAGGCACGTTTATTGGCCCGGTATTGATTCGGACATTGCCCACATGGTTGCTGCGTGTGGTCAGTGTGCTCAACAACTGGCTGCACCCCGTACAATGCCCTCTCCGTGGCCTGATCCGGCGCAGCCATGGGAACGGGTGCACGCTGACTTTGCCGGCCCCTTCCTCGGCACTTATTGGCTACTGTTGATTGACGCCTTCTTGAAGTTTCCGTTTGTTGTTCGATGTCCGTCGCCCACCACTGCGGCGACGACACTGGCTTTGTCCAAAATCTTTGCGCTAGAAGGTCTTCCATCCACGATTGTCACGGACAATGGCCCCCAGTTCTCTTCGCAGGCCTTCCGTGATTTTTGTACTGGACAAGGGATTCATCACGTTACAGCACCGCCCTTCCATCCGCAATCAAATGGGGAGGTCAAGCGCCTTGTCCGCACTTTTAAAAGCCAGATGAAAAAGTTCCTTAGTGATTTTTCCACCGATGACGCTCTGTTGCAATTTATGAGTTCTTATCGCTTCACGCCTCTGGGTGATGCAACCCTGCTGAACTCTTGCATGGCTGCCAACTGTGCACTCTACTGCACCTGCTTCACCCTGTCAGGCCTTGTACTGTGTCCCCTAGTGCGGGAAAATACTCGGTGGGCGCCAACATGTGGGCACGGGGGTATGGATCTCGCCCTAAATGGATTCCAGGGGTGGTCAAGGCTCTTCGCGGCCGCCGGCTTTGTGAAATACGTACGGACGACGGCACGGTTGTTCGCCATTACGACCAGATGCGCCCACGAGTGGTGGCCACGCCAGTGCCACCACTCCTTCTTTTGCCTCCACCAGCCCGAGAAGCCAGTCCTGTCGCTGCTGCCGATCTCCCGTGCGTGTTGCTGCAGCCGACGTCGCTACTGCTTCCGAGTACGCCGAAACTGGCCCCAGTCGCGGCGCCACCTTTTCCGGGACCCATCTCGCTGGAGCACACCCCCAGGTCCACGACACCTATGGATGCTGCTCCAGAGTTTTCACCCATCATCTCGCCCAGGAGGCACGTTCCACGCACAAGCTTCCGTCCTGGACATTTTCGACCTTACTCTCGTGTTTCTCTGCGGGATCTTCTCGGGGCCTCCCAAGAGGCCATGGATGTCTCCACACTGTCCGTGTCTCCAAGGAAGTGAGTGTCTTTTTTTTTTTTTTTTCAATGGGGGAAAAGTGTTGTGACAGTGCCGCGAGATTTAGAAGTGCCGCTACGTCAGTACGCGAACATGGCGATAGAGGTGCTCCGCAGCTCGGCTGAGCGCGGGAGCGCCACCTAGCTATGAACGGCGCCGGCCGCATGTCACGGCACGGCAGTCGAGTGACAGATACGGAGTTGGTAGCATGTAACCCACTATTCTTACTACGTTTGTATATCCACACAATTTATTAGTGATTAAAGGTTATACCAAATTCTGCCGTTACAATCACCCTCCCTCATGAAAGTGAGCTACCGCAGGTTGCTCGAGACGACCTCCTGGGCGTCATGCGTTTGTCTCGCCGATGGCAGCATTGGGGAGCGCTTCAACATTTATTCTGTTTGCAGACACAGTGATGATGGGCACTGATGAGCGGGTTTTCAGGACAACAATTTCATACATTACACAGGTTGTACATACAAGAGACATCAATAAAATCACAAAGAACACAACACTGACAATCAAATATGGATTAGCATTATTGGAAGATTCAATAGACTTAATTTTAGTTTCTACTTCTAATAAATTTGACTCATTATTAGTGTTTGTAACACTTTCGTGGATATCCGCAATTAAATTGTCATCCTCGGGTAAGCTGGACAGAGAATGATTTGCATAGGTCAGTAAGTAGGATTCATTGTAATAAACAGGTAACATCCTTGTTAAAGGGAATTTTGCATCTGCATGAAAGGTGGTTAGTAATACAGAAGACATTTCAAACAGATCACATGATAAATCACAGTGCATAACATTCAGAATTAATCCACTACCAGTTAATTTGAATGTGAAAGGTAGTTCAGGTGTGTCAAACGTTTTACAGGTAAATGTGATTTCGAGAGTTGAGTTAAACAAATATATTATACCTTCAGAATATCTTTTAAGGAATGGTTGATGAAGATGCATTAAAATCCTAGGGCAATCACCGTGAGGCGGATTGTTCATAAACAAATCTTTTTTACAACTGTACACTCTAGTATCTAAGAATACTGCCATCTGTGGGCAAATTAGCTTATGGCTACGTTTGCACTTACGAACATCATGTTCATTCAGGGATACAAAATATCTTCTATCTTTACATAATCCTTTAGCTGATACATTGCGTGAATACCTACTTGGCTCCATTTCACAGGGTAATTATGAATTTTATACATTTCAAAATTATGCTTGGATCTGGCAATCGGTATAGAAACAATTACAGTTAATTGATCTTCAATCATTAAAGAATATATGGTAGTTAATCTCTAATAAGCATATAAATTGTAGGAATTGACAGGGTAAATCACTGTAGATGATGCATCTAGCTTACGTTCAATCAACAACAACATTTGTAAAAATTGGTCTGGATGCAATAAAACACTATTCAAGCAATCATTTGAACTACTTTCTAAGGCTATTCTTAAATTGAGAGCATCAAATTTAGCGTTTGATAAACTGTCAGTAATTCTTAACAGTAGGGTGTTTAAATCTAAATGTGCACTCACAGCTTGAAGAATTGCATATAATTCACGGATGGTTGCATTCATTTCACCACGAATTGTGTTAAAATGTGTAATGAACTCTTTCACAATTTGTTCAATAAACAATGTGTGGTTAGTAACGGTCTTTTGCATATTTCTTAACACAATTATTTCCTTAGAAAGGTTAATTGAATTTGTGTTAGACTGCTGATCTAGAGCTAGTATTTTATCCTTTATGTCCAATAGATCTTGGCTAGTTAAGGTACCAAATACAGTATGAAGAACTCTGCCTCCAAAATCAAACCAGGCACCTTTGCGCCTAATCAAGCTTTTATGTGGCAAAAGTTTTAAGTAACAGTTAATCTCTTGCTCATAGCTAGCGAAAGTGGATTCTACTTGCATTTCTGCAGTAATCCAGTGGTTATACCAAGAGGTTCCAGTTTCCAAGACTGTATCATTATTATTAATTGAACAGATCAAATCAATTTGTTTTTTAACAGAATCAAATTGTTGGTGAATCTCAGACAAATTATATTTATGCACAACTGTAGCACTGTGTGTTGAGACTGCCATGTCTGATTGTGGTTCAAACAACACACCTACATTCTGTGATACTACGTCTACATCATTAATGGAACACACTAACATAACAAAGAATGGAATTACAGTAAACATGATTAATAGGTTCTACACACTAGAATTAAACAATGAATATGAAAAAATATGCGTCTTCGGCGACCTGTGGAACAGATGTTATTTACACTTGAGCACCTTGCGCAATAGCTGCAATTTTACGTTGCACAGCACATTCACATATGCACTCGGCTAAACGCATCACACCTTGCATTCACTCACACTACACACGCTTACGGAGGTTGTAAGTGTGCCTTGGGCTGGATCGCTGGGTTGGTGGCGTCAGCAGCTGGTCTGCCCCTCTGTCAGTCCTCATCATCGTCCTGTGTTGCTACAGGGAATCTACCCAGGTAGGGCTTTACACGGTTGACATGGACGACAACCGAATGAAAAGGCAGTTGGAGCTTTAGGGTGACAGGTGACACCACCTCCAATATCGAGTATGGTCCCTTCCAAAACTTCTTAAACTTTTTGACTTGTGACTTCTTTAGCACTACATTGTTCACGTAGACAAAGTCTCCCACTCGATACCGTGGCACAACTGCTTGGTAATCATGTTGCTTGGCTTGCTGAAGGAAGGACTGATGATTCCGCTGTTTCACTCCCCTCCATACATCCTTCAGTTTGCGAGCTAGCTCCCTTACGTGTTCATTGCTGATTCCAGCTGTCGATCGTGCAAAGTCCAAGGGTGAAGGAATCTTCTGACCATATACAATTTCATAGGGACTGAGGCCCATGGATGAGTGCATTTTAGCGTTGTAGGCATTTACAGCATATGGAAAACAGATGTCCCAATTATCGTTTTTGCTGCTTACATAGTGGCTAAGCATTTTAATGATGTTTCTGTGTACTATCTCGATGCGACCATTGCCTTCAGGGTGTGCTGGTGTGGTTCTCAAGTGCGTTATTTGCATCAGCTTACATGTTTGTTTAAGTAAATCACTCATAAAATTCGTCCCTTGGTCACTGATAATGCTTAATGGAGATCCAAACTTTAGAATCCATTCCTTCACAGAAACTTTAGCTACGGTTTCATCACTTTGATCAGGTATTGGTACCATCATAAGATATCTGGAGAAATGATATAATATCGTCAATATGTACTTGTTTCCACCCTTAGTCTTCGGCAGGGGACCGACTTCGTCTAACCCAATTCTTTCAAAAGGTTCACTAGTCTCCAGCATTTCTTGTAATGGTGCCTTGGTTCTTCCCAAATTATTCTGTCTGTTGTAGGAATCACATTGTGAAACAAACTCAAATACGTCAGCCTTATGACTTGGCCACCAATATTTGTCAGCTACTTTGATATTTGTTGCCTTTTTACCACAGTGTCCTGATAGTAAGGAATCATGTTGTTCAGTTAGGATTTGCTCTCTCATGCTTCCTGAAATAACTAGGCGATTCCCTTTGTTAGTAAATTTGTACAGCAATCCATCTACTTCAACGAACTGTTGATCATTTTTCCATATTTCGCATTGTGGATCTTCTTCTTGGGCTGCTTTTAATTCCTCCTCATGGCTTATGGTGACACAAACATGAACCTTAAGACTCATCACATCAGCATTCACATGTTGTTTCCCAGGACGATGGATAACTGTGAATTGGTAAGCGCTCAGTTCTAATACCCATCTTGTTAGTCTCGAACTGGAATCCTTTAAGCTCAACAGCCATTTAAGTGCGGCATGGTCTGTGATTACAGTGAATTCTCTTCCTGTTAAGAAACATCTGTTTTGTTTGATACCAAAGACCAGAGCACAAAGTTCCTTTTCAGTGGTAGTGTAGTTACATTCCGCCTTATTTAATTGCCGAGAAGCAAATGATACTGGATGTTCTTGACCATCAAATTTTTGGGACAAAATAGCACCAACTGCAAAATTTGAAGCATATGTGGAGAGGATGAAGGGCTTACTGAAATCTGGATAGGCCAAAACTGGAGCTGTGGTTAGAGCAGTTTTCAGTTTTTCCATTGCATTTTTGCATTCTGTTGACCAATTGAATGTGGCTCCTTTTTTAAGTAACCGTGTCATTGGCCTTGCAATATCTGCATAATGGGCTATGAAGTGATGATAGAAATTCAATAAACCCAAAAATGATTGTAGTTCTTTGACTGTTTGTGGTTCAGGAAAAGTTTTGACAGCTTCAATTTATTTTGGATCAGGGCAGACACCTTCACTGGTTATAACATGTCCAAGGTACTTCACTTCACTTTGTGTGAAGTGACATTTATCTATTGATAAAGACTAGTCCACACTTCTGATACACTCAAATACTGTTTGAAGTCTCTCAGTGTGTTGCCTCATGTTTATTATCACATCGTCAAGGTATACAAGAGCTTGTGTTGGGGTGAGCCCACGTAAAACAGAATCCATTAGGCGTAGGAAGGTAGCTGGGGCGTTAAGTAGTCCAAAGGGCATACGGAGGTATTTGTACACTCCTGTTGCAGTTACAAATGAAGTTTTTGCTTGATCATCTGGATGCACTGTTAATTGGTCATATCTGCTAGTTAGATCACAGACTGAGAATATGTGACATCTGCCCAAATAGTCCAGGGTTTCTACCAAGTTTGGCAATGGGTAAATGTCTGGTGTGGTGATGGCATTTAAAGCTCGGTAATTAACGCAAAATCGGAACTGTGGTTCTCCCGAAACAGATTTCTTCTTTACTAGGACCTCTAGTTGTTCCTTGACCATATCTTCAACCAATTCTCTTTGACTGAATGGAATTCGGTAAGGCTTCTGCGTGACTGGTGCTGCATTTCCAGTGTGTATGCGGTGCTGAACTAAGTGAGTAACAGGTAAATTTGAATGTTCTCTGAAAAGATCTGAATACTCTAACAAAACAGGTGCTAAAATCTTCTGATCATCAGCTGACAAATGTTAAATCTTCTTCCAAATTTTGCTCTTTAATTCGATTTCATTTTCAGCTCCTTGTTTCAATGTTTCAATACCACTACAAGAATCTGTTTCCGTGACTGCTACATCTGCTGCTTCATTTGGAATTGGTATTACATCATCTTTACTTATGCTCGACGCTTCAGCAACCTTCGTTCCTCGTGGCAAAACGACATCTGTATTACTCATATTCGTTATTGTTATTGGGACTCTCGCCACATTCGGCCTCACCATTGTAGCTATGCCTATACTTCGGGCAACATAACAACGCATTGTGTCCAAAAATTCACAATTTTCCGACCGTTCGGTCAACAACAGAGCTCCTTTTCTGATCAGTGGCGACTTTACTTCAACATGGATTGACTTTCCTGTTCCTTGGGGAATTTGCTGTGGGTGAGTTATTTGTACTTCGACTTGGAGGGTTCCAACTGATGCGTCGATCGGGGTGATTGGTCCCTCGACGCCAGAATTTTGGCTCCTTTGAGTGCGACATGAAGAATGATTTTCCAGGTTGTAATTGTTACGATCTAGTCTGATCCTTCCTTCTGCGACAAATATCTCTTACTACTTACTACTACTTACTACTTACAACATGTACAGCATTTCTTGCTGACTACTTTGCTTCTCCTGCTGGAAGAAGTGCCATTGATGATTCAAATTGTTATGCGGTGGTACACCATGGTGCTCCAGCCCACTTTGCTGTTAATATCCAGACACATCTCAGCCATGTCTTCTCTGGTCGATGGATTAGACGAGGGTGTCCAGTTGCATGGCCTGCTTGTTCACCGGATCTCAACTCTGCAATATCTGGTTACGGGGCCTTCTTAAAAGCGTCATGTAGCAGAGCCGATTCCAGATGTGGAGAACTGGAGCAGTGTATTCATGCTGCATCTGACACTGTTCGGATGCAGCCTGGCTGATGTAAACATGTGAGCACCACATGCACGCATGCGTTGAGGCACATGGAAACCATTTTCAGCACTTACTGTTACTGTGGCTGCATAGTACAGCTCATATTAGACCTCAGTCTCTGTGACAGTATATGATTGAATAAATGGCCTCTTAGCATGGAAACCATGCATTTTCGGACATAAGATCATTAGATCTTTTTGTTCCATATCCTCTCATCGCTCAATCCCTAGAGTTAGTACATATATGTATACATATGTAAGTATTATTTCTAATTCCAACTAAAAACTGTATTTATACATACACAATAAATTAAATTAACTTATCCACATATTAACACCACATGTTATAATAGATAATTTTGTACCATCATTGTTGTTGTTGATCTGATCTTTGCTCCTTGACCCCAATTACAAGCTGTTTCTTATAACATATGCTGAATTCTGTATTGAGGTGACTCCGGAGTTATGGATGTGTGACTTTGTATAAGGACTGTTGTCAATACAGTGTATTGGGACTGTCATTATACAATGTCTCACTACTTTATTGCTAGGTGTGTGTGAGACTTAACAACCTTAGTACAGGCATGAAGTAACAAGTCCACATAGTCGGCGTACAAAGCCACTGTTTTATTACCAAGTGGTATACATCAGTAACTGCTGATTAGCTAGCTAAGCCTAGGAGTTAAAAAGGGAAAGCTTTGCCCTGTGTTATCTATACATAAAATGTTTAAATATTTTGGCAGTTAACCTTAAAGATTTTAATACTCTTACCCGTGGGAGGCATTTCTTTGGATCTTATACTAATACTTCATGGTCTCTCACAGCTATTGCTGTCTGGTATGAATGTGGAGTCGCCTAATCTAGCAATCAAGAAACCCCATTTGTGTGCCCCACATACAGTCAGCTATCTGGGTAGCATTCTCTGATATGTAGTGCACATCCGACTAATTTATGGGGTCTCTACAGTTCTCAGCCCTTTGATGGAAGTTGAGCAAGTCACAGAAACTTTGAAGTCTCTGGTTTAAGACTTCCTCTTGATTCAGAACCAGAGGACCATTGCCAGTTTTAGGACAGTTTCACAGATAATGAGCTTTGCTGAAACTCTGTGTGTTCGTCCCCATCATTTTCTGCCATTTCTCTAAGAGTACTATTATTCATTGCACATTTGACCATCCAACAATTAATAGATCCCTACCCTTTTGTCTTTGTGCCCCACTGACTAGGGCACAGCACATTTTCCAACAAGTAGAGTGAGTCTCATTGCCTCAGTTTCATTTTCAGTGGACGGCAGGAGCTCAAAAGTGTTGGTTCTGAGTAAGTGTAACACCGTGAGTTCCCCCCTGATCCCTGCCTTCCCTATACCTATACCTATACCTTATAGCTACCACTGACCCACCACTTACAGTGAAGTGGATGAGTAGTGGTAGATCCCTTACATCCTACAGTGGAGAAAACATCCACAGGAGACTATAGTACTTGTGTTATCTGTGATATCTCCCAGCAAACCCTTTCAAAGCAGCTTCCATTGGCTTGACAGTAGTCAGGATGATTTCCAGCCGCTTATGAACATCAACTAGCTCATTGCGTGCCCGAGAACAGCATATCTGTGGGTTGCATTGTGGCTGATAAAAAAAGTAAACAAATAATGTGAAGCTTGCTGGTTGTCTTTTAATTTATGGGTCTTCTGGCAGATATCAACCACCAAAAAAGCAACTTTGAGTTTCCACTTGCATACTTTCTTGTATGCTCTTTGACATCTTTGTTTTTCTATGGTTTTTCTCTCACGTTCGTACATTGTGTTGTGTTCTACAGTTCTGTACTAAAAGTGGTTCTTCAGTATGTATTGAGTTGCTGATTTCTGTTCTTTCATCATACAGCAAAGGGACAGAATTTACCACATTGGTGACCCTGGACTTGTTTTTGCTTCTTCGCACTTTATTCTGGTGACTGTGTTTTGTGTGCACGTTACGAACTGCAAGCCATTTGCTGTACGACCACTGCACTCCATGTTCTCTCATCACATTTCAAATTTAGATTGTGAACTCAGTTCTACTACATACTTCACACCACTCTCAAATTGGAACAGGAACAAATCCTTCCTCACATGACACAAGTGAGTTCTCTAATCTATCCGAGTTCACAATGACACAAACCAAGTGTGTTGTCTTTGATGTTTACACAAGGTCACACCAATCTCAGCTCTCCACAAGTTTCGCAGACTGGTGAGCACTTGTGTTTCAGATCTGATATTATCGATCAATGGTATAATGTGCTACATACGTTGCCGCCATCAACACTTAGTGGCCAACAAACTGTGAACTACTTCACTCAACATGTCACTCAAGGTAGTGTACATTTTCCGATTCTGCATGTAACGCATCTTCTGCTATCACCTTTCACAGCCACAGATGGATCACCTGTGATGGCTTACCATACCTCCCCATCTCCCACATCATGAAATCTTGGGCAACACATCGTATTGTGTTCTCACTATGCACAAAAGCACACCACTGCTGCATGACAATCACTGCTGACCCAGTCACATTGATATCAACCGCACTCTTGTGTCTACTGCATTGTGTACCATGTGTGGTCACCATCTCGCTCCTCCCTCCCACACCGCCACCCCCACCCTGGCCCTCGCATCCCACTCATAGTGCCTCATCACTCTCAACATCTCAGGGTCCTCTGATTCAACTTTCACCTACACAGCATGTTCTGAAAGTTAGGGTTCGTAAACACCCCCCCCCCCCCCCCCCTGTTGATAGGCAATCCCTGGACCTGCTTTGCCTTGGTCAATGAATGACTTCTGTGACCTCCAAAGCATCATGGAGATGACTCATGCTTTATGTAGTTTTCGGCCCACCTACTCACTCAAGAAATCTGTAGCCACAGCCACAATAATTGAGCATTTGTCCACCCTCCACCTGAAGTTATTCATCACATCATACATGAACAAAGTTTGGAATCACTGACTCCATCCAAATTCTGGAGCCTGTATAGGTACATGTTGAAAGACCCCCAGGATATCTTAAAGTTAAAATTTATTAAAAACAAAAAAATGAAACACTGATTGACCATAAGTGTTGGCAAAGATATTAATTATGAATGCGTGGTAGGGTGCAGACAAATGAAAAAAATCATCATTCATTTTTCTGTGTACATGATTATGTTTCTGACTCTCTTGTATGTAGAAGTTTCTGTTAAGATGTGCGGTTCAGAGTATGACGGGCTACAAGTGTTTTGTATCATATATGTTGCAAAATAAGAGAAGATTTGATATCGGCATTAAATATTTTTTATTGAAGTGAAGTGGACCCAAGTAAGGAGGATTTTCTTATTTTTGACATGCACTGGTGTACTTGAAGCCTGCTGCTTGCATCTACAATTGAAATGTAAGAGAGGAAGTCCGATCGGCCAAACATCATACAAGCACAACATTTATATATATATATATATATATATATATATATATATATATATATATATATATATATATATATATATATATTCTTCCGGCGGATAAGGGTTCCACGACCGTGGTACTTGATCGTCGGGAGTATGTGGCTGAGGGACTGCGTCAGCTTTCAGACAACACCACATACAAAGTTTGCCAAGGTAATCCCATTCCTGATGTCCAGGCGGAGCTTCAAGGAATCCTCAGAACCTTAGGCCCCCTACAAAACCTTTCACCTGACTCCATCAACCTCCTGACCCCACCGACATCCCGCACCCCTACCTTCTACCTTCTTCCTAAAATTCACAAACCCAATCATCCTGGCCGCCCCATTGTAGCTGGTTACCAAGCCCCCACAGAACGTATCTCTGCCTACGTAGATCAACACCTTCAACCCATTACGTGCAGTCTCCCATCCTTCATCAAAGACACCAACCACTTTCTCGAACGCCTGGAATCCTTACCCAATCCGTTACCCCCAGAAACCATCCTTGTAACCATTAATGACACTTCCTTATACACAAATATCCCACACGTCCAGGGCCTCGCTGCGATGGAGCACTTCCTTTCATGCCGATCACCTGCCACCCTACCTAAAACCTCTTTCCTCATTACCTTAGCCAGCTTCATCCTGACCCACAACTTCTTCACTTTTGAAGGCCAGACATACCAACAACAATTAAAGGGAACAGCCATGGGTACCAGGATGGCCTCTTCGTACGCCAACTTATTCATGGGTCGCTTAGAGGAAGCCTTCTTGGTTACCCAGGCCTGCCAACCCAAAGTTTGGTACAGATTTATTGATGACATCTTCATGATCTAGACTCACAGTGAAGAAGAACTCCAGAATTTCCTCTCCAACCTCAACTCCTTTGGTTCCATCAGATTCACCTGGTCCTACTCCAAATCCCATGCCACTTTCCTTGATGTTGACCTCCACCTGTCCAATGGCCAACTTCACACGTCCGTCCACATCAAACCCACCAACAAGCAACAGTACCTCCATTACGACAGCTGCCACCCATTCCACATCAAACGGTCCCTTCCCTACAGCCTAGGTCTTCGTGGCAAACGAATCTGCTCCAGTCCGGAATCCCTGAATCATTACACCAACAACCTGACAACAGCTTTCACATCCCACAACTACCCTCCCGACCTGGTACAGAAGCAAATAACCAGAGCCACTTCCTCATCCTCTCAAACCCAGAACCTCCCACAGAAGAACCACAAAAATGCCCCACTTGTGACAGGATACTTTCCGGGACTGGATCAGATTCTGAATGTGGCTCTCCAGCAGGGATACGACTTCCTCAAATCCTGCCCTGAAATGAGATCCATCCTTCATGAAATCCTCCCCACTCCACCAAGAGTGTCTTTCCGCCGTCCACCGAACCTTCGTAACCTCTTCTTCCCTACCCCCTGGCTCCTACCCTTGTAACCGCCCCCGGTGTAAAACCTGTCCCATGCACCCTCCAACCACCACCTACTCCAGTCCTGTAACCCGGAAGGTGTACACGATCAAAGGCAGAGCCACGTGTGAAAGCACCCACGTGATCTACCAACTGACCTGCCTACACTGTGACGCATTCTATGTGGGAATGACCAGCAACAAACTGTCCATTCGCATGAATGGATACAGGCAGACAGTGTTTGTTGGTAATGAGGATCACCCTGTGGCTAAACATGCCTTGGTGCACGGCCAGCACATCTTGGCACAGTGTTACACCGTCTGGGTTATCTGGATACTTCCCACTAACACCAACCTATCCGAACTCCAGAGATGGGTACTTGCTCTTCAATATATCCTCTCTTCCCGTTATCGACCAGGCCTCAACCTCCGCTAATTTCAAGTTGCCGCCACTTGTACCTCACCTGTCATTCAACAACATCTTTGCCTCTGCACTTCTGCCTCGACTGACATCTCTGCCCAAACTCTTTGTCTTTAAATACGTCTGCTTGTGTCTGTATATGTGTGGATGGATATGTGTGTGTGTGCGAGTGTATACCCGTCCTTTTTCCCCCCTAAGGTAAGTCTTTCCGCTCCCGGGATTGGAATGACTCCTTACCCTCTCCCTTAAAACCCACATCCTTTCATCTTTCCCTCTCCTTCCCTCTTTCCTGATGAGGCAACAGTTTGTTGCGAAAGCTTGAATTTTGTGTGTATGTTTGTGTTTGTTTGTGTGTCTGTCGACCTGCCAGCACTTTCATTTGGTAAGTCACATCATCTTTGTTTTTTTAATATATATATATATATATAAAAAATAGAGGGAAACATTCCACGCGGGAAAAATATATTTAAAAACAAAGATGATGTGACTTACCATACGAAAGCGCTGGCAGGTCGATAGAAACACAAACAGACACATACATACACACAAAATTCAAGCTTTCGCAACAAACTGTTGCCTCATCAGGAAAGAGGGAAGGAGAGGGAAAGACGAAAGGAAGTGGGTTTTAAGGGAGAGGGTAAGGAGTCATTCCAATCCCGGGAGCGGAAAGACTTACCTTGGGGGAAAAAAGGATGGGTATACACTCGCACACACACACATATTCATCCACACGTGCCAGCGCTTTCGTTTGGTAAATCACATCATCTTTGTTTACAACACAAGTCACATACAGGAACTGGTTGATATGGAATTTTTGCCTAAAATTACATTATGGACTTTGTGTCTCATTAAGCTCCCATATGAGCTGCAACTCATGTTTCAGATTCTTTGGAAACCAAGTCCTGCCTCGCAGATCAGGCCTGCAGCATTCTCTGACACAGTTACCTTCCTGGCAACCCTGACGGTCATTCAGATAAGAGGACAGTACTACTGTCAAGCTCACCCCTGCCCCCACCAATTCACCCAGTTGGCAGAGGCTGCACGAGAACATACACAGTATTTCAAGAGGACACACTGCCACCTAGTGGCAACCTCCACATACTACTTGCACTGGACCCCGATTATTCGCTATCACTGCCAAAGGATCTTCCAATCACACAACAAACTCCACATGGAGCACAGTAGATGTAGTGCAAGTGGCATAGAGTACCCCCCACGCTGTGCACCACCTCTGTTGGTTCCACACTAGATTCAGCAATGCCACCTGGAACTGCCAACCTCCATGTGTATTTCCAAACTTTGCTCGTGGACCAGTTTAGGTGCCCTGGTCTGCACTGCTCCCATATTGTGCCTTATGAAACAATCATCGGTGAACACCACCTCTACTTCAGGTAGTCATGTCTATGTGGTGGACCATACATTGGTCTTAAGGTTTCTAGTTGATGCAGGCATGGAGGCCAGCATCATACCTTGTGTTAGCCCCCGCTCACACTTCTCTAACCTTAAGTGCCACAAACAACTCTAGTATCAATGTCCTCGGAGTAGCAAATCTTCAGGTGCACCTCACTCTTGATCTAAATTTTCACTGTACCTCCCACATCACAGATGTCAATGAACGTGTGTTTGGCATTTAATTTTCTTATATCTCCAATTATAAGGCTCCTTTATACCGGGTTAGTTCAGGTCTTCTCATTTATTACCCACAAAGGACCTGTTCTTTAGCTCTCTCTCTGATCGCTCCACATTAACGGTTCAGCTCATTGCGTCATTGGACAAGCTTATGCTCAAGTGCTCCGCTTCTATCACCCTAAGAGTTCACAATGCTATGCTCTGCCAGCTGATTGATGCAGCTTCCATGCAACTGGTGCAAGCTCATCAGACCCTATGTCAGCTCACCTCTGTGAACTCATCGTGCTCTGATGACACCCTGACAGCAAAGCCCATGCTCACACTGGCACCACCTTATCCACAGGACTGTAAGATAGTGACACTTTGCTCACCAGTGATTCCTCCTGGTGCACCCACATGTCGCAGACCTACAGTTACGATTCTCTTGCAAGTTCAAACAATATGCGCATAGGTGTGATTGCTAATGGTACTTGTCCAGGGTTTCCAGAAGTTCTGTAAATTAGGGGATTTCAAATGTATCAGGGAAATTTGGAAAAAAATGCTGGAAAAATCTCGTTTTTATCTCAGAGGATGAAGTGGTTTGTTTATTGAGAAGTCATGCATCATCGCTGACTGGACACAGCTGAGTACATGCGCCACTTCCCTACGCCCCCATTCCTAGTGCCTCTCCCCTTCCTACCACTCCCTTCAGCTTGCAGTCAATGCCAACACCACTTCTTGCTGCTAGCCTAGCAGCTGCCGACAAGAGGCAAGGAGACGTGAGGAGTGGTTTGTTTGGATCTGATTCTCAAGGACTGTAGGTGCAGTGGCCAGAGACAGTTGTCTTGCGTGCATGAGTTGTATCTGAATGTAAGAATGCTCTTATTTTCTGACAAAGGCTGTGATCGAAAATTTAGTTGTAATAGTGTGATTGTCTTTTCTTTGTGCCTGTCTGTGGCTCATCAATCATCATATAATGAGATGCCACCTATCCTCATTACTGTTGATTCTCAGAGTATACACATAACTTATCTGTTGCATGGATTGATCACCCACCATGGTCTCATGTCATCAATATACTGTCTGCAATTCATGAACCGTTGGCCACACGAATCGATTGAACGGATCAGAGTTACCAATCTGAAGCCCATCATTTCCCATTAATGTGCAGGCCCAGCCCATCAGATCTGGTCTTGCCAATCTGCCCATAGGTCAGGTCTGTTTGTATGTGGCATAATGCAGCAGATTTTCATGGCTTATCCATGGACTCCGGGCTGTGGTGCTTCTCTACAGGCCAGCGACCATGGGCAATGGATTTTAGGAACTGCAAATGCCTCGCCACATTTACATTGTACAGTGTGGCATTTTATAGACATTTGATTTATTCTAGTCCATTTTGGCGCTTCAAAAGTAGTTTATATGTTAGAAAGTATGAATGATAAGAAGAAGAAAATTATGGCAGTCACTGGCAGTTTGTACGCTACATACTCATATATTTCTCGAAAGAAAACACACACAATACCTGTAAAATAATAGACATAACACAAAGGGTAATAACTGACAATAATGAACATAGTAGAACCAACATTTTATTGGCGGTCATGTATAGTGTTGGTTTACAAAACTCTTCCCCACCTTGTACGCTTCTTTCAAAAGGACTAATTTTTTCTGAGGTAATTTCTGAAATCAGTGAAGGTATTTTAAATCTGTCTTACAACTCCAAGAAAATGCGTATTTTTGTTACCAAATGTGTTTCATTTTATTGAAATAAAATAACATCAGTTATTATCTTACTGAAACACATGTGCTATTTGGCTTGCTTTCTCCATCTAAAAACAGATTGTTACAAATGATGGTGACATTTGTACTTAAGATTTTTGCTTGCATCTGTAAACGCCATCCGCTTGCAATTCCTTTTTAGATATTTCCTCATTTGGCACTATTGTATCTTGCAGTGTAGCTGCTAAGACGAACTTAAAATAGCTTCAGTTATTATAAAGCGGCTATGTGCTATATGGTCGCACAAGTGAAGAATTTTTTTCTGAAACTCTATTTCAAATTTTGTAGCTTAGTTTTTATAACAACTCTGTGGTCTACAGTTGGAATATTGTCTAGAAATTTATCAGCCATCTCTTTGTACCACCCTATTTTTTGCATTCTTGTTTGTGTAATGTTCATTTGTCGATTCTCACAAACAAGGTATTTCATGGTACAATTATATGTTTTTTGAAATGCTCATTGGTCCAGCCCATTCTTTATATTTGTAGCAACTAAAACTTGCTGTCTCTTGAAAACCATTCACTCAGAAGTTGCGAATTTTGAGTAACACCTACATTTCTTTTGTTTCCTTGTTAAAATTTACTTCCATGGCAAAGGAAAGCAGATTTGCACAATGTAACCTCACTAACATCCTGAAACAGTGATTTATTTAAACAAGGAAATGTGGTAAATTCAGGTCAAAAGATTATGAAAAACCACATTTTCAGTATCAAAACAAACATGTAATATTTTAAATTATCTTGTGCAAAGCCACATTTCAGCAGCTATCGAAGACTTAAAAAAATTATATCATTCAAATACCTAAGTCTACAGTTACCCATATAACATGGTAGAAAAATTCCACATGCTTATCATGTAGGCAAATACTCAAATATTATCATGCGGCCATTTGCTAAAATCTTGTTTCTATAACTCGGACCTGCATTCTGCAGATATAGTCTCAAGGTCAGGTGTCCACAAACACACAGGTAGGGGCTGTAGGTATCAAAGAATCCTCCGGAAATGTTTGTGGCTCGTCAGGGAAATCCGTTTTTTGTGTGGCATCCTGCCTTCAAAGGCGCAACAGCTTTTGATTGTTGCAGGACTTTGTCAACAAACAACTTTCTGTCCTCCGTCAAGTGGCATCTCTCGCAGTGTTCTAGTAGTATCTCATGGTGAAAACAAGCAAGGTGAAATTCAGTGCTGAATGGCTGGAGGTTTGATTGCGTCAAGACGCACAAGTCGTCAGAATTCCAGGAGTATTGTACAGTATGCAGCGAGTCTTTTGCTCACAGCAGCATGAGGAAGATGGACATAATTAGCCACGTGGAAGGAGCTAAGCACTCCAAAGCAGTCACAGCGGTCAAGAAGACAGTGGACATTCATCTTTTTCATCAGTCCTCAGTAAGTGAAGTGCTACAACTGTTAAGTGATGGCTTCACAATATCTTACTGACCTTAATTAGATTTTATTTTCAATGGCTGCTTTTTTTTTTCTTCCTGCCTTTTGGTGATGCATTAGGCCATTAAAAAGGTATTCCAATAATGCTTTAAAACAAAAGTAAGGAGAACAGGAATGTTGGGCAAGCTGGGAAACCTTGCCAACAGAGTGGCACTCAAAAGTGACTGACAGACTTTGGCATTTTCGGGATACCCTTGTGCAGGTTGATGTAACCTATCCTTTTCTGTCAAGTTTTGGCATTCATCTTGGAAACGTGCCACTGGTTTTTCAGTGAAGAGGGAGGACTGTTAACGTATGCCTCATCACCACTGCTTTCCTGATGTTTCTGTTCTTCTTGCTTCCTCTTTAGACAAAGGGGTTGATTTCATTAATCTCTTAGTCATTGCATGTGCATCCTGAAACTGGACATACCCATCTATTGATAAGCATTATTCTTCTGCTGATAGTACATACTCTCCTGATGTAGGTGGGAGACTCCCAATTTACAGCTTTTTCTTGTGCCTTCCAATTATTCTATTATTTCTCCAGATTTTTAGCTAATGATCACCAAAGCTCAGATGGCTGTTTTGAAAACCAATCATTTTGGTTTTTGGGAAATTGTGGAAGGTCCTTTTTTTCTCAATAGCCTTTTTAATCACTCTTCTTCTCAAGGCGTGACATTTTATTATTGTACTTTTTCCTCTTTCCTGTGCATTTTTATTGCGCAGCTTTGTGTTCTGTTTGGACTTGCATTTGTGTGTTGTAACTATGCCAGCACTGCCAAGTTACTGGTTTTCCCACTAAATCTCTTGGTTTTGAGTACTAATCTAGTGACTAGTAGGAATTAGAGTGATTTTAAACAAATTAGGAAAGTTTTACAGTAAAATTACTATTAAAGATCACTTGATCCATTCAACATACAGAAAATAGCACTATTTAAATTATTAACATCCACTAGCTCTTGAATTTATATCACTTAACATGGTATTCTGTCTTCTTTCCTGTATTGTACACATTTTAGTATTAATAAATCTGCAGCTGCATGCATTGTGCATACCTATAGTGCCAGTATTAATGTGGCATTTTTTACATCACTGGTTATTGATTCAGCACTAAAATGAGTAAAGTATAGGCACAGTATGCCCAGGAATGTCATGCTGAATGGCTACACAATAGTAAATTTACAGATTGGTTAGAAAGAATTTTTGGCAATGATACAAGAATATCTTGCAAATTTTGTCATAGTACTGTGTTAGCACCTTACACCAACATGTGAGCCATAGTGGTACAAAAGACACACAAGACAGCCACAACACTGTAAAAAATAAATAAATAAATAAATAAATAAAAAAAATTAACTTTCAAAACTGTGAAAGAATCTTTAGAAGTGAATCAAGCTGAGGATTTCCTTGCATTTTTGCCATTGTGCGATCATATCATGTGGTCACTTAAGTGAGTTGTACTTGAGTAAAGTCAATGATGTAGCCAGGAAACTTCAAATACATAGAATGAAGTGTAGTGCAGTCATAAAAAATGTACTAAGGCCCTTTTTTTTGTGGAAAATGGGCGGCACGATGTCAGTGACAGCATGTATAACATTGTAATTGATGAATCAACAGACATTAGCGTGACTAATTTTTTAGGAATAACAGCTATATATTACAGTGCAGCAACCAATGCAATCATTTCAACATTTTTGAAATCAACCAACCCCAAACATTTACATTATGTTTTCTCAGAACAATACTGCAACAGTTTCCATGCTTTATTGTGTCAAGGAGAGATTCAGTGTTTGCATTTTGTAATCTTTATCTATATGACTAGCCTGCAATTCACACTTAAGTGCCCGTCAGAGGATTCATTGTACCATTTTCAGATTATTTCTTTGCCATTCTGCCTTGAATAGCAGGCAGGAAAAAGACCAAAATTTTTTTCCATTCACCTTCTGATTTATTTTGTTATGATGAAATTTTCTCCATATGTAGGCGGAGATCAACAAAATATTTCCACATTCTGATGAGAAAGTTGGTGATTGAAATTTCATAAATAATTCTCATCGCGACAAAAGAAGGCCTTTGTTTTAATGATTGCCACCCCCAACTCACGTATCATTTACATGACATTCTCTCTGCTATATCGCAATAATACAAAACGAGCTGCCCTTCTTTGGACTTTTTCAATGTTCTCTGTGCACAGTCTTTGGTTCACCTTTCCCACACATTATCTACATGATCTTTCCAATTAAAGTTTTTCATAATTGTAATTCCTTGGTATTTAGTTGATTTGGCAGCCTTGAGATTCGTGCAATTTATCTTCTAACTGAAATTCGACAGATTTTTTTAGTACTCATGTTCTAACAGCTTTGGACGACAATTTAAGTGCAAAGTAAATATATTAACTTCCACTTCTTTTACGAGATGACTTACTTGACATGGTCAGGCGACTATCCTTGCTGGTTAGTCTGCTGCTGCAAACTCTCTTTCACTTCTTCTCCGAAGTATGCTGCTAGGTACAGGAATCTCTTAAGATTCTTTCTACTTACAAAAATAAGTAGACATACAAAGTTTCATTTGCTTCAACTAACGACGTATATTTGAACTTCAGACGTTTTACAAATTCCCCTCTTCACATAAATATATACTATTTAGTAAGTCTCTCATGTCTCCAAACATCAGAAACAAAATAATTTACATATAAGAGAAAGTTGGCTTAACACCATACCCATTTTCAACATGAATCTTAATACACATCTTCCCTTCAAAAAGGCTAAGACAAGAGTTTTCCTCAAGAGTATCTTCTCAATTGTTCCCGTTATTATAACAATGGCCACTGACACAATTAGCACAGAATAACATAAAGGCTCCATGGTTATTCTGTACACTTCCACTAAAACTTCCATGGATTTGACCGACAAGTACTTGTCATTGCCATTCGACCGCCACGTCTACATTCTTCTCGCGACTGAATTTCAAACCTGCATACACAAACATGTGAGGTGCAGTAGGTAGGATTCTATCATCCCACACTCACTTCTAAAATATCGTGTGTTCGTGATGACAGAAGGCTGAGTGGTTTTAGAATTTACGCAGAAATTCTCGAAACACTACATATCCCCCCCCCCCCTCCCGCCCCCTCAGATCGGACATGCGATATTTTATACACAATCATTACATAAATAATATCACTCATAACAACATTTCATATCATAACAATATGCATTTCTTATACATGTTTATACATACATCCTTCACTTCAACAACAATCTTTTTTTTTTTCATCTAGAACAATCTTTAGCTGAGCACTTCTTTATTCTGTTCTTACTTTTCTTTGATATCCAGACATGAGCATTTATTCGGGGTTCAGCCAGCTTCCCTTGTCCCTAGTATGTTGGAATTGTAAGGACTCTTTCCTTATTTTCAGTTGTAAACTTCAGGTGTTCATGACACATGAGTAATCTACTTTCCGTTGTCCTTTTTAGGTATTTTGTAGTTTGGAGGAACTCTGGGCAAAATGAAAGTGTTCTTTTTGACACTTGTAAACTTACATGAAATATAACAAAGCTAGTTCTGCAGAGAATTCAAAATTTCCAGAATAATCCCTATAAAATTTGTGACTTACTTGTTGACCTTATGAGAGCTTTTCCTCTAGGTACACCCCTTTATAAAACATTCCTATTTCTTAGGCCACAGGTCATCCTATCTCCATGTAGGTATGCCTGCCCTATACAGGGTGGTCTGTTGATAGTGACCAGGCCAAGTATCTCACAAAATAAGCAACAAATGAAAAAACTACAAAGAACGAAACTCATCTAGCTTGAAGGGGGAAACCATGGCGCTATGGTTAGCCCGCTAGATGGTGCTGCCATAGGTCAAACGGATATCAACTGCATTTTTTATCTGGATACTTCCCACTAACACCAACCTGTCAGAACTCCGGAGATGGGAACTTGCCCTTCAGTATATCCTCTCTTCCCGTTACCCACCAGGCCTCAACCTCCGCTAATTTCAAGTTGCCACCACTCATACCTCACCTGTCATTCAACAACATCTTTGCCTCTGTACTTCCGCCTCAACTGAAATCTCTGCCCAAACTCTTTGCCTTTACAAATGTCTGCTTGTGTCTGTGTATGTGCGGATGGATATATGTGTGTATGCGAGTGTATACCTGTCCTTCTTTCCCCCTAAGGTAAGTCTTTCCGCTCCTGGGATTGGAATGACTCCTTACCCTCTCCCTTAAAACCCACCGTTGGTTCGAAAGCTTGAATTTTGTGTGTATGTTTGTGTGTCTATCAACCTGCCAGCGCTTTCGTTTGGTAAGTCACATCATCTTTGTTATTTTTCCCACGTGGAATGTTTCCCTCTATTTTTTATATATATATATATCCAAAAACAAAGATGATGTGACTTACCAAATGAAAGTGCTGGCAGGTCGACAGACTCACAAACAAACACAAACATACACACAAAATTCAAGCTTTCGCAACAAACTGTTGCCTCATCAGGAAAGAGGGAAGGAGAGGGAAAGACAAAAGGATGTGGGTTTTAAGGGAGAGGGTAAGGAGTCATTCCAATCCCGGGAGCGGAATGACTCCTTACCCTCTCCCTTAAAACCCACATCCTTTCGTCTTTCCCTCTCCTTCCCTCTTTCCTGATGAGGCAACAGTTTGTTGCGAAAGCTTGAATTTTGTGTGTATGTTTGTGTTTGTTTGTGTGTCTGTCGACCTGCCAGCACTTTCATTTGGTAAGTCACATCATCTTTGTTTTTGGATATATTTTTCCTACGTGGAATGTGTGTGTGTGTGTGTGTGTGTGTGTCTATATATATATATATATATATATATATATATATATATATATATATATATATATATATATATATATATATATATATATAGACACACACACACACACACTCCTGGAAATGGAAAAAAGAACACATTGACACCGGTGTGTCAGACCCACCATACTTGCTCCGGACACTGCGAGAGGGCTGTACAAGCAATGATCACACGCACGGCACAGCGGACACACCAGGAACCGCGGTGTTGGCCGTCGAATGGCGCTAGCTGCACAGCATTTGTGCACCGCCGCCGTCAGTGTCAGCCAGTTTGCCGTGGCATACGGAGCTCCATCGCAGTCTTTAACACTGGTAGCATGCCGCGACAGCGTGGACGTGAACCGTATGTGCAGTTGACGGAGTTTGAGCGAGGGCGTATAGTGGGCATGCGGGAGGCCGGGTGGACGTACCGCCGAATTGCTCAACACGTGGGGCGTGAGGTCTCCACAGTACATCGATGTTGTCGCCAGTGGTCGGCGGAAGGTGCACGTGCCCGTCGACCTGGGACCAGACCGCAGCGACGCACGGATGCACGCCAAGACCGTAGGATCCTACGCAGTGCCGTAGGGGACCGCACCGCCACTTCCCAGCAAATTAGGGACACTGTTGCTCCTGGGGTATCGGCGAGGACCATTCGCAACCGTCTCCATGAAGCTGGGCTACGGTCCCGCACACCGTTAGGCCGTCTTCCGCTCACGCCCCAACATCGTGCAGCCCGTCTCCAGTGGTGTCGCGACAGGCGTGAATGGAGGGATGAATGGAGACGTGTCATCTTCAGCAATGAGAGTCGCTTCTGCCTTGGTGCCAATGATGGTCGTATGCGTGTTTGGCGCCGTGCAGGTGAGCGCCACAATCAGGACTGCATACGACCGAGGCACACAGGGCCAACACCCGGCATCATGGTGTGGGGAGCGATCTCCTACACTGGCCGTACACCACTGGTGATCGTCGAGGGGACACTGAATAGTGCACGGTACATCCAAACCGTCATCGAACCCATCGTTCTACCATTCCTAGACCGGCAAGGGAACTTGCTGTTCCAACAGGACAATGCACGTCCGCATGTATCCCGTGCCACCCAACGTGCTCTAGAAGGTGTAAGTCAACTACCCTGGCCAGCAAGATCTCCGGATCTGTCCCCCATTGAGCATGTTTGGGACTGGATGAAGCGTCGTCTCACGCGGTCTGCACGTCCAGCACGAACGCTGGTCCAACTGAGGCGCCAGGTGGAAATGGCATGGCAAGCCGTTCCACAGGACTACATCCAGCATCTCTACGATCATCTCCATGGGAGAATAGCAGCCTGCATTGCTGCGAAAGGTGGATATACACTGTACTAGTGCCAACATTGTGCATGCTCTGTTGCCTGTGTCTATGTGCCTGTGGTTCTGTCAGTGTGATCATGTGATGTATCTGACCCCAGGAATGTGTCAATAAAGTTTCCCCTTCCTGGGACAATGAATTCACGGTGTTCTTATTTCAATTTCCAGGAGTGTATATATATATATATATATGTGTGTGTGTGTGTGTGTGTGTGTGTGTGTGTGTGTGTGTGTGTGTGTGTGTGTGTGTGCATGTGCATATTCTTTCCCCTAAAACACCTGGCGATTCTCACATCGTGACAAGCCTTTTAGTCTGTAATTTCAATGTTTGTGTCTAAATATATTTTTGTGTATATGCAGATGTGTGTTCGTGTAGTCTGATTCTTCAGCCTTCTTATCTAAAGATAAGATGTAGGTTATTAGAAACCATGGAAACAAGGAAGGACTTCAGCGATAGATAGAAGTTTGTGAATATGGAAAGAGGGAAAAAATAGATATGTCCTCAAATGAGAAGTAAGAAAGCAAAATATAGACGTGGTTGCTAGGATCGAAGAAGAGAAAGAAGATAGCCCCAAAGACAGGTAACCTTTCCCACCCTGCTTCCCCAGGATCCCTACCCCTCAGGCACTTCAGTGAGACGCCAGAGGAGGTTTGGTGTTAAATTATCTCCTACAGAACGGACATTCCCACCTCCAGCCTTGAGCTCCCCAAAGGAAATAGCAACCCTATGGAAACGGCAAAGGCACTTTTGTTTGTGAGGGTTATCTGAAAGGTTTGATGTGTATTTTGTGTTAGCCATGATTTATTTGCTCTTGTAAACCATGCTTTTATTTACAATACCCACCCCTTTCAAAACCTATACAAATCCTCCCATTTACATCTCATCTCATAAAAGGTATAAAATACTCTATACAAAATAGAAAATTTATACATTATGGTATCACAGTTGTTTAATTATTCACCTCATATTATACTGTCTGTAAATATAATACTCTATTCATTTTATTTTATGTTGATATCACTTTCTTTCTTATTCTGTGATTTTCCTAAGTTTTGTTCATCTTGTAGTCATATCCAGTTTTCTAAGCACTATGATTATAGGATAGTTTAAGATGTTAGGAATAGATGACAGAATAGTTTAATATTTTAAAAGAATTCGGTGCAGGAAAACTATTTTGGAAGAAACATCGAAAACAACTCGGGATCCGACAATCGTCACTCCGCCTGTTAACTCAGGATGTGAACGTCCCTGGGGGAATATATAACTGTGCTTGGGTCCCATGGATCTGATATTAACTTTTCTTGAGCACTGGCAGAACAGTATTTCTCTTTAAATACAGTTATAGGCATGGAGAAACATACAAGAAAAACTCTAGAAAAGATAATTAAAATGTGTAAACAGTGTCGAAACGGCGAACATTATCCTTGTCCTGTTCATGAAACATCACATGAAGGAGGGAAAGAATGCAGTGAGTTTATAATCAGCTCATGAAATATGATAAGATTCACACCTAGAATGTGGTTTTGCATGACAGAAGCACACATACCATTTGCAAACAAATGTCCAACTGATGGGAGAAGTGTACATGGCTACATGGCATCCAAGGCATGGAAGAAGATACATGCTTGTGTGATGCCTACAAACTTTAATGGTGCTTCTCTCTAGGAGGATGATGGAGAGGGGATTCTCAGCGGCATAACGCACATCTTGGCATAAGGGGGCAGAGCGGAGAGGTAGACGCAAGAATGGAGGGAGGGCTAGAGGAGTGAGGTGAGGGTAGCACTTTCAGCACTCGGTACAACACATGTGTGACTGTTAAAGCGATATTGAAGAAAACATTTTTTGAAGCATAGCTGGTGGTGTGCACCAGCAGTATAATGGTAAGTATGCGAAAAAACAGAGGAAGACAGTGCTGTCCAAAAGACGGACAAACACCAGCAATAATCCGCACGTTATGCCAAATTCGTAGATGCAAGTTTCTTAAGTTTTGTAGGACAAAACCAAATGCAAGGCAGCACAATAAACAATGTTTAAGAAGGCTCAGTTCAGAATGTTGGTACAATACTTGATTTAATTTCCAAACGGAAATAGGATGACAGAGTGCATCTCTGTGTTGAATTTCAGCAAGCATAAAATGTAGAAAATGCTGGCCAGTCAGTTTAGGAATTTGTTGTCTGCATAAAAACTGCAACAGAGTTGTCTCAAGACAACAAAAACTTCGATAAGTAAGGGTCGGAGTGTGGCAGAGTACTGCAGGAGTTAATATACTGAGTAAAACAAATAGGTAAGAAAAAAGTAAATGTTAATTTCACTGGACACAGGACAGGAAAGTTTTATAAAGAGAGACTGAAGGGAAAGGGTAGTTCAGTGGATATCATAAATAAATTTCCAATTATTTTTAACTCATAGTGACACCTTGAAAGAAAACAGGGAAATGAATGCTCAGAACCGACAATGAAGTTAGCTCATCTGCAATGCAGTGGAACAGTGAAACATTGGTTAAAAAAGTTAGATGAAAATTTGAAGCATCACAAACTATTGAACAATAAAAGACAAACAGAATAGACATCACAAAGAGGGGCTGTACATTCTAGGTTTGACAACAAAATGAAACATTCAATGAAGCAGACTTGTAATAAGTAGCATTGTGGAAAAACTTTAGGAAGGTAAACATGATGCATCCTTTTTTGAAAGACAAAATGAAAACCTTGTCAATAAAAGAGATGTACAAGTGAAATATAGTATGACATCAAAATTCTACAACAAAGTTGAATAATGCAAATAGATAATTCATCACATGACAAAGACCTATACAGCAGATGAGAGAGGGTACCTTTAAACACCTCAAAATCTTCAGAAATATTTAAACTCTCCACAAAATATAAACAAGTAATAACTTGAGTCATCTTTCTCACAAAACTATTAATGTGTGCTTACAACCGCTTAATATTTATAATCCACATAACACTCTCAGTACATTGTCACTCAAAACCTATGGAATAAATCTTACAAATCATATGAAAATTGTCTTAATTACAGCAGACAAGACAAAGAAGGGGAAAGAAGTGGTAGCATGTGGGGAGTGCGGCTAGCTTATTGCAAGGTGACTGCTGTGCCAGTTCACATGTTTGCACCATGCAGTCTCTGCTTATAGTAAGCGTTCACTGGTAATGTAGCCTACAATTTGTATGACTCCAAAAACATTGCCTCAGCTGGAAACGCACTGCTTGGTAAAATGAATCATGGTTAAAAGTTCTGCTTTGACTTCTGGGGATGACAGCATAAAATAGATCTTTTAACATTAGTCAGTCATCTCTCATACAGTTAACAATATAATTAGCATTCACTGTGCCCTCCACAGCTTCCACAACAAAAGAATGGAAACAACATCACTTAAAACAATTGACACAGGAACTCTAGCCTGCACATAATTACCTTCAACTACATTAACCACAGAACTTCTTGCCTGCTCACAAATAACCTAAATAAAACAACTTTATACATATCTTCATACCAACAAAACTTCACTGCCCTCTGGGGGATAACAGCCAGAAGTCATCATATCCTCTTTTATCAAATTACAGGGGTGCAACTGATAAATTCTCTTTCATCACTATAACTCTTCCTATGGTACATCACTTAATACTCTTAGAGTCTTGCATGGAGTTACCAGTTAAGCAACTACCAGTTAAAAAAAAAAAAAAAAAGGTATGGACGGAAGAAGAATAAAAGGTCAGGAATGAGAATGTAGAGATATGAGAAAGAGAAGGCATAAACAGTTCATTCCGCAATCCGGTATGCCACACAGCATCCCATTGATTTCAACAACACAAGTGCTAATTATGTAATTATGACTGTGTACACGTTGGTGCCTCAGATCGCCTAGTACCAGTACTAAACTATGGACAATACCAGGATCATAAGAAACCAATGGTTTGTCACTTTTCTTAGAACGCTTAGATGCTGATTTCGCACCCGTGCCTGGTCTTGCAATAAAAACAAACTTCCATCATGGTACAAGAATTTAGAGTACCAACGATTTCGGAAACCCAGCAGACTTGTTATGGAGGCACAGGGGGGTTCACAGAGCCCTTAAAGTGCTCACTTCCATGGAGTAAGGAGTAGGAACCTACTTTCATCAGAGGGCACGGAAATAATGCTTACAGGAAAGATGAAAGAAAATGGAATGGATCATGACAAGAAAAAGAAATGAAAGAAAATGTCACAAACAGCTGGGAGACTCTGTGATTGGTAAACACACTATGCAAGCTGCACATCCTTGGAGATTAATCAAAAACTCTCAAAGATATATCTTAAAAATTTTGCTTCGCAACATACAGAATGCGGCAGCGACAATGGGGCAACGGCTGAGGGCCTACGCATGCAGTACCTGTGTAGCAGCAACATGGACAGCATGGGTGCTGAACAACAGCAAAAGTATGTGCCCTGAGCGATCATGCCAGGACCCTAACACAGATTGCAACGGGAGCTGTCTGGTGGCAAATGTGGGGCGGTACAGTGGCAGGTGGACCGCATAGCTAGTCAGCAGCAACAGCAGAGTCCACAACATGACATCTCGGCCTGCCACACTGCACTCAGTGAACAAGTGGTGTCAGTGGATGACACAGCTGGTACACGGTATCAGCGGCAGGGAAGCTGTGCCAACAGTGAGTTGTGAGTCCATGCTCTCAGTGAACCACGGGAGCAGTACGAACACAATGCGCATTTTTCTGTTGTGCTTTGGTGCCTGGCTCAGAGTTAGTGGACAGTGACTGAGAAGCTGGGTTGGCTGGGATCATCAAATGGGGCTGCTGCATATGCAGCATGCATGTGCTCTGTGAAGCACAGCTCAGTGTACTCAGTGCTCACAATTTGGTGTGATGCGCTGCGACAGGCAGGCAGTAAACTTTGCCCCTGGCTCTGGAATGCGTGAAGACAGTGTCTGGTGCAGTACCATGGCCGACACACTGTAGCACTCAGGCTTGGCTCACAGTGGTATAACAGTGCCAAATACTGACCGACCACACAACATCAAACATTGACCAAAAGTAAACAGTTGCCTTATGGACCGAATGGCAGGAAAGAATCGCATTTTTGACACCAATGTACAGGAGGTCGAGTGGTCAAAATTTGTGAGTGGGCATACAGGATTGCCATTAAACGACAGAAAAGAAAATTGGGTAAAATAAAATGAATAAATTTCTGTGTGGTATAGAAGGGGCATACCTAGGATCGGAAGTTACCAGGCTGAGGCCAGTCCAGGAGGGTGAACAACTAAACAAGTGAGCAGCGGACGAGGAGGCAGTGACCTGTATCCCATGTTTGCTATTGGCTAAAACACATAACATGAATTCACTAGCAACTTCAGCAGAGGGCTCAAGGTGTCTCTTGTCAGCAGCTTCAACTGAACTGAACTGCCACAGTTCTGAAAGGGAGGCACAAAGGCACAGCAGAAGTTGCTCTGGAAAAAAAACTTGTAAAGATTTGATTGGGGCCATTGAAATAAAATTTTTTAAACCAATTCCCTAAAATATTCCTTGGCTGGCTCCCACTCTTTACAGCTGTACGATCTGAGCTCAGAAAAGCAAAAGTGGCTGCCAAAGATATTTTAACTTTCAGGACTGAGTGCAGGGACTTTCTGATCAAAATGTGCAGAAACGTCCTTCTAAAGTCGTCATTGAAGTTCAGCATTTGCAGATATATAAGCTTTTGTGATCCAGTTGTGAGAAATAGCAGCCCAAGAAATAGCAAGACTAGAATCTCGAAGGCCTTGCAGAAATTCCCGTCACAGAATTGGATAAGGACTAAGGACTATTAAAAAGTTGAGAAAGAATTCGTGCAACTTCTTGGTAAGGAGGTATTTTTGGATCTCAGTGCAAACTACAGGAGGACTGAGATGAGAATCGATCACTTTTGGAGAGACTTATTGGATGATGAATCCACCTGTCAGCATTTGTATAGCTTTCTTTGAAAGGTTCTCATTCTGAGCTATGGTCAGATCTATGTAGAGCAAGATTTTTCCATTTAAAAAAAGTGTATGATGGTCAACCAAGAAATTGAGTCATCGGTAGCCATATGTCAAGTACATGATGGCCTGAAATCAGCTGGCAGTGTCTTCAAGACTGATGTTAACAAGAGAATGATTCTGGACTATTGCAGTGCTCGAGATCAGTGTGGTGAGGCTATAAACCAGAAGCAATGCGCAGAAGATGAAGAATCTGAGAGAGCTAGACAGAAGAGGCCCATCACCCAGCAACTTAAAGAACTTGAGGCCAAAAAGTCAGGGATACTGGCCAAAAGGGCCACTGTACTGAGTGCAACTGATAAAGAGATCATTTGTCTCACAAAAGAGTTTTGACTGGTTTTCACTGATTGTTTTGAATTGTTTGTTTGACAAGATATAGAGTATTATTATTTGGCAGAGAAAAGTCACTAAATGTACCTCAGTGCTGTTCTTATTTTTTAAACTTCATTGTTAATTTATACAACATTTTCTGTCATGTTTGTCTGGTCTGACGCATTATCTTGCCTGGAAAGTTCATAAATCCTATACGGTAGGATGAAAGTGTTATCAAAGTATGAAACCTAACCAAAAAGGTGACTGAAAAGATCCCTGTTTACATTTTCATTTTTAGTTTGCCAGGCTTGTCATGATGTGAATACATGTTTGGTATACTCTAGTTTGTGTCCATTTTTCCAAACCCCCTTGTAATATTTAGTGCCAGAACCTTGAGCAAAGTGGACAGCCCATAACATACTAATTTGGGGAAATAATGACCAGGCAGTTTATGTGGCCAGATGCAGACTGCACACAAAGAAAGGAAAATTCATAAAGAAATTAATTACAAAATGTGTGACACAAATTGATGCCAAAAAGTATTTCAAGCATGTATTTTAAAATATTTGCTACTCCATTTCCATCAGTTGTGAAGAAGGCTCTCAACTATTTTTTGGATGAATCTGTTACTTCACAGCCTTTTCAGACACATCTCGTTACCAACATCAGTGCTGCAGTCTGTCAGTGCCTATATCAACCTTCCAAATTCAGTTAGAGATCTGTGCAAGAGTGATGGTTTGTGTCCTAACCCAGCAGACACTACTAATCTGTCAGGAGGGTGTGTGACAATTGATAATCCCCTGTGGAAAGAATGACGTATTCTGAAGAGTAGTTTTTGATGTCATCTCCACTTCAGTTTTTGCCCTCAGCCTATCATTTGAAAAATGACTTATTTGGTTTGAGGCAGAACTTAAAAATGAGATAGTAGTAAATCAGTACTGTTAACGCACAGGTGAATTGTCGTTTCCAGCAACGTATTACAAGGTTGTGTACCATAATTATGATTTGAATTGTTGTTAAAAATTCCTATTTTCTTCCTTAACAACTTTTCAGATAAATTGTGTTTGACATTGGGCAAGTAAACATTCAGTATTTGCTGAAAGGTAGCTTCAAGTACAAATTTTAAATTTCCTATGCCTGTATCTAATAAAGTATGTGATAACCGTTGTATACAAAGGCTGAAGAAATGTACTGTTATTATTTTTGTGTGAATATCTTGTCATGCTACTTTAGCACTTAGATAAAGTTGTTCCATTTGCTTAGTCCTCCAATACCAGATGGTAGTTATTGGGGCTGCTGGTAATCATTGCAACTGCAGCTGTGTAAAAATGCACACTCTTATCATTTGAGACTGAATATAATGCCTGAATCCTTTGACTGCTCATTTTGTACATGCAGTGTGTTTTCTCACGGCTTAAAATTTTTTTAAATTTTACATGAACGAACTGAAAGTGTCACTTGATTTGCTGAAAATTACTGAATTTTTGCATATTTTAAAACTTAGTAAAAAGGCAAAATTTCTGTTTATTTTTCGTTTAATCATAAGATTGTCAGCACTTTAGATATAAAAGCAGTTTTTTCACCAACTTCAAATTTGTTATTGATTTTAACCTGATGAACAGTTTTCTGGTCATATTAAATTCTTGCACTGTGATTCAAAGAGTTTGTATAATGATTTGATGATGCCACAAGGTTTGATTCTATGGAAAATATGTTCTATCTTTAAAAGCATTGACAGAAGCTATCACATAGTCTTAACATAAACACCTTAAAATTGAAGTATTCAATGTAATGTAAGAGATTTTGGAGTGATAAATTGTAATTAATATTTTGTCCTGCCATAAAAGTTTCTTTTAAATTATGATTTCATAATATGTCACTGTCATATCTATTAGATGAAAAACAGTTTTAGCCAAGTAAAATTTTCTGTACACACCCTAATTCTGTGCTTTGATAAATTTGTGTTTTAAGGATACATCATACACATACAGATGTGTGTCAATATTTGTTCTGCATTTGAAGAGGACTGATTTTTTGTAGCATTTTTATCTGAGTGTTTTAAAATGTAATGTTCATTATGTATGTATTTAAAAATTGAATAAAGCAACTAAAAAAGTAAGCTAACAGTAACAGAAGGAAAGTTCTACAATAAAATGTTTTTTGTCTCAGGTTTTTCTGATTTAGTGTCAGCAATTAATAGTTGCTGTTAATTCCAATTTAGAGTTAGCTCGTTAATAAAAGCAGAAACTCTTCATCTAAAAATGGCTTTTGTTTACAAGTTACCTGTTTATTTACCCTTCAGATGATAAATCCTATAAAGGAGACAACTTGCTGTTCATTCAAAACTAGAGGGTTAATAATCCGCTTAGAAATTATAGAAGTCCTTTACATTTTTTGTCTACTTACATCTTTAATTACCTTTCAGATCTCAAAATTTATGCTAAAACTTGTCTGGAAATCAAGGAAATATAAGGGAATTTCACTTGGGGAAACTTATAGAAACCCTGTTGTCACAGAATCAACACTACAAAGGGATGACTTGTGCGATATAAGGCTTGCCACCTCAATTCCAAAAAATTGTGCCACACTAAAACACCTGTCGGTGAGCTAATTGATACAGGCAATATACAACCTACAGATAGAAATTGATCTCCTCCCATGCATCTTGTCCAGGAAAAAGATGGTTCACTTTGTCTGTGCTGTGGTCACAAAGTTCTGAACTCTCACTCTATTATAGACAATTATCCAATTCCATATATTCAGGACTAGGCTCAACTGCTCATTGGTGCGTGAGTGTTCAGTGTACTTGATTGCTGTAAAGCTTGTTAGCAAATTCCCATGTTCAAGCACAACATTCCCAAGACTGCTTTACTCAATTGTTTTGGACTCTTGATTACTGCTTCATGCCATTAGGCCTCAAAAATGCGACTCAGCGTGGCAGCAGTTTAGTGACTCTTTATTGTTCAACCTACTGTTCGCGTTTGCCTATTTGGATGGCATCCTGATATTTTCCTTGACCCATTAGGAGCACGAACAATATCTGGCTCAAGTCCAGGCTACACTACATAACAATGGTGTTGAAACAAGTACAAGAAGTTACAACTAACTCATGACAATGTAATGTTCCTAAGCTATACTGTGTTGACTGAGGGCATCTGACAGACATCCAACAGCATTGAGTTTATCCATAACCTCCTTCTGCCCATGGACTACTGTGAATTTCCAAGATTCCTGGCCATTATAAATATCTATTGTTGCCATCTGCTTTACACTGCCTCCTCCCAGGCACCATGTGCCAACACATTGATTATAGAAAACGCCTTGGGCATAAGGAAAGTTCTATGGACTGACGACATGATTCAAATGTTCTAGGCCCTCAAGCCTGCCTTGTGCACACTGGCACACCCTGTACCTGATGCCTGCATCTCTGTCATTGCTGATGTGAACGATACTTCTGTAGTCGCAGTTTTGTAACAGCACATGAACAATACCACTGAGCCTCTCAGATTTTCCTCAACAAACTTTTGTCTGCCCATTGCAAGAGGTCTACATTCGGTTGCAAACTTTTCACAGTCAGTGAGGCAGTGAGATCCTTCTGTAATGACATCAAGGAGCATGAGTTCACCATCTTTACCAATCACCTTCCACTTGCAGACACCATCTGCAATCCTGGTAAAGATGTTCCTCCCTGACATCTGCAGCAAATGGGCCTATTCAGCAAGTATTCTACAGATGTACACTATATACATGGCTCTGACAATGTTATTGTTGACTACCTGTCCAGTGAACATCATCATGTCCCCTTTAAGATGGATGAGTTGATCCACCTGCAGACTAATGGCATCAAGCTTGTAGATATGTTAAATGATACAAAATGCACACTGAGTCTCAAGCTGCATCTGCTGTTGGGCTCAGCCAC
The DNA here is from genome assembly GCF_023864345.2 of Schistocerca serialis cubense. Lineage (NCBI taxonomy): Eukaryota > Metazoa > Arthropoda > Insecta > Orthoptera > Acrididae > Schistocerca > Schistocerca serialis. The sequence goes on along the minus strand of NC_064641.1, from coordinate 599,492,840 downwards.
TCCCATTGTCTGTGATACCTCAACAGGTACTCTTCAACCTGTTCTACCTCCCCTTCTCTGAGAAGTGGTGCTCAAATTGCTGTACGATCGCAGTCACCCAAGCATCAATGCCACTATGAAACTGATTACTGAATGATTTGTCTGGCCACGAATTAAGAACAATTGTCGTGACTGAATGTGGGTAGATACATACTGTCAATCAACAACCAAGCCGTGAAGTGGGTCAAAGCCATCCCTCTATTTAAAGTTACAGTTGATTTGGTAGCCCATGCAGTCATTAACTCCTGGACTCCTCACTTCAGTTGGCCTTTATCTCTAACCACTGACCAGGGCTACCAATTTGAATCATTGCTATTCACCAGACTAAGCGAGCTGTAGGGTGTTGACAAGTTCAAAATCACCACCTTCAGAGCAATGGCCTCATGGAGTATTGACACTGCACCATTAAGGAGGCACTTATGTGCCATGGCAGTTCCTGGTCAGAGGCACTATCATATATCTTCTTGGAACACATGCCGCTCACAAAGAGGACTTACAAGCGTCTCTTCCTGGCATCCACTATGGCAAACCGCACAGCCCACCTGCTGAGTTTGTGGAACACTCTCACCTCCAGAATGATGATGAGCTTCACACCCTAGTTGATAGAGTACATGAACATATTTCACACATCAGTACTCCTCCACCAAAACTCCATTCAGTACCACGAGTGTTCATTCGCAAAAATCTCACTCTCGGCGATTGTGTTATGCTCCATGAAGACTCAGTCTGAGAATCTCTCCAGCCCCCATATTCAGGCTCTCAGAAGGTCCACAACCATGGACAGAGCACATTGGACACACAACTAAATGGCAACAGCCATACAGTCTTGATGAATAGGTTAAAGTCAGCCTGTTCATTAACAGATGACCTACAGCTGTCTGTTCCCACAGATTCACAAGCCATAGTTGACGCCACTCCATGAGGTAAAGTGAATGAAATGTGTGATGATTTTGCCCCTCAGCATGATATTCTCCCTCTCAACTCCTTCACTCCTGTGTGATATAGTGTTTACCATCGACCGCTCTGATATCTACCTGGATGATCTCGCCATCAAGATTGGAGACAGCACTGTCTTTGTTTTCTCTGTCCTTCCGCTTACACTAAACAATGCTTCAGCCTCTCACATATAGCTATTGAACTCCTTCAAGCTTCTACCGCAGACACTGAACAGGATCTCATAGCAGTCAAAATCTTGGGCGAGAGCATTCTCTCTATTGATGACCCTCTCCATGCACAGCTCATGGACCTACCTTCAGGTGACAAATGTCCCCACTCCTGCATGGGATAGAACCTTCAATCACCTACATGACTTCAAGATTTTGTCGTGGACAACATCTCCAACCCACCTTCCCCGTGCTCCGCACAACTCAGGGGGAGGCTCTGTGGCGACTATTGACCACAGAAACAACATCTCTGAGTGTTGACTTGCAGACTCTTTGTTCTTTTTGCCATCTTTTTTCCTGTGGTTTTTCTCTCATGTTTGTACTTTGTGTGTGTGTTCTAAAGTTACTTAATAAAAGTGGTTCTGCAGCATATATTGAGTTGGTGATTTCTATTCCTTCATCATAGAACAGAGGGACAGAATTGACCACAGTCTGATATGCTATAAGTATTACAAGTTCCCTTTAAGAACTGAAGCAATTAATACTCAAAGAGAGATATCTGTTAAGACAAAAGAAAAACTTGAGATAGAATCTGGCTATTCCCTGAAACATTTTTGAGGTTATGATCACTAACGAACTTGAAAATAGCATTAATTTGTGTTAAATAAAGACAATTTATATTCCTATTAAAAGAGAAAATATATGCAAGATGATATGTTAGTTGAAATACAGGCCCCTACACTACAGTAACTGTAAATCATAAACGCTGATTTACTACGAAATATGTTGTGCTAAACGCTCATAACATAAATAAATTCTCAAAAATAAATATTTATTCATGCAAATATGCACTGAAATATGCAGAAAACAATTCTTCTTCTTCTTTTTATGATGCTGTTACTGCTAAAATTGTGTAAAGCTCAAATACTCACAGGCGTGTGATTGATCAGTTGGTTGGTTTGTGGGATGGGACCAAACAGCAAGGTCATTGGTCCCATCGGATTTGGGAAGGATGGGGAAGGAAGTCTTCCATGTCATTTCAAAGGAACCATCCTGGCATTTGTGAGAAGCGATGTAGGGAAATCACGGGAATCCTAAATCAGGACAGCTGGACTCGAGTTTCAACCATCATTCTCCTGAATGCAAGTCCAGTGTGCTAACCACTGTGCCACCTCGCTCGGTCACAAGTGTCTGAGCATTCTTAGAAATGCACCTAATTTTCCATCTGAATGTACTGTGAAATAGCCAATAATTGTTTTTTAACAGGTGTACTGCTGCCAAAAATTTCATAAAGTTTCTGATTACTATTGATGATAGTACTATGAATCTATTACAGCATTTGCAAATATTGTAAAATACACAATACAAAATGATGGAGACAAGGATACTGGTACCATAGACTGATGTTACATTTCCCATGACTCAAAGACAACAAAATGGTCTAAAAATGATGCAGTTGGAGACTGCTAAAATAGCTTTTACAGACCAGTGTCACATTTCCTGAGATCTTACTACAATATACCATACCAAAAATGACACGTTTTGGAGAGATATTTAATGCAGTGTATCATTGGAATTGCATATTTTTGTACACAAGTATAAATACGAAAATCACTAAATACATCATGTTAGCTTCACAAACATTAAAATTAGCAACCATAACTTTGGTCACTTGTCCTTTGCTGTGATTGGCTGACAGCAGCTCATGCCCTGTGCTGTAATGATGTAGTTGGATGACAAAAGCATACAGAATAGCTGCCATGTTGTAGCCACTGGTAAATCTACTGGGTTGTATGGTCATGGTGTGTGAAACTCTGCCATGTTGATTTCAGTGTTTGAAATGAACATATTTGGTGGATTTTGTATTTATACTTGTGTATTGCAAAAATATGCAATATGCTGCATCAAAGATCTCTTCGAAATGCATCATATCTGATATAGTTTGTTGTGCTGAAGTGTTGGGACGTGTGTCATAAGTCTATAAAATCTTTAATCATACGAATCTTTACACAATCAAAGGTTGTATGGAAATAACATGAAAAGCAAAATATTGGAATCTACAATTTCAGATTTGATATATCTGGCCCATGTGATCTCAAACAAAGGAATATTTTAAACTTGGCTCATGTGTATAAAAAAGCCTGTGAAATGCCCCAATTTGTTACATCTTCTGCACTGCAAAAAATGAACACTGCGGTGTCAGTTTATCTCAGTCTAAATAAAAAAAATAGTGAAGCACAAACAAAACACATTGCCTGCTGGCGTAAGCTAACAGTGCACTTATTTCTTTCTTTATTTTTTTGTCCAGTTAATCATGATTTAGTAACTTGTTAGTATATATAACACATGTGATATAGAGCAAGTCAGAAATAATATATGTAATTCATTATTGTAACAGATAAAGAAGTCCACAAGTTAAGTGTTGTTATTGTAAATATGCAGAAGAATGTAATATAACGGAATAATATATTTGACCATGTTCAATCAGTTACATTTATTTACTACAGTGCTCCAAAAATTCAGAAACACTGTAGGAGTTGTCCAACTAAGCTTTTTAATTTCACTTTCACTATATTTAATGTCAGTATGCAAGTTAGAAGACACATGGTTGTGTGACACAACTCTGCTAGATATATTCCTATGTTATCTAGAAGCTGATATGAAGATGCCTCTAAAGCAGTCCCTGCAAGAGTATTCTTAACAATGAAATTGACAAGATGAGGGAAGGTTGTTGTAGTTGTGATCCTCAGTTTGTAGACTGGTTTGATGCAACTTTCCCCACTACTGTATCATGTGCAAGCCTCTTCTTCTCTGAATAACTTATGCAACCAAAGTTCATTTGAAACTGCTTACTGTAATCATTTCGTGGCCTTCATCTACAATTCCCACCCTCCACCCACTCCCCTCCATTACCAAATTGACAATTCCTTCATGACTCATGATGGGCGTATCAAAACGTTCCTCCTTTTAGTCAAGTTGTGCCATAAATTGCTTTTTTTTATCAGTTCAGTTGAGTACATCCTCATTAGTTACTCCATCTGCCTATCTGATATTCAGCGTTCCTCTGTAGCACCACATTTTGAAAGTTTCTATTCTCATCTTGTCTGTAATGGTTATCATCCTCATAATCCAGACTAATATCTTCTGTGGGGACTTAGTAACACTCAAATTTATATTATATGTCAATACAAAACCTTTTTCAGAAATTCTTTTCAAGATATAACCAGTCTACACTTAATGTTCTCGCTACATGATTTTGCTACTGAAATACCAGTACTCATCTGCAACTTATAGTTTATTATTTTCTAATCTAATTTCCTCAGCATCACCTGACTTAATATAACTAGATTCCATTACTCTTGTTTCATTTTTGTTTATGTTCATTTTATAATCTCTCTTCAAGGTACTATCCATTCCATTCAACTGCTCTTCGAAGTCCTTTACTATCTCTGACAGAATTACAATGTGAACTTCCTGAACTTTGATTCCATCCAGAAATTTCTCCTTTAGTTTTCTTTACTGCTTACTCAGTGTTCAGATTTAATAACATTGGAGATAGACAACAATTCTATCTCATGCTCTTTTCAACTACTGCTCCTCTTGCCATCGCTTGCTTTCCCAAAGATCTCAGTAATTCTGTGGGAATGTCATATACTCTAGGGTCGTTGATCTGACTTTGCTCTTTCAATGCGCTGACAAATTCTTCCTGCAGTACCACATCTCTCATCTCATCTTGATTTACTTCCTCTTCCCTTGCCTTCCAGTTCATTACCTTTGTATAGCTCTTCCATATATTCCATCCCTCTTTCAGTTTTCCCTTCTTTGCTTGGTACTGGCTTGCCATCTGATATTCATACAGCTGCGTCTCTTGGCTCCAAAGGTCTCTTTAATTTTCCTACGGGTGGTGTCTGTCTTTCTCATAATAATGCATGCTTCTACAGCCTTGCATTGTCCCTTAGCCATTCCTGCTTAGCCATTTTGCATTTTCTGACAATCTCATTTGCAGCATTTTATATTTTCTCTTTTCATGAGTTAAGTTCAGTATCTATGTGTCTACAGTAAGGACCATTCTGGCAGAATCAAAATAATTTAGGAGTAAAGTAAATCACTCACAGAACAGCAGAGGTGAATAGCAGAGGCACTGATTTGTCGACAGGCACACACAAAGAAGAATTAAAACTTTGCTAACTTTTGTTTCCAGAATTTGTCGGCATGTACTGGAAACTATTCTGTCAAGTTTCATGGAGTAAGAACACATTATGTCTGTGCCTGTCTATTACTCAATGACTCTGGCATTCAATGCAGGGTCTTCCTAACTCCTAAATTAAATTCAATATATCTTGTACTATTTCTACTTGGTTTTGTTATTCTACATGTCTGATTCTCTGCTGTCATTATTTTTTTCATCTCTGAAAGCTACCTATTTGTCTTTTATTTTTTTCCCCCACTTCAGCCAATCATTACCTTTTGGTCCTACTAAAAATCTCAAAAACCTCTGGTTCCTTTAATTTGTACATGTCCCATCTCCTTAATTTTGCATCTTTTTTCAATTTCTTCAGTTTAATCTGCAGTTCATAATGGTACATTTCATATCTGCCCCTGAAAATGCCCTACAGTTTAAAATCTGCTTTTGATACCTGTATATTACTATAATATAACCTATTTGAAACCTTCCAGTGTCTCTAAGTCTCTTCAATTCATATCAATAGTCCTATTTTCTAATTCATTATCAGACCTACTCCTGCTGTGCCCCTGTTTGATTTTGTGTTTATAACCCTGTACTGGCCTCACCAGAAGTCTTGTTCTTTTTGCCACTCCACTTCCTAATTGCTACTTTATCTAAATTCAACACATCAATTTCCCTTTTTAAATTCTCTAATGTACCTGTCTGGTTAAGGGAACTAACATTCCATGCCATTCTGACCCGCAGAATGCTAGTTTCATTTTTCCTTGTGACGACTTCCTCCTGAGTAGTCCCTGCCTAGAGACCCAGTTTGGGAACTATGTTACCCCTGGAATATTTTACCTAGGAGGCTTCCATTATCACATTAGACGACAGTAGATCTGCATGCTCTCAGAAAAAATAACAACCGTACTTTCCCCTTGCGTTTAGCCATTCACAGTACCAGAATAGCGAGGTCATGTTGGTTGATGTTACAAGGCCCAGTCAGCTGATCATCCAGACCGTTCTTCCAGAAACAGCTGTACAGACTGCTGCCCTTCTTCAGGACATATTGATTTGTCTGGCCTCTCAGTTGCGGTTGCAACTGTCATATTGCTATCTGTGTTATTGAAGCTTGCAAGCTACCCCAATTTTGCAGGGTCCTTGGTTCATGGAGGGAAGATATAAATTAAGAAACAGGACACATTGGCATACAAAATTCTCACTTTGTGTAATACACCTTGAGCTGTTTGAGGCTTTCCCAACAAAATATCTGCTATCGTAGTTCATGGGTGTTTCATCAGATAGGGTTGAGTGAACTACACATTGTTTTTATGAGGCAGCTATGTATAATCTTCTCGTGCTATTGACACATTGCGTTGTGCTCACCAATTTATACACTGCTTTGCTAGAAAAGCAAAGGCATCAAGGGGCAGAGCTATAATGTAAATGAAGACAAATCCTATGGAACAGGGGTGACCAATAGTTTTGGCTCCTGAGCCAATTTGTGGAAGCATAAGTCAGCAGACAGTTGCATCTTTTAAAATGACTGCATGCGTTAGTTAACTTCTCATTTCAGAAAATATATAAATTGTTACATAAAAATTCTGACAGTCTTGGCAAGCTGCACAAAACCATTAGGAGGACCGCCGGTGGCCGAGTATTTGCCCACACCTGCTATAAGATAACAACTGCCAGAGCCCCCTGATGAACAAATAGATTGCTGTCTTGGTGTGTACAATGCTGGGGAAGGCAGCTACTGAACAAAAAGGTTGCTGTCTTGGTGTGTACAATGCAGGGGAAGCGGCTACAAACTGTGGACCCCGCGTACTTGTACTAGCAAGGTATTGGCACTAACCTTAACCGTCCTGGCATTGATTCCCCATCTTTGTTGACTATTTGCAATCATATGCCTGCAATCAGTGATTCCTTAATGCCACCAATGCTGGTTCCCATGCTTTATTGAGTTTGTGTTAATTAAGTCATTACTTACATGTATTGACCACCTCATTAATGATGGAATCTCACTATGTGGTGGGGGACTGATGACCTTCGCTGTTTAGTCTCCCTTAAACATCCCAACAACCACCACCACCATCACTATGTGGAAGCCATATTCATGTCAAGACATTATTCAGCAACAGCAAATTTTTCTGGCCAATGCAGTCTGGTGTTTTGTTTATGTTCATCACATCTGTCTGTAACTATGCGACACTTTTGGACAAAGTAAGATTTCCCACACTAAAATGAGGTTTTGTACATTTATGGTCTCCTTAGACTGAGGTTATCTTTCATGTAACCCAGCGTTGTTTACACTTGCACTGGAGAGTGGAAGACAAACTTTATTCAGTGTTTCTTGAATAGCCTGCCAATCTTGAAGGACATGCCACCACCATAAAGTAGATGAACAATCGTCATAGAGTTCTCCATTTCTTCTAGTTGCTTGTGAAGTTTGATGCATGTTGGTTGAAATGTATTGTGAATCTGCTTTTCAGGTTCTACTTACATATTGCTGTTGTGCTCACCAACTTATGACCTGGCTCACTAGGAAAGCACAGGCACAAAGTGGTGGGGCTACAGCATCATCGAAGATGATGTGCAATATTCAGAATCCCTGCCAGAGAAACATCCTCTAAGATTCATCTATATTGACGTTTTAGACTCGCCTCTTAGTGCCTGAGCTTTTCTAGTGAGCCAGCACGTAATTGGTGAACACAACTAAAGTCCACTAGTGGCACCTGAAGTTGATGACAAGCTGCCTCGTGGAAATATTGTGCCATTCACTCAACGCTATCCAACATAACACTGTAAACCATTCAAGCAGATATTATGCCAGGAAAACCTCAAAAAACACAAGTCATTCCTCTACAGGGAGGAGATGGCCAACAAAATATAACAGTTTTATAAACTCAATAACCTGAGAAATAACTTGTTAGACTCTCTCGCATTTCATTAAGATTTTGTGATGAGCAAACTATACTGATTTTTGTGAAGTTTACACTTTATATAAACTCTGCAGCTGCTAAGAGGCTTAAACAGTGAGCTAGCAGGGCACTAGTGAGAAAAAGAATTTGTTATCCAAGGTGAGAATTAGCCAGAGCCTCCAGAATCTATCTTTCACTTCATCTGAATACCTTGTCATGTCTGTCAGTGGATTTCTGGGAATGGGTGGACAGTACTACATGGTCTCTTTCGGACTGAACACTGCAGCAGGTCATGACATGTCAAACTTTCATGTTCCATTGCCTTGCTCACCGATTATTGCAAGAAGATAAATTATGCAGATGGGCTGTATTTAATTTCACAGGTAAATCACTGAGTTACACTGTGATATCAGTGTTGGAAAAGGACCCATTTTACACCCAGTCCAGGGACTTCACCCATCAAGATTTTATCAGTGCCACTGAGCAAGCTGTCTTAAAACTTCTTAGTGAGACTGCCAAAGAAATAAGGTGAGGGACTTGCAGGACCATAACTAGGATGCCTGCACCCATAAAGAACATCACCACTGCAGAAAGAAAAGCACTCCATTCGTTAAGAGAAGACACAGAGATATTAATTTTACCTGCTGACAAGGGAAACACTACTGTTCTTCTGCCTGAAACGTTTTGATAATATGACAGATTTACTGCTGGATTCAGCATACTGTCAACCCAGAAAGATCCAATGGATGCAGTACAACAGAAGACAACCACTTTCCTTACTTCCAGCCAGTTTATTGACCACATGAAAAATAGTTTAAGAGTACAAGTGCCAATTTCACTTTGATTGGGCTGCCAAAGGTACACAAAGAAGGAGTTCCAATTCTCCACGTTATGAGTGTTATAGGAGCCCCAACAAACTACCTTGCAAAACATCTGGCATCTCTTTTGAGCCTTTTGGTAGGGAAATGTGATCACCATATTTGAAATTCAGAAGATTTTATATGGTTGCTTAAGAACCTGCATCTCAAACCGACCAATGTATTAGACAGTTTCGATTTGGTGTCTTGTTCATACAAATGTGTCTGGTGAACTCACAATTACCCATCTGTATTTTTAAGCTACTATCCTGGGAACCAATACCACTTGCAGGTTGCCTATTTGATGGCTTCCAAGGGCAACAAAAATTTGATTTTCAATATTTTGTGTAATTATTGACTAAATTTAAAATGCTGTCTATGTACACATGGAGAGGTATAATCTTACGTTCAGAGTTTAACTGAATGAGATAAGTATTACATTTAGAAACTGTTCATTTGTCTTTAGGCAGTGTAACTGATGACATGCAAAGACCCAGACTTATTCATCCAGTATTTGAGAATGAGAGAGCACTTAGCCACTTCCAACATAATTACAGACCTTAACAAAACTTTTTCTTGCTGACACGTCTCATAAAAAAGTATTAAAGGAAAAAAGTTTCTTGCTCACGATACGTTTGCCATTCGTGCAATTAAACTTCAGCTTCAGATATGAAGTTTTAATTTATTATTTATTTACTACCAAGTCTATTAGCAACACAGTTTCCAGACAGTATCCACATATATTACTGAATGTACCTGCAAAATTATATCATTGTATGACACATAGCTCAGGAGATATGACTTCAGTAAACTTTTAGAAGCATGAAAATCTATCTTTTGCTTAAAATGTTGTGCAGTAAAACTTCAGTATCAGGTATGACATTTTAATTTTTTACTTCCTAACTATTAACTCTATTCACACCATACTTTGCAGATATTATATAAATATATCACTGAATTTATATGCAAAATTTTATCACTGTACACCGCATATTTCAGGAGATACGACATCTCAAATATTGAGATGCATGAAAAACTTACTTTTGTTTAAAATTGAGCATGAATTACACAGACTATAGTCATGCTGTTTTGCATAATGAGAGAGCACTGAGCAACTTCCAAGAAACCTTAAGCATAATTTCAAACCTTTTCTAAACTTTTCCTCATTTCCATGCTTAACACCAAATACTCATTTGTTAAGTAATCAGATTGTTACAGCACAGAATAGCAAGGGCTAGAAATTAGGAAATTTCATTAAAACCTACTCTCACTGCCACACAGCAAACTTAAGTCATGGCAGAGATAGAGGCAGAAACAAGCCAGAATGTTGCAAGACGGTCATGTCATAGACACATTACGACTCTGTCACGTGATGATACACATTCAGCAGAAAGGAGGCAGAAAACCAAAGGAAGTGAAACAAGCATATTCATTAGCTCATAAGTCGTGTTGCAAGAAACTCTATCTCTTTCACAAGAGCACATAGCAAGACACTGACACAACAGTTAACAGCCAGTTAAGTGAATATACCAGAATAAGGAGGAAACATACAATCATTAAAAACGGAGCCTTGCGTCATAGCCTCAGGCTAGTTCCCTTTAAATACCCCAGCTCTCCAGTCCTGAGTTGATAACTGGGATTGATGGCATTCACAGTAATGGCACTCGATTCCATGGTTACGATACTGTAGTGAATCTGCCCTAGATGTTACAGCACAATCTATGAACTATCCAAAGATGTACTCTAGGTGATGGCCTTCACTGATGAACTTCATGCTTACCATCTACTGTTGGAGGAACTGACTGTTGTCGGACAACACCATGTTGAAGGATACTACCAGCACTGAACTGCAACATGGAAGCCAGCAGCAGGGCCTCTTAGAGTCCCTATTCTTGTTCAACACTCAGGCAACTCCAGGTGCTGAAACCTATGAGACATAGGGAGGAGATCAACCAATCACCTGTCAAAAGACACCAGGTACATCACAGATGAGTCATAAAGGGCCACTGTAGAATTTGAAGTGGGACTGAGGACTCTCCAGCAGCCAGCACGAGACAAATTCACACTGGGCGATGGCCACACTTTCTTGCTGGCATCTTGCTGCAGTGCCAGGGTCTCTTAACTTTGCATGGGCATGCAATCGGGGAGCTGACTGGACAGATGTCAGCTAGAATCCAACACCCAGCTGAATGAGCAACAGCCGAGGCTAGTGTGGAAGAATGAGGACTTGTAAACATTCAGAGTATCTGATTGAACTCTAATAATGTGCTACTAGCATCATCGATGCTTTGCAGGTACCCAACAACTATCCTCACTTTGCACAGAGGTGTCTGCGATTGGCCCTCTGTAAGATGTTTGAGGATATTTTATACATGGGAGTTCAATTCTTTAAAGAATTTAGACTTTAGTGGTAGGAGCTAAAATGGAAGAGGAGACCTTGCGTCTTCTTAAACATGTGTCCACCTTGACTTACTTTTTATTTAACAACCAATATTTTGAGCAAATTGACAGACTGATAGTATTGCTATGGGTTGCCCTCTATCTCACATAGTACGTAAACTCTTTTATAGAAGATTTCAAGGATGAAGCACTGGAGTTGACAGTTGTGAAATCTAAATGTTTTTGGAAATATGTTGATGATATCTTTGTGGTACATCCACATGGGACAACAATACTTCCTTCATTTTTAGAACAGCTTAGCTTCCTCCATCCAAGCATTTGCTTCGCCATGGAAGTGTACAAAAATGAAGACCTCTTGTTTCTGGAGGTTTGGTTTGCAGAAAGGTAGATGGCTCCTTGGTTCACAGTGTGTTTTGCAAACCTGCAGATACTGACTGTATCTATGAGCTGTCATCACCTATCCCAATGCAGTGATGCACTGTGGACTCTCTTTCATAAGGCTAGATCCATTTCAGACCCAGAGAGTTTATCAGCACAGCTTAGCCATCTCTGCTCTGTTGTACTCCGATAAACAGATTCGTAATGTGTTTTGACCAAAATGCACTAAATCTCAAGAGGAACCAGAAGAAATGGAGAACTCTATGAGAATGTCTTTCAAGTTCAGTAGGCTATTCAAGAAGCATTGAATAAAGTGTGTCATCCACCCTCCACTGTAAGTGCAAACAATGTGGCATATATGAAATCCCAAGACAGTGTGGGAAATCTTACATTATCCAGACATGTCACATTGTTGAAAACACCAGATTGGGTTGTGCAGAACAATTTGCTCTTGCCACAGGTACAGCACAGACTATCAAGAGATCAAAATTCTCTCATCTGCCTCCACATATTAGGACTCTATAAGTAAAGTGGCAGTTAAAATACATATAACTAATGGCTTAATTAACAGAGACCTGATTTCAACTCATCAAAGCATGGGAACTGGCACTGGTGGCACTATGGCATTGTTGGCCATGTACAAACGGTTGCAACAACTCAACGTATAGCAGAATAGAAGCCAGGATGCTTAAGCTGTACACTAACACCTTGGCAGCATGCATATAAGAAGCCCATGGCTTGCAGTTGCTTTTCCATGTGCCATGCATGTGGATGCCGCAGCCCTTTCTCTGGCAGGGAGCTCTGGATGTTAATGTCCACTACGATTAATTGCAATGACATTGTAGCTCCACCTCTTGGTGTCTGCACTTTTCTAGTGAACCTGGGCATAAAATGCTGAGCACAATAGCAATACATCAGTAAGCACCTGGAGATAATCAGCATCTGCCTTGTGGAAATATTGTGCAGTTTACAAGACACTATCTGATGTAATGCCTGTGAAGCATTCAGCATAATACAGCTTGTTAAAAAATTCTTTACATGGTAAATATGAGTGCAGAGTTCTTCAGTTTATGATACTTCGCTTCTCTTATTATTTGCCATAAATAACAGTACTCAGTAAATGTATTGACATGAAGGTGTGAACACTCAATAATTCTTTGAGAGGACAATACAATATGTTCAGTTAGCAAAATTATTATTTTTTAATTAGACATCATGTGTGTGGGTGGAATCATATCTCCTCACCATAAAACAGAGGGTAGAGGCTGAATAACAGCAGCAAAGATAAATTCAGAATCGGGGAACATCAAATAAAGCTTTCTTACATGGCTTAGTACATTTTCTACTGTTAGCAGAGTTTTTCTGCACAAATGAGCTACCTGAATCATTAAAATGCGTGTCATAAATTTTAATATTCACTAATGATACTAATAATTAAGCAGAATGTTCAAATCACTTGCAGCCCACTCAACAATAGAATATATTTTTATTGGTCCTCAGCAAGAACTTTTACTCTCAGCCTTAAAATTGTGTCTTACACAGTTTCAAATCATTAGCAATGATTTACAAGGCTAAGAAATAGATGTTAGTTACTACTAACTAGTTATTACTAACTAGATGAAACTTAGTGGAAGCATTGAGCAGCAAACAGGCACACTGAAAGAAGATGCTTAGATATTATAAGCTATCACCCAGAGCTTTTCTTCAGATGGAGAAACACACACACACATGGGAGCAGATAGTGAGGGTACGGAAGAGACGTTTGGCAGGGGGAGAGAAGGATAGCAGGGTAATGGTGGGGGAAGATGCTGTAGTGCTGCCTGTGGTAGTGTGCAGAGGCATGTCAGGGACACTATAACAATATACAATGGTGGGCTGGTAGGTGCAGCATCAGCTGGCTGTGGCTTGGGTTGGGGTTCAGGCTGTGGGGGGACGGGCAGGGAAGAGTTGCTGTGTCACCTGGAGACAAGAATGGTCACGTGTGTATAGTTAATTTTTTCTTCATCTAATGGATTTTGTCTAAAGGCTGAATAATATCCAACAGTCTACTTTTAAATATATCTGTCTGCTACTCAATGTTTCTGCATGTGGTGAGTAGAAATACATCCAATTCCTGTTGCTTTTGTTACTCCTTTCTGGTTTTCCATTATATGTAAAGTCTGTTGGAATTTACATGCACAAAAGCTTAAAGCTAACCACCATCATATCCCTAAATAATTTCAGGAAAATACTAGGAGTGATTTCTTTGGCAACCCAAAGTCTGATTTTTTATGCCGTTCAAACCACTCTATGCTGTGTTTAATGGGGTATTAAACTCAAACTTTTAATTCTTCTCCCTTTTAAAACACGTTTTATCACCATGTATAGCTGTAAACTAAAAGAATAAGGTATTCATTGAGTCTTATAATTAAACTCAAACTTCTAATTCTTCTTCCTTTTAAAACATGTTTTACACAATATATTGCTGTAATCTAAGAGAATAAGGTAAGTATTCACTGAGTCTTATAACTGTTGAGCTTTTTGCATATGATTATCACTGTGTTGGATGACAGTAACATCTACCAGTGCTTGCATCCATTTTTAAAGATTATTCTGATTCTTCAGTAGAATGGTTTTGCTTCGATTTCTTACTTGTAATGTATTTTTAATTGCCATAAAAATATATGCTACATATGTTTCATAAATTCATGAACTGTTCACAGTGTTGTTTTTAGTAGACATGAGAGTTGAATGGAATGCTTTTAAACGTGGAATGGTAGCTAGTGATGGACTGCGCACTATAATAACAGAGAATCCTGATACTTCTGAAGCAATGATGCTTCGAGCATTTGCTAGAACAGCCCCTGTTAAACCTAGTGCAATTCTGGAGCAGCTTGCTAGCACAATACCAGATCGTATGTATTCAAAATCTTCAGTTCTCTATTTCCTTCTAACTTTATTCTCTCTAATATATTGAGTAGTAAATATCTATGAAGCAAATCATTTTAATGTTCTGTGTATGACTTTTATAAGAATGTGTAAGGCGTGTTATGGTTTTTTAAGTAATTTTACTTGATGATCATGTGGAAAGCTACCTTCTCTTACCCATTTTTTATTATAATCGTATAAACTGACCTAAAAAACAACTTAAGTATGGTATCTTTAAAAGCTGAAATTTTCTTAGCTTAAAAACTCAGCAGATCACAATATTCAGAAAAAACAGCAGTTATTTTGAATATCCTTAACTTCTAATTGAGATATTTTAGGTTTGGCTTAACTGTAACTATTGTGAATAGCATCTAGAAATACACTGCCATGGTCACATTTATTATATTTTCCACTGATCATGTTGGAGAGCTATATCTCCATAATCAGGTGGAGTTATGTAAATTATTAAGGCATGGATGTATTAAATGTATGACTTTTGGTTAAATTGTTATGCCTTCTTTAGTGGACACGTGTCTCAGGTTACCAAAAAGACATGTCCTATAAATTGAAACAAATCCACCTGACTTTGGAGGTATAGCCCTCCAAAATGATCAGTGGGAGGTATAATATGATAAATGTGATGAATCGTCACAATCTATATGTCCAGTTGATGTTTCAACTGATACTATTAAATGTTGATATCTAAAAATTTCAACATTATATTGCTTTATTTCAGACTACCAGCTCTTAAATCTATACTGTTTTCTTCTGTATTCTTACAGAATAAAGTTTTCTGTCCCACATATACCCATACTCTTTGATTAAACAGCTAATGTCATGTTGCAAAATGGTACCACAAAACTGGTTACATCAGCTATCACAATAACAATATGTGTCATAAAAGTAGACAGAAATATTGGAAAGTAGAGGGTTGTTATAAATAAACTTTTGCTACTTGAGAGGAACTCCATGAAAGATGAGTGACCCTATGAAAATGGAACTTTGTGGAAACATTTGTAAGAATATGCAGAAGATAAGTAATGAATTAAGTGTGGAAAGAAACGCATTTTAGTGTCCACATGAGAGGATTCAAATCTGGTGATCTTAGTGGGTGCACAGTTTAGGATGATTGAACAATGATTCAGATTTCTTCAGATGTGTTATGGAGTAAGCAATTGACCTCACAACCAGTGTGAGGTAGAGCTCCATTGTGCATCAAAACAGTTGAGTCCAAAGCACCTCTCTGCTTAGGGCAGGTATCACATGTTGGTGAAGCAGATCACTGTAATATGTACCATACACACTGCATTTTCTTGGTACTTGAGGCCTGAGTTCCTCAAATAAGAATGGATCAATCATGAAATTTTCCTTGGAGCCCCACAACACAGTGATGTGTTCACTTTGCAGGAACTTCATGAACGTTCATTGGTGGTGACAGTCCTCAAATGCAACTGCTGTGAGGTTCACTGCCCAGTGAAAGTAAAGTGTGCTTTATCACTCTACAAAATGTTACAAGGCCATATGTCATCAACTTAAGCCCTTGCAAGAAATGTAAGAGCAAAGTCTATTTGAAAGTTTGCATCATGTGGCAAAACGAATTAGTAACAAGAAATTTTTATGGATACCATTTCGAAATTGTTCACAGCACTTTCAAATGGTGGGCATTGGAATGTTCAGCTGTTGTGACACAGCTCAAGCTGCTTGAAGATTGTGCATTGCAAACAGCTTCTCAGCCATGGCAACAGTAACTTCTTCAACAATTTGTGGTGCAACTGGCTGTTGGCGCCTCCCAGGAGTAAACCAAATCATTGGCCAGTCATTCCAAATTGCATAATCACCAAGATCACTGGATTTTAACCCCCTCATGTGGATATTACAATATGTTTCTTTCAATGGTTTATTCATTTTTTCTCTTCGTATGTCCGTACAAATGTTTTCACAATGTTTTACTGTCGTACGATCACTCGTTTTTCATGGAGGCACTCTCAAGTAGCAAAAGTTTCATTATAACCGACCTGTATTCTAAAGATGCAGGTTTTGAAATCAAATGTTTCTGTTTATTGATCCACAGAAAGAGGAGGAAGTAAAGATACATTGAGATGACTATGTACTACACCAAAGTATGAGTTAGTAATACTCTCCAGTTAGGAAAGGTACTAAAAGAACAGATTATTTTAGAAACAAAACAATAACAAGTGAAGCTGATAGCTAAGTTCCTTCAAGGTTTATTGTGTATTGCTGGAGAGAAGGTAGAACTGGTGTAGATAACTGATTTGGACAAAAAGTGTGTGGAAACTAAGTGGAGAGAATAAGCAGGGGAAAAAGGATTGTTCAGTCTCGGTCATTGTAAATTAATTTATTCACCACACTACATGTTACATAAAGCTGGCTTCCATCATGAGGTGTAGGAGGCTAAATAATTAATCTATGTGCAATGGCAGAGGTTGACATTCCTTTTATTCCTGCTTATTCTCAACTTGCCACCTTTTCGGGATGGGTAAGTTTTGAGTGGGGTGAGTTGGAAATTTATGATGCTGTAGAGCAAGTTAGAGAGAGAGAGAGAGAGAGAGAGAGAGAGAGAGAGAGAGAGAGAGAGAAACAGGTGGCTGTGTGGAAGATTGTTGAAGCCCAATGTGTCCTTGAGAGTAGATATCCATAGGTGAAATTCTTAAGTGTAGGCAGTGATAGAAAGCAACCACTCTTGATATTCCTGTTGGTACATTCTTCATTACGAGCCTACGCATTGTGATTATTGTTGTTGTTATTGAAATCTTTTATCTCAAGTCTGCCTTAATGCAGCTCTTCACATTAGTCCTTCCATTGCAAGTGTCTTCATTTCCACATGATTAATGCAACCTGCTTCTTTCTGAACTTGTTTACCATAGTCAGTTCTTGGTCCCTCTCTACAAATTTTACCTTACACATTTCATCGAGTACCAGCTTAACTACTTTTTGATGCCTCAGGATGTACCTATCAGCTTATCCCATCTTTTAGCCAAATTATGGCATGAAGCCATCTACCTCAAACTCAATTCAGAATAAATCAAACAAAGGAAAATCCAGGATGGAATAATGACAATATCACGAAAAGGATAGTTGCTACTCACCGTATAGCAGAAATGCTGAGTACACAGATAGGCACAACAAAAAGATTGTCAAACAAAGCTTTCTGCCAAACAGGCCTTCATCAGAATTAGAGCACACACGCACATATGTGTGCATGAGTTGTGTTTGCATGAGTGTGTATATGTATGATGTTCAATTCTGATGAAGACCTATTTGGTTAAAAACTTCGTTTCACAGTCTTTTTGTTGTGCCTATCTGCGACAGATCATCTTCGACATATTATGAGCAGCAACTATTCTTTTCATAATACTGTTGGTTCATTATATTTTTATTAGTTATCCAACCTATCTAACTTCTGCATTCTTCTGTAACTCTACATTTCAAAAGCTTCTACGGACCGATGGCCTTTGTAATCTGGTCCCTTTAGCCACCGCAAACCAACCAACCAACCAACCAAAAGTTTCTATTTTCATCTTGTCCATGTTACTTATCATCAATGTAACAGTTTCATATGAGACTGCATTCCATATAAATACTGTCAGAAAATACTTTGCAATATTTAAATTTGTCAATTTCAGCATCTATACTTTGGAAAGCACCTAAAATACAATGTGATTTGTAAACCTAAAATTGTAACAATAGTTTGGTACAGTCTATTCATCAGATAGGTTTTTTAGTGTGTTTTTAAGGTTATTATTAAAGTTTTCACTTTTTTTACATATTATTCCAGAAAACTTGAAGAGACCATAAAGTCAGGTTGAAGTCATATTTTTGTTTGTTTTGATGCAATAAACTTATAGAATCCCATTTAATTGCTCTTTTTTTTTCAGAAATTAAGTAGAGCATATCCCTTCAGCGTTAAGTTCATATTTCTAGAAAGTAGCACGAATCTTGTTTGATTCAGAAACTTTACTCTAACAGTTTGTTTCTCTACTGTTTCTGTACACTGAATATACATTAAAAATTACATTTTAATGTGAATAAGTTAATTAACAGATACGACAGTTAAGTGAGTGCTGAGTTGCTGTTTTAAGCAGAAATATTTAACCTTTTATGTTATGTTATATACTAACCTGTAGGTATAATTTTTGTGACTCACAAATAACAAAAATTCATATAGTGTAAAGTGTGGTGAGGGATTAAAAAAAATTGAACTAGCAAGGTTGAAGGCGGATAAAAACAGTGAGAGCTGGGTGAAGGTAATAAGCAATGGGCAGAAAGGGAAAAGCTCTTCAACTTGTTCATCTACATCTGAGGTTGCAATATCAAATAAATCTGACTTGTTACTGGACATAGGAGGGGAAGAGCCTCATCCAGCTGTTGGTCACAGTAGAGTGCAGTAGACCTCTATCAAAGAAACTTAAGTGTAGGACAGTACAAAAAGATAGTGGGAAGAAAAGACTCTTGCTGTTTGGTAGTATCCATGGGAGGGGCATGGGCCAGATGGTACAGTACAAATTAGGAACAGGGTACCAGGTCACAAGTATTGTGCAGCGAAGTGCTAGCCTTATCTTGGTGACAGAGAATGTAAGGAATTTGTGCAAAAATTTCAGCAACGAGGATCAGATTATCATAGTATGTGAAGCAGGTAACAGCCTGGCTAAAAGCAGAAATTACAGCATTAGGGGTAACCTGAATGAAATTGGAGTAGCAGCTACACTTACATTGAGCAGGCTCCTACTGACTGAAATGAAATCGCAAATGAGTGCAGTGCCCTTGCTACAGTTCGGAGATGGAGATATACTAGTCACAGCCTACACCTGAATAAGAGAGAGAAAAGTAGGATGGCTGAGCTACTTGCTGAAAATGTACAGGAGGTGACAATCACACAAAGCAAGATTCCCTTGTTTAATGGCGTCAGGTTAGAATCCAGATTCAGGCACCTTGTTAGCAAGGAAGTTAAAGTAACATAAGGACCCTACAAATTACTTAAGAATGCACAGAAATATAAGGTTGGCACATTCATCAGAATAATAGACAACTGAGTAATAAGGCAGAAGAGCTTCTTGCCTGGAAAATTTAGACAGCTCAGAAAAAATATAAATCCTGAGCCCCTTTGAGCACCACATAACCACAGGGTTAAATAAGTCACATATAAAAATGTCTACTCTAGCAGCTTACTCATGTAGAATTAATGTGGGAAAAGGAGAAGTTGTTACATGTACTAAGACAGAACACAAGTTCAAAAACCCTGAGACAAGTAGATAGAAGTGTGTTATTGTGAATTAATAATGGAAACAGTTCACTTGTAATTGCAAGTTAAATAGATCCTCAATGGGAAATTTTGAACTATTCATGGGGAATTTGGATTCCTTACTATGCTGTCCGTCAGACAGCAGCAAGCAGGTAATAAGTTAATAGTCTGTGGCGATTTCAGTGCAGATTTTTATATAGAATTCTGATAGGAAAAATTATCTGGAAACCTTATTTGTTTCCTCAGTAATTAACTTTCCAACATGAGTGGATAAAGATAATAGAACTCTGATTGACAATATTTTGTTTGGTGACATTCAAACCAAAAAAATAACTGTACACCCAGTAATAAATGTCCTTTCTGATCATGGTGCACAGTCAGGATAAATAAGATAGTGCCCTACAGTATTAGTATTCCTCAGTGGGAATCAGTTAGAACAAATGTATTGATTTACAACCTCTTTTATATCTTTTTCATTGTGTAAATGTTTGGCAGAACATTGTATTCTTCACATTTACACACCTCTTTTATATCTTTTTCATTATGTAAATGTTTGTCAGAACATTTTATTCTCCACATTTACACAGCAAATGAACACAGCTTCAGTGCCTCACATATTGTTATACTTGTCTTTACATGTAATGAACAGTTTACTATTTATCCAGTACCTTTATTTAAATGTTGATTGCAAAGTGCTATTAAAAAGCTGTGCTAATTTAAAAGAGGTCAGTCACACATGTTAGTGGACACCACAACTGAAAAGTGCATCAGAAGAAGCTTCAGTCAAACAGGCATAAATAAGTGTTTAAGCAATTTTAGCAACAATCTGTTGTCATTTAACATAAATACAATTGCGTAAGAACACTGGCTTATTTATTAATGAACAAACCTTTATTTATAAGTACTGTGAGTATGCTGAGTGTAAGCAAATGTTTATGATATTTCTTTATTTAAATATTGTTATAACGTATTAATTTAGTCTTGGAAATGTGTTGAATCAAATCATGTCTGTAGAGCTAGAGAATGATTTATTATTGGTGGGGATGGCCTTCAGCCGATGAGAGTCTCACAGTGGTGGAACACTGCTGGTGTCAAGTGGAGACTGGGACTTTTTGAGTGAAGAGCTCAAGGGAACGATTCTGGACACATTTTGTCAAATGTTGGAAGAGGCAGAGATGCCTATGGTAACGTGCATGATTCGGTCATATAGGTGCCTGATTCTGGGTGGTGTAGGCCACTACAATACCTAAACTTCTGACGGGATTCTGTATTTTGAGAGGTCTGATTGTGCATCCCAGAATAGGACTCCAAACTTTTTCTGCTTGCATTACAGAGCTGAGAATAGACAGACTATGAGTTCCCACTCTTTGCATTATATGTGTTAATTTTTTAATCATCATGAGGAGCTCTGATATGTTTTGAGTCTCTGTCATCTTCATCAACTGAAGACATTAAAACAAAACCCTTTTATGAAATTATTCATTTATCTTTTATTTTATATTTCTGTGTAATTTATTAATTCACAGCACTAGCCAGTGCATTAACTATCTGACTGCAGGATCACAGTCACAGGCTACTATTCGGAGCAAATTAGCTGCAGGACATGAAAGCAGGCATGCATGGCTCAACCCCATGACTATTTCGAGCTATTCTTTTTAAACACAGCCGTGCATAGCCCCGGTGCCTAAAGTATATGTAATCACAGGTAAAGACACAACTGGTTTGGTTATATGGACTGATGTTTGTAAGGGCAACTGCTCAGCAGTACAATTTTGGTAAACATTTTTGGAATACAGTGACCAATTGATTATTATATTTTGACTAAAGTTAGTCAAAATATTATTATATTTTGACTGAAGTTCAGTCTTGATCACACCATTTATGTTTCAATGACATAGGTAACCGGTTTTGGTTATGTAAAAATAACCGAAACTGGTTACCTATGTCATTGAAACATAAATGGTGTGATCAAGACTGAACTTTAGTCAAAATATAATACTCAGCAGTAACTGTCAGGTACAGTCGCACATGGGATGAAATTTGTAATGAACCATATGCTGATATATAATTTAATCTATTCCATGTTAAATTCATATCACTATTTGAAAATATCTTTCCACATAAGCTAATCAGAAAGAAAATTAAAAACCCATGTAATAGCCTCCGGATCACTAAAGGGATTAAAATATCTTGTGAAAGGATAGGGGAAATACAGTTGTTCGCAAGAACAACTCAAAATTACCAAGAAAATTTGTTTTTACCATTAGCATTTGTACCATTTGTCATTGTAATTTTCATCTCATTTTTTCCATACATAGCTTACATCAAACATCCATAAGAAGGGCCATAAATGAACCCTACAAAAATTTTCACAATCAGATCATGGTGAAAGATATATCAGAAAATTCTAGGAAGTTCTGGATGTATGTAAAGTCAATGAACAGGTCCAAACCATCCATTCAATATCTAATGGACCTGTCTGGTGTTGAAACTGAAGACAGCACACAGAAATATGAAATATTAAACTTCCTATTCATGCATGAGAATATCACCATACCGATGAGAGATGTCTATATTAGCAACCTGGAATTAGAAAACACTTAGACAAATAAAAGTGAACAAGGCCTCAGGCCCCAACATAATTTGAATTACATTTTACATTGAACATGCTGTGGAATTAGCAACGTCCCTAGCAAGTATGTATTGAAAATCTCTTGCAGAATAGATAACCTTGTGTGACTGGAGAAGAGCACATGTCACTCCTGTTTGCAAAAAAAGTGAGAGATTTGATACAACAAATTACCACCCATTATCTCTGACTTTCATCTGTTCCAGGAGTCTACAGCATATTTTAAGGTCCAACATTCCTGGAGGAAAACAAACTTCTCTCAAAGAATCAACATGGATTTAGGAAAAACCACTCATGTGAAACACAGCTTGATTTATTCATGTACATTGTTTAGCAAATGAAAGATACGATTAACAGATAGCTTCCATCTTCCAGGATATCCAAAAAGTGTTTGATCACGTCATAGACAATCGTACAGAATATCCTTGCAAATATGTGACTGGCTTGAATATTTGACTTGTGGAACTGACATTAGGTGGTGCTGAAAGTAAGTGTAATAAAACGTCTAAGGTTCTCAGTATACATTAACAATTTATCAGATAGGATCAGCAGCAGTACAAGGTTATTTGCTGATGATGATGCAGTCTAAAGTAAAGTACCTTCATTGGAAGATCATAAGGAAATGCAAGAAGGCTTGGGAAAAAGTTCCTCTTTGTGTAATGAATAGTATCTCTCTTTAAATGGGAATAAATTGAAGATAATGTCTATAACAAAAAGAAAGTCCCTTATGGTGTCCAGTTACAAGATTAGTGGTGAACATATTGAGTATGTCACATTGTATAAGTAATTAGAGATAATATGAAGAAACTTGTATAATAAGTAATTAGAGGTAATATGAAGAAACTGTACGTAATGGTACACTCATGTAAATTCAGTATTAGGGAAGGGTAATGGAAGACTTTAAGTTTATTTTACAGGTTCTGTGAAAGTGCACTGTATCTGTCGGAGAACTTGTTTGCATGATGCTAGTGCAACAGATTCTAGAGCATTGCTCCAATATTAGGAATCCTTATCAAGTAGTCATGACAACAGACATCAAACGGATGCAGAGGCATACTGCTAGGTTCGTAACACAGTGGTATAGCCTATAAGAAAGAATAACAAAAATGTTAAGGGAATTTAAATGGGAATCTTTGGGAGAAAGATGCCATAGTTCTTGTGAAAGCTTGTTGGGTGAACTTAGACAATCTGTGGTTGAAGAATGTGACCATTATGCTGACACCATCATATATCCCATGTAGGAACCATGTGAATAAGGTAAGAGAGACTAGGACCTGTACACAGGCATACAGTGTGTCACTTTTCCTTCACTCAGTACGTGAACTGATAGGACAGAAAACTGATGAAAGTGGTATGATGTTCCTTGTGCCATGCACAGTACAGTGTTTTGTGCGAAATATATTTGTTGACGCAGACAAAGCAGAAACTTATAGTGTATCTGAATAGTACAACATTTAATGAAAACTTCGATTCTGATCATAACAAAGAATGCGATACTACAACATGAAGCTTATGTGAAGTATCATACATACATATATATATAATAATATATATTGCATAGTTTGTAATGAAAAAAGTGGGAGTTTCTAGTGAATAATAATCCGAAGATAACTACATAAACATAAAAATATGAGAGATCTCGAGCAAGAAACTGAAGTCGTTAGCACTCAGAACATTTCATTAGGAGTCCCGTACAACTATTAGCAAATTCTAACGACCACTGCAGATGGAGTAACATCTTGCAGCTACATGTACACCTAGCAACGAAGTCCAGAGCAGCAGTCGTATGACAAGTTTCAGGGCACTCCATGACATTTTTTTGTGTATTCCACAACTGTCACGACACAAAAGTCACAAATCTCAGGTCCCTCATCAAAATGGAGAACATACAATAACATTGCGTGTCTTGTTGTAGTCAGTACTTCTTTTGAGTCAGTTGCTAATTACCTGCCATGGAGACAGTATCAAAATTAATTAAAATTTTTGGGCCCTTCTGAGAATTTGGGAGGTGACATCCACAAGACAACAAAAATAAAAAAGCCAAGTGAGGGATCTATGGAGCATTTTGTCAGAAAAAATGAGTCATGTGGAGATAGAAGAATAATACACAATTTAAAATCACAATTCAGGAGAGAACACAAGAAGTTGTGATAGGCAGAAAAAGTGGTTATTCTTCGATAAAGCCAAACTGGTTTGGTTACCACCAATGCATGAGACACAGTAGAGACTGAAATGTAGGAGATGAAGATGGACAGATTCTCAGTGAAGTAAAGTATATTTTACTTTATTTCACAGCTCATACACTATGGTACACTCACTTCTACCTGTACTATAATGAGAAATATTAATTCAGAAATTATTAAATATTGGCCGGCCAGAGTGGCCGAGCGGTTCTAGGTGCTACAGTCTCTAACTGCGCGACCACTATGGTTGCAGTTTCGAATCCTGCCTCGGACATGGATGTGTGTGATGTCCTTAAGTTAGTTAGGTTTAAGTAGTTCTAAGTTCTAGGGGACTGATGACCTCAGAAGTTAAGTCCCATAGTGCTCAGAGCCATTTGAACCAATTATCAACTATTAATGCAGAAGTTTCTAAATAGATTGAAAACCTATTAATGAATGGTGTTGTACACTGTGCAGCTCGTACAGTATCAGCATGCATAATTAAACTCGTCTACTGCAAACAGTCTTTGCAGTCATAACACAATCTTTTCAAAATGCCTACCAATAGCAGTTGGGAGTTGGCACAAAGAAACAATTAAATTTGCCACCAAATTGTGTAGTGTCTCAAAGGACGTGGTTTCAGATGCCACAGACATCACCAATCGTAGGTCATCCAGTGTGGTGCGATGGTTCCAGTAGACACTGTCTTTCAATGTGCCGCACAAAATGTAGTCATAAGGAGTCAGACCAGGTGAATGTGAAGGCCAGTCCATCACTGCACCTGTAATTTTCATAATTCAACGAAATAACACTATTCCTGAAGTATTCATCAAGAAAGCAAAACACCTGTTCAACATGAGTGGGCCTAGCTCTATCTTGTCCAAACCACTCTGTGCCTGGCTGATCCTCCAACTCTGTGCCTGGCTGATCCTCCAACACTAGCTTAGTGACAACAAAATGTTTCAAAATTTTTATGTAATGTTCACTAGTGATCGTTTCTCAAATGAAAAAAGGGCCAACAATGTCTCTGCTGCATAATGCAGACCAAACAATAACTTACAGAGAAAACTGTACTCCCCCTTCACACAAATAGGGATTTTTGGAACCATCATCTGTGTTTCCTTTTCACAACTCCATTCAGGTGGAAGAGTTTTTCATCTGCAAACCGGATGCAGCCAACATCAAAACCATCATTATCAATCTTTGTGAGAATCTGTTACACAAAGTCAGCCCTCAGTCGCACAGCTCGTACAGGTGTGGCCTGGTGACTTTGGATTTTGAATGGAAACATGTAGAGGCTCTGTCTCCAGTATTTTCAGGATATATGGATATAAGGATAAGAACTTATGTAAAAGACCTTGTATACGAGATGCTAGCTCAACAAATTCTAGAGTATTGCTCCAATATTTGGAATCCTTATCAAGTAGACATTGCAACAGACATCAAATGGATGCAGAGGCTTACTGCTAGGATCATAACACAGTAGTATAGCCTATATGAAAGAATAACAAAAGTGTTTAGGGAATTTAAATGGGAATCTTTGGGAGAAGGTGCCATAGTTCTTGTTGGGTAAACTTAGACAATCCGTGATTGAAGAAGACTATGTGACCATTATGCTGACACCATCATATATTCCACGTAGGAACCATGAGAATAAGGTAAGAGATCTTAGGGTCTGTATACAGACATGTAGTATGTCACTTTTCCTTCACTCAGCATGTGAACTGATAATACAGGAAACTGAAAATAGTAGTATGATGTGTTTTGCGGAAAATATATTTGTAGACATAGACAAAGCAGAAATTTATAATGTAGCAGAATAGTGCTACATTTACTGAAACTTCGATTCTGATCATAACGAAGAATGCGATATTACAATGTGAAGCTTATACATAAATGCAAGAGCTTGAATTGTAGCATTATTGGAGTCCTCTGTCAAAGAAAATAAGTCAGCTTAAGATTTGTCTGATGTGCAATAACCACTCACAGAGGGCTAGTGGCTGCACTAGCAGTGGAGGGTATATAAAGCGTGTTGGGGAACACAGATAATAGTGCAGTTGTTTTCGTAATGCAGAAACAAAGCAGTTTATCTCATGTGTACAAGGGCAAAGTCACTGGCTTTCAGGCCACGACTGGGAGCATTTTTAAAAGGCTAAGTTTGTAAAATGTTGACATGCTAGCGTGGTGAAAGTATACTGTGCTTGGAAATATGTCACAATCTGAAACAGTTGCTGAGGTAACTGTGGTGCAGATGAACCATGGAGAGTACCGACATTGTCTCTTAATGACTGTTCAGTGAATGATGCTGCATGGGGGCGTCCATAGCAGGCACATGGTTCTTTCACCCATGCTGACTGCTGTTCATTAGAATCCGAGGCTGGAATTTGCATGCCAGCACCGCAACTGTCAGGTGAGTGGCAACAGGTGGCCTTTTCTAATGCCAGATGGCCATTGGTGTGCACGGTATGAAACATCTAAAAGCAAAGACCCTGCAACAATCTTTGGAAGGTTCCAAGCCAGAGGAGGGAGCATTAATACATGGGAAATGTTTCTGTGGCGTTCCTTGGGTGATCTCATCATTCTGGAAGGCACTGTGGATCAGCACGAGTATACATCTATCCTTGGGGACCATATCCACCCATACGTACCAGTTTGTTTTCCCTCGGCATGATGGAATCTGCCAGCAGGAAAATGCAATATGTCAAATAGCTCACAATGTAAGTGCATGGTTGAAAGGGCACTCATCTGGCTACAAAACTCCGTGGATTTAAACCCAATCGAGAATCTGTGGGACCACCTTGATCGAGCTGTTCATCACGTGGATCCTCAACCAAGAAACCTATTGCAACTGGCCGTGGTACTGGAGTCAACGTGGCTCCACATCCCTGGCAGTATCTTCCAGAACCTCACTGAATCTCTTCCTGCACATCTCACAGCGGTCCTCAGTGCAAAAGTTGGTTATTCAAGCTTCTGATATGCGGTCACATTAAAGTGACTGGACAGAGTAAAAATATGTCAAAAATAGTGTAAACAATAGTCCAATTTATCATTCATGTAATTCACATGTAGAAAAGTGACACTAATTATGAAGCAGCCATCTGTAAAGACACAGGATTTATGTTCGGAACTGAAACAAAAGTGTATATGTAAACCAATTAACAATTAAAATTAAGACACTCTTATGGATATACACACTCATATAATTTTGATATGAATTATAATTTTTCTACATAATACCTGTATAGAAGCATGGCAGTGAATTGTAAAGCCAAATTCCATAAACAGTTTTGTAAAAGCATTGAAATGTTAACTGTGAATTCCAATAAGTTTGATTGAAACAATGTATAATGTAACTTTGCAATTCTTGGTATCTATTTAAGAAGCAACAAGAGTAGTTACATCAGTCCTACATCAGGTTCTAGGCACATAACACACGTCAGATGCAATAAATATATTTTAAATGTATTTTGACTGTTTCAACTACATTTTTTATTGATTAATTCAACAAAAAACACATGATATGTTTCAGGGAGACTGGTCCCAGATGTTATTTCAGGTGGAGGATATGCAACAAATCTGAGTTACATACCTCAGTCAACATCTTCGATCATCAACAAGTTAGGTATTTGAATTGTAGCCCTGAAACTGAGTTGATTTGTGGATGCAAGCTATTGTTTTGATTGAGTATTGTTTGGGGTCCACAAATTTTCTTCGCTGATACATTAATGTTTCTCGAAATTGCAGCGTGTGGAGAGAATGACCTGGATGAACTCAAACTCAGAGGATGTGTTGAATATTGTACTACCAACAAGTGATTAAGATTGAATAGTTGTAGCATGCAAATAGGCCCTCCAAAGTCCACTCTTGTGTGACTAGAAATGTTGGTGTTACGCCAAGGTCAATGGCCAGATTTTTAAAAAAAGTGTAAATTTGTATGAAAGTACCAATATGCATCATTGATATCAAAGGGTGAAATTCCAGCTATCGAGGGATTTAAAATGGAGCAGAATGATTGCTCTCCGGGAGATAGATGACGTTGTTATGCCATGGTATTTTGGCTAATTCATTGTATGCTAACATACAAGGATTGGATAAAAAGTAGTGGTAACACTGCCATAACATGAAAGATGTGCATCATGTGGCATGCGCACTGTCTGTAGCTGATAGCAGATGGTTAGTTGAGTTGGCTGTGTTTGAGTCAGTTACAGTGTGTACGGTCTGAAAGTGCAAGAGGCCAGCCCAAGCACCCTACCAGTATGTTTAGGAAACATTAACAACATGCATGGATCAAGATTGAAGTGACACACAGGAAGAGCATGTAAAAATGTTTTCAGGGACTGTGTGAGGAATATCGTGATGCAGCATTGCCATATCGTATGGTGGTGAGGACCTTGCCGTTGGTGGGGAGGCTTGCGTGCCTCAGCGATACAGATAGCCATACCGTAGGTGCAACCACAACAGAGGGGTATCTGTTGAGAGGCCAGACAAACGTGTGGTTCCTGATGAGGGGCAGCAGCCTTTTCAGTAGTTGCAGGGGAAACAGTCTGAATGATTGACTGATCTGGCCTTGTAACACTAACCAAAACGGCCTTGCTGTGCTGGTACTGCAAATGGCTGAAAGCAAGGGGAAACTACAGCCATAATTTTTTCCCAAGGGCATGCAGCTTTACTGTATGGATAAATGATGGTGGCGTCCTCTTGGGTAAAATATTAAGAGGTAAAATAGTCCCCCATTCAGATCTCCGTGCGAGGACTACTCAGGAGGACGTTGTTATCAGGAG
Organism: Schistocerca serialis cubense; assembly: GCF_023864345.2. NCBI lineage: Eukaryota > Metazoa > Arthropoda > Insecta > Orthoptera > Acrididae > Schistocerca > Schistocerca serialis. The sequence continues at coordinate 599,463,238 of NC_064641.1, read as the reverse complement.
AAAGAAAACGCATTCTACAGATCAGAGTGTGGAATGTCAGATCCCTTGATTGGGCAGGTAGGTTAGAAAATTTAAAAAGGGAAGCAGATAGGTTAAAGTTAGATATAGTGAAAATTAGTGAAGTTCGGTGGCAGGAGGAACAAGACTTCTGGTCAGGTGAATACAGGGTTATAAATACAAAATCAAATAGGGGTAATGCAGGAGTAGGTTTAATAATGAATAGGAAAATAGGAATGCGAGTAAGCACTACAAACAGTGCAGTGAATGCATTATTCTGGCCAAGATAGATACGAAGCCCACACCTACCACAATAGTACAAGTTTATATGCCAACTAGCTCCGCAGATGACAAAGAGATTGATGAAATGTATGATGAGATAAAAGAAATTATTCAGATAGTGAAGGGAGACGAAAATTTAATAGTCATGGGTGGCTGGAACTTGACAGTAGGAAAAGGAAGAGAAGGAAACATAGTAGGTGAATATGGAATGGGAGTAAGGAATGAAAGAGGAAGCCGCCTGGTAGAATTTTGCACAGAGCCAACACTTGGATCAAGAATCATAAAAGAAGGTTGTATACATGGAAGAAGCCTGGAGATACTGGAAGGTATCAGATAGATTATATAATGGTAAGACAGAGATTCAGGAACCAGGTTTTAAATTGTAAGTCATTTCCAGGGGCAGGTGTGGACTCTGATCACAATCTATTGGTTGTGAACTGTAGATTAAAAGTGAAGAAATTGCAAAAAGGTGGGAATTGAGGAGATGGGACCTGGTTAAACTGACTAAACCAGAGGTTGTAGAGACCTTCAGGGAGAGCATTAGGGAACGATTGACAAGAATGGGGGAAAGAAATACAGTAGAAGAAGAATGGGTAGCTTTGAGAGATGAAATAGTGACGGTGGCAGAGGATCAAGTAGGTAAAAAGACGAGGGCTAATAGAAATCCTTGGATAACAGAAGAGATATTGAATTTAATGGATGAAAGGAGAAAATAGAAAAATGCAGTAAATGAAGCTGGCAAAAAGGAGTACAAACGTCTCGGAAAGGAGATCAACAGGAAGTGCAAAATGGCTAAGCAGGGATGGCTAGAGGACAAATGTAAGGGTGTAGAGGCACATATCACTAAGGGTAAGATAGATACTACCTACAGGAAAATTAAAGAGACCTCTGGAGAAAAGAGAACGACTTGCATGAATATCAAGAGCACAGATGGAAACCCAGTACTAAGGAAAGAAGGGAAAGCAGAAAGGTGGAAGGAGTATATAGAGGGTGTATAAAAGGGTGATGTTCTTGAGGACAATATTATAGAAATAGAAGAGAATGTAGATGAAGATGAAATGGGAGATATGATACTGCATGAAGAGTTTGACAGAGCACTGAAAGATCTAAGTTGAAACAAGGCCCAAGGAGTAGCAACATCCCATTAGAACTAATGACAGCCTTGGGAGATCCAGGCCTAACAAAACTCTACCATTTAGTGAGCAAGATGTATGAGACAGGCGAAATACCCTCAGACTTCAAGAAGAATATAATAATTCCAATCCCAAAGAAAGCAGGCATTGACACATGTGAAAATTACTGAACTATCAGTTTAATAAGCCATGGCTGCAAAATACTAACATGAATTCTTTACAGACGAATGGAAAAACTGGTAGAAGCCGACCTCGGGGAAGATCAGTTTGGATTCCGCAGAAATGTTGGAACACGTGAGGCAATACTGACCCTACGACTTATCTTAGAAAATAGATTAAGGAAAGTCAATCCTACGTTTCTAGGATTTGTAGACTTAGAGAAAGCTTTTGACAATGTTGAGTGGAATACTCTCTTTCAAATTCTGAAGGTGGCAGGGGTAAAATACAGGGAGCAAAAGGCTATTTACAATTTGTACAGAAACCGGATGGCAGTTACAAGAGTCGAGGAGCATTAAAGGGAAGCAGTGGTTGGGAAGGGAGTGAGACAGGGTTGTAGCCTATCCCCGATGTCATTCAATCTGTATATTGAGCAAGCATTAAAGGAAACAAAAGAAAAATACTGAGTAGGTATTAAAATCCATGGAGAAGAAATAAAAACTTTGAGGTTCGCCGATGACATTGTAATTCTGTCAGAGACAACAAAGGACCTGGAAGAGCAGTTGAACGGAATGGACAATGTCTTGAAAGGAGGATATAGGATGAACATCAACAAAAGGAAAATGAGGGTAATGGAATGTAGTCGAATTAAATCGGGTGATGCTGCCGGAATTAGATTAGGAAATGAGACACTTAAAGTAGTAAATGAGTTTTGCTATTTGTGGAGAAAAATAACTGATGATGGTCAAAGTAGAAAGGATATAAAATGTAGACTGGCAATGGCAAGGAAAGCGTTTCTGAAAAAGAGAAATTTGTTAACATCGAGTTTAGATTTAAATGTCAGGAAGTCGTTTCTGAAAGTATTTGTATGGAGCATAGCCATGTATGGAAGTGAAACGTGGACGATAAATAGTTTAGACACAAAGAGAATAGAAGCTTTCGAAATGTGGTGCTACAGAAGAATGCTGAAGACTAGATGGGTAGATCACATAACTAAAGAGGAGGTATTGAATAGAATTGGAGAGAAGAGAAATTTGCGACACAACTTGACTAGAAGAAGGGATCGGTTGGTAGGACATATTCTGAGGCATCAAGGGATCACCAGTTTAGTATTGGAGTGCAGTGTGGAGGGTAAAAATCGTAGAGGGAGACCAAGGGATGACTACACCAAACAGATTCAGAAGGATGTAGGTTGCAGTAGGTACTGGGAGATGAAGAAGCTTGCGCAGGATAGAGTAGCACGGAGAAATGCATCAAACCAGTCTCTGGACTGAAGACCACAACAACAACATAGTGGTGGTGAGATGGGTGAAAAGTGTTTTGGTATGGCAGGGATGTCTTTCAAGTCCAGCCCCATACAAGAAGACTCCCGATGCACAACTTGACAATTGAGCCACTTGCCTCTCTGCTAGATGTCAATCCCGATGGACTGTGCATGAGCTAGCTGCAGAGGTAGGCGTGTGTCATTAGTGCTTCACATTTTACATGATATTCTAGGTTTTCACAAATTTTCAGCGGGTTGGGTACTGCACACAATAACTGACGTGCAACTGGGGTCTTGATATGCACTTGCAGAGGAAGTGTTCAATTGCTACCACAGGAAGAGCGAAGTCATCCTTGGAAGGATCATCAGTATGGATGAAACCTGGGCAGGGTCATAGACACCATGTTTACAGCAGCAATCCTATGAATGGAAATGTCCTTTTTCTCTTCGCCCAAATGTGGGCAGTGAACCAGTTGGTACCATGATATCCATCAGACAAATGGCAGTCCTTGTGAGACATTGATAGTGATGGACATGCTGACGCTGTACGGTGCCTTTGATCTCTGTGGTGGAAGTGATTGAGATGAAATGAAATGTCGTGTGGCTAGGGCCTCCTGTCAGGTAGATCGGCCACCTGGTGCAAGTTGACGCCACTTCAGCTTGAAGAATGATTACATTGAGGTCATGTTGATACATAACAGCTCATAATATGATTTTGAAGGTAATTTGCATTGCATGATTAACTGTTACATCATTAGGTAGCATCCATATAAGCAATTTCGCATTTTGAGCTCTGTAACATAATTTTCAACAACTTCACATCAAAGTACAAAGTACATCCTTCCATTGGTAGGAACATGTAACATTGATGCATTTAATTACAAGTAGCACTGTTCGTTTGCAACAAATTGGATAACAAAAAAGCACCAAATACACTGCATTTTATAATGTTGGAAGCCTGTAACAGCTCCATTTGTCACACTGTCAACTTGCTACACCATTGTTTAATGTGAATGCACCTAATTACTTCATAATTATTGTAATTCACAATACAAAACTAAATTGAGAATGTAAATGACATGTTTTTTAGGTTGCTGTATTATATGTTGAAATTCTGTCTACACTAAAAAATAATGTGCTCACATTTGAAGCAGGAAACATGGTAGGAATACTTGGGATAATGTAATTTCAGTGCATTTAACAAAAATATAATCAGCATTGTTTCTTTGAATCATTTCACTTATTTTTCCATAAAAGTGACAGATGTGTATGTCACCTTGTATCCTATTTAATTAATGTTAATTGCAAGTACTCGATGATAACATTTTATGTAATTTTTAACAACTTCTGAGATTGTAATTAATAAAATTACTGCATTTAACAATGTCCTGATTGTCAGCATATAAGACCCACGAGAAATCACACAAGGGAGGGGAGGAGGGGGGTGTAGGGGTGCAATGTGAGATTTCGAGCTGATCTGTGTGATGTAACATCAAGAAACAAACAATATTCAGAGTTCTAAATCTACATACACCTGGTTCACTTTTTGAATTTACACATTCTTAGAGAACTGTGGTGTTCTCTGGTCAGTCATCACTTAATAAATTTATGGGAATAATCAACTACAGCAGAGCAACAAAAAGAAGTTAAGTTCATGCCAACATTTTCTTTTAACAATCTGATTTACACCCGTTGAACTTCAAGAACTTTTATTTCAGCTGCCTTCTTCAAGATTAATATTACTAAAGACTTTTACTTTGATTTATTCATTTTTCGACAATTATTATCCACAGCAAGGTGGTCACATCACAATATGGTATGAGGAACTGGGATCGTGATTTAATTGGGGTCAAAGTGCTAAAGTCAAATTGTGATTTCAGATGTATCATTCTAACGTTATGCTTAAAAGATGATTTTATTTGGGAAGCAAAATTTTGAGCTGGACGCTGAAACATTCTTGAACTAAAAAAATTATGAAGAAAAGGAAACTGAACTGTGGAATTGTGAGTACCAGTAGCTACAATCAGTTTGGACATCACAACAACTAACATACACCATCTACAATTATTTAATTTTTTTTGTACAGCTGTGGCAACGCTTGCGTGCACAGGTCTGTACCGAGATCCTGCCGAACTTAGCACTCTGGGCATTGTGGTTGGTGAAGCTGCCGCAAGAACTACAGTTACATTTGCTTCCACATACCGCAGCATCACTCGAGGATAAACTACGGATGGCGGACCAGGCATACGGCATTATTCGACACAGCCACCTTCCCCTGCGCAGCACAGTGCCTATCACTGCTGAAGTTGGTAATCCTGTGGGTATACTTCCACTGTCGGGCGGTAGAGGCCGGGCACGTGCGTATCGCGGACAGCACACGGAACAGCAGCCATCTAGCGGCCAAGACCGAAAACCGCCAGCGGGTCGGCAACAGCCTCTCCCCACCCCAACCGGGCTAGCGCCTGCCCGCCCCACCTTCGCCCCGCCTGACGCTTCGGCTGGTGGGATGAGTACAGCTGACTCACGCATATGCTGGTTTCACACCACTTTCAGGGACGCCGCTCGCAACTGCCGTCCGCCCTGCGCATTCCCAAACGCCGCAGTAGGCGCCACGGCCCGCGGATACATGCAGGGGCGCCCACAGACATTGCATTCTGTCAGATCCCCCACCTCACGAGGACATCTGTACACCTTGGATGTAGGTTCGCACCGGTATTTTCTTGTCGATACCGGAGCAGACGTTAGTGTCATACCTCCCACATTTTCTGTAAGGGACACGACAGCAACCAAACTGTCCCTTCAAGCAGCAAATAAGTCGACACTTCGCGTCAAGGGTTTGGCCAAGTTACCTATTGAACTCATACCTGGTAAACAGTTCACTTGGTCCTTCTACGTGGCTGATGTCGAAGATCCAGTATTAGGCATTGACTTCCTTTTCCACTTCGGACTGTCTCCAGATCTTCAGTCAGCTGCATTATTGCACCATGCCTCGTCCACGCACATTGCATGTTCAGTCGCCTCTTTGGCGCCCCCTCCTCCTCAGCTGCCCAACGACCTGGACACCGCTCCCATCAAGTGCTCTTCATTGGCGGACAACCTCACAACTTCCACTGCCCATCTCCAGCCCGAACGCCCTGCAGTCGACGATCTCCATGCTCACAATGCCGAACGGAACCGTGTCAGATCGTCGGCTACGCAAGCCCTCACCGAGGCATGATGCCTCGTACAACGCCTGTCAATGCCACCACCATCGGACACTGGAGATGCACCTCGTGGAACTTTGTTGCCACCGAAGCAGACAGCTTCCCTGGCACATCAGGTTAGTGACTCTTGTGTGCTACCGATTCCCATTCACGACGGCCCCCGAATGAGTTCACCAGCCAAGCTGAATGCTATCATGAATGGCATGACACACAAAATTGTCATGACAGATGGGCCTCCAGTGCGCCATAAAGCGCGCCGACTGCCACCACATAAACTACACCTTGCTAAAGCCGCAGTGGAGGAACTTCTACGGGCAGGTATTGTTCGCCCATCGGACAGTAACTGGTCCTCCCCCATACATTTAGTCCCCAAAAAGGACGGCACTGTGCGCCTCTGCGGCAACTATCGTCGCCTCAACGCGCGGATGGTATTATACAATTACCCAATACCTCACATACAAGACTTTGTGCAAGTACTTAGCAGAGCACGCATATTCAGTGTCTTGGACTGCCGCAAGGCATATTTACAGATACCAATGGAACAGAGTGACATATCAAAGACAGCAGTGATCACATCTTTTGGCCTGTACGAATTTTGTTACATGCCTTATGGTCTCAAAAACGCGGCCCAAACTTGGCAGCGTTTTATAGACTCACTTCTTTTTAACTGCACATATTGCTACACATACCTCGATGACATACTAATTTTCTCCCCCTCTGACAGGGAACATGAACGCCATCTGGCCACAATACAGGACTTATTGACACAATACGGAGTCGAGATCAACAATGACAAGTCACAACTCCGCTGCACCGCTGTCACTTTTCTGGGGTACACCGTCTCCTCGGATGGTATATGGCCCCCACAGGAGCGGGTTGACTGCATTCGTGAGCTACCCCTCCCAGTGTCGTTTCGCGAATTATGCCGGTTTTTAGGAACTGTCAATTTCTACCATCGTAACCTGCCGATGGCGGCAGCAATTCAAGCCCCTTTGACTGATGCATTGGCCGGGAAACAAACATCAGGCAGTCGCTGAGTACCGTGGTCTGACAACATGGTGAGAGCTTTTGAAGACCTTAAATCAGCGTTAGCACGTGGTGTCACTCTCGCCCACCCTTTGCCAGATGCCTGCATCTTGATTACAGTGGACGCAAGTGATTTTGCAATCGGTGCAGTCCTTCAACAGCATGTCAATGACACAACTCAACCACTCTGTTTTTTTTTTTCCAAAAAATTATCTACAGCTCAATGTAAATGGTCAGCATTCGACAGAGAATTGCTTGCAGTTTATGAAGCTGTATAATATTTCTGCACAGACACTGAAGGAAGGAATACAACAATTTTCACGGACCACCGCCCCCTCGCGGAGGCTATCCGTAACACCGCTACTGACCTTCCCCCACGTACATTCCGGCAAATGGACTTAATTTGCCAATACACAACAGACATCCGTTACCTTCGAGGATCAGAAAATGTGGTGGCTGACTACCTATCACGTATCACTGTAATTTCATCCCCCATTAATTTCAATGAATTGGACCATTTACAGGACAGTGACACCATTCAGATCGTTTCGTGCAACCTACCGGGCTCGGCCAAGCCACTGTGGTGTGATACATCCATGGGCACCGCTCGGCCTATTGTTCCCCCTGCGCTGCGTCGCCAAGTGTTCACTATGTTACATAACCTGGCACATCCTGGTGCTGAGGCTACTACGCGCCTGGTTACAGAATGCTTTGTGTGGCCAGGTGTGAAGAGGGATTGTCGTACTTCGGCTCGTGCATGTTTACAGTGCCAGTGCAGCAAAGTCAGCAGGCACACACAACCCAGTCTAGGAAAATTCGACATCCTGAAAGGCCGCTTCCGTCATGTACATGTGAATCTCGTAGGACCATTACCCGTGTCTGATGGTTTCAGGTATATCCTATCTGTCACTGATCGTGTTACATGTTGGGTGGAGGCAATCCCCCTACAGGACATAACAGCAGATTCCGTAGCATGCGCATTTGTATCCTCCTGGATAGCTTGATTTGACTGTCCTACATCCATCACCACCGACCAGGGAAGACAGTTTGAATCCCTGCTGTTTAACAAACTCTGCGTCATCTGTGGGGTGGATAGATTCTGCACTACGGCTTACCACCCCCAGAGCAATGGACTGGTCGAGCGGTGGCACAGGACACTGAAAGCAGCACTCATGTGCCACGGTGGTGAGTGGTGTGATGCCCTTCCCTGGGTTATGCTAGGAATACGCATGGCTTACAAGACAGACCTCCAGGCTTCACTCGCAGAGCTACTGTATGGCGAGACCCTAGTCCTCCCCCGCAGAGTTCGTCAACGCCGAAGCAATCACCGACCTATCCGATTTCCCCATGCTAGTTGAATGGGTCCGGACACACATAGCCGCAATCCACATGCCTCCTCCACGACCACATACCCTTCCTCGGGTGTTCAGGCATGTGGCACTGGACTCTTGTGAGTTCGTTATGTTACGGGATGACACAGTCAAACCAGATTTACAGCCACCTTACTCTGGCCCGCATCGAGTAGTGTCTCGCACGGACAATACTATGGACATTCTCATCAGTGGTCGCCGGGAGACAGTTTCCCTCCAACGCGTGAAACCAGCCTGGACGATCGAAGAATCTGTAGCCCCCCCCTCCAGTTTTCATATGAATGTGATCAGGGAAGTTGTAACGGACTTAACGCTATGTTAGTCGCTTACGCTACCGGATGTGAAATTAATGTGTTACAAAGTGTGTTGTATGAACTGCAAAGTACTAAAAAAACAATAAAAGTCCTAAAAGCAAACTTCGTGAATGTGAATTGAATGGAGTATCATCACTTAACACGAACTCCGAAATCTACAGCACATCTATTCTTCCTAAAACGAGTGTAAATTTTAAAAAATACGAACTAAAAGCAACTAAAAAGATCACTGTACAAAACAGATACAATGCTCTGGAAATATGTGACGAAATAAAATCTTGTGGCGAGAGAGTGGAAGAAGCAAGTGTCGTGAGAACTGAAAGTAAACAAGCCTCCGAAAAGTTCATTACACGTACCATACAAGCAACTGTTAACAAAAACCTTGAGCAAAAACTTAACAACTCAGCCCATAATATGCTCAAAACGTTAAAATCTGTTAATAATATAATACAAAGAGACTGTGAAAAGAAAGAAGATCGTATAATAGACTGCAAAACTTCAGAAGACTTGAGCACAACAAATAATGCTTTTACTGTGTATATACTTGCCGACAGTCTCGGAAAAAGACTGGCAGAAACCCTATATAACTCAGGATGCAGTGTTACTAACGTAATAAAATCTGGTGCTCCACTGAAAGAGATTGTCAATAACTGCGAAAATCTGAGTATCAAGATAAAGAAAAATGATTGTGTTCTGATCCTAGGGGGGGGAGTAGACGTCCGCTGCAATGATGTATTATCAGCAAGACGAGCGCTAAGAGAGACGCTTGAAAAGCTGAAAAATGTACACGTGATGGTAACCAGCATTCCATATGATTTTTTTAAGAAATCTCGTGTTAACAAATAAATAAAAAAAAAAAACTAACAGACTGCTCCACAAAATAACAAAGTGCTACCCAAATTCAACATTTGTCCAGCTAGATTTCAGAAAACAACATTTCATAAACAGTGGAGATCTCCTAAATAGAGCAGGACAACTGTATGTCTGTGCTCAAATTATGAAAATGACAAATAATCTCAATGATCAACACAAACTGCCTGGTATCCTCACCATAGCAGTAACTGAGCAAATGGAAATTTGCAAGGAAATGTCTAAGATGAGAGAGATACCTAACACACTGGTACCAGTATCTGAAGGAGTGGTAGAATATGGGGTACCAGCAGAAATGTCAGGAACATCCAGCAGAGCTGAAGAGGAAACAATTTCTTCAGATGAGAAAGCCCACAAATCTAGTGTAAACTCATGTGCACCTGAAACCTCCAAGGAGGAAGCTGTCAGCACATTCGACACACTTCATGCCTCATGCTCACGTGTAACTAGGACTGCAACCGCACCAACAACCAAGAATCATTCTACTAGATCCAGAAACTCATCAGCTGCTCTGCTGACATCTCAAAGGAAGAGCCTCAGGATAAGAAGAGCTGCTGTGCGTAGTGACTATTTTTTATGGGATCTTCGCAATTCAAAGAAGAAGAAAAGGCAGAATCTTTACAGTGTCAGCAACAAGAAAGTACAAATGTAAATAGTGCAGCAAATCCACTACATGAAACTTTAACAGTTGTATACCAAAATGTGCAGGGACTAGAAAGCAAATTAGCTGAAATAGAAGTTCTATTAACTGACTATCTAAAAGACATTAACATACTATGCATAAGTGAGCACTGGGTAAAAGAAATGCAAGCGTCTAGCATAATTATTCCAAATTTTGAAATGATTAGCAAATTTTGTAGAATCAACCATAAAGGGGATGGGATATGTATTTATGTTAGGACAGGGGTAGAATCAAAAGAAATTAAATGTAAACTAAAATGCATAGAAAAAGATTTTGAATATAGTATATGTGAGCTAACCAAATTAAAAATTACTATTGTGTGTTTGTACCAATCACCATTGGGCAACATTGCCATTTTTATGGAAAACCTTGAGGGACTACTGAATGAACTTAAACATAATGTAATTGTTCTTGGTGATTTTAATGTTAACTTTAAGAATGATTGCAGTAAACAACAGCAACTGTGCAATATGTTTTTGTGTCATAATATGATGGCAATTGTAAATGAGGCTACCAGATGCGGAAACATGTCTGAAACTATAATAGATCAAGTATTTATAAACAAGGGCAAGTGTGAATATAACACTGAGGTAATTGACACTGGTTTCTCGGATCACAAGGGAATCAAATTGAGTTTAAATGTCATATCTTACAAGCACCCTGTTATCAATAACAATTACAAAGAAAGGAGATTTATAAATGATGACAGCATAAGAATTTTTAATTACATTCTGGAAAATAACAACTGGGTAGTGAATCAAGTGGTGATGTCAACTCAAAGTTTGACTCATTCCTTGAAAGCTACAAACACTGCTTCGATGTTGCCTTTCCTATAAAAAGAGTCAAAACTAAACATAAAACCAAAACATGGGTTACACAGGGGATTAGAAAGTCATCAGACACTCTCAGAAAGTTAAATAAATCAGCCAGGAAGACTGTAGCACTGAAAGCACATGTGAAATGTTATAGAAGCCTGTACAATAAAGTAATAATTGCAGCTAAGAATTTTGATAATGATTCATATATTGAGAAAGGTAACAACAAAATGAAGTCAACTTGGGAGGTAATAAATAAAAATATAGGTAGACACAAAAGAGAAGATGCTTTGTCATTAAAAGTGGGGGTAAAACTGTTAAGGACCCACTTCACATTGCCAACATATTTAACAAACATTTCACAAATATAGCCATAAATTTAATTAAAACTAAATGCAATTCCAATAGCAAGGTAAAAATCCCCATGAAGGACATGACAATGTTCCTTTATCCAGTAACTGAATCAGAGGTACTAAATGCTATAAATAAGTTAAAAAATAAAATGTCATGTGGGTGTGATGGGATTCCTGACAAAGTCATTAAGCAAAGTGCAAGAAACACAGCATCACATCTCACTGAAATTGTAAATGAATCTTTTAAGACAGGAGTGTTTCCATCAAAACTTAAAATGTCAACTATAAAGCCACTTTACAAGAACAGTGATAAATATGATGTTAGTAACTTTAGACCTTTATCAATGCTATCAGGTTTCTCAAAAATAATAGAAAGGATAATGTATCATAGACTATACAAATTTATTATTAAGAATAGAATATTGGTTAATGCACAAAATGGTTTCCATAAAAATAAATCAACTGAAACAGCTATCTTCAATTTTTTGCAACTTGTTCTGAATTCCATAAATAGGAAGGAATTAAATTGTGGATTGTTTTAGACTTATCAAAGGCCTTTGATGTCATCAACCATAAGTTACTGCTTAAGAAGTTATATGCCTCTGGGATACGTGGAGTTGCCCACAAATGGTTTGAATCATATCTGTCAGACAGGTATCAGAAGGTGGAGACAACCATGCAGATAGGACATATTCATCAAGATTCGAGAGAGTTTTGTACGGAGTACCCCAGGGATCTGTATTAGGGCCATTACTGTTTTTAATATTTATCAATGACCTACCAAATCAGCTATCTGAAGCAGAGGCAGTACTGTTTGCTGAAGATACAAGTTTGTTTGTTGAAGCAAATAGTGAAGCTGACTTACAGGAAAAAGTCACATTAGCAACAGACGAAGCAGACAGATGGTTTAATGAAAACAGACTCATTGTGAATGCCAAAAAAACAACGTGGATCAACTTCAGACATATTACAAATAAAATAAAAACTAACCTTACAGTAGAACTGGGTAAGTGTAAGATTGAGCAAGCATCATACACTAAATTCTTGGGAGTATGGTTTGATGAACACTTAAGATGGGAAAAGCATGTAATATCATTGAACAAAAAATTAAGTCGAACATGTTATATACTTAGAATGCTTAAAAGTTCATGTAATATTAAAACAGTGTTATGTGTTTATTTCTCATTCATGCACTGTTTATTAAGATACGGTGTACAGTTTTGGGGGAACAACAGTCTAACAAAACATTCATTTAGCCTACAAAAGAAGGCCGTCAGAATAATAAAAGGTATAGGATATAGAGACTCTTGTAGGCATGCTTTCAAAGAATTAAAAATCATGACACTGCCATCCTTATACGTATATGAAAGCATATATTTCTTAAAAGAACACGAGGAATTTTCTACATTAAACAGAGAATTTCACAACTACGAAACAAGGAACAGGAATGATTTCCACAGAGAAATTCATAAAACAGCTATGTATCACAAAAGTGTACTATACCAACCCAAAATCCTCAACAGTGCTCTCCCCAAAGAACTAAAAATTATACCAAAACTGCACATATTTAAAAGAGAATTAAAAAACATGTTATTGAGCAATAGTTTTTACAGTATTGAAGAGTTTATGAATCATTGACAATAAAAGCACAGTTAATATTTCCCTGACATAAAAAATATGTGTAGTTGCTCACATTTAAATACTTGGATTGACCAGTCCTATGTCATTTTGATGATGTACTACAAGGACACTAATAAATTGAATTGATTTGAATTGAATATTAAGAAAAAATGAAGATAATTTTACATGAATGAAAACACTTTGTAAGTCTACTTTGTACCAGAACTATGTAAAGCACAAAAGGAAATATATAAATTAACTGGTCACAAATATATATGAAGGATTACAAATGTTAAATGTCCATATTTACAGTATATACAATTACATATTTTGTTCAGAGATAAATTCAGAAGATGACCGTTTTCACTTGGCTTGACGTTTATACACATACTCGGGAACATCCCTTATTACAGTACAGCAGTAATTCGTTAAAATACGAGTAGCAGAACTCCACTTTCCGGCATACCTCTTCTCAAATGTGGCAATATCTTGATGAAATTGCTCCCCATGTTCATCACTTTCTGTACCACAATCTTTGTGGAAGAAGTCAAGATGACTATGTAAGAAATGCATATCAATGACATGTTGCAACCACGTTTTTCATAAGATGGCAACATGTTATCTGCAATCTCCTTGTAATTTATTGATCATTTGTTCCCTAAGAACTGGAAACAGACTGTCTTAAAACATCCCCGATCAGTGCATGCTTCTCATCACATTGTATGATTTCATCAATAGTTTCATCTTCAAAAGGCTCTCGAATCTGTGGGCCTACAAAGATGCCCTCCTTTACTTTAGCATCTCTTAAGTAAGGGAATTTTTGCCTTAAGTACTTAAACGCATTGCCATCTTTGTTCATTCCCTTAACAAAGTTTTTCATGAGACCTAACTTGATGTGCAAGGTAGGAGCAGAATCTTTTTAGAGTTTACTAGAGGTTCACTCTAAATGTTCTTCATATCTGGTTGAAGAGAGTTTCTGGTGGGCCATTCATGTTTACTGTAGTGAGATGCACAAGCTTGGCTATCCCATTCACAGAGAAAGCAGCAATATTTAGTATACCCTAACAGCATACCTAATAGCAGTGCAACCACTTTCAAGTCACCACAAATCTGCCATTGAGAGTCATTATACTTGATGGCTGCTAGTAAAATATTCCTGTTTTGGTATGACTCTTTCATATGCACACTATGCCCAACTGGAATAGAAGGAAGCTATTACCAATATGTAAAAGCACTGCTTTTAAGCTCAACTTTGACGGATCAATAAAGAGTCTTCACTTATCAGGGTTGTAATTAATTCTGAGAGCCTTCATTAGGCCATTTATGTCTACTCATGCCACAAGACTATATTGCATGTTAAAAGAAGGAGTTTATTGTTGCTCTTCTGCAGTAGATTGAAACACGTACATTGCTTTCCAGAAAATTGCACTGCTGCTATCTTGATGCTAAAATCTCAGTCTTAGCTTTAGAGAACTCCAAATCTCTAATGAGATCACTTAACTCATTTTGAGACAATTTTTGTGGATCATCAGTTGATGATATATTTGGAAGGAACTCTGGATCTTCTGATGTACACAGTTCAGGACATTAGAATCCCCGTCAGAAGTAATCTCGTACTCTGTCGGTGATTCAGGTATTGGCAATCCTTCCCCATGTAGAACTGGATGTATGGCAGATGGAATGTTAGGACAGATCACTGTCCGCTTCTTCTTCTTCTTAGATATTCGCTTCTTGATAGGAGGAACCATACGAAAGTAGCAGTCACTGACATGGTTAGTTGGCTCACGCCAGATCATGGGCACTGCAAAGGGCATTGAACGCCCTTTTCCTTGCATCCAGTTCCTGAGGTTGGTGGCACAAGTGTTACTGGTCACATGTGGAGCACAGGGTTTATCCTGATCACCTATTTTGCATTCAAAATAACAACTGTAAGCTTTTTTAATCAAGGGCGTTATTTACTGTTTTTGTGAAGCAAATGTCACTTCTCCACACACATAGCAAAATATGTCAGCACTGTTAACACAAACCCGTGACATTTTTGTTCATTTCAGTAGCACTCAACTTGAACAACTGGTAGTTAATCTGGAAACAAATGTGTAAAAATTATTACATGCATTAATAAAGCCGCTGAAGCTGAAGAGGAGGGAGACAAAAAGATCACTAAAATTGGTATCAAAATGTTTACATCCAAAATATTGCACACAAGTAAGACCGGGGACAATAATATAATCCATTGTTACTAAAGTGCACGTCATTTATGATGGCGGCCGAGTTTAGGTTCGTTCTGCGCATCTGATGTCACAAAACACAGTCAGCCAATGAACAGAGAACGACGTTGCCAGAGCTCGACTGCAGTGCAGAGCACGGATGAGTGTCTTCAGTTTTAGAAACGTTCAGTCATAAAGAAAGTAATTGAACAAAAGCAATGTCTTGACAGCAGACTTTCTTTTATAGAAAGTTTGGAAAAAGCATTCTTTATACCAATTGCTTCATATTCTATTAATTAATTAAACCAAACAAGCAATAAGTCTCCTAATTCAGGCGATAGCAAGGAAAGGTGTTTGTATCATTTTCACTAACTGCTTTTTCGCAATAAAGAACAGCGGTAATTGTTTATTTCCTGTTGTACTTCAATAAAACGTGAGTAATTCATAATCATACCAACAGTGTTTGTCGGTATTTTGCGTAATCTTTTAAAGTCCTCCAGGAAATATATCGAATAACGAGATGTGTTAGCGTAATCGTTAAAGTGTATGGCTGCTAAGTGAAAGGTTCTGAGTTCAAACTTTGATCGGTGCTTAATATTTTCTTTATTTAAAAACAATATCGAAGTGTCTTACTTCATGAATTTTATTCGTTTGAATGTAACTTTTTGAAATTTCTAGTGGCAATTAAAATCGACCATACGGAAAGTGTACACTATGGACTTTTACCTCTGCAAACTCTTCAAAATTTCGTGCAATGGTTTACTACATCTAATGCTGCACAATAATTGCGTTGAACATCGAAACATAATTCATTTATGGGGGGAAGGTATCAGTCAAGAAGATGTGTAAAAATCAAATTTTTGGGCCAAATAGTTTTTGTGAAATCGAATGATAAAGTGTGTCAAAGCTGTTGAAACACCATGTGTCTGCACAGGCGAGCATGCAATGATGACAAAATCGCGCACATAGCGAAAAGCAGGGAGCATGTCTCTGTAGCAGCAAAAGGGTTAATGCGGCCGTGGTGGCTTTACTTCATAAACAGCACGCTCCCCCCTAAACGTAAGTTTGTGAACTATACTATGGCGCTGCTTCTCTTGGCGCGTACAACTGGCAATGCAGCAATCTCCCGCGTCTGGGCGGGCATGAGCGAACCACCAAGATAAAAGAATTGAACTATAGTTATTATGACTCTGACAAACCATATTGATTTTAAACTTAACTTAAAACTTTGTATATAATTATCTCACCATAATAAAACTGTGTAAAATGAAAACTAGAGCTAATTTTGAATTGTCTTTGTGATATTCATGATCAGCACATTAGAACTGATAGGAACTGGCTATTTTCATTCGATTTACATTTTCATTGTTGCCTCACACATATGTGTGGATGGATATGTGTGTGTGTGTGTGTGTGTGTGTGTGTGTGTGTGTGTGTGTGTGTGTGTGTGCGAGTGTATACCCGTCCTTTTTCCCCCTCAGGTAAGTCTTTCCGCTCCCGGGATTGGAATGACTCCTTACCCTCTCCCTTAAAACCCACATCCTTTCGTCCTTCCCTTTCCCCCTTTCCTTGACTCTTTCCTGATGAAGCAACCTTGGGTTGCGATAGCTTATATATATATATATATATATATATATATATATATATATATATATATATAAAATAGAGGGAAACATTCCACGCAGGAAAAATATATTTAAAAACAAAGATGATGTGACATACCATACAAAAGCGCTGGCAGGTCGATAGAAACACAAACAAACACATACATACACACAAAATTCAAGCTTTCGCTATTTGAAATATGTCTGCTTGTGTCTGTATATGTGTGGATGGATATATGTGTGTGTGTGTGTGTGCGATGTGTGGATGGATATGTGTGTGTGTGTGTGTGCGAGTGTATACCCGTCCTTTTTTCCCCCAAGGTAAGTCTTTCCGCTCCCGGGATTGGAATGACTCCTTACCCTCTCCCTTAAAACCCACTTCCTTTCGTCTTTCCCTCTCCTTCCCTCTTTCCTGATGAGGCAACAGTTTGTTGCGAAAGCTTGAATTTTGTGTGTATGTATGTGTCTGTTTGTGTTTCTATCGACCTGCCAGCGCTTTCGTATGGTAAGTCACATCATCTTTGTTTTATATATATATATATATATATATATATATATATATATATATATATAGGGAACCATTCCACATGGGAAAAATATATCTTTTTGGGGGAGGGGGTCGGGAGTCGTTCCGGTCCCGGGAGCGGGGGGCCTTGCCTTGGGGGGAGGAAGGGACGGGTGTGCGCTCGCGCACGCGCACGTGTCCATCCGCACATACACAGAAAATGTCTGATTGAGTCTGTGTATGTGCGGATGGATATGTGTGTGTGTGCGAGTGTATACCTGTCCTTTTTTCCCCCTAAGGTAAGTCTTTCCGCTCCCAGGATTGGAATGACTCCTTACCCTCTCCCTTAAAACCCATGTCCTTTCGTCTTTCCCTCTCCTTCCCTCTTTCCTGACGAGGCAAGCATTGGTTGCGAAAGCTAGAATTTTGTGTGTATGTTTGTGTTTGTTTGTGTGTCTATCGACGTGCCAGCGCTTTCGTTTGGTAACTCACATCACACACACACACATATATATATATATACACACACACACACACACACACACACACACACACACACACACACAGGGTGTTTCAAAAATGACCGGTATATTTGAAACGGCAATAAAAACTAAACGAGCAGCGATAGAAATACACCGTTTGTTGCAATATGCTTGGGACAACAGTACATTTGCAGGCGGACAAACTTTCGAAATTACAGTAGTTACAATTTTCAACAACAGATGGCGCTGCAAGTGATGTGAAAGATATAGAAGACAACGCAGTCTGTGGGTGCGCCATTCTGTACGTCGTCTTTCTGCTGTAAGCGTGTGCTGTTCACAACGTGCAAGTGTGCTGTAGACAACATGGTTTATTCCTTAGAACAGAGGATTTTTCTGGTGTTGGAATTCCACCGCCTAGAACACAGTGTTGTTGCAACAAGACGAAGTTTTCAACGGAGGTTTAATGTAACCAAAGGACCGAAAAGCGATACAATAAAGGATCTGTTTGAAAAATTTCAACGGACTGGGAACGTGACGGATGAACGTGCTGGAAAGGTAGAGCGACCGCGTACGGCAACCACAGAGGGCAGCGCGCAGCTAGTGCAGCAGGTGATCCAACAGCGGCCTCGGGTTTCCGTTCGCCGTGTTGCAGCTGCGGTCCAAATGACGCCAACGTCCACGTATCGTCTCATGCGCCAGAGTTTACACCTCTATCCATACAAAATTCAAATGCGGCAACCCCTCAGTGCTGCTACCATTGCTGCACGAGAGACATTCGCTAACGATATAGTGCACAGGATTGATGACGGCGATACGCATGTGGGCAGCATTTGGTTTACTGACGAAGCTTATTTTTACCTGGACGGCTTCGTCAATAAACAGAACTGGCGCATATGGGGAACCGAAAAGCCCCATGTTGCAGTCCCATCGTCCCTGCATCCTCAAAAAGTACTGGTCTGGGCCGCCATTTCTTCCAAAGGAATCATTGGCCCATTTTTCAGATCCGAAACGATTACTGCATCACGCTATCTGGACATTCTTCGTGAATTTGTGGCGGTACAAACTGCCTTAGACGACACTGCGAACACCTCGTGGTTTATGCAAGATGGTGCCCGGCCACTACGCATGGCCGACGTCTTTAATTTCCTGAATGGATATTTCGATGATTGCTTTGGGCTATCCGAAACATACAGGAGGTGGCGTGGATTGGCCTCCCTATTCGCCAGACATGAACCCCTGTGACTTCTTTCTGTGGGAACACTTGAAAGACCAGGTGTACCGCCAGAATCCAGACACAATTGAACAGCTGAAGCAGTACATCTCATCTGCATGTGAAGCCATTCCGCCAGACACGTTGTCAAAGGTTTCGGGTAATTTCATTCAGAGACTACGCCATATTATTGCTACGCATGGTGGATATGTGGAAAATATCATACTATAGAGTTTCCCAGACCGCAGCGCCATCTGTTGTTGAAAATTATATATATATATATTCCCACATGAAAAATGTATGAAAGCACTGAATTGCACATTGCCCACATTTGTAGATTATTTTCCGTGTTAATGAAAATATTTTCTAGTTTCTTCTCTTTGAAATCCTCAAATGAATTGATTACTGCATGGCATCGAATAATTAGTTAACTGCATTTTGTCTTGCTTCCATCCTGCCAACATGCACAAGAACGCTCACAGACAGTCAATTTTGAGGTGCAAAGAAGATTTCCAATATCTTGCTATTCCAATGAAATAAGCTTTAGTTGAAAATTATTAATATTAAGTATTTTATTCCTCACATACTGTATCCTGCATGAGCAAAACTAATATCACCAGCTTTGATATCCCTACATTGTTATTATAAGACACCACACTTACCTGTCTCCTTCCACACCGGAAAGGTTACAAAATGAGGAATTCTGGTTTAATGTAATTTCTGGACTTTAATACATATAGCCTAAAAGTTGAAGTTCAAAAGTATCAGGAGATAACGCAGCATAAATCCAAAAACGTGGGCACCTTCCATCTGAGAGCCTGTATAAGACAAGCACATCAAGCATTTTGCTACACAACTGCCTCTAGCACAGCTAAGAACTGGCAACATTGCCGAAAATATTTGGCAATCCTGCGGGAGTGCACATACTTCCACCTTTGTCACTAAGTAGATCTACTAAATTCACTTGACATCCACCTTCCACCTCAATGACTTATGCTGTATAATCTTCGTGTAAGATGATACTTTGAGGAAGATAATTTCATTTTTGGATTCCAGGTTTTCTGTACTTTGCGTAAGAAACAAATGTTTTTGTTTATTGGCACATTGTCAGGGTAAGGACCAATCTTGCGATATGATAGGGCTGCTGCTAGCAACGTGTTTTGTTAGCTCAGTGGTTCTGTATATTGTGTTATGATGTGACGGCAATGTGTGTTGCAAGTTCTGGTAGCATTGGGTAGCAAAGCACTGAAAGTTCTTTTTACTTCATGGAGCTGAAAATTGCTAGAAGAAATTCTTTAATGAAATCTAAAGAAAACCGTTACACATTGAGTCTTCTCGCATTCTTGACTCATCAAGCTGTTTTAATGACCTTAGATATCTGACGATTATCAAGCTGCGGTATTATACAAATGTCCCTAAAGAGAACTGAATCACCTGTCAACAATACAAATTTGAAGTTTGACCATCACGTAGAATCTGCATGTCAGGAGAATAGGTATGAAGGGAACATACTGATTAACAAACTTATCTGTGCTTGATTTCTGTAACAGCAATTACGCACTCCACACAGATATTTGTTGACACTTCTCCTAAGAGTAGCTTTGAATATGGATAGTTCTGTTGGTTTAAATTTAATTGCATACCTCAAAAATCACTTTCTATTAGCATTAAGTTCTCCATGAATCCATACATGGTCCTCAAAACGTGCAGTGTGCCTCCTTGCTGTATATCATGCACTGAAAAGTATTCACACAGTTTATTACATGCATTTACCATATGGAATTAAACAACAACAATGAAACTCACTGCACCACCAATAATTATTGTGGCTTGACATTAACACATGAATTTCTGACGAAATAATTGAGTGAAGAACCACCTATAAAAGGAAGAGAAGTGTTTAATACTATTAAACAACATAGTGAAGTATTTTAATCCAATCACAAACTATAGAGACAGTTTTGTGCCGTATTAGTGTAATAGAAACGTCATCCTTTTAAAAACAGTCATATGCCTTCTTTGCTGTTGAGCATGAAATGCCGGCCGGTGTGGCCGTGCGGTTCTAAGCGCGTCAGTTTGGAACCGCGTGACCGCTACGGTCGCAGGTTCGAATCCTGCCTCGGGCATGGATGTGTGTGATGTCCTTAGGCTAGTTAGGTTTAAGTAGTTCTAAGTTCTAGGGGACTGATGACCTCAGTAGTTAAGTCCCATAGTGCTCAGAGCCATTTGAGCATGAAATGCAAATTGTGGATATTGCAGGAGTGCCACTCCACAGCATTAAAGCATTTTATACCACCCAAAGCAATTAGCAGTAGCAGGGGCCTTCAACAAGGGAGCACAGCATCAACATGGCAGCCACTGCTGGGAACTAGTAAATGGGCCCGGATACTGTGGCATGTGTGGTGTTCAGAGACAGACAGTCTGCCAACAATCAGTGAAATTCATTTCACTCATGACTTCAACATTCAGATGAAAGGTGCTATCATGAGATTTCACTTTCGGACATGATGTGTTTTATCGTTAGACCAAGGCCACAGGTGGAACAAACTCACCTGAACTGGTAGCAATACTTCCTTCAGGAAGTGCCGTGGTGTACAGTGTTGCCAGATAGTGCAGATTGTTGGACTTAGAATATTTATCAGTGTGGCCAGGTTATTTGTCCCAACGCGCGTTTGGCACAGATTTAGGCTCTGCGGCAGCCAGGCAGGTTTTATGTCAAGGAGTGTTCATATTTATTTACTGTTTTGACAATTATTTTCCAAAATTTTAACCACAGTTTGTCTACATGCCCAAGCCCAGAGCAAAAGGTTTTGAGTTCTTCCTTCAGAGATGACACTACTACTGCCTCTTTATTTACTTTATTGAAATGGAAATCTTTTTGCTTGTTTTAGTTCATCTTCTTAACTTGCTAATCATTGTTGCTACAACTTCCTAATGACCACTGATGCCAGTTGCAAGGTGAACATCCCCCAATAGTCAGATGTATTTGTTGCCATTAAATCTAATATATATTCATCATTGGTAAGCTTTCAAACTATCTGCTCTAAGCAATTTTCAGTGGAATGATTTAGTTAATTTCACAGGAAGTCTTATCACTACAACACTCCACATTCATCTTAATTGGTTGTTCGATGATAAAGTCTCTTAAAATAATCACAGAATGATTAGTCAATAAATAATACATACTATTGAGTTATATCTTGGGGGAGAGACTGGTGGTCAGTAGAATTGGCCAAGTTATAAATTATACCCACAACTGATACTGCGTCCTGCCCAAACAATCTCATATGCAGATTCAATTTCTTCTCAGAGGATCTGAATTTTTTTTTATTTGCTGTGACAAATACATTACTTCCATTCCCATTAGCCTATCCTTCCAATAGTTTGATATAATGCAAACCTCTCACTTCTGTCAATTTCAGGTTTTAGTCAGCTTTCTGTATCTTGCATTATGTGGAGCTTCCACTGCTATTTAGGAGCACATCAAACTATGGAATTTTATTGTAAATGCTGCAGCAGTTGATCATTAGGATTAAAATAGTATTATCTGTGAGGGGCATTTCTTTGTGTCTTTATGCTAATACTCTGGAGTGTTCTTCAGCTATTGTTATCTGAACTGAATGCAGAGTTACGTTAGGTAACACTTTTGTGTGCTCATCACACACAGTCAGCCAACTGAGTAAGAACCTCTGATATTTAGTTCACACCTGACCCATTTCGAGGGACTCTAAAGTACCCAAACCCATGGCACAGGTCAAGAAAGTCACAGCCTAGCTTGTCACAGAACCTTTTATGTCTTGCACACGCCTTCCACTCAACTCAGAATGAGGGGGCATGATCAGTTTTGTTGATGATGCTGCAGACTGTGGGCTTCATTGAAATTCTGTAAGCAAAGCTAGTCATCTTTGCCAGTCACAGTACGATCTCGGAGCTCAGATGACAGGCAACATTTGTCCCAACATACACCACAATCCTCTGGCATGTTGCACCCCTGCTCTCTCAGTGGTTGTCAGAACAGCTACTTCACTATGTTTAATGTGGCCCACAGACACTGAAAGCACAACACAAGATTATTCCTTTTATACCTTGCTGTCATTCCCATAAGGGGTACCACTATTAGCTGTATGTTTCAATTTCCAACAATTAACAGATTCTTACTTTTTTGCATTTGCTTCCTCATGACTCAGGATGCAGCAGGCTGCCCTACAGCTGAAGTGTGTTTCATTGGTTTTGGTTACCATTTCCATTGGAGACAGCACCTCAGACCTACTAGTAATGGGGATGAGTGTAGTACCTGGAGCTCTCCTTTGTCCCTGTCTACCTGTACTGGACCCTCCTATCATTGACTCACCATTCACTGTTTACTTGTTGGGCAGAGGTACATCCTTTGCTCCATGGAATGAAGGCAATATACACAAGAGAGGATGGTGCTTGGAGAAGAGATAGGTCATCTAATCTGTGAAATGGAGACAGTATCCACAGGAGAGAATAGTGCTTGACATACCTTTGGTATGTGACTCTTGGTAGTTAAACTAGTACATCTACTTACAGCAGTGTCTAATCACATGACAGCAATCTAGGCAGTTTCCAGCTGTGTAGAGTAAGTAACTCTTTCCACGCCTGAGAATAGCATTCATAGTGAGGCTGCATTTCTGTCTAGTGCAGTGTGACATTGAACAGTAAACAATTAGGGCCTAACTTGAAAATTAAGCTCATAGATTCCACAAACACAATATTATGCCATGGCTGTCAACTGTGTTTGAGCTGTGTTTACATAATGATTGCAAGATACTGGATTCTTCCTTAGAGCAAACTGGTCACGGAGTCACAAAATGTGGAATATATTGCACTAATGGTGTAAATACCTACTGTGATTGCAGGAAAATTATTTTCCAAGAAAGATGCTGCTGTCAAAATAAACAGAATACACAACTGTAGCTCACAAGCCTCAATTTACTTTGAAATATGTTGTATACAGAATTCCTGAACTACCAAAGATCCTATTCTATTGTATTGTATTGTATTCAAAAATTATCTTTAATTATGTAGATATGCACTGAAATTAAGAGGAACAATTGTATAAATGAGGACACTATTGCAAAAATTTGGAGACTAACGTGGTCCTACTCACACACAAAGGGGGAAAAAACCAGGATGTTGGCTTACACACATAAATAAATATACAAAATGCACAGATTTTGTTCTTGGATGGTTTTGTGACAACTTCTACACTAGAATGCCAAAGATGAATCCTGCTATATTGAAGGAGAATCTCTGGTTGAAATGGTCAGAAATAATAGCTGGAAACATCAGTGACAATAAAAGTTTATGTTAGTATTGGGGGCTTGCCTCATGATTATGATAACAACTTGGAAAAAGTAAGAAATCTGCATTCGAGTCCTAGTATGGCACAAATTTACAGTTTCACTGCATGTTCATTACATTGTTAGTTTGTCACATCTGAACAGTTTGCACTGTTATCACTTAATTCACTTCATATACCTCCATTTTGGCAGGTTAAGCCGTGTCCTTCACTGACTCCATTGCCCCACTTGCTGTTATTCCCATTCACACAGTGGAAAAACCTCTGATACTAGTGTCAGTCCAGACAGTTATTCCTAGATAATTGTAGAGTTGTTACTCCTCAGGTGATTTATTGCTAATCATTTAATCAAATATTAATGGATCTTATCACTATTTATGTGCAATATATTACATTTATTTATGTTGAGGGTCAACTATCAGTTCCTGCCCCAAGCACAACTTTAGTATGTTGTCCCATTTTTTTACTACAATTTTCTAACATTCGAACTTTCCTATATATGCAATAGCATCAACCACAAATAGCCTCATGGAACTTCCATCACATCACTTACTTATATTGTGAGCAACAATGGCACTACAACAAACTTTCGATATTGCCAAATTTATTTTTACATTTCTTGATTGTACTGTGTTAAGAGCAATACTTTATAGCTGTCTAATTAAAATCTCCATCTAGTACAATGTAATGGTCAGGAAATTTACATGTGATAATCTCCAGGATTTTTCTTAGGAATTCTGCCTTTATAGTTTGCTGAAAAACTGATATTAGTCTTGACCACTGTATTTATTAATTTTATAGTTCCTTATGCATTTTGGTCTGATGCCATTCTCAAAGACTCTACAAGAGAAATACATGAAAGGTATCTGTAAAAATTCATTGGTACAGTTACATAAAACATACTTTGTAAAAACAGAAGAAGCAAGCACTCAGTAAAAAAACATTGATAAAGTACAGGAAATGCACATCTCAAAAATTGGGATGGAACTCACCAAAATATCTATAACATATTATTAGGTAAAAACAAAACTGGATCTGTCTTAACATGGACACAAAATATCTGGTCCAAATTATTTGGTGACATCTTAGTGCAGACTGTCTTGCTGCACAAATCAAAGTATTCGGTGAAGAAGCTGCCAGATGGCAGCACTATAGGATGTTAATGAAAAATTTATGTTTTGAAATACGTAAGTATTGAAACAAATGACTGACATGTAGTTTCAAATGCCAAACAACATTCTATTATAGCTATTACATCACCCAGTTTATTATCTAACAAATATCCATCTACTGTAAGGGGACTGACAAAAATTGTCACCGCAAGATGGTGTCAATGTATAAAAATGTAATTAAAATAAGTGAACATCTTTCCATTCAATGAAATTAATATATTACAATAAACGCTTAACACAAGGCTGATTCTCGCAAAAAACTAATTTTATAACCATAGTATACTAGAATGAATAAACAAGACAAAAATGTAACACATAGTACATAGGGGTAATATACTATAAAACTACCACTGGCAACACAATTATAATGATAAATCACTGTTGGTACACATTTGGGATAGACCCAATTCCATCCAATATTAATGACTATATATCTAAGTTAAAATAAAATGTTCTTTTGTATGACCTGCAAAAATTGTTTCAAAAACTGCAGATAGGTAACTGAATATTTGTGCAGGTGCATAGAATCCTTCTAGACAGAACAGAAGAACAGTTTACAAGAACAAAATTTGTATATTGCAGCCATATGTATAGTTGCACCAGTATTCAGACACGTACGTGTAGGAGGTAAATAGTGACATACATTTAGAGGATGAGCATTCCATATTCTGCTGAGTAGCACAAGGGAATATAGTCAGCAAATTGAGCATTTGAATTACCAAGAGCATTACCAGGGGGCTATATCTTGATGTTGGCACTGTTGACAAACTCGTACAGTATTTTACGCAGTGTTATATTGTTGGATGCTAACAAGGTTTGGAGGCTGCTTGGGAACTGATGACCAAGAGCCCAAAGATTACTTGCAAGTATGTTTATGTGATAAGTGTTCCAAGGACATAGTAGAAATGTTTGGTTTGGATCTTCTTCCTCTCTGCAAATATATAGAGTGGTGGCACTTAGGTTGAGCCGATAGAGGTGTCCGTTGAACTTCCAATCATTAAATTTCAGCCATGCTGTAACTGTTGTGAGGCCCCTTGATGTTTGCACCTTATTATACCATGGCACTCTTGGAATCATGGGATGAATTAGTGGATAACGACTGCCTCTGATTTTAGATCTCCACGATCATTCCCCTCCCCAGTCAATGGACAACCACTTGCTGAGCATGGGTATCATATGTTTGAGAGGGAGTTTATCATATTTAATAGCTCCATGCAGAGATACCTGCTTTCCCAGACACCTGCTTGTTCATTTCCACATATTCCAGTCTGGTCCTTCATCCATATCATCAAGATGATGTGACTGTTCCTTTGCACCTGAAACACAATATCAACAATTGCTGCAACTATGGGGTTGGCACAACTATTATGATGGTTGATCAGTTGCAGGGCTGACATACTATCAGAGATTATGACTATTGTGCCTGCTGTGGTTGTCTGTGTGAACAGTAGGGTTTCCAAAATAGCAATCAGCTCAACTGCCATAATAATGGAGTGTTGATCCAGCTTGTGGAGGCCTTGTCCTTGGCTTCAGGGTACTCAGTAAACACTACCAGCACCATTACTAGACTTGGACCCATCTGTATACACTACAAATGCATCATGATACTGAGACAGAAATTCCATTGCTATTGTATTAGTTTCTTCCTGATTTTGAAAAGCTAAATTTGTTCTGGCATTGACCTGCAGAGTAGATGTTTCATGTGGTCTTTTGTAGTGCAGGAAAAACTTTTCCACACCTAGTGCCTTAATGCCTGTATCTCCATGTATTCAGTGGATACAGGTTGTGGTTGTTTATTTATCCAATGTCTTCTTCATTCACAATAGAATGTTAATTACCAGATTTTTTGTCAAGGGGCTCATATTTGACAAAATAAAGTCATGAGAGAAATTTCTTGCAGGAGGAGTATTCATTGCAGCTTTAATGGTGGGTCATTCTCTTCAACCAGTAATACGTTGGTTACAAATGCCCGTGTAACTATACGCAAGGCTTTGTACTGCATAACGTCAAGTCTTTGGAGCATGTTGTCTGATGCTGGTCCACAGCACAGGTGTCAAAGAGTGTCCTATGGACCAGTATAAATTCATTGCTGTCTGCCAATCAGAGCCCAACCATACTATAGTTGTTGCTCCAATGAGACTGCAGGCTTTTTGACATCTGGTAATGATGTGTTGGATATGAGGAGCCCATCTTAATTTATCATCAATAATCATCCAAAGAGAGTGAGTTGTTTTCCCCACAACTGTACAAATATGTTGTCACAGTTGCATTGTTTGGGTAAGTGGAATCCTACAGCGAGTAAAGACCATAAGCTAGGCTTGCTGTCAGATATTTTGAAGCCATTTTCTGTACACCACTCATACAGATGTATGAGATGAGCCTGCATTTTCAGATGACAGGACTGAAGAGTACTGTCTTCAGAATATACACATAAGATGTCTGCATATTGTAATATTTGGTTGTCACTGGCAAAGAGGTCATGAAGGTCTGCAATGTAGAGAGTAAATAATAAGGGAGTCAAGACTGATCCCAGTGGGAGTCCTCTGCTAGTTTCTCTGGGTTCTAGTGTAGTTCCATATTGCAACTTAATTTTTTCTCATTTCTCAGGAAACTTACAATGTTACACATGGTGGTTTTGGAATCTGGAGTTTCTTCAGCTTTTTCCCCCTAAAATTGACAAGGTAACATTATCCTATGCTATAGTCAAGTCTATGAGTGCAACTATCGTATAATTATTCCAAGAGAAATTTAGGTGTGTCAACAGCTAACCATAAAAGGATTTCAGTCATCCCTTTTCCTTGTTGTTTTTAAGTAATATTTTCTTTTTTTCACTCCACCATTCTAACTGCTGTTTAATAATCCTTTCCATTATCTTCACCAAACACAGTAGAAGGTGACAGGCTGATACAACTCCAGTTTATCACATATTTTACCCGAGTTTTGGATGGGGGCAGCATGACAAGTTTTCAACGAGTCAAATTTTGATCTTTTGTGCCCCTACACTATTGTAAATTTTAAGCATCAGGAGTTTAACTTTGCATGGGGTTAGTCGTAGCATTTTCCCTTGGGAGAGTGCAGTGGTTTACGTACTCTTTTCTCTGTTTTTGATACATAACTCATAAATAAGACAACTAAGAGTTTCCTCTAATCTAAAAACAACCATGTACCCTCATAATGTACTCTGCTACCAAAGTAGTTTCTTTTTGTGTGTAGTAAACTCTTGACACATTGAAGGAAGCCCCATAATTCTTTTCTTGAAAATGGAGGCCAAGAAACCTCCGACCTGTGTGCAAGGTAAGCTATCTTTCTCAATTCAGTCAGGTGATCAAAGTAACGAAGGATGGCCTCAGTCCAGCCAGTGAGTGACATTCATGCTGATATGAGATACAAGTTTCAACAAGTTGCACCTGCTGTGTTCAACAACTCATTTAAATCTCGGAAGAGGCCTCCTGGCAAACATATTGATGGCTTTTGGGTTTTTTTCATGACTTGCCTGGTATTTTCCTAGGAGAATCAACATTCAATTAATGTTGTAGCACAGAAACCCAGCACACACAATCTTTGCATTTGTCTTGACTGTGCAGCAAAATTAGCCATTGGTGCAAAAAACTAGGCATCCCATGCTAGGCTCAGATGCAGTATTACAATGGATAATACCATATATTGGCCGTTACGGCATAAGAAAACAGCTGTGTGGCCAGTATACACATCTGTCTTGAGCCCAGTTGTTTGTGAACTCAGCACTGTTCACCATTCACCATTGGACAAGGACAGACTGGCCAAACCATATACATTGGAAGGTGATGCAGTATCAGCATTTCCAAAGGTAAGTGAGGTACCACAGCTACAGTACTGAAATGTGGTCTATTAGGAATGAAAACCAGTGAATTACAATGAATCCTGGTGTCTTTTATGTAGCGGTAATGGCAATAAACTACATAGTATAAGCAGTGGCAGTAACACCACTATAGTGCACACACACACCTCTCAAATGTCATTAGCGGTCCTCTTTTCTCTTTTTGAAGATGTGTCTGTTCTGCCAGAGCTGTATCTTCATTTTAACAGAGCAGTTTTTGGGAGTGGGAATCCTTCTGTGCTCTCTTGATGGATGGGGTGTTGATACCTACCAGTGATACGTCCAATCTGCTAAGAGTTTATGCGCTAGTAGAATTTCAATATTTTATTTCATTTCTAAAGTTGGTAGGGAACAAGAGGCCAATTTAGACAAAGTCCAGTTATCTGGAAAAGTTTAATGTAACTTAAGTATGGAAGGCACTGCAGAGTTACCAGTAATCTATTTAACAGCTTTTTCATGTGAACGGATATCGGTCTCATGGTCAAGCAGTTTACATTGATTTCTTTTTATAGAGACATGTACCATCCATGCAGTCCATGATGTTAAACCAAGATCTCTGCTCTCCAAGACACTATGTCCTGCCAACTGTGCTGTATTGCCCAGGATTTACAATATTGTAGGATGATAGAATTGAAAAGTAAGCAGCTCATGAACCCTGGGTGTTCCAGGCCTATAGCCAGCTATATGTCAAATTCTATGGGGTGCTTACCATTCAGGGTGACTAAGGTCCACATACAGGCTTGAGATGAAAATTCTCCTTCCCTGCTCCCTCTAAAACAAAGAGACATGGCAGAGAGACAGTCAGAAAATATAGCCTGATACATAGCGTTAACCTGTCAGAGATGTTTGAGGCAACATTCTATTTGTAATTACTCACCTATTCACATGACCTTAAAACTGGAGTTGAAAACAAGAGTTATTTTTTCCTTTTCTACTTCTTCCATACTTTTCATACCAACCAAATGTGTGTTGCTGTACTGTAACATACCATTCCCCCTCCCACTTCTCATCTGTTCTCAAGATGCCAGTTATCCTAACTATAATTTACTTTTCACATCACACCATCCACAGAACTTAACTAGATTGCTTTCTATTCATTTTTGTCTGCATGTAGCCAGAACCATTGTCTTCCATTTGACACTTCTGAATTCATTTGTATTCACTGATGTGCATCTCTGACACAAATACATAACAAGTGTGCCCCTAAATACATACTTTTTCATTATTTTTTATGTGGATCATCTTTGTAATAAAGATCTTAAACATTTTAAAAGAGCTGCTCTTATAGTACATTTTTTCCTCTGGTGTAATTGTCACTGAATGTACCTTACAGCATAAATTAATGTTACAATTAGTGTTCAAGGCTACATTGAGACATAAGTAATTTATAGGATAAACACATAATTAGGCCTCATACTTATCAGAACTATACTATTACTTGAAAAAAATTAGTCATTTATTGTGACTGTAATGCACTAGCTTCAAAAATTATAGCAAGCACAATAAATTTTTGCTCTAGCTGGCAGCATCAGGCAAGTAATGACAGTGCAGCAAGTCTTCGATCGTACCTCAGTTAACTATGCAGAAGCGGCCAATACAGAAGATAAACAGTTCACTGCTTTAATTTATTGTCTTGTGACTCATCTTGATCTGGATGGCACCTCACGCATTACTGCCACGAGATGGTAAGATTTGTGCAGAAGCATTGGTAGCATGTCAATCCTTATACAACGTACTGATATGCATTATTTGTGTTATTCACCTTACATATTCAATATAATACAAAATATTTGAAGGACAAACAAAAGAAGTTCAACATGGCAGAATATAAAATATTAAAGTATATATGTTATAGTGTAATGCACTGTCTGCATGTGCTGAGGGTTTTTTAGTATCAGCTGTGATCTATTTGTCTCTTTACTTGGGTGCTACATATTGTGTAGTGTGTATCATAGTGGGTAATGTATATATACATGCATGCATAAATTAGTGACTTATTGTATAGGAGACTTGTCAATCAATGTAAGTAAAGTAAATGAGATACATACAAAGTGTCAAGAAATACTACATTAAATTTAGTTTACAACCATCATTACAAGTTTACCACACTGTGATAGTTTTCCGTTTTAATTTATTATAAATTTTCTTTAATCTATGAGATGATAAAGTAAAATTTTCTGTTTTTTAGTATAACACATATGTTGAAAATGAATTACTTGAAATAACTATGAATTGTTGTTATAAATATAAATACTTTATGAATATAAATAAATGGAATAGATAAAATATTTAGATCCCTAAATAGTGGACAATATGATCCCTAGGCTTTATATTACACACATTTTGAATTATAGTTTTCTGTAATCATCTTTTTTGTGCCACTTTTTTTATTTATCTACAAATTCCATAGATCCTGTTATGCATATGATGCTAGGATGTAGAACGACTTGAGTAATATATGTTCACAGGCCATGGTATCAATTAGTTTACAAGAGCAGAACTAGACATAAATTACATAAGACTTGCTAAAATAATAATGAACTAAAATAAAGTCGTAGGAATAATACATTATGCAAAGTTTATCACATTGCAAAAGCCTATTTGTCACAGTAAGTATACGGTTACAAATAGGAACAAAAAGAACATAAACAAACAACAGTAAATATAAATACATACAAAGACTACTTTTCTCTGTTAAAGTATTCATCAAGTGAGTAAAACATTTTCTCGATTAAATATGTCTTTAGATTGTTTTTGAATGATGCACTGTTACTACGTAGACTTTTTATGTAGCTCGGTAAAAAGTCAAATATTTTGACACTGGAGTAATGCACTCCTTTCTGTACCCGAGTTAAACTTTTTAGTTCAAAGTGGAGGTCAGCCTTCTTTCTTGTATTGGGATAATGGAAGCTTTCATTGGTTTCATAGTGGGCAGGATTGTCAACCAAGAAACTCATTAGGGAAAAAATATACTGGCAGGTTGTGGAAAGTATTCCAAGTTTTTTAAAGAGCGTACAGCAGGAGGTTCTCGGGGGTACGCTGCACATTATACGGACTACTATTTTCTGCATGAGGAAGATTTTTTTTAGATGAGGGTGAATTGCCCCAGAAGATGATGCCATAACACATAATGGAGTGGAAGTATGCAAAGTATGTGGACTTCGTGACATTTATGTCTCCAAATTGTGAGATTGTCCTAATGGCAAAAATTGCTGAGGACAGCCTTTTTCCAGTCTCGAGGACATGGTGGTCCCAGTTGAGCCTACTGTCTATGTGGAGGCCTAAGAATTTGGTGCAGTGTACCCTTTCTATCTGATTATTGTTATTTAAAACAGTAATCTCCAGGGGGAGTTTGTGGTCAAGACTGAAATGGATATAATTTGTTTTGCTCAGGTTTACTGTGAGTGAGTTCACTTGGAACCAGGTTAATAGTACTGTAAGTAATTTGTTGGCATCAACCTCTATATCAGTGAGCTGTTTGTTACTAATCAAAATGCTGGTGTCGTCAGCAAACATGGTGAACTTGCATGTATTGCATGAAAAAGGTAGGTCATTTACGTATATCAGAAACAGCAACGGACCAAGGATGGATCCCTGGGGTAACTCCATGGAGTACAGTGCTCCAGTCTGACTCTACTACCTCTCCTTCTTTATTGCTCCCATTGAGAATTACCTTCTGCTTCCTGTTTTGGAGGTAGGATTTTAGCCAGCTTCCCAGTGCCCCAGTGATCCCATAGTGGCGTGGTTTGTTGAGGAGTATTTTGTGGTCCACACAGTCGAAGGCTTTGGACAGATCACAGTATATTCCAACTGCCTTCATTTTATTATTTAGGGATTCCAGTATATCATTTGTGAAAGAAAATATGGCCTCAGTTGTGGACATACTTTTCCGGAAACCGAACTGTCTATCACTTATGATGCCAAAGTTTTCTAGGTGCCTTACAATTCTGGAGTGCAGTAGTTTCTCAAGGACTTTAGCAAAAGTGGACAGGAGGGAGATTGGACGATAGTTTGAGACTTGCGTTGTGTCTCCCTTTTTGTGGAGAGGCTTCACTATAGCAAGTTTCATGCCCTCTGAGAAAACACCCTGGTACATAGAGGCATTAAATATATGGGCTAATACTTTGCTTAATTGGTCAGAGCAGGTTTTTAACAGCTTACTGGAGATATTATCTACACCAGATGATCCCTTACATTTTAATGAGGCAATGGTTTTTTTAATCTCATATCTGGTTATGGGGGATGTCCTTATCTCGCTCACTGGAACGGGAAAACTGTGCTTCAGTAGATCCATGGCACTTTCTAAGGATCCATTGCAACCTATTTGCTCTGCAGCACTTATGAAGTAGTCATTGAATGCATTCGCAATAGTCTCTTGGTTGTTTACAGTATTGTCATCAATGTTTAGTACAATGTCTACTGGTTTACTGGTACTGTTTGTACCAGTCTCGCTCCTTATTATGTCCCAGATTGCTTTAATTTTATTACTGGATTGGTTGATTTTGGATCTAAAATATATGCTTTTTGAAAGTTTGATTACCTTACTCAAACTTTTACAATACTTTTTATAATGATTTATTTGACTGGGGTTTCCTGATTCTTTTGCCGTTATGTACAAAATTCTTTTTTGCTTGCAAGATGTCCTAATCCCATTTGTTATCCATGGTTTTTTTGTGTTTTCTTTTGGTACATTCCCATAAACCTTTTTTGGGAAGGAGGTTTCAAATATTGATGCAATTTCTTTACTAAACAGGTTATACTTGGAATTTACATCTGTTTCGGAATATA
Source organism: Schistocerca serialis cubense (assembly GCF_023864345.2). Classification (NCBI taxonomy): domain Eukaryota; kingdom Metazoa; phylum Arthropoda; class Insecta; order Orthoptera; family Acrididae; genus Schistocerca; species Schistocerca serialis. The sequence continues at coordinate 599,429,006 of NC_064641.1, read as the reverse complement.
TGTGACTCCAATTGATATTATGGAGGCATGATTTGAATGTTTTGATTGTTAGTACATTTATGGGCCTGAATACATTCCACGTTGGCTCAGTTTTATTCTGACAAACATTTATATTTTTTATGGTAAGTCTTTGACCATCATGGTCAGAAAGACCATTTATTATTTTACTAACGCTGATACTGCCCAATTTCTCTTGGTCTACAAAAATGTTGTCAATTAGTGTGCTTGAATATGAAGTTACTCTGGTGGGAAAATTGACCACTGGCAGAAGGTTGTAGGTGTACATCAGATTTTCTAGGTCTGTCTTCCCACTACTATGTATAAGAAAGTTGATGTTGAAATCTACAAGTAGTACAACATCTCTTTTATAGTTGAATAAGTGCAGTAAAAGCAAATCAAGCTGCATTCCCCTAAAAGATTATTCCATATCTTACAATAGAGTCAAAGAAGCTGTGATAAACAATTTTTCTAGAGTCCATGTCACATTCATAGGATGGTGGTATCACTGCAAAAGCAGGATTGTTTAACATGGTTGCCAAGTAGCATATGTGAAATGGCCCTGATACCTTTTCTACTATAAATATCCCTGTGAATTTTACAAAATCTGCTTCCCTAAGTTCTTGTTTTTTTAGCAGTTTAGAAGCTATTAGATTTTGATTATTTAGTTTTGAATGGTATTACTTGGGTTTTTGACTTGTTTTATTTCAGTCCACTGAGATCACACAAATGTTCTAAGCTATTTAGAGTATCAACAACTCTTTTGGAAATTTTTCCTGTGGTTTCAGTTTCAGTTTGCAGAGATATCTTGTCTGCAAATAAAACTGAGTAGGATGTTACATTAAGAGTTAACTCATTTACACCAAATAAGAATATGACTGGGCCTAAAGCAGAATTTGTGGGATTACCTGTGAAATAATGTTCCAGTCTGAGAATCAGTGTTCTATGCCTGATGTTACAACTGCTGTTTTCTTTCTCTGTAAATACAATTTGAATTATTTCAAAACACTACCATTAATCCTGCATCTTTCTAGTTTATGGAGCACAGGTTTACACAATCAAAAACCTTCACAAGGTCACAAAACATTCCTGTTATCTTTTGAGACTTGTCAGGAGATAAGGAAACTTTCTCAACAAAAAGTTTTGTCTTTATGGAAGGCAACCTAATTTAATGTGAATGATATTAGATTTTGCTATGAAAGTTTATATCTGTGTTCCAAGATTGCACGAAGACTGGCTGGTTAGTAGTTTCTGACAGCTTTACTATTACATACTTTACAGCATCTGAGAGGCATTCTTCTTCAAATGACTGATTGATTATTATGGTTAGGGGTCCTGATTTATACTGGAAACTGTTTTAGTTAGTGATGTACAGAATCCTCATTTGGGATGGCATTATGTGGGGCCGACATGTGCCGCTGGTTGTTATGGAAGGCACCATAATGGCTGTATGATACGTGAATGCCATCCTCTGACAGATAGTGCAGCATATTGGCGAGGCATTCGTCTTCATGGACGACAATTCATGCCCCCATCATGCACATCTTGTGGATGTCTTCCTTCAGGATAACAACATCGCTCGATTAGAGTGGCCAGCATGTTCTCCAGACAGGAACCCTATCAAACATGCCTGGGATAGATTTAAAAGGGCTGTTTATGGATGACGTGACCCACCAGCCATTCTGAAGGATCTACACCGAATTGCCATTGAGGAGTGGGACAATCTGGGCCACCATCTCTGAAGGTCTCACTGTATGGTGGTACAACATGCAATGTGTGGTTTTCATGAGCAATAAAAAGGCGGAAATGATGTTGATCACTATTTCAATTTTCTGTACAGGTTCTGGAACTCTTGGAAACCGAGGTGATACAAAACTTTTTTTGATATGTGTATATTACAAATATGATTATTAAGCAGAGCAGCACCTCAGTCACGGTTACAGTACTGGGAGAGAGCAACTAACATAAAACATCATCACACACACACACACACACACACACACACACACACACACACACACACACACACACACACACATACTTATGCGTGCATGCAAACAATGATCGGTAGGAATGTGGGGAAGACAGCAATTGTGCAGTCGAGACCTGTGATACATGGGTACCAGAACCAGTGAGCTGCAGTGCATGATGAAGATGACAGGGAAGTGTATTGGGAGAGAGTGGTAGGTCAGAGGAAGAAGAAGCTGTTAAGTTGAGGGGAGGGAAACAGTGAATTAGCCGATCCTGAGGACAAGGTGGTCATGAGAGGAAGAACTTGTTAAAAGAATAAGTCCTATCTCCATAGATCATGTGATGATTTCCACAGTATTTGAGCAAGCATTCAAAAATTGTTAAATTCAATATTAACAAACTATTCATTAACTGATGAAAAGTGCTATCAGGTCTGACTGGAAATGTAAAACTGGGTAACAGAGAGAAATTATGCTATAATTGCCTGAAATGATAGTGAAAACTAAGTTCAATTTCATTCCCTTCATTTCTGAAACTGAGTGTTGGGAAGGGACTTGGTAGCAAATTCAGGAATAAACAAGTGACGATATAGAACAAAATTTTTCTGCATAGACTTTTCTTCCTTTAGTAGTTATAGCTAGACCTAGCAAATTTCACTTATTATGCACCCTGTTGACACATATAGTGCAGCTAACTTTCTACAGCTCTTCTCAGTTGAGGAACATTATATGTTGCTTCAGGCCAGGCTGTGGTTTTTGAAGATTTCACACTGCAACACAAAGTAATTAGTTTTATGAACAGTTGGAGACGTTATACAATTTTTCATTGGCATAAAAGTATGCTGAGCACAGGGGATGAACTTTCTTCCTTTCTGTTTTTTCTTCATTTTTATTCCATTGTTACAATTAAATGAGGAAACAATCCTGGCTAGGTAAAAACGAGGAGGATTATCAAATGCCGTAAGCCAAGTTAACAGGAATCTATCATAATCACTGCCTTTTAACATACAAAGGAAACCAGAGTAATAATATTAGTCTCATATGACAAACTTTTATTGCAGATGCTTATGTGTTGCTCTTATAAACTGAACCAAGAATAAAAACTGTGTTCAGCATTTAACTTGTTTTATATTGGTGCCTTTAAAACTTTTTTTGAATAACAATCACTAATTACAGCAACAGTACCAGTAAAGATTCCCATGCCTACAGTGAAAACAGTAATAACAATAATAATATCATCTATGCACTATTTATTGTCACCCACCTGTGCAGTTTGCCTTACTGCATATAAACTGTTTTAAATAGTATTAAAGTTTTGCAAACCAAAGGAAATTCTTCTTCATTTTTATTTTTCCCGGTAATGGCCATATGTTTTATGTCAGACAAGTATGTTCATTTTTTGGACATATGAAATTCTTTCTGTCAAGTGTGCCAAACACTTCAGCACATTCAAATGCCTAATAATATTATAATTTGTGGTACTTCATCACAAAAGTGACTATATTAATTATGAAATTTAATGTAGTTCAAGATGCCAGCTGCCAATTGATGGGATCTGTATAAATCTGGAGTGTCCTGTGGGATCAGGAGCTGAAATTGCTGCTCCAGACACTGTATTTGATATAAGAATGAGACTTACGGATCACACTGGATCACTGGAAAACTGTCGTTTAACAGGCACTGCTGCTGAAAGAGTCCTCAATTGCACAGTAAGGATAACTATTCAAACTGGTTTTTGTTTCTGATAATAGTTTGTTTTTGTAAGTTTATGGAATATACATTTGTCTGAGTTACATAGAAAATTAATTGTGTTTATTATTGTGGAAATCATTTTAAACCTTATTATGTAAATATTTTAGAATTAAAGGAGAACACTCACCAAAATATGCCCTAACATGGTGCCAACGGGACTGACGGTTCCAATGATATTTTGCGGCAGGTGGACTAGATGTGGTGGAGGTAGTGTTGGGTGGAGTGGGTAGAGGGAGAGGGAGGTGGTAGGCAGGAAGAGAAATGGGGCGGAGTGGCTAGCGGCTCAGATGGAAGCAGCCAGTTTGGTGGCTTGGAAAGCAGGATGGAGTGATGGCAGGTATAGGGGCTGGCATGACTGTAGCGGCCAATGGGAAGTGGCACATGCTAAAGGCAACTTGGGTATGTGAACTGGTAGGGAGTGACAGGATGGAGGAAGGGGAGACCATTGGGAGAAGGTTGTGGGGACAGTGGGTTACTTGATTACAGGAGGGAGGATGTGGTTTAAGGATAACTCCCCTCTGCAGGATGACTCAGTTTGTGAAGCAGTCATTGAAATTGAGCATGTTATCTCAGCTGCATGTTGTGCCTCCAGGTGGTCAACTTTATTCTTCAAATCAGATTGGCAGTAGCCATTCATTCTAGTGGGCAGCTGGTTGGCAATCATACCAACATAACAGGTTGCACAGTGTTGGTATATGACATGGCTGCTTTCATGGGAGGTCCAGCCTTTGATGGTACATGATAACCCTCTGACAGGGCTGGAGAAGGAGGTGCTGGGTGGGTGGATAAGGCAGGTCTTGCATCTTTGTTTGCCACAGGAATCGACTAGGGTATTGTGTAGGCTGGATGGGTGGTGGAACCCCACTCTAGGAGGGGTGGGAAGGGTCTTGGGTATGATGTCCCTTATTTCAGGGCAGTGTGAGAGATAATCAAAGGCCTGAAGAAGGACATGGTTCAGTTGTTCTACTCCAGGGCAACAATGGGTGATGAGCAGGGTGGTACTTTGTAGTTTAGCTGACTCTTGGGGGTGGTGGGAGGGGGTGGGAGGGTTGAGGATATGGCACAGGAAATCTTTTTGTGGATTATATTTTGGTGTGTGTATGGGGGGGGGGGGGGGGGGGTACTGCATGTCTGTGAAGGCCTTTTTGAGGCTTTCAGCATACTGGGCAAGGGAGTTCTCATCACTGCAGATACATTGTCCATGGGTGGCTGGGCTGTATAGGAGGGGATTTTTTGGTGTGGAAGTGATGGAGACTGCCGAAATGCAGGTACTTTTGGTGTTCATTGGTTCATTGGGTTTAATATAGACAGAGGTGTGGATGGAGTCATCTGCAATGTGGAGGTCAACATCCAGGAAGATACTCTGTAAACTGAAGATAGTGCGGGGGGGGGGGGGGGGGGGGGGATGAAAGCAACTAATGATATTAACTGCATCGAGACTTTATGTGGAATCGGTGGTGACAAGTGTGAAAATGTTTGCTGGACTCGGACTCGAACTTGGGGTGCGCTAACATGGTGTTACATTAACCACTGCACCACCAAGACACAAAAGTTTTGCACAAATGCACAGACTGTCTTGGCATGCTCCCTGGCCAACCCACACTCCCAACTTGGCACCACGTATCTGCAGTTGAACAATGATGTGCATCCTCACTGAAGATTCAATTATATGAATGTGCAAAATCCACAACTATGACACATACCTGTAAATTGAAGATACTTTATGCAGAATCGGTGGCGATGAGTGAAAATGTGTACTGTACTGTGACTCGAGCCTGGGATCTCCTGTTTACTAGGCAGCTGCATTAACCACTGCGCCACCCGAATGCAGCGTTTATCACAAATGCACAAACAATTTTGGCGTGCTTCCTGGTCAACCCATACTCCCACCTAGTGCCGCCTGTCAGCAGTTCCTTCCATGTTCTTCATGGTTGTTAATTTTAGATTCCCACCAGAGGTCAAACATTGATGTGCATGTGCACTGAAGATTGTGGATTCATTGCACACTGAGGCGAATCTGTTGTTTCAGACATGTGGATAAGGTGTCTTCGCCCTGAGCCCAGATCATGAAGATACCATCAATGCCTGAACCAGTGTAGGAAATTGTCTAGATGTCCCATAAACAGTTAAGCATAGGAGGATGCTATACAGGTGCCAAAGGCTGTGTTGCAGATTTGTTTGTACACCTTCATTTCAAAAGAAAAATAGTTGTTGGTCAGAATATAATTGAAAAGGTGTATAAGGAATGAGGTGGTTGGTTTGGAGTCTGAAGGATGTTGGGTGAGGATGAGTTCGATGGTGTCAAGGCCGTGGGCATGATGGTGTTGGCGTAAAAGGTGGTGGCATCAACAGGAACAAGTAGGGATCCACGAGGTAAACGGATGGGGACAGCGGAAAGTCAGTGAAGGAAGTGGTTACTATCTTTGGAGTAGGAGCCTATATAAAGGGCAGTTGGTTTGAGGTATTGGTCAACAAGACTAGAAATTCTTTCAGTGGGAGCACAACAGGCAGCTACAATGGGACGTCCAAGATTGCTGGGTTTGTGGATTTTGGCGAGTATGTAGAAGGTGGATGTGCTGGTGGTTGTTGTGGTGAGGAGGGAGATGGACTCAGCTGAGAGGTTCTGGGAAGGGCCTACTAATTCCATGTAGCAGGTGAAGTCTGAATTGAATTGAATGAAATTTTAATTTTATTTAGCTATTACAGCAATTGACAAAGTCAAGTTATATATATACAAGTTATACAGCATATATACAAGAAGATCAATATGTCACTATTGGTTTTCCATAAAATACAATATTTAAAATCAAATAATGTGAAAACATTACATCATAAATTACTCAGTTAAAGAAATTATGCTGTACTCTCCAAACCGGTACCTCGATGACATTTTACAGTCATAAAATTCCTGTAGTGAGTAGCAAGGATTTGCAACTAGCCAACTGAATAATTTGTATTAAATAAATCAGATGGAGCTTCTACCTATTGTAGTGGCAGTTTGTTAAACATATTCATACCTACCACTTCGTAGCTGTTCAGTGACTTGGATAATCTGTAGTAATGTATGTCAAGATGGCTACTATTTCTGGTTCCATGCGAGTGTACATCTCTTCTATGCTGGTATTCTGATAAGTTGCTCTTTATATGCAGTAGGGCAATGTAAATATACAAGTTTATAAAAGTTAATATTTTTAAGTTGATAAACAGTGGTTTGCAGTGGGCCAGTTCATCTCTGTTTGTGATAATTCGAATTACTTTCTTCTGAAGTACCAAAATGTCCTGAAGGTGTGAGCTATTGCCCCATATTAAAACCCCATAAGATATAATGCTTTGGAAAAAAAAGCAAAGTAGGCTGATCTTACATAGGCCACAGGTACATGGTTTTTTAAATTCCTTAACAAATACACCACTCTAGACAGCCTTGCACTAACGTATTTAATGTGTGGCTCCCAAGTCAATCTACTGTCTGTAACAATACCTAAGAACTTAACACTATCCAGGAAGTCTGCTACTGGCAGATCTCTTAAACTAAATACAATTTTTTGAGTTTTACTCTCATTAAGCAGGAACCCATTAGCATGAAACCAGACTGATGCTTGTGATATTGTGTCATTTGCCACAGTTTGGAGCATATCCATGTCTGAGCTGATACTGAAAAAAGTGGTATCATCTGTATAGAGGATGGAGTGAGTATTTATGTAAGATGGTAGATCGTTTGTCATTAGGATAAATATCAGAGGTCCTAATACTGAGCCTTGTGGCACACTGCACTTAACTTCAGCTAGTTGTGACCTCTCTTTACCAATACAAACAATTTGTTTACGGTTGCTGAGGAAAGATTCGAAGATGTTGTCAACTTCACTGTTTGTGATTCCATAATAAACTAGTTTGTTGAGGAATGAAATATGCTCCACACAATTGAAGGCTTTTATAAGATCACAAAAGGTAACCTGAGCAAATTTTTTTCCTTCATAAGCATTAAGCACTTTTTTAATCAGGGAGTCAATGGCATGGACTGTGGATTTGCCCTTCCTAAAGCCAAATTGTACTGCAGTAATAATGTTATTACATGTCAGATAATCACACAACTGGGAGTTGATGATAGATTCAAAAACTTTAGATAAAATAGGTGTCAGAGATATTGGGTGATAGCTAGATGGGCAATTTTTGTCTCCTTTCTTGTAAATGGGCACTACCCTGGATAATTTTGATACATCTGGGAATACTCCTTCAGTTAGACATCTGTTTATACATTTAGTAAAAGGATATACTATGTTCCCAATTATCTTTTTTAACATATTTCAAGAAATACCATACATATCTTCACCATCAGAGGGCCTAAAATTATTTACAATAGTTAAAACAACATCTGGTGTGACCTCTGTTAAAAGGAATCTGTCTTTCAAGGTGTAGTCTACATTATGATATTTAATGAGTTCAGCTACAGTTTCTTGCTGTCTCCCAATGCTTTCCCTAATTTGGTTAACAGATTTTATACAGTAGTTATTAAATTCATCTGCTGAAATTTCTACCTCAGCTTTCTACTTGCATTTGGCCACTGAATTTATTATAGTCCATGTTTTTTTGCATTTATTTTTTGATGACTCAATGCTGACTAGGTTATGTTGTTTTTTTGGCCTCATTTAAAGCATATTTATATTCCTTTTGTGCTCTTGAGTACCTTTGTTTAGCCATATCAGTTTTCTGAAGTCTAAGAATCTCTATACAACAAGCACCTCCTTTTCATATTGGCTAGTTGAGCGGTATACCATGGATTCTTTTTCCTATGTCTATTACTGTTACTTTGAGGGTTAACTTTACATTTGTATTGAGGGCAGTTGGTCTCGAATATATTTAACAAAGAATGAAAAAATCTATCGAACAATGTATTGGCAGAGCCCTGGGCATTATTGTTAAACATATGTGACCAGTCATAATTACTAAGTGAGACCATGCAATTAGACAATTTTTCTTGGTCTTGTGATGACTATTTTAGGCTCTTTAAACTCCTTATAGTCCATATTAGGCCTATCTGTACCTACTTTTACCCAATTGTTATTCTGTATACTACAAAATTATAGCAATTTCTTTCCATGCATGTTTGTTCACTGTAGGCCTCTGCTTTAGGTTCCAGGTGACACCAGATAATTTTACTTCTAACATGTCTGTCAATTTGTGTGAATGTTTCCTTGCTGGCTACTAATAGTAAATTTGCAATTAGTGCAATAATGTCAATACCAGTTTCCTGTTTTGTAGCAATGTCAGTGTTTTGTTCTATTAAGGTATTTTCATGAATAACTGTGAGTTTAACTTTGGCACTAATATTTTCTCCCGGGTTTTTCACAGAAAGGGTTGTTTAAGCTACAGCAGTTTTTATAGTATTTTCAAACCTCTCCATTCTAGATTCAGTATCTTCTAATCATGAGTTTAACTAATCATAATTTCTTTTCATTTCAGTTTTGCTTAGTTGACAGTTGAGCACTATTGGTGGACAAATTACCACTATTTGTTTGCATGTTATTCTGCAGTTCTCCTAACTTTCCTAAGATTGTTCTTAAAATCTCCCACTGGTCAAGTTTCTTATCCATTGGTTTGTAACTTTCACTTTCAAAATTATCTTGACTGCCCCTCTACTACACAATTTTTATGTCAATTTTGTCACTCATTGTAACTTTGTGGGTTAGCACTTACCTCCAAAATATTGTGATATTCAGTATGTATCAGTACTTAGCTTGATTTCTATTCTATTGCCTGGTATAATGACCCTTCAAAATCTTTTCATTTATATTCATCTAACGAATACTCGTACATCTTTGGGCTTCTGTGGTTATGCTGTGTTGTGAAATTTCTGCTCTTTGAATTAATGGCGATTTCTCTTCTTGACATTAACATTTGTTATAAAATATTAATTTGTGGTTCTTTTATTTAATCTGCAAGTAAAACATGATTAGATTCCAACAATGATTATTCTAGCCACCCCTATGCTGAGCGCCACATATGACAATTCTGTACTGAATATGTCAGTAGTGATTTTACATCTCAATTACCTGGCAAAATACTGCAAAGCACTTTGTTGCTCAGATAAACAGTCAGCTCATAAATCATCTTCACTTATCTTTTCAATAGGCTGGCCATTGTTTTATTCATTTTATTACATTCATAGTAAATTTGTGGGTTCTTTAAATAACTTGCATGGGCTCAAGTATTGTTTTATAATTTTGCACTTTTATTAAGTTATTTTCTTTAACCACATCATCCATGTAAATTTCATTGTGTGTGATTGCAAGTGTGATTATGTGTTTCCGGAATTTACATACAATTTTTATGTTAGTGGCTGTTTTTCTAGATGCATTACTTATGTACAGCTTTTTGAAGTTAATGACAGTTGAAAATAAATTAAATATTTGTAACAAATTTTGTAAGCAAGTTCTTATGTTATTTTGCTATCAGTTATAACATATAAAGTATAGAATTTATGACTGATGATTTAGAAGTAACTATAATTGTGCATCGTGATTAATAATAGACAATTTGACAGTTTTTTTGGTGACTTTGAGAAAATCACTTTTCAGGTAGTTGCTTTATGTTTTTGAAATTACTGATATTTGACTGAAAATAAGAATTACAGAAACGTTTGCATTTAGAAATTAAACATGTTGATTAGAATTTACTTTAATTGTTTGTATAATTTAAAAGTGAAACACAGGTCAAATCTGGCTGGAAATCTGATGGTATCGTACACTGCAGTAAGGAGAAAGAGGGTTCCACTAGAGCTTCTTTTGAAGGAGAGATCCTTCAGCAGTTGCGCACTACAAAAACTACTCAAAATTATTAAGAAAAGCTATTAAAATCAAGGGACATGTATATAATGTAAGAAATCAGTAATTCCAACAACAGCCCAAAGTCTATATGGAATGCAGTAAAATGAGATATAGGATAGTCAGCCACAGAACAGGATAACATCACAGTCTTTACTGAATGGAAGGCCTATTAGTAATGAATTACAGATATCAAATATATTTATCAATCATTTCTTAAATATAATGGAATGTAGAGGGGCAAATAGGTTAAGAGAAAAATCAAAGCAGTATGTTAAAAAAGCAGCTGTCATAAAATTCTATCATATAAATGTTTCGGCAATTTCTCCTCCTGAAATTAAGAAGTTTACGTATTCTCTCAAAAATAAAAGCTCATCTAGTTTTAATGGTGTTTCCAAGATTTGTTCCTGTATAATAAGCCCTGTCTTATCTGAAATATGTAATGCATCACCAACTCAATATATTTTTGCCTTTGCCATTGTCAAACCCATCTTTAAGGAATGTGATGGGAGAGATGGCAATAACTACTGACATGTTACACTGCTGACACCATTTTCCCAAATTTCTGAGAAGGTGATGTATTCTAGAATGATATCTCACTAGAGGAACAACAGTATTCTCAGCAAATCACAGTTGGGATTTCGGAAGAGTTGCTCTACCTAGAATGCCATTTACATGTTCATAACAAAATAGCGCTGGCTGGTATTTTCTGTAACCTGTGTAAATCACAATATTCTCCTAGATAAACTGAAGTTTTATAGTACTGATGGTATAGCCAACCAATGTATACTGTTTTGTCTAACCAAAACAATGCAGAAAGTTTTATTAGTTATTTAACAAGTGTAATCCAGGGACATTATCCAAACTGGGGTGAAATCAAGTACAGGGTTCACCAAGACGCAATCTTAGGTTTGCTATTGTTTCAATAAATAAATAAATGATCTTCTGTCTAATATACAACAGGCAGATTTAGTTCTTTTTGCAGATGACACTAGTGTTGTTATCAGTCCAAGCATACATACAGGAAGAGAGGAAATGGCAAACAGAGGTCTTAACAGAATCATTGACTGATTTTCTGTGAATGATCTCACCATAAATTTTAAGAAGATGCAACATATTCAGTTCTGTACATATTTGGGTACTACACCAATGACAAGTAAAACACATGGCAAGGAAATAATAAATAAGGCAGAACCTTCAAAATTCTGAGGTGTCCATATTGATGAGGATTTAAACCAGAAAAAGCACATTTTTCAAACTGTTTGAACAGTTTAGTTCAGTCACATTTGCACTTAGAATCATTGTGAATCTTGGGTGGGGGGAGAAAACAGTAAGTTGGTGTATTTTGCATAAATAATGCACCGCAGTTCAAAAGGGACAGTGATGTACACACCTGCAATACAAGAAAAAATGATGTTCTATACACCATATTAAGGTTGTCTTTGCACATAAAGGGGTGCACAATGCTGTGAATAAAATTTTTGATAACTTACCCAGCAATGTAAAATGTCTGACAGATAGCAAAGTAAAATTTGAAAACAAACTAAAAAAAGTTTCTCCTTCACAACTCCTTCTATTCCCTAGAAGAATTTCTATTACTATAATGTGTAAAATGTGATGGATAGGAATTACTAACTCACATCTCTTGATTTAATTTAAAAATTTATAAATCTTCAGCATGTAGCTATATTTACTAATTAATTTGCAGTGTAGATGTAAAAGGACTCATTCCACATTATTATGATTTATTGCACAAATGATTCATGGAACATGAAATTAACTAACTAAATTGCATTCTTGTAACATATCTTGATGAGGGTACATTTATTTTATTTTATTATTATTATTTATTTATTTATTTGTATTTATTTTTTTTTTTTTTCCAACATAGTGGAGACCATAATTTTTTTCCAGACTTCACCATCTCAACTTCAACAAGATTGGGATGAATGATCTTTCCAATTTTATATGATCCATGACAATAGTGACTGTCTTTACTTCTATGTTGATTCCAGAAGATCTAATATGCATTTTAATTAAGACCCAGTCACCTACTTCATATGCAATCAGGTTCACAATTGGGTCATGCACGTTTTCTTTCTTTTGCCTTCTTTTTCACTGTCTCTGATGCTATTCTGAGTTGTTATTCTTGTATTAGTTCATCCCTCATAAAAAATACTGACTTTTTTTCACCAAAAAGTACAGTGCCAGCTGAGTTATTACACAAACTATTGATGACTCTTTCAAAGTTGCTTAACTTCTCAATCCAGTTCTTATGCTTTTTCCACAGTGAGCATGGAACAGACTTCCCAACTGATTCATGTTTTTCTGATGGATTTGATGAATTTGATGATAGCCTATAAGAAGATATCAAAATGTGCCAAATTTCTAGTTCCTGTATAAAATTTCTGAAGATTTGAGTGAAATTACAGACCATTATCTGACAAAATGTACTCTGATCTTATTTATGAAGTATTCGGCTTTGGTTTTTAATCATAATTTTGCTATCAGATTTTCTTAATGGATGGGGTGCCATGCAGATTTCAAAAAGACATTCAAAATAATCAATTCGCATGAAGATTTCTTTAGATTGTAGCAATGGGCCATTAAGATCAATTGCTGAATTTTGTCCAAGCTTTTTGGTGTAGTAGTTGTTGTTGTGGTCTTCAGTTCAGAGACTGGTTTGATGCAGCTCTCCATGCTACTCTATCCTGTGCAAGCTTCTTCATCTCCCAGTACCTACAGCAACCTACATCCTTTTGAATCTGCTTAGTGTATTCATCTCTTGGTCTCCCTCCAATACTAATTTGGTGATCCCTTGATGCCTCAGAAGGTGACCAACCAACCGATCCCTTCTTCTAGTCAAGTTGTGCCACAAATTTCTCTTCTCCCCAATTCTATTCAATACCTCCTCATTAGTTATGTGATCTATCCATCTAATCTTCAGCATTCTTCTGTAGCACCACATTTCAAAAGCTTCTATTCTCTTCTTGTCCAAACTATTTATTTCACTTCCATACATGGCTACACTCCATACAAATACTTTCAGAAACGGCTTCCTGACACTTAAATCTATACTCGATGTTAACAAATTTCTCTTTTTCAGAAACACTTTCCTTGCCATTTTATATCCTCTCAGCTTCGACCATCATCAGTTATTTTGCTCCCCAAATAGCAAAACTCCTTTACTACTTTAAGTGTCTCATTTCCTAATCTAATTGTCTCAGCATCACCCGACTTCATTCGACTACATTCCATTATCCTCGTTTTGCTTTTGTTGATGTTCATATTATATCGTCCTTTCAAGGCACTGTCGATTCCGTTCAACTGCTCTTCCAGGTCCTTTGCTGTCTCTGACAGAATTACAATGTCATCAGAAAACCTCAAAGGTTTTATTTCTTCTCCATGGATTTTAATTCCTACTCAGAATTTTTCTTTTGTTTCTTTTACTATTTGCTCAATATACAGATTGAATGACATTGGGGAGAGGCTACAACACTGTCTCACTCCCTTCCCAACCACTGCTTCCCTTTCATGCCCCTCGACTCTTATAACTGCCATCTGGTTTCTGTACAAATTGTAAATAGCCTTTCGCTCCCTGTATTTTGCCCCTGCTACCTTCAGAATTTGAAAGAGAGTATTCCAGTCAACATTGTCAAAAGCTTCCTCTAAGGCTACAAATGCTAGAAACGTAGGTTTGCCTTTCCTTAATCTATCTTCTAAGATAAGTTGTAGGGTTGGTATTGCCTCACGTGTCAACATTTCTATGGAATGAACACTGATATTCCCCGAGGTCAGCTTCTACCAGTTTTTCCATTCGCGTTATTATTTTGCACCCCTGACTTATTGAACTGATGGTTCAGTAATTTTCACATCTGTCAACACCTGCTTTCTTTGGTATTGGAATTATTATATTCTTCTTGATGTCTGAGAGTATTTTGCCTGTCTCATACATCTTGCTCACCAGATGGTGGAGTTTTGTCAGGGCTGGCTCTCCCAAGGCTGTCAGTTGTTCTAATGGAATGTTGTCTACTCCCAGGGCCTTGTTTCAACTTAGGTCTTTCAGTGCTCTGTCAAACTCCTCACACAGTATCATATCACCCATTTCATCTTCATCCTCTTCCATTTCCATAATATTGTCCTCAAGTACATCGCCCTTGTATAGACCCTCTTTATACTCCTTCTAACTTGCTGCTTTCCCTTCTTTGCTTAGAACTGGGTTTTCATCTGAGCTCTTGATATTCATACAAGTGGTTCTTTTTTCTCCAAAGGTCTCTTTAATTTTCCTGTAGGTAGTATCTATCTTACCCCTAGTGAGAGATGCCTCTACATCGTTACATTTGTTCTCTAGCCATCCCTGCTTAGCCATTTTGCACTTCCTGTCGATCTCATTTTTGAGACATTTGTGTTCCTTTTTGCCTGATTCATTTGCTGCATTTTTATATTTTCTCCTTTCAGCAATTAAGTTCAATATCTCTTCTGTTATCCAAGGATTTCTACTAGCCCTCGTCTTTTTATCTACTTGATCCTCTGCTGCCTTCACTATTTCATCCCTCAAAGCTACCCATTCTTCTTCTATTGAATTTCTTTCCCCCATTCCTGTCAATCATCCCCTAACGCTCTTCCTGAAACTCTTTACAACCTCCGGTTCTGTCAATTTATCCAGGTCCCATCTCCTTAAATTCCCACCTTTTTGCAGTTTCTTCAGTTTTAATCTACAGTTCATAACCAGTAAACTGTGGTCAGAGTCCACATCTGCCCCTGGAAATGTCTTACAGTTTAAAACCTGCTTCCTAAACCTCTGTCTTACCATTATACACTCCTGGAAATGGAAAAAAGAACACATTGACACCGGTGTGTCAGACCCACCATACTTGCTCCGGACACTGCGAGAGGGCTGTACAAGCAATGATCACACGCACGGCACAGCGGACACACCAGGAACCGCGGTGTTGGCCGTCGAATGGCGCGAGCTGCGCAGCATTTGTGCACCGCCACCGCCAGTGTCAGCCAGTTTGCCGTGGCATACGGAGCTCCATCGCAGTCTTTAACACTGGTAGCATGCCGCGACAGCGTGGACGTGAACTGTATGTGCAGTTGATGGACTTTGAGTGAGGGCGTATAGTGGGCATGCGGGAGGCCGGGTGGACGTACCGCCGAATTGCTCAACACATGGGGCGTGAGGTCTCCACAGTACATCGATGTTGTCGCCAGTGGTCGGCGGAAGGTGCACGTGCCCGTCGACCTGGGACCGGACCGCAGCGACGCACGGATGCACGCCAAGACCGTAGGATCCTACGCAGTGCCGTAGGGGACCGCACCGCCACTTCCCAGCAAATTAGGGACACTGTTGCTCCTGGGGTATCAGCGAGGACCATTCGCAACCGTCTCCATGAAGCTGGGCTACGGTCCCGCACACCGTTAGGCCATCTTCCGCTCACGCCCCAACATCGTGCAGCCCGCCTCCAGTGGTGTCGCGACAGGCGTGAATGGAGGGACGAATGGAGACGTGTCGTCTTCAGCGATGAGAGTCGCTTCTTCCTTGGTGCCAATGATGGTCGTATGCGTGTTTGGCGCCGTGCAGGTGAGCGCCACAATCAGGACTGCATACGACCGAGGCACACAGGACCAACACCTGGCATCATGGTGTGGGGAGCGATCTCCTACACTGGCCGTACACCACTGGTGATCGTCGAGGGGACACTGAATAGTGCACGGTACATCCAAACCGTCATCGAACCCATCGTTCTACCATTCCTAGACCGGCAAGGGAACTTGCTGTTCCAACAGGACAATGCACGTCCGCATGTATCCCGTGCCACCCAACGTGCTCTAGAAGGTGTAAGTCAACTACCCTGGCCAGCAAGATCTTCAGATCTGTCCCCCATTGAGCATGTTTGGGACTGGATGAAGCGTCGTCTCACGCGGTCTGCACGTCCAGCACGAACACGCTGGTCCAACTGACGCGCCAGGTGGAAATGGCATGGCAAGCCGTTCCACAGGACTACATCCAGCATCTCTACGATCGTCTCCATGGGAGAATAGCAGCCTGCATTGCTGCGAAAGGTGGATATACACTGTACTAGTGCCGACATTGTGCATGCTCTGTTGCCTGTGTCTATGTGCCTGTGGTTCTGTCAGTGTGATCATGTGATGTATCTGACCCCAGGAATGTGTCAATAAAGTTTCCCCTTCCTGGGACAATGAATTCACGGTGTTCTTATTTCAATTTCCAGGAGTGTATAATCTATCTGAAACCTTCCAGTATCTCCAGCCCTCTTCTATGTATACAACCTTCTTTCATAATTTGGTATAGTACTGTGCATAAAACCCATATTTCACAAGAATTTAATATATTTCTTTCTTTCCAGGCCATGTTGTCAAAAACTACACTTCCTTGAAACTTCATCCATTTGTGTGGTCTGAAGTAAGCATAATTAATGTACACATATGTTGTGAGTTCATCTACACTGTTTCTGGGTACAAATAGCCTCTAATTACTGAGTAAGTTCTTCTATATTACATGGCATCATGCACTAAATAATATTGATGTAAGCAGGACCAGTTTAAGGCAAAGCAACACAACCTACCACGTGGGGTGCCGAGCTTAGATGGGCACCAAAGGTACCACAACTATGAGACTTCTGTACAGGATGTATCACAATTAGCCCTTGAGCACACATGCCATTTTTATAAGACAATTAGGCACATGGCATACTTTTACACACGTACAGAATAAATGTCTTTATGTGACCAAAATAAGCATGTATGAGCAAAACCACAGTGTAAGCTCACTCCAATTAAACAATGATAAAATAAACTTACAGTATATGTTCTAAAGCCCTCTTCAACTAAACAGTAACAAAATAAACTTTCATTGTCTCATTCTGTTGGTGGTACAAGTGTTACCCCACAGTGATGACCCACTCAAAGCATTACACAGCACAGGTGCATCAGATCCCTGCCAATTGTTTATTTGATTATTAATCATCTTGTAGATGACTGCCTCATTGTGAGATTGTGCTGCTAGCTCTTAATCTGTGTCATTTTCTTGCATAGATCATAAATTTTTTCTGACCAAGTCCACCCCTGCTCACTTGGATGTATAAAACCACAATGTATCACTGTGCTAGATGAAACAATAAAGAAAGAATAGGTATGGGCTGACAATTATAAAACAACAATGAAAAAATAAAAGACAATGTTATTTGTGGTTGGCACACTTCATACATAGGTGTGCCCACTCAAGGGTTAATAGCAGCCATTTTGGGCCACCAAGCAGATAGGGGAACCAAGGACACCCAAGTCACAAATAGTTACAAAAATAAACATGAATGAAGGTGTGCAAGGAAGAAATGTGAGAAGGGGCGAGGGCACCAAGTGAGTCACTTGTGTGGAAAAATGTTCTTAAACTGCCCCTAGATGTATGTTGTCTTGGTAGACTCCCATATTTTTCTTTGGCCTCTTTATGAATTTCATCTGTCTCCTGTTCTTGTCTGACACTGCACAGAAATTTTTGTATAAAACATTTACCTTTTACAACTCTCATAAAATGAATTCTCAAAATCAAACAATGAAGACTCCTGGTATGAACAGGAACAGCCTGAACCACTTCCTTCACCAGGGCTTCGATTATCTATTGTCATGCCCATAAATGAAAGTCATCCTACCCAAGACACTTTCCACCTCTCCTGAAGTGGTGTCCTGTTGCCCACCCAACCTACACACCATCATAGTCCATCCCTATGCCACTCCAAATCCCAACCCCTTGTCACAAGGATCATATCCTTGTGGAAGTCCCAGGTGCAAGACCTGCCCCACACACCCAGCATTTCATATTACAGGCCCGTCACAGGTTTGTCCTACACCATCAGGGGCTGGGCCATCTCTGAAAGCAGCTATGTCGTTTACCAGTTTTGCTGCAAACATTGCACATCTTTTTATATTGCTGTGACTGTCTACCAGGATGGATGGCCACCACCAAACTATAGCCATGGGCAAAGTAGACCACCCTGTGGCGCAACATGCAGCTGAGCATAACATGCTTGATTTAAACAACTTCTTCACCACTCAAAGCCATCTAGACCCTTCCCTCCACCAACAGCATTTCTGAACTGTGCAGATTGGAGTTTTCCTTACAACACATTATCCCCTTCCATAATTATCCCAGCCTTAACCAATGGTAACATACTGTCCCCACACCCTCCACCCAACAGTTTCTACCTCCTCCTGTGCTGTCATCTCCTCCCCATTCTCATCTTGCACCTTCTTTGTTTGCCACCCTCTGCCAACACACCTGCCCATCTTTCCCAACTCCTCTCTCTTTTTTCACTCCTTTTATTCCCCACCTCACTGCCCCACAACTTCCTGACTTTATGCCTGTTGGCATTCTAGTCACTGCGCACTCCACCAGACAGCATTCCCCCCCCCCCCCCCTCTCTCTCTCTCTCTCTCTCTCTCTCTCTCTCTCTCTCTCTCTCTCTCTCTCTCCACCTGTACCCTACTATCCCTTCCCCTTCCCTGCCCCCTCCAGATATTACTGCTTGTGTCCCATGCAATATTCGCATTCCAGCCTGAGATGCAGGAGATGGTCATCATTTGTGCATGAGGTATCCTTACATTCTTGTATGAATGGTGTGAGTGTGTCCCTTTTGCTGATGAAGGCTGTGGCCAAAAGCTATATGTAAGAGTCTTTTAATTGTACCTGTCTGCAACTTAAAGTGTCTTCTTTACAGAAAATGAATTCTCACATTTTTCCATGTGGGATGAGTGATATTAATGTAATCACTCTCCTTTGAGTCTTGCAAGTTCCAGGACAATGTTTTATCATCTTGCCATATGTCATGAGGTACCAACGGAATAGTTCACCAAAGCTTCTTAGCCACTATGACTGATGAACTCTGTCATAGAATTGAAGGCACAATGGAATGAGGTACTCATATGTATCATCTTAGCTCTGTCCCACTCAGCACCTACCAGTGCTGCAATTTTCATGACTGTACATAATATAATGTGTCCTTACTTATCCGGCAAGCCTCTTTTCACTAAAGAGGAAGATACTGTGCATAAATGAGTACATAATAGGAAATAAACATTATGATAAATGTTGACTTCAAAAGTAAATAGAATATTGATGTTTACATAGTCTTCAGTTTTACATCCTCTCTTTTGTGTAGTATTACATTATTAGCCTTTTCTATTTTTTTTTCTCTTTATTTCTATTCAAGGTTAATGAATTTCTGGCCATGAAAGATGATTCAAGGACTGCACTAAAGTGGTGCTTACTTATGGAACGCTGTGCAGCAAGAATTATGGTGTTGCGGCCATCCTCAGAGCAACGACGCCCTCTTGTTTCTGTATTGGCATGTTCAGTTGCAAATCCTGTAGAAGTTGCAGCACATATTCCAATTTTTTAGTCATTCTATAAAGTTTTATGATATAAAATTTAATACTATGTCATGCTGTCTGTTGCTGTCAATGTGTTGTACCAAATAAGATTAAATGTGAATTCTTGTTTTTTTTAGCTTTAAGTAGGTTTCACTTAATGAATTATTGGCAATTATTGTCATTGAACTTTAATTTTCTGTAAAGAAATTGTATATATGTATTGCTCAAATGTCAATGAAATGAGTTTTTAGTTGACACACAAGCATGTTCACATGCAAACATCATGGGTTATGCATTCACATTACTATATAAGTAATAAGTCTTGAAAACAAAGTGAAGATCCATCATTACTGACGACCATAGAGTACTTAGAGAATGAAGTATCAAATGATAACTCAGACTAATATAAGAAACACTGTTTAGACAGAATTACGACTCAGTGGAATGGAAATGGTTGCTCAGCATCCCAGCTCATTTATGGCCAGCCATACTGAAGTATTTTCATAATGCACCATAAGATCATTTGACATTTGTGAAGGCCCTTGATAGAAACAGAAGTAGGTATCATTGGCCAGATCTCTGGAAATCTGTAAGACTTTACGCTGGCCACTATAGGGAATGACAACAACAGCATGTGCTTCAATTACTTGTGGACATCTTGCACTAATTTCTCCTCCATTTGTTTCATTTCAGTGGACTGTAATTAAATTCTTGTTTAACTAGATGGTCAGCTGCCTACCTTACCTGCTATACTGTTACCAAAGCTGTACTGAAGGCTGGAACTCTCAAAATTGCCAGATTTCTTGTTGAGAGCCTGATTTTGAAGCATGGAACACAAAATTATGCTCTGACTGTGAAAAGGTGTTTGAGTCAGTACCGGTGTTAGAAGAAATTTGACAGTGCAGCATTGCTCACAGGATGACAATTTCCTACCACACATAGAAAAATGGCTTCTTTAAACATTATAATAAGATTTTGGCAGATATTTATGTTGGTATGATACAGTGAAACTTCAATTTTATGTTCTGCAATTTTATGTTTTCCATGATTCTACACCATACATTTGTAGCCCCTGTGAAAAGTCCATAAGATCAATGCTAAAAATTGCCTGATTTTAATTTCTTCCTAGTAAAGTTTACGTCAATTCTAAGTTCTTATTCAGTGTCTCACTTGACTTCATCCTGTTTTCATACTCTTGGCCTTTGATGTGACTGAACAACTTATAAGTGGCACAAAAGGCAGATGGTTTGCACCACAGGTAGTGACAGAGTTAAGAGAATATTGTAGGCCATTGTGGAGAGGGGAGACGTGAGAGACGAAATGCTGATGTAGTCCACGATCAGTGTTGCCAGCACAACTTGCAACATTTAGCTCCACCACATACTTATAATAGAACTACTGCTAGGTTGCAGTGGTAATGGAAAAACAAGACAGTTGTTGCAAAGTGTTCAGGACTGAACCAATACGTGACAAAGAGGCCCAGCCACCACCTTTTCTTGTTCCACTTATAACTCAGTCTCATCTTTCTCCATGTATTTCTGATGTCCTGTATTCAGCAACAATATCAACCTTTTAAATTCAAACACTGAGTCTCAATGAATGTGCTCGATCAGAATCAAGGAAATGTCGCTTCCGGCTTTCTTTCTTTCTTCCCCCCCCCCCCCCCCCCCCCTTCAGTCTACTAACTGGTTTGATGCGGCCCGCCACGAATTCCTTTCCTGTGCTAACCTCTTCATCTCAGAGTAGCACTTGCAACCTACGTCCTCAATTATTTGCTTGACATATTCCAATCTCTGTCTTCCTCTACAGTTTTTGCCCTCTACAGCTCCCTCTAGTACCATGGAAGCCATTTCCTCATGTCTTAGCAGATGTCCTATCATCCTGTCCCTTCTCCTTATCAGTGTTTTCCACATATTCCTTTCCTCTCCGATTCTGCGTAGAACCTCCTCATTCCTTACCTTATCAGTCCACCTAATTTTCAACATTCGTCTGTAGCACCACATCTCAAATGCTTCGATTCTCTTCTGTTCCGGTTTTCCCACAGTTCATGTTTCACTACCATACAATGCTGTAGTCCAGACGTACATTCTCAGAAATTTCTTCCTCAAATTAAGGCCGGTAGTTGATATTAGTAGACTTCTCTTGGCCAGAAATGCCTTTTTTGCCATAGCGAGTCTGCTTTTGATGTCCTCCTTGCTCAGTCCGTCATTGGTTATTTTACTGCCTAGGTAGCAGAATTCCTTAACTTCATTGACTTCGTGACCATCAATCCTGATGTTAAATTTCTCGATGTTCTCATTTCTACTACTTCTCATTACCTTCGTCTTTCTCCGATTTACTCTCAAACCATACTGTGTACTCATTAGACTGTTCATTCCATTCAGCAGATCATTTAACTCTTCTTCACTTTCACTCAGGATAGCAATGTCATCAGCGAATCGTATCATTGATATCCTTTCACCTTGTATTTTAATTCCACTCCTGAACCTTTCTTTTATTTCCATCATTGCTTCCTCGATGTACAGATTGAAGAGTAGGGGTGAAAGGCTACAGCCTTGTCTTACACCCTTCTTAATAAGAGCACTTCGTTCTTGATCGTCCACTCTTATTATTCCCTCTTGGTTGTTGTACGTATTGTATATGACCCGTCTCTCCCTATAGCTTACCCCTACTTTTTTCAGAATCTCGAACAGCTTGCACCATTTTATATTGTCGAACGCTTTTTCCAGGTCAACAAATCCTATGAAAGTGTCTTGATTTTTCTTTAGCCTTGCTTCCATTATTAGCCGTAACGTCAGAATTGCCTCTCCCTTCCCTTTGCTTTTCCTAAAGCCAAACTGATCTTCACCTAGCGCATTCTCAATTTTCTTTTCCATTCTTCTGTATATTATTCTTGTAAGCAGCTTCGATGCATGAGCTGTTAAGCTGATTGTGCGATAATTCTCGCACTTGTCAGCTCTTGCCGTCTTCGGAATTGTGTGGATGATGCTTTCCCGAAAGTTAGATGGTATATCGCCAGACTCATATATTCTACACACCAACGTGAATAGTCGTTTTGTTGCCACTTCCCCAAATGATTTTAGAAATTCTGATGGAATGTTATCTATCCCTTCTGCCTTATTTGACCGTAAGTCCTCCAAAGCTCTTTTAAATTCCGATTCTAATACTGGATCCCCTATCTCTTCTAAATCGACTCCTGTTTCTTCTTCTATCACATCAGACAAATCTTCACCCTCATAGAGGCTTTCAATGTATTCTTTCCACCTATCTGCTCTCTCCTCTGCATTTAACAGTGGAATTCCCGTTGCACTCTTAATGTTACCACCGTTGCTTTTAATGTTACCAAAGGTTGTTTTGACTTTCCTGTATGCTGAGTCTGTCCTTCCGACAATCATATCTTTTTCGATGTCTTCACATTTTTCCTGCAGCCATTTCATCTTAGCTTCCCTGCACTTCCTATTTATTTCATTCCTCAGCGACTTGTATTTCTGTATTCCTGATTTTCCCGGAACATGTTTGTACTTCCTCGTTTCATCAATCAACTGAAGTATTTCTTCTGTTACCCATGGTTTCTTCGCAGCTACCTTCTTTGTACCTATGTTTTCCTTCCCAACTTCTGTGATGGCCCTTTTTAGAGATGTCCATTCCTCTTCAACTGTACTGCCTACTGCGCTATTCCTTATTGCTGTATCTATAGTGTTAGAGAACTTCAAACGTATCTCGTCATTCCTTAGTACTTCCATATCCCACTTCTTTGCGTATTGATTCTTCCTGACTAATGTCTTGAACTTCAGCCTACTCTTCATCACTACTATATTGTGATCTGAGTCTATATCTGCTCCTGGGTACGCCTTACAATCCAGTATCTGATTTCGGAATCTCTGTCTGACCATGATGTAATCTAATTGAAATCTTCCCGTGTCTCCCGGCCTTTTCCAAGTATACCTCCTCCTCTTGATTCTGGAACAGGGTATTCGCTATTACTAGCTGAAACTTGTTACAGAACTCAATTAGTCTTTCTCCTCTTTCATTCCTTGTCCCAAGCCCATATTCTCCTGTAACCTTTTCTTCTACTCCTTCCCCTACAACTGCATTCCAGTCGCCCATGACTATTAGATTTTCGTCCCCCTTTACATACTGCATTACCCTTTCAATATCCTCATACGCTTGCTCTATCTGTTCATCTTCAGCTTGTGACGTCGGCATGTATAACCGAACTATCGTTGTCGGTGTTGGTCTGCTGTTGATTCTGATTAGAACAACCCGGTCACTGAACTGTTCACAGTAACACACCCTCTGCCCTACCTTCCTATTCATAAGTAATCCTACACCTGTTATACCATTTCCTGCTACTGTTGATATTACCCGATACTCATCTGACCAGAAATCCTTGTCTTCCTTCCACTTCACTTCACTGACCCCTACTATATCTAGATTGAGCCTTTGCATTTTCCTTTTCAGATTTTCTAGTTTCCCTACCACGTTCAAGCTTCTGACATTCCACGCATTATCCTTTCGTTGATTATTCAATCTTTTTCTCATGGTAACCTCCCCCTTGGCAGTCCCCTCCCGGAGATCTGAATGGGGGACTATTCCGTAATCTTTTGCCAATGGAGAGATCATCATGACACTTCTTCAATTACAGGCCACATGTCCTGTGAATACACGTTACGTGTCTTCAATGCAGTGGTTTCCATTGCCTTCTGCATCCTCATGTCATTGATCATTGCTGATTCTTCCACCTTTAGGGGCAATTTCCCACCCCTAGGACAAGAGAGTGCCCTGAACCTCTTATCCGCTCCTCCGCCCTCTTTGACAAGTCCGTTGGCAGAATGAGGCTGACTTCTTATGCCGAAGTCTTCGGCCGCCAATGCTGATTATTTATCAAAATTTAGGCAGTGGCGGGGATCGAACCCAGGACCGAAGACGTTTTGATTATGAATCAAAGACGCTACCCCTAGACCACGGGTAGTGAACTCTTATTGCCTGGTAACTTGTTAAGTCACCCAATAGCCAGCACAGCCATCACACCACACTAATACATGTAAAATGAGCTCACCTACTGGATGTGTGGAGAGGGGGAATGGCCCTTCAATGACAGGAGAGTAGGTAGGGGTGAAAGCACTTTGTGATGTGCTGAAAATATACTTTTCATGCAGATGATGTGCTATGACCGAGATGACATAAGGAAATAGAACAAGGGATTTCTAACAACATATTGTAAAGACTTTTGTGTTCAAATCTGACACAATACAGTGCAACAACTCCATACACTGCTCATGTACATACTTTGCATCACACACACCACACACTGTAGATCGTAAAGACTGGCAGCAGTGATAAGAGGACATGAAGCAAAATTGTACCACCTGAGCTTTCTTTCAAATTTACATTTTACACAGTTCATAGAAATTCACTGAGCCAACTTCTAATAAACTTTTAATGCCAACTGGGAAAGTAAACTCATTTTTTCATGTCTCTGTTTCTCTCATTGAGCCTAAAATAACACTTTTAAAGGTGGTGACCATAAGACATGCGGCATAAGAAAAGTATTAAACAGTAACAGTAATGGTGACAAAATTTATCATTACGCAGATGTCCACATTTATGCTTATGGTTTAACCACATACCATTGGCAGTGATGACTTTGATTTAATTCAATATGTTCGTAAATTTTTTTTTTTTTGGGGGTGAGCAAAAAGGATAATCTCACATAACGTGTTTTGAATGTATAGATTGTGGTCGTAGCATGTTGGAAAATAGCTTAATTACCTTGTACCCAGACACCGATTCCAATTTTTTGATGAGTTTTTACTTGCTGTTACACACCTGCGACTTTTTAAGAACTGATTAAATTCTTTGCCACAAATTATTCTTTAAGCACTGTTTTGTACATTCAGTTTCCCTCACTTAGACAGATGTTATACAAAGTATTGGAGGGGATTGCAACTTTTAAACAAAAATGCCAATTGTGTGTGTTTTTGCTTGTATTTTGAGGGGGTTTTAACATTTTCCTCAATTTTGCATTTTTTAAATCTGGACTGCACGAAAACAAAAAATAGGGGTTTCACTGTATTGCCTGTTGTGACATTTACACATCACATAGCTAGCAAGACACTACAGGTCTCACACTGTTTTCCTCAATCCCCAGTCAAGAAACTGAAACAACACTGAATACTTTGTTTCCATTTCAGCTTGATGATGCTGAAAGAGATTATACCAAACAGCTCATCATTCAGATGGAAGAAGCAAAGCATTACCATTCAAGAAATAATATTTGCTGGTGATCTTTATGGAAGTAACTCCATTTGAACACTGCAGTGATCATGAGGATACGACAATGTGATCAGAATTCAAAGAGCCGCCATTGCTGTCAAATAAACGACCACTGGCTAGATCCAGATCTAGGTCTGTCCCGTCAAACCAGCAGTTTAGCATTTTCAAAGGAGGGGGTGTAATGCAAAGTACTGAACATTATGCACTGTTGTGTAGAGGTTGCAGTAACTGCTGGCTTGTGATGTGTGGGTTACTGCCTACTTTATTTATCAATTAAGATTTTTAACTTCTGGAAGCTCCTGGAACTTAGTTACTAGACTATTCTTTGTATAAACATGAACACACTGCTGGGGCAGAGGAATGCCTTCATGGGTGAGAGTATTAAAATCTCAATGATTAACTGCTGAAGCATTTTCAAAGAAGTTACAGCATTTGAAGTACTCCTAAAAACCAGAGGATCTCACATAACTGAAAACTGGTTAAAACTTGCAACTGATAACATTGAGGTCTTTGGTGAAAATTTTTTTTATATCAAATGAATGGACTGTTGGGAAATGAAGCTGTTGTGTTTCAGTAGACAAGAAACTCAAATCCAACAAGATGAAAATTGCATGCAAGAGTGTTTGAGCAAGTAAGGCTTCTGTTAAGATAGGCATATCCTATTATATTGGTTGTCTTTAATTTCTTTTGTTCACGTTACAATAAAGCAAATGCCAGGATGGTTCCTTAACCTAGGCCATGGCCAAACACCTGTCCTATTCCCATAGGCTACCAGGCCTATCGTCTAAACGCATTTTATGCACGTTGTGTGATATTTTAGCCTCTTGATTGGCACTGTCTTACCTTTGCAAACAAAAAAACAAAAAATACATTTTGATATGGTCCTTGGATAAATAAAGGTAAATAAATAAAATATGTTGCAAGTCAGTCAAGGTGCCAGTGGGGGAGAGTACGAGCTGTAACTCTTACAAGCTACAAGAAACTAGCATACAGTGGGGTGAGGTAGATAAGGCTTAACTGCGAAGCTGCCTTTATCTCTTTGAATGAGCTGTTGCAGTGCTAATTCTAATGACAAACTAAAATTTAAAGCATTTCTGAACAGTTACGTGGCAATGAAATGTACATGGTTCTCCAACAGAAAGTTCTTTCCTTCAGTCTTAAACTCCACCGCATTTTTAAATGACATTTAATACGCTCTGGTAGGGCGCTGAATAGATTTATACACATGCAATTGACTTCTTTCTGTACTGTCAGCTCCTTCAGTTAGATCACACTCAGAAAAAGGTAATCAATGGGAGACGTTTAAAACCTCTCCGTTTTTCTCCACACCTCCCACTCCTTGCCACTACGTTACACAGAATGACAATGAATAGTGATACTGATTAATATATACACCCATCCAGTCTCGAATTCCTTACATGTTTTCTTGCACGAATATCGAGCCATATTTCGACAGTTTTTTGTACACTAGTTAATTGTTGAAGTAGGAACGTCAAACAAATCACAATATCGATAAGTTACGTTGGTCTGGAGGACGCAAGTGGCACCATAACGAAACATAGATGCCTTCGGAATTGTTGGTAGTGCCGAAAATTTCCCAGACACTTTAAATTTCGAGTGTTACCACTACGTTCTGCCCTGGTACGGAGTTCGTTCTAAAACAAAGCGCTTGCTAAATTAGTTGGAATTACACAATGGAATAAATGCGTACGACAATAATACCCGAAATGCGCAACTTTTTTCTATATTAAGCCTTTTTTAAGCCAGACGTTGAACGGCGTTCTTTCTAATCTTCCTCTCTCTTGTCCTCAGGCCCGTGTGGTTTTCTTTAATTGATTGGCTGACAAAACAAGCAATTGCTTGCACAACACCTCTAGTGCAAGTGAGAATTGATGAAAATACAAGTTTGTCCTGCATCTGTGAAATTTCGAGCATTTTATTTACACTTCCACTGTCAGTGCTGTTCTAGCATTTATCGCTATTCTTTCGTTTCTACTATCTCTGTGTTAAATCCGTAGTTACATCGGTTGTCAATTGTTTTCTGCTAGGGGAAAGTGTGTGATGTATTTTCTCTGCGTATGTTTGTGTTGAAGTGATTAAGAGCGATTGAATTGTCGCTGAGCAATCGTGTAATAAGTTTTGAACTTATTAGTGCAAGTGTGTATTAGAATACCCCTTAATACCGTCCGTAATACATATAAAGTACCTTCGCTCAAAGATGGCTGCAAACTTGGATGAAGAACAGAGTTTGCGTGAATGTGAGGCTTACGTTCAGAAGCACAACATTCAGCAAGTCCTAAAAGATTGCATTGTACAGCTTTGCGTTTCAAGACCGGAAAACCCTATATCGTTTTTGAGGGAATATTTCCAAAAACTAGAAAGGGTAAGTGGTGTCCACAGCTTTATTTATTTGTATGTTTTACTTGCTACAGCAGTTTCACAAAGCTGAGCTTAAATTTATTGTTAAGTAGGCCTTCTGAGGAACTTTGCCCACACATATTCTCGTTCTGACTTTGGAAGACAATGAGGTCCAAAAGCACTCAATGTTATAGGTAGTTTTAAATTTCAAAAGTGGTTTGTTTGCACCAGAAATTTGTCATAATTCTTAATAAGTGTCTTACTTCCAAAAATAACGAGTCCTTTGGACTTATTGTTAACAAGACTTAAAATCGTAGTGACAAGAACAAGTAGGCCTATTGCTTCACTTTTTGCACGTAATTTGCCTGTAGTTGGGGAATAGTCTCTCTGTAATATTTTTGATTAGTTCGTTTTTGCTTGTAGTCATTTAGAATTGTTCTTCAGCATTACTGAAATTGTGAAAGGCTTATTACTTATTTGCTTCAAGTTTGGTAGTATGCTATTTGGCATAGAATAGCAGTCAGTCATGAACAGACAGGTGGCTATAAGAATAGGCAGATAAAAAAAAAAAATTATTATTGAAATTTATGATTGTGGTAGTGAATGCCTGCTGTTTATATCTGATTGGAAAAACTCTCCTCATTTGATAAGAATCATCTAGACGTGATGGTCCCATTGCTTGCAGTTTTTAAAAAGGAAACAGGACAACACTACAGTTTCAAAAAACTGCCAATCAAAAACTAAATCTAATGCCAGGTGATTGCCGATATTAATATACAGCTTTCTATTAATTTTAAAATATGGCTTATATCTTGCTTGTGTCCACATGCCTTTTAAGGTTCCTGTGATATTATTAACTGTGATTGTTTAGTGTGAAACATTTACTCATTTCCTTATAACTGCACAGCCTTGCTTGAACTAGAATTCCTAAACATCATGAGATAAAGAGGAATGTTTGATTAGAGTTGTCAGTTTTGACCAGTGACATAGGGAACATGCTATAAATGCTGTAAACAACATGGTGACTGTAATGCAATGTTACTGATGATTTTTTCAAACACATTAAGGTACAGATCAGTCTGACAACATAAAGTTTTTTGCCAACTCACACCCATACTTTTACCTTCCAACCTGACATAGCCTATACTTTGGGCTAAGCCACAGGTCAGTGTGTCAGCACAACCATTTTTATTTATTTATTTGCTTTAAAATTCACTGGCTTCACCAACTAACAACAAAACTGTAAATATGTACACCAAAAGTTGATGTGACAGAAGCCATTAACATTATGTCACTGGCCAAAGCTGATGATTCATATCAAACCTTCTTCTTGACCCACCCTCAGGCTACTCTCCAGATCAGTCTGTCATCACAACTAAGGGGCACTCTAGTCTAGAACAGTTCTTCTATCGATCAGTCATGCGACTCCTTAGGTAAGTAGTACACCCTGCGCCATTTACTTCACCGGTAACAGAAACCGGTTTTCTGCTCAAGGAATTATGGGGATAGGAGTGGAGACATTCAACTTGCAGATTTCTTGTAGAATCTGACAGGGACTCCACCAAGTGCAAGGGCCTGTTGATTGTTAGTGCATTCAGATTTTTCTCGAAGTACCAGTACTACCTATTTACAAATACAAATGCTTTGTTCACATGTTGGCAGTTTACATACAATAAATGTCATCCAACAAAATAATTAGGTAAATATCAATAAAGACAAGAAAATAATACAGTGTATAATTAGGTAAATGACAATAAATAATTAGATAATTGATTACGTAGGGTTAATGCCCAGCATACTTAGATGAATGACAAAGACAGTAAGGACAAAAAGTACAAGACATTAAAAAAAAATAGATAGGGTATGTGGCAGGACTCATGGATATACAATAAAGTCTACTGTTTATTTATTCTGTTGTTTGTTTATAGTTCATTCACATGAGAATTGTAGGCTATTGATCACACACGCCTGGAATTCCTGATGACAGCAAAATTCAGTACTTTTCAACCATTTTGCAATGCTAATTTTAAATTTATTTATTGACATTGTCTATGCACTTTCAGTTAATTTGTTGAAGTAGGCAAGACCAATAAGTTTGTGGTTTTTGTGTGTATTTGTCAGCCTAGCTTAGTGTATGTAAACTGTACAGGTATTCACCAGGAGCTTAAATGTAACTGTGGAATGCCTAATGTATATTATAAAAAGAGACTTTACTCCATTCACAATCTAACGTAGTCCTTAGACTATACCACAGATCAGTCTGTTACCACAAAGGTTTTTTTTTTGCAAAAATGGCTTTGTATTATGGCACATTCATTGTTTTGTCAACTCACAGCCAATCTATCACCTTCCAACCTAACCTGGATCGTGAGCTGTACGCAGTCTGGTCTGTCACCCCGGTGCCATCAAAAACCAATCTTGTAGAGGTATAGTAGACTTATACACAGTACAATCCAAAACATTGTTCTCCTCAGTGGATCACCCTCTCACTAGATCTATGTTGGTCTGGTAAACTCAAGAGATCTGCACTGTGTGGTCAAAACCACCCACACCTCCAAAAACATATGTTTTTCATATTAGGAGCATTGTGCTGCCAACTGCTGCCAGTACTCCATATGAGCGACCTCAGTAGTCATTAGACATCATGAGAGAACAGAATTGGGCACTCCGTGGAACCCACCGACTTGAACGTGATCAGGTGATTGTCACTTCTGTCATATGTCTGTAAACAAGATTTCCACACCCCTAAACATCCCTAGGTCCACTGTTTCCGATGTGATAGTGAAGTGGAAACGTGAAGGGACATGTACAGCACAAAAGCGTACAGGCCGACATCCTCTGTTGACTGACAGAGACCGCCAACAGTTGAAGGGGGTCATAATGTGTAATAGACACACATCTATCCAGACCATCACACAGGAATTCCAAACTGCATCAGGATCCACTGCAGGTACTACGATAGTTAGGTGGGAGGTGAGAAAACTTAGATTTCATGGTTGAGCAGCTGCTCATAAGCCACACATCATGCTGGTAAATGCCAAACGACACCTCAATTGGTGTAAGGAGGGTAAACATTGGATGATTCAACAGTGGAAAAACGTTGTGTGGAGTGACGAATTACGGTACACAATGTGGCGATCCGATGGCAGGGTGTAGGTATGGTGAATGCCCGGTGAACGTCATCTGCCAACGTGTGTAATGCCAACAGTAAAATTCGGAGGCGGTGGTGTTATGGTGTGATCGTGTTTTTCATGGAGGGGGCTTGCACCCCTTGTTGTTTTGCATGGCACTATCACAACACAGGCCTACATTGATGTTTCAAGCACCTTCTTGCTTCCCAGTGTTGAAGAGCAATTTGGGGATGGTGACTGCATATTTGAATACGATCGAGGCACGGCCTGTGGTGGGACACGACAATAACATCCCTGTAATGGACTGGCCTGCTCAGAGTCCTGACCTGAATTGTATAGAACACCTTTGGGATGTTTTGGAATGCTGACTTTGTGCCAAGCCTCACCAACCGACATCGATACCTCTCCTCAGTGCAGCACTCCATGAAGAATGGGCTGCCATTCCCCAAGAAACCTTCCAGCACCTGACTGTCTGTGAGAGTGGAAGCTGTCATCAAGTCTAAGGGTGGGCCAACACCATATGGAATTCCAGCATTATTGATGGAGGGCGCCACGAACTTGTAAGTCATTTTCAGACAGGTGTCCGGGTACTTTTGATCACATAGTATAAATTAGAACTGAGTAAAACACAAAACTTTGATTTGAAACTGAAACATACAAATAAGAGCATCCCAGATACATATGTAACATATGATGACAACCTTCTGATAATACATTGACAGCTAGCATTGTTCACTAAACCTTCACTGTTACAATTTGGCACAGAGGGTACAGCAATATTGAAGGATCACTGCGTCGTTCTCGTCTTGTGCCATCATTCAGTGTAATCAAATCCCCTGCACTCTGTTGGAGTAAGCCGATTGGAGAAACATAATGCTTGTATTAGTGAAGTTTTGTGTATAAAGGGGTGTGACTTGCTGTCATGGTGTGGACTTATGACTCTAGAAGCAGTGAAGGAAGAGGAAGGATTAGAATGTAAGATTTTCATTGAACTTATCCATATTTAGGACATTCACATATTAGCTCCTATATATAAATGTCTCTAGTCTGCCAGCCAGATGATATTGACCACATCTGATTAGAAGTAATTTTTCTATAACATTATACACAGTCATCTAAGGATGAATAAATAATATTATTAGGTTGTTATTTTTGATTGTCAGTGCTGAGTGGCATATCTTTAATGCACCAGTCTACCAGATAGTGCCTATAGTGTCTACTTTCTCCGGTTCAGAGTTCCTTTTCTACATTAATTAGTAGCTTCACTATTTTCAGGAGGCGGAGTGTCACATTTTGTAGTCCTTCCAGTAAAATATAGTTTCTTCAGTTACGTTAGTGCTGTTGTAGCAGTTGTGGTCTTTGTTCAGAAGACTGGTTTGATGCAGCTTACAAGGCTACCCTCTCCTGTGTAAGTCACTCCATCACATGTAACCTGTGCAACATACATTGTACATTTACATCTATGCTCTGCAAACCACTGTGAAGTGCACAGCAGAGGGTACATCCCATTCTACCATTTATTAGGGTTTCTTCCTGTTCCATTCATGTATGGAGCACAGAAAGAACGAATGTTTGAATGCCCCTGTGTTTGCTGTAGTTATTCTACTTGTATCCTCATTATCCCCATGTGAGCTGTAATATATTCCTAGAGTCATTATTTAAAGCTCGTTCTTGAAACTTTGTTACTAGACTTTCTCAGAATAGTTGACATCTATCTTTAAGATTCTGCCAGTTCAGTATCTCTGTAACACTTTCCCATGGATCAAACAAACCTATGATCATTTTTGTGCTGACCTTCTCTGTATACTTTTAGTATCCTCTGTTCTATTTGGTACAGGTACCACAAACTTGATTAATAATCTAGAACTGGTCGCACACGTATTTGGAAGCAATCTCCTTTTTAGACTGCCTGCACTTCCCCAGTATTCTACCAATAAACTGAAGTTTACCACATGCTTTACCCATGACTGGGCAGTCATTTCATATCCCTACAAAGTGTTACACCCAGGTATTTCTATGAGTTGGCTGATTCCAACATTGACTCATTAACCCTTTGGCTGCTGTGGATGTGCTAACACACGCGCCTTTGTACCTGTCCCTGTGTGCTCTGAACGTGTTTATGCGCGCCACCAGTCCTTCTACCTGGTAGTCTGAATGTGTCTACGCGTAAACGCGTTAACACGACTAGAGCAGTTAAGAGTTAATATGTATGTTATAGTCACAGGATACTATGGTGTTTTTTTGGTGAAGTGCACAATTTTATGTTTTTGAACATTTAATGCAAGTTGCCAATCTTTGCACCACTGTGACATCTTATCAAGAGCTAACTGAATATTTATGCAGCTTGTTTCAGACAATAGTTCTTTATAGATAAATGCATCATCTGCAAGAAGTCTGATGTCAGTATTAATACTGTCTGCAAGGTCATTAATATACAACATGAATAGTAAGTGTCCCAACACCCTTCCCTGTGGCACACCCAAAGTTACTTCTACATTCGACGGATGACTCTCAATCCAAGATAACATGCTGTGTCTTCCCTATCAGAAAGTCTTCAGTCCAGTCAAAAATTTCATTTGATACCCCATGAAAAAATACTGCATCTGCCTGACTCCATTGATCCATACCTTTCAGTATGTGATGTGAGAAAAATGATAGTTATGTTTCACATGATCAATAATTTCGGAATCCATGCTGCTGGTTGGCATGGAGGAGGTTGTGCTGTTAAAGATACCCCATTATGTCTGAGCTCAGAATGTGTTCTATGATTCTACAACAAATCAACATCAAGGGTACTGGATAGCAGGTTTCTGGATCACTTCCATTACCCTTCTTGTAGACAGGTGTGACCTGTGCTTGCAACTACTGGGCATGGTTTTTTTTTTTTTTTTTGTTCTTTTTTTTCTCACATACCTACAACAGATTATGGTTAGAAGAGGGACTAACTCGGCTGGAAATTCAGTATAAAATCTGATAGGGATTCCATTGGGCTCTGGAACTTCGTTCAATTTTAACAATTTCAGCCGTTCCTCGACACCACTGACACTAATACTTCATTTCGCCCATCTTTTCCATGGTACAAGGATTATGTTAGGGCAATTCTCCTGTGTTTTCTGTTCTAAAGGAATATTTGAAAACAGAGTTAAGCATTTCAGCTTTTGCTCAGTTTCACTTTCTGTCTGATTTGCTAGGGACTGGACACTAACTTTGGTGCTATTAACAGCATTTACATACAACGAGAATTTCTTTGGGTTTTGTGAAAGATCATTTGACAGTATTCTGCTATGGTAGTTATTGGAAGCATCATGCAGTACTCTCTTCACTCATTCAGCATCTCTATCTATAGCCCTATGTTTTGTTTTACACCTATTATTCATGTGAACCTGCTTACTGTGGTCAAGTTGTGGTTTCATTCTACAATTTTACTCCTCCCCCCCCCCCCCCCCCCCCAAAAAAAAAACCCAAACCACACACACACACACACACACACACACACACACACACACACACACACACACACCTCCATTACCAACTTGACAATTTTTTCTTGATACTTCAGGATATGTGCTGTAAACTGATGTCACCATTTTAACTCAGTTCATCTGCATTGGTTGTCTGCTGTGTCCATCTAATATTAAATAAGCATTCTTATGTAGAACCAACTGTTTAACATCCACATTTCACTTCTGTAAAAGTCTACATGTCAGACAAATACCTCCAGAAAAGACCTCCTAGCACTTAGATTTATATTCTGAGTTAACAAATTGCTCGTTTTCAGAAAGCTTTTTCTTCACATTGTAAGCCTGCATTTTATATCCTCTTTTGTAAGTAATTCCACTGCCCACTTGTAGCATATAATTTCCTAATCTGATTCCCTCATAATCACCCCATTTAATGTGACTGCAATCCATTACCTTTCATTTACTCTTATTGACATTCATCTTATAACCTCATTTCAAGACACTATAATTTCCATTCACTGATCTTCCAAATCCCTTGTAATCTCTGAGAATCTTCAATGTATGTTTGTTTAATTGTTTTTCCC
The DNA here is from genome assembly GCF_023864345.2 of Schistocerca serialis cubense. Taxonomy (NCBI): domain Eukaryota; kingdom Metazoa; phylum Arthropoda; class Insecta; order Orthoptera; family Acrididae; genus Schistocerca; species Schistocerca serialis. The sequence continues at coordinate 599,393,272 of NC_064641.1, read as the reverse complement.
TGCCTATTAAGGAACCGAATGGCATTTGGGATGATGATTTTTCATATGACATATAAACTGAAAGGTGGAAAAATGGACTGGCTTTCATAACCAGCAAATCATTTCATACAACACCTAATCAGATGTCATCAACCATTATGAACTACTATAACAACTATCCTTCATCAAAATATCTTATTTTTAAAACTACGTATAAAATTCTTTGATAAATGCGACATTACTGTAAAACTCCAAAACACTGAGAGATGGCTGAATAACTTAGAGGCTAAAAATCACAAAAAATAAATAAAATCAAAGATTAGTTCAGAGAAGGGGAATGGAAAACAAAATGAAAGTAATTATACAGATTTTATGTCACTGTTTCAAATAAGTGGAATCATTGGCCGTGGTTTGATTCTCAGCTGGGTTGGGGATTTTCCCTGCCCGGGGACTGGGTACTTGTGTTGTCTTCATCATCATCATTTGTGCCAGTGGCTAGACTGGATTGTCTAAAAAGAAGACTGTGTGAGAATTGGGACTTTGTACAGGCGCTGATGACTGCACATTTGAGCACCTGGCAAACCAATCATCATCAAATAAGTGGAATAAAAATTGCCAATAACTGATATAACCACACTTACGAATTAAAAGAAGTGGAAGAAGCAACAGACTCAAGCAGAAAGTCAGTATAAAAAAAGTGGAGATATACAGTAGTCAACATTCATTAGTCCAAGTGTCTAATGTGCTAGGCTGTAATTGATGAGTGAATAAGGAATAAGGAAGACATGTCAACAAGCTTAACAAAAGAGAAATTTTAATCAGTGAAAGGAGCATGCCTGGAATCAACCATGGATGTAAATTTAAAGAGTTGGTTTCCGCAACTGAAGATTTGCAACACAATACTGCATCTTAGAAAAATGGTAGTTGTGGTAAAATTAGAAAAGAATCTGTGACTGACCTTGTAAATGTATAATTTAAAGACTTTAAAACTAATAAATGCATTATAAGTGAATTGACAAACCTTTAGACAAACATATTATGAAAGATTACAAAAAATCCTCCCAAAGAAAGTTAGAGCCTACTGGCCCATAGATGAAGATTTTATGTAATCTGGCCATGGAAAGTGTTTAAAAAAGGAACAATATATGAAAAAAATAAAATTGTAAGTTTTGGGTGTGGCAGATATGAGGATATTGCCACAGGTGAGAAATAAATTAAAAACAATACTGAAGTATTGAGACTTGCTAAGAAGTTGTTCTAAAAGAGAAATTACAGTAATTAAATCAGTATTAACTTTATCAAATTATCATGTAAATAATTTACTTACATTGAAATGAGACAAATGTGTGGTTCCTCATCCACTCTTTTCAGTTAATTTCATGAGAACCCCTTTGGAGAAGAGATGACTTGACTCAAGATCTTAAATTATGGTAGTGAAATTGTTGTAAATAATTTTATTATTGCATTCATGCACGCACGTGCTATACTCACTTACGACATCATGGAGCATTTTTAAATGATGACTGTGAATTATGTTGGAGATGTTGGACTGTATCTTAAAATCTTTGTACCAGCTAATCTTTGTGTGTACCAAGAACAAATTAAATGGGATATTTTCTGAGCTGTTCACTATTATTTATCAATGAGGTTCTTTTTTGTAATAAGCCAGAAAATTTCATGTGTGTGTGTGTGTGTGTGTGTGTGTGTGTGTGTGTGTGTGTGTGTGTGTGTGTGTGTAAGGAACTCAGAACATTGACCTCTCAAATTTAGGCATTTTGTGATTCCCAAAGTCATGTCAGACAAATGCTGGTATGGTTCCTTCAAAAATTTACTCGCATGTGGGAAGAGTGGCTAGAAATTCCTACGTGGACAGCCTGAGTTAGCCTGTCTATATTTACTATTAATTGCCAGCTTTCTGTATGACCCAAGCCCAATCCGCACCCATCGATGAGGCGCTAAAACTCGTATGTTCTTTACTTCCACAGATAAACCAAAGCCAATTTTCTTCTCTTTCCGTGTCCAACCAATTTAGCACTCAGTCTCTAAAGATGTCTATGTGACGTTGAAGTAAACTCGTACTACTTACGTTGGCAGGAGATATCTTGTGTCTCTTATAACCGTCAAGTTTTCTTCCACCTTTTTAGGTAGATACATAGTGAGGAGTAGGATGCAGTTAGAGTTTTGTTAGGCGCTGGTGTAGTGCCAGGTCCCAGTAACTTACTGTTTCGTTTACTCATCAGAGTCAAAAAATGCTCGGTAAGAAGTGGGAATTTTATACAGCGTTTTGCCACCTCACAGTTTACAGATGTGCGTCAGTTAACATAACGCAAGCAGTGAAGTGAACATCCTGTTGTGAAATTGGCCTCTCTGTCCCGAGTTCCGGTAATGGGCGAGTTTGTAATGTCGTTACCGAAACTAAAATTCGATGACGCGGGGTTAACTAGGTTAGTGTGCTCACTGCTACAGCTCGCCAGGGCGGGAAAATCAGTTCGCTGAGGTCGTCAGTTTCTGTTGTTGCCTGACACATCATTGCAGTATTGCTCCCTCTCTCTGTTCAGTTAGTAGCAATCAAGTTCAATTATATTCACATGTTCCGGAAAAGTTAAGTTTGCGAGCGTGACAAATTCCGCTCGCCGGTATGACGACGAGTGATCTGGCACATTGAGCAGCTACGTGTCCAGTCACAAGATATTTAGAGTGGCAGTTGGTCAGCCCATTGTACGTTTTGTCTTTAGTGGAATTAAACTTCAACATAGGACTGAAGAACATACTGTAGCATGTTTCGAAAGCAGAGCAGAAAATCAGTATACGAAAGTAATGTATAATGAACACACGGAAATGAAAATAATACTAGTAGAAACAGTTCACCAATTTTTGTGTTTGAGGCAGTAGAAGACGACGACTGGATGGACAGTAAGTAAATGAAATGAACTGCAGAGTGAGAACAGCTTATACTATTAGTAAACCAAATAGAATTTTCAGAACGAAGCTCCATTGCGTCTGAAACGAAAAGCTTACGATCCGTTTTGCCATACGGTAGTGAAACAACTTTCAGTGTGAAGACCATTCAAAAACTGGGAGTTGCTCGGCGAGCAATAGGGAGATGCTTGTTGAGAGGTAGCAGTCCGCAAGGATTATCCATGTTCATTATTTTGGCGTCAAAACCAATTTTAGTGAGGAATGCCTTAAAGAGAACGGGAAACAGTGTAACTCTGACAAGTGACTGGCAGCGTAAATGTAACAAGGCTCGATGCGAGGAGCTTTGTGCTGGCGAAGAGCATCGAGGCTGCTTAAACTTACCCTTGCTTTTAGGTCCTTAAATTTCGCAGGCAGTATTTCTCATTTGAGTTAAATTGCATACCTGGAGAAAATTTTCCATTCGGTATATATATATACGTCTGTTTTACATACCGGGTGATCAAAAAGGCGGTATAAATTTGAAAACTTAATAAACCACGGAATAATGTGGATAGAGAGGCAAAAATTGACACACATGCTTGGAATGACATGGGGTTTTATTAGAACAAAAAAAAAAGTGTTGCTAGACGCGTGAAAGATCTCTTATGCGCGTCGTTTGGTGATGATCGTGTGCTCAGCCGCCACTTTCGTCATGCTTGGCCTCCCAGGTCCCCAGACCTCAGTCCGTGCGATTGTTGTCTTTAGGGTTACCTGAAGACGCAAGTGTATCGTGATCGACCGACATCTCTAGGGATGCTGAAAGACAACATCTGACGCCAATGCCTCACCATACCTCCAGTGCTGCTCCCAACATTATTCCTCGCCTACAGCTATTGTTGAGGAATGATGGTGGACATACTGAGCATTTCCTGTAAAGAACATCTTTGCTTTGTCTTACTTTGTTATGCTAATTATTGCTATTCTGATCAAATGAAGCACCATCTGTCGGACATTTTTGAACTTTTGTATTTTTTTGGTCATTCGAAGCATGTGTGTCAATTTGTACCTCTCTATCTACATTATTCCGTGATTTATTCAGTTTTCAAATTTATACTGAGTTTTTGATCACCCGGTACTTGTCGCATTCTGGCTTTTATCTCCTTGCGCAGTTGTTACTGGCAATTTCTGGACATTATATATATATATATATATATATATATATATATATATATATATATATATATATATATTAACGGCTTAAAAAAGAAATAACATTGTGTTTGCAAGTCAACATTCTTTTAAGAAGCAGAAGACAATGACAGAAGTAAGGCTACCCGAATTGACCAACGTTCGTTTCCAAATAATAGTTAACACCATAGGTTTGTCACCGTATGCTTGTGGAAACCAGCGCTCCACTTAGCTGCTCGAGTCGTTCGGAAGGTAGAGCAAAAATCTGCAGTTCAAATTCATTCTTATTGCCGTTTTGCCGTTACTTTTCAGAAGACTGCCTTTCCTTCTATGATTATTAAGGTTGTGTTCAATATTAAGCTAGAAAGGAAGCCATCTATAAAATGTTTATATGTGTTACTCAGTGGCAGTGCGCAAGTCTTTCAATTGGACGCCACTTAAGCGACTTTGCGTGTTCCTCATCTACCCCCGTTACTCAACCTAGGAAAGGGGACCTACAGTTTAACGTGGACTCCGAACCACATCTCTTTCCTGTCGACTGCGGACATGGTTGGGAAGTGAAGGCTGTATTAAAAGCAGATTGAACATTTCCATGGCTTCACCGAGATTCGATCCCGCGACCTCTCTGTTTCCAGGTACGTGCTTTACCACTAGACCAGCGGGTCCGATGTTTAGAAAATAATGTCGTGAATATAGATAAGGTGTTGACGTGGCTTTACTAGTTTAGTGCTGCATGAAATGCCGGTTCTAGATCAGCAGCACCAAGCTGTGACCACCCAGTCAATTGCCATAATTCAAAAAGGCGATTCGGGGTTGTAGTGCGCGGATGTGCAGCTCCAAGTTGACTTATTGTAGAAAGTTTAATCACAAGGGTTATTGTTGAGTACGTAGCGGCATGTAAGGAAATTTAACATGTCGCTAGTGAAAACACTTTATGCAGCAGTACTTCTCAAGAAAACTTTCTTGATCAGAAACTGCAAAAGTTTTGGTTACAAGAAAGAACTTCGACAAATTTTGTCAACAGCGCAAGAGGTAATGCTTCCAGCTCATGTTTCGTGGCCGCATATTATTTTAACAATATCATTTAGCCTCAGTGAGCAGTGTGGATAACATTCCAAATTCCGCTCACCCGAAAAACGAGATTCTTACCGTCAGCGAAAGGTCCCCGCGAAGGAATATTTGTTATTCGTACGATAAATCAAATCACATTTGCTAAGATTCACCGAGGTTAAATTCTTTTTCTCGGCTCCAGGGTGTAAACGAGTGGTGTAGTTGAAGTCGAGACGAACAAATTGCTATAGGATACTTGTAGTCAATACAGCCGTGAAACAGCCTTAAATTGGGCTACGGAAGTACACCGCATGCGCATCGCGACGGATTTTGGAGAAAATCGTTCGTGAAAAATATATTTAAAAAAACTTTGTTCTTGCACTAGAAAAATGTACAATTGATTGCCCTGTGAGGATAACGAAAGAAAGGACCTTTGTAAACGTCGTACAAAAACTAATTACGTTTAAAATTCGGTCTATATTAATTCGTAACAAGCACAGTGGTTTCGTTGTAAGAATACTAGGGAAAAAATATTGTTGATTTTATGTTGTTAAAATTCACAGTATTTCCAGCAAAAATTTACACAAACATTTTTCTGCATTTTGTAAGTGCAAGAACAAGAGGTTTTCAGTAAATGGGCACAGGCTGCAGGAAATGGTCGTCGAGAGGGTAAGGAGTAAAAAAAGTCATGACATTGGCCGGAAACGCGTTATAAGATAGTACTTTCACTTGAATGTGGTGAAGCTAAAAGTGTGTCGGCGATTGAAAACATCTATGAGAACACACAACTCAATAGGAATATTTCGTCCATGAGGGTGGCGCGCTCGCACATCTAAAGGGGGCGGGGGGTGAAGCGGATGCGCATGTGGTTGTGTGTGTATGTATCTAGGCCGTGAAAAATATTATGACGCAAAGCCAGACGAAAGCATAGGTGTTACATGCTTAACGTAACTGAGTATTGTAATCGAAGAAATCGATACGAAGAGCGCATGCGCATAATTTCACCGAACCATCTGTCACAGTAGTCTGCGTATCGTTTTGTCAATAGCTGACCCCCTTCATTCTGTGCGGTATGACTTGCGCCTTTGGTACTGCGATTTTTAATCTCTTACATTATTAACAGCGTTGTGTTTGGTCTACTAGGGTGTTCTCTCCAATGGAAAAAATACTCAAAAATCACAGTTGTGGGGGCATTATTAGGATTCTGGCTCATTGTACTCAAGAATTCGAGTTGTTACTCTAAGTATCTACTCTGCCGGGTTTCTGTCAGACATTTAATTTTTCTGTTTGTTTATTCTTAGGTTCCAATAATTTTCTTTTTTACATGGAGGAGTTACTGTATTCCTTAGGCTTATTTGTTCCCTCATTCTTCACAAAAGTTAGGTATACCTACTTGACGTCGTTATTTGCGCGGGAACCTGTCGCGCTTTTTTATTGCAGGAAAAACAAAAAATTAATATTTTCGGATACTCAGTTTTCGAATGTCAGTAAGTATCATTGATCTCCATTAAGCAAGATTACATCAGTCCATTTAATTAGGCAGCGTTTTTGTGTAGTGGAGTGGGGAGAAGACTGAGGGATTTCGCTTTTGGGAACACTCTTAATCGATGTTTTTGTGTAGTGGAGTGGGGAGGAGACTGAGGGATTTCGCTTTTGGGAACACTCTTAATCGATGCTTTCATTCTAGTTCAAGAATTGTTCAACAAAGGCCACGCATGATTCATTTCCATATCTGGCAGCATATGTTTGACCCCACATTACATCGCAAAGAGAAGCATCGGTGTGAGTTGCCTCATTAATATGTAGAACTTTGATAAAGGCAGCATGTTTCGTGCAGTGATTATGAGAAATGTGACTCCCCAGAGAAGTTTAGTAGACGTAAACTGCGGACATGGAAAGCTGCCAACATATGATGGTTTGTAAACGGGGGGATCAAACAATGGCTCTGAGAACTGTGGGACTTAACTTCTGAGGTCATCAGTCCCCTAGAACTTAGAACTACTTAAACCTAACTAACCTAAAGGCATCACACACATCCATGCCCGAGGCAGGATTCGAACCAGGGACCGTAGCGGTCGCGCGGTCCCAGACTGAAGCGCCTAGAACCGCTCGGCCACTCCGGCCGGCAAACATGGGGATCAAAGTGGTATTAAAAATACAAGCACCTTTTTCGACTTAACTGTGTGTAAACACAAAATAATGAGGAGAAACGGAATCCATTCCTGATCTTCGCATAATACACTGTATTGTGGATTTTCCTATTTCCCCTTGTTTCATGTGCTGAACAAGTACAGAAAAGCGCACAGTCCTTATCTCGATTGCTTGACTGTCAACAATGCTGTGAAGGAAAATATTAGTAGCGTTACATGGAAAAAGAAGCGTCTCTTTTCGAGACTACTCGTGTCATTTTTGTTTAGACCCTGTATGGCCCTTAGTTAATCTCCGAAGACAAATTAATGCCCAGTTACTATGTGAAGATCGTAGTAAAAAAGTAAAAATCACGATACAGATGATTCCATTCAGACATGTACATTACCTTCGTAACCAAGAATTTTTCCTGACCAAAGGAGTGCTCTAACTCAGTATTGTCTGTTTTCTTGTGACAGATGGGATATAGAACATGAAATATAAATTTGTCAATTCGTAGTACTCCCCTTCAAGGTGACATTCCAAAATGCACCCTTGCCCTCCCGAGCGCAGGATTTATATGGCCGCATTATATCTTGTGAAATGGTGTGCTACTCTTCTAACGGGAAGTAAATATCTTGTTTTCTGAATAAGTCGTCGAATTCACTACGTTTTGTCACAGAACATTCCACTGCCGTGGGGCTCACAGATGCAAGGAAACTTATTTGCTATCGCAGAATCAGTTCTGTGCATCAGACTGTCACCATTCCGCAACGTTGTTAACGTGCTCTGCGGTGAATTGCGGTTAATGTAAGTGATTGTTGCACATTGTTCAATAGAGTCATGCCGGTTGTGCGAAACAGCGGATGCACTCACGCATCATTTTGTTAGTAACACAAAAAGCAGATAGAAAGGCAGATGTTGCCAAGAAGCTCTTGAGTGCGTTGCAGTATCGTTATTCGGTTAATGAAAATAAAGTCTCATGGGATTCCAGCGCTGCAGCCATTAACCACGATAATCCTCCTCGGATTGTATTTATTGTTACCGTATTTCAATTAGATTGCTGTTATGTCTGCGTAGCTGCCACCATTAGCATCTGTCAGGATTTAAGTCGCTTCTCTTTGTCTGCGAAACATGAGACAAGTCAACGGACTTCAAGCCTTAGACTATCAGATGGCTTGTTGCAACTTCCCATTTGATACTGGTGGGTCAGAGCAAAATCCTTGTCCAGTTCCCAGTGTCTTCCTGTGTGCGAAACTATGCAAATCAGTTTGAGAGGAACTGTATAAATAAGTTTTTGTACATGTATTCCTCGTCTACTAGCGGCTTTTCAAGTGATCGGTAATTTTTCCTCAAAGTAATGATAAATCAATAGCATCACATAGTATTTAGAAGTTCGGCGTAAATTCTAAGTTGCTGTAATGTATCATGTTAGTTATAAAAACTTGTATCATAATGTAGGCGCGTTTCATATGAAGCTAAACGCGTCGATGCGCCGAATGTTGCAAGAACAGTTCGATCGCCCGAGGATTCGTGACGCTGCGTGAAAATAGGCGGACGGGAGCATTTGCTTAAATATTTCAGCGGCGCAGGGCATATGGCGTGATCAGGTACTCTTGCGATGGTTAATCAATGCTTGACAATGGCATAGTTAGTCCTAAAAGCCTTTGTTTTGTTAGTCAAGTTACGTAAACTGGTGTGAGTATGGGGATGTTGGCAGTACTGGCACGGGGCCCCTTATCTCTCGTTAGCGCAGTCAGTCGTACAGCAATGGGCAACAGACTGGGCGCCGTCCTCAAGATATTTAGGAGGCGGGTAAGTTTCACTGCTGCCAACTAGTACCGTCTTCTCCGTCCATGAAGCTTCAGTGTGGCTACACCCACGTGTTAGAAAAAGAGGAAATGGTTAAAGCGCCTTTTCGAGGTCCAGTTAACCTTTTTCTTTGACAATGAATGGAATGTTTCTTTAACGTCAGGCGGTTATTCATCGCCTACCAAATTGCGGGAATCAAAAATAGTCCAGGCAACTTTGAAGTGAACGGTGGTGTTCGAAAAGGATTGATTCATATTTGTAGTGAAATGCGATACACATGCAGTATGTACTGGTACGCTAATTTCACGTTAAACAATCTTTGTGATGTGACAGTAAGAGTGATATTTCTGCGTATTGTGAGGATTTTTCTTTCATCTTCAGTGCAATACACGGCACACCAGTGCACTAAAAGTCAGTCAGTACAAGTACTGCATTTTTAATGTGTGTAGTGGGATAATGTGCGAGAGAATGTCAGAAATTTTTCACATTATTTGCAGTGTTGTGAAATTTATTGTAATCTTATTGTTTTTGTATATGAATGTAATAACAGTTCCATCGCCGGCCGGTGTGGCCGAGTGGTTCTAGGCGCTTCAGTCTGGAACTGCGCGACCGCTGCGGTAGCAGGTTCGAATCCTGCCTCGGGCATGAATGTGTGTGATGTCCTTAGGTTAGTTTTAAGTAGTTGTAAGTTCTAGGGGGACTGATGACCTCAGATGTTAAGTCCCATAGTGCTCAGCGCCATTTGAACAGTTCCATCGTGTTGCCCCGAGCGTATTGCTTCACTGTTTGCCGTACGACTACGCCAAGCGGGAATCGTAACAGATGCGGCGTCTGTGTTTACAGAACAGCTGCCGCTAAGCTCCGGCACTGCTGTGCTGGACTAGGTATTCCTCTCCTGATTCCTCAGATCTGTAATTCTGATACAAGCGCATCTGCTGTTTATTGCAGGAGCACTCAACGATTTTCATTAACAGTTTTCCAAAATGTCTCCTCTTCTACGTTTGTGAATCTCTGTTGTTTTGATCTAGTGTTTTTAACTTTTCTCCTATATCAGACATAATTTTCGCCGTCTAACTACACGAATGCATCAAAAACAGATTATTTTGTGATTTATTATAAAATTCTGTCGGTGTGTGTGGGTCTGTCTGTGTAGAAGTTGTTGTTGTTGTTGTACTGGTGGTTGGAGGAGGAGGAGGAGGAGGAGGAGAAAGATAGGGCAAGGGGCTGAGAAAGACGCTGAAGCTTCCATTCGAGCCACCAACGCCATTGGTCAATATTCTACGATTTGCAGAGACTTTATGACCAGTTATGGTTACAGTTTTGTTGTATAATTGTAGTAATTTCACTATTCGTACTTTTTCTCAATCTTCAACTCGCAACTTCAAAACTTGACTATATCTGTCAGAATCATGTTTTGAAATAACAGATGTAGTCTAGTAGTGCCAAAGGAGCAATTCATAACGCACAAATGAAGGGGTCAGCTATTGACAAAACGATACGCAGACTACTGTGTATCCATTGCACAAAAAAGAAACCTTATCAAGACAATAGAAGACTCTTACTCTTTAATTCGCTAACCGTTCATATGAGGTTCATTCTCCAAATTCATTGTCGCTATGCTTCTCCCAGGAAGTGAAACTGGAACAGTAAGTGAAAAAGATGAACAGCACCTAGAAGCTACAAAAAATGTTGACATGGAGAGAAAAAGCAAACCTGGACGGACTGAAAGAAATAAAGGAAGAGAATAAGCTCCTAAAGGAAATAAAAAGTGGAGAGCTATAATTTCTGGGCTTTACACCGAAGCCAATAGATTGACAAGACATTTCTGAAGGCAAAATAGTGGGTAAAAGTATCAGAGATAGGCTCAGACGAAGGTCTTCGAAAACTAATGAGGATACTGTAATACCAAAAGCAACAAGTAATGAAAAGTAATGTGGGTGACCAAAGAAAGTGTTTGCGTCAGAGCTTAGCCCTTGAAGTATGAGAGCATATTAACGGTGTGGTTTCCTTTGATTTCGTCAGTGACGCTGTGGTTAAGGTACTGGACTCGCATTCGGTGTAGCTACTTCAAACGAACAAGATTTAGAGTTTTTCTTGGGTACCGTAATTCAAACAAGCGGAAGTCTGAAGGGTTCCTTTACCAGGGTCACTGCGTTTGAACTAGTGATTACTCTCTGTAATTACGGTGGCGTTTGTGGGACGTAAAACTTTAATATTTCTTGCTTTTTCCATTGTTTGTGTCTTTCAGTATTTTGCAGAAAGACAAATCACATTTCTACATGGTCCTGTGTTAGGTTTAAAAATTCTCAGTTTAATTTGTGGTGGCTTAGAAGATTACGAATTCTTGAACTACGGCATAAAACATGAGATACTTTCAATAAAATAAGTATTTTTAAATCTGTATTCTTTCCGTTATCGAGTGTAGATTAGAAACATACAGAATTTCCGTAGTACTGACGTCCCCGGACGTCTTCAGTTGACTATTCTTGTTTCCCTTTGCAGGCTTTTCTGGCGTAAAACCGATTTCCGATTTTAGCTCCCTGTGACGTCACGCACAGGCACTAATGAATTGAGTTTGGTCCCCAGTTGCTGCCCCGAGCTGAAATTTCGTTGCTACAGTCTCCCATGCTGTCTGCGACGTGGAAACACGATACAGGAGCTGCCACCACGCCCTCCCGTCTCGCCTTACTCGCTTTCTGGAGAATGTGACAAATGCATAGTTGCTGTTCGTCGTTTTCTCGCGGAACTGTGTTACGTGTCCAGTATGTTACAATTTTCCTCGCTGTCAACTATGTTCCACTACCACTGTGTCCCTGTTTTACACTACCATTGTCTCCTTCGCTCTTTCTATATCACAACCGCTGCCTACTACTTCCAATTTTTATCACCTTTTCATCTCTTTCCCATTCAAAATTTACTAACTATAGTTACTGTGCATGAGTGAAATACAGTTTATGGGTGATTGAAAACACAAATTAATGCCTTCAGATGTGGTTATTTCAAAACATATTGTAAAAAGAAACCGAGGAAAAATTCCTAATAAAATGTGAAAGACATGATGGCAACGATTATGATAATTACATAACATGCTTGTGACGGATAACTTAAAAGATATGCATGCAGTGGAAGTCCGTATGGAACATTATTCCTGGCTGGAATTGTTGGAAACAATACACTTAAAAAAAATTAAGGTACTTTGTTAGTGACAAACCAAGCTATGTCGTTCTACTGGATCTTCACCTCAACCCTCAGATTTATGTTCTTTCTTGGTTAGGTATGGAATCAACTGCCCTTAGATAATTGTTTTAAAATGTGCGTAAAACGTAAAGCAAAGCATTTATTCCATCGCACCTAGTGCCCTGAAATTGCTATAGTCCAGAGTTGTGCTTGCCGTTTTCGGAATGATAAATTTCTTACTAGAGCACAATTTATCTAGAAGGTTCAGAGAAATGTGAACTATTTTTTAAAATACAGCACTTGTTTAAATTATCAGTCCTGTTGTCTCACCATATATACTGTTCCATGCAAGATAATCATCATCCGCTTCCACGATAGACTCCTGTTTTAATGACGCAACTATTTTCTTCGCCAAATCCTGTCGTGTCTGAGCGTAAGTATTCACTTAAAGACGTCAACGTCTGTAAAAAAAAAAGTTGTTTAATAAAATTTCGTGTATATTGGATAAGCTGCTTCTTTCTTTTCTTTCTGAGCAGCATTTTCAAATCATGTGTTAGGTCTGTGTTATTTATGACTCTTTATTTCACGGTTATTATTGTAATCAAGCCACCTCTCGTGTATTCTGATCAGTTCATTTTTTATTTATGTTTATTAATTTCATTACTTGTTGCTTTTGGTATTACAGTATCCTCATTAGTTCTTCGAAGAACTTCGTCTGAGCCTATCTCTGATACTTTTACCCACTATTTTGCCTTCAGAAATGTCTTGTCAATCTATTAGCTTCGGCGTAAAGCCCAGAAATTTTAGCTCTCCACTTTTTATTTCCTTTAGGAGCTTATTCTCTTCCTTTATTTCTTTCAGTCCGTCCAGGTTTGCTTTTCCTCTGAATCAAACTGGTTCCGGTAACTTCTCTCCATGTCAACATTTTTGTAGCTTCTAGGTGTTGTTCATCTTTGCAGTCATAAATCACAGAAGGGCCGCTTGTGAACACTAGAGACTGAAGTTTCATATACAGAATGACTATTATTCTGCCTTGTGTGTGTGTGTGTGTGTGTGTGTGTGTGTGTGTGTGTGTGTGTGTGTGTGTGGACACCGTGCATGGTGACCTCATAGGTACCAAACCCAGTTTACGGAGGAAAGTTTTAGCCATGATTCGTCAGCACACAGACTGTTCCCAGTCATCAACTGTGTAATAACCATGCTTGTGGCGTGCTGCGACTCGTTTTCGTTGATGAACCCACATTAGGCATGGGTGACGTAGTGGGTGTCTGCTGCAATAGCCACTACGTGCGCGTGTGCTGCGCATCGTGATCAGGGATATGTTTTCAAGCTGACCATTGTTCAGTTAGGCGGTTACCGGTGCTGTTTGTCAACACACCAGATGCATAACCTTACACTGCCCCCCCTCCCACCTCTCCCGCTACCATATAAATATTTCACTGTCCACTCCTCCTCCGATAGTTTGTCTTTTTCCGGAATTTATACCAATATCTATAGATATCATTTAAGACGATTTCAATCATCACGCAGCTTCAGAAGTTTTCGAGGTCAATATACCGGCGCTATGGCTTCCCTCCGTGATTTTTTAAAATCTTACGTTTATTAAGTCATTTTCTTGCCACTACGCGCTACGAGCTCGCAGGATGTTGCCGCACTACCGAGCTTTACGTACAAGGCGTGTTGATCTTCTATTGCAGGAATAGTCACCCTTTTTCACCCACCGCCCAATTTTGTTCCTCCTTTAGTAGTAAAATTTTGTAACCGCCCAACAGTTCCACAGTATCGGTGAGTTATAAAGTGGAGAAGTAACTTTATAAAGTTTATAAAGTTAGCCGTATGTCAACCAGTTGTTTCTGGGAAAACCGTCCTCCACTGTCAACAAACGAAAAAGAACAAACATCCAGTAAATTTGTATATGAAAAACTATTATTTCTTGTTTATAATTAAAGGATTGAAAAGTTCTGCTCGCAGTCATTCTAAGTAATTCTAACGGCAAGTAGGTGCTTGTTACCATATACCGCGTTTAGTTTTATCACAAGCCGCAAATTTTATGACAAGTTTTAGCTCCGCTCTCTTGCTCGATCACAGTTTAAAACTACTCATCTACATACACAACTACGGGGATAATCGGTACGCGTGCGACAGCATGCGCCATCTAATATGTTCCAAAACGCCGCGCATAAAAACGGAATTCTTCAGGAGCTTATACCTCGAGTTCTGTCGGTGATACAAAGGCGAGTAAAGTGTTTTGAATAGCCCTTGTGCTAGGACCATTTGTATACCCAGCAGAAGTATCGTTCTAAGGTCACTATCCTACAATAAAGGCTCAGACACGAATATTACACTCTTCATCCTACTTAGGCAAATAGAGCAAATAGTTTGGTTCGTTTTGCATTTAATGTGATGTACGGTGGGCCTTAAGGGCTTGCAGAGGCACCATTAGTTCGTGGGTCGTTCCTTAGAAAGACCCCACAAAAAGTATTTTACCATTTTTTTGTACCAAAGACGAGCCGCAGATTCCAAAACGGCTATACACGGCAAATGGCTGAAATTTGTACAATATATTCCTAAGCTCCCCATCTCGAACAGATTTGAAAATTTTGTTATCCTTGTCCGTTTCCGAGATGGAGAGGTTAAAGATACCCTACTTACGCAGTTAAATTCCGGTTGTGATTGGAAAACGTAGTTTATAAATTGACATAGCGCGGAGAAATATTCTGCAAACTGTCCCCATTATCATCAGAATTTTGTTGTGCTGCAGCAAATGCAATATTTTTTTTGCACGTATACTCTAGCCTGAGGTGTAAAATTAATTTTGTATTGTATCAATTTCACGTAAACTACCAAATTTTTACTGACCCATGAAGTTCTTTTCATATGAGTAGGATCCCCTGTTGTGGCAGGGAAAAGAAGGGACCAGCGGAAAAGTGTGCTCTATCCGAGTACAAAAAGCAAATATTCTCATGTTTAAAGGACTCACTGATAAGTTGCACCAGCTGCCTCATTCTACCTTGCTCAGCATCTTTAAAAATATTCCCAAAATTTTGACATGCGAACATATTCGCCCTTTTTCGTACTGAGAGTGAAGGAAAGAAGGGCAGTGGGAAAGAGACGAAAAGGTAATAAAAATTGGAAGATGGTAGGCAGCGGTTGTGGTATAGAAAGAGCAGAGGAGACAATGGTAGTGTGAAAGAGGGACACAGTGGCAGTGGAACATAGTTGACAGCGACAGAACAGTGCTAGGAAAAGAATGAAGGAAACATTCCCAGTGGAAGAGGAATGGAGAGACGGAGAAAGTGGAAGTGGGCGAGAGCCAGTCATAGTGAGAGCCAGAGTATAGGACAGTGACAACGAGAAAGAGGAGACAGTGAGGAGAGTGAGCAGCAGTGGGAAGGAGTGATATAGGAGCAGTTAAGAGAGAACAAGAGGGAGAGGCAGAGGAGCTGTGCGCCTTGCGGCTAACTGCCGTACTGCTGTGCTTGCCCGCACACGCAAGTATAGTCTCCCTGGCTACGTCCCCGTGTGCACAATTTTGAGGCATGCGCGACTTCGCACCGGCGCTTGCGCCTCCTTGCTTTTTCGTGCATCAGCTGCATGCGCCTAGTGTGCACGGAAAGTCACACTAGTGTAAACGCACGTTTAGGGACACAGAGAGATAATGCCAATGAGTTGGGCTGAATGAGTGAGTGCACACGCCCACTCCCACTTACCCATACAAAGGTGGACTAGTAGGTGTGAGCGAGTTAGTCCGGCGATCTTAAGGGAGTGAGAGGTGAGTTCCATGTTCAAAAAAGTGCGGATGTGTTTGCATGCCAAAATTTTTAAAGGTGCTGTGGAAGGTTTCTGAGGCAGCAGGTACCCTTCCTTTCAGCCAATTCTATTAAACGGGAGAATATCCGCCTTTATGATGGTCTGATAGGAGCATTTTGCACTGGTGACTTATTTATTCGTGACTTTGCATTACTGTGGCATAGAACGTGTAAAACACGCAGTCATAAAAATATTAGTTCTCGTCGTCGACGGGGCGTCAGATCTTAATCTTCCTTCTTTCGTTTTGGGCACATGGCATCATCTTCTAGGCTGTCTGTAATATTTCACAAGTTTGCAATATTCCGCGAGAGTTATCCATGGAACGTGAAAATGTCAAACGGCAATAAATTAATGGTATGTGGAAGGGCCCAAACTTCTGAATTTTGTAAGGCTACGAGCGCACCTAGGATTATTATTATTCTTTCCTTTCTCAGACGTTATGTCTGGTCAAAAAATGGAAAGTGACGCGGACCTTGATCAAGCGTGACTTCCATTTAACTGTACGCTATATGTTACATTGCATTTAGGTACTTTTGGGTAATTGAACATGTATCAATAATTACAGATTTCTGTAGTTGTATATATAAGTTTGGATGTAGCTGTATTGCGTTGATGTACTGGTGGATATTGTGTGGTATGACTCCTGTAGTTGATAGTATAATTGGTATAATGTCAACTTTATCTTGATGCCATATGTCCTTGACTTCCTCAGCCAGTTGGATGTATTTTTCAATTTTTTCTCTGTTTTCTTCTGTTGGGTATGAATATTTCGATTAGTTGTGTTAATTTCTTCTTTTTATTGGTGAGTATGAAGTCAGGTTTGTTATGTGGTGGTGTTTTATCTGTTATAATGGTTCTGTTCCAGTATAATTTGTATTCATCATTCTCCAGTACATTTTGTGGTTCATACTTGTATGTGGGAACGTGTTGTTTTATAAGTTTATGTTGTAAGGCAAGCTGTTGTTGTATTATTTTTGCTACATTGTCATGTCTTCTGGGGTATGCTGTATTTGCTAGTATTGTACATCCACTTGTGATGTGATCTACTGTTTCTATTTGTTGTTTGCAAAGTCTGCATTTATCTGTTGTGGTATTAGGATCTTTAATAATATGCTTGCTGTAATATCTGGTGTTTATTGTTTGATCCTGTGTTGCAATCATGAATCCTTCCGTCTCACTGTATATATTGCCTTTTCTTAGCCATGTGTTGGATGCGTCTTGATCGATGTGTGGCTGTGTTAGATGATACGGGTGCTTGCCATGTAGTGTTTTCTTTTTCCAGTTTACTTCCTTCGTATCTGTTGATGTTATGTGATCTAAAGGGTTGTAGAAGTGGTTATGAATAATAATAATAATAATTATTATTATTATTATTATTATTATTTATATTGCTGCTCGATGCTTGCAACGTTAATAATGCACGTTTACATGAAAAAGTACGTTTGTTGGTCCATGTATGTTAGGTTTGTAAAAGTAAAGCAAAGGAACTGACAGATTGAAACTTGATCTGGTGAGCTTGATGAGGTGAGCATTTGATAAGTACACCAATGATCTGGATTCGAATCTTAGTCCGGTACGCGTTTGTAATCTGCATTCATTGCAGCGTACAGTCCTTCCAATATTAGTAAGATATGCTTGAATGAAGACGATAACGTACTTGCTTTAGTAACTACATAAATGAGATATGGCCCGTCTCGCTTTGAGTGCCTTGAAATAATAACCCACGGACGTGCGAGGTTAATACCCTACAGAAGAAGAAGAATGTTGGTTTAATGAGATTAATCTAGCCTAAAACAGAAGGTTTTTTTACAAGCTTAAGCATCGTTGTTTTTGCCATTACCCCGTAACTAACTTCTTCCGCTTTGTGCAAAAGGGAACCATTACTATTAGAGTCTGCAAGAGAAGATCCCCTACAGTTGCAGTGGGGATGACGCGGCTGCTGATTTGCATGTTTTGTATCAACTGGTCACGTAACACGATTTTCTGTAAGTCTTTATGGCAACGCGTTGTTGTCGCATTAAGACCTCTATTGTTTCTGCCTGCAGCCACTTGCGCTTCGTAGTTTAAAGCTGGCACCAGTGCTGCCAGCTGTCGGGTATCCTGTCACCGGCTTTACTATAGCAGAATTAAAATACGTCGTAGCGTTGATTCTGATTCATGCTGGGACCACTGCGGCTAAAGGAGAGATTGCGAGTGCGGACATATGGCAGAGTCGGGTTCCCGCAACTGATAATCACGACCACACGAGCGTCTGCCCGCTGCAGCCACACCAAGAGTAGTGACAACTTGTGTTATTCCTGCGTACTGGGAATGTCGTTTTGGAATTCTGTGATTCGATAAAGCCGAAGGTTTTCCATGCCATGAACAACCAGCAAAACTCTCAGTGTCTTTTGCGTACACTTTATAGCCCAGAGCTTGCTACATCGTTGTTCGTAAAAAGGTTTTTATAAATTTCTTTACATGACGGTTACGATACATAGGGCGTAAAAGAACTACGTTCACAAAATTTGAGTGTTTTTAGAGGAGATAAACACTATTTTTATGTGATAAAAATGTCACAGGTGCTCCGGTTCCTCGCTGAGAGGTCCATGAGGCTTTTTTGATGCTAGCGATATGCAGAAGGGACGGTGTTAAAACTGCCGTGTGATGGAAATTGTTTTAGAGGTAGTGGTCAAAATATATTTATTTTCATTAATACACAACTGGCACCTGTGTGCTAGCGTCTCACACACTCAGAACAACTACTTGTTGTACGAATAATGGCTGCAGCGTAAGCCAAACAGGCAACCAACTCCTCTGGAGTACACAGAAAGCTTCACCTCCCTCCCACAGAAAGAAATCCATAGTGTGTGATCGCGAGAAGGGCCAGGGAACTGCCTCAATACTTCAAATTCCCCCCCACCCAGTGTAGGGGTTTGGGGGGGGGGGGGGGAGAGACGAAGCGTTTGGTGAACCAGCCATCGATACACTCAGCAGCAGAACTGTTTGCCCGCTTGTCGGAAGCTGCAGTCATTTTTCGTAGAATACTTTTTTTTTTTTTTCGTGTCAATCACTAGCATGGAGATACCAGTTATGCATTAATGTAAACGGATGACATTTTGAGCAACAATCTGTAACAGTATTTGTCGTATCGCCGTAGGGGGCACACGACTCTTTCGTGAATACGTGCGTGGTGAGTACGGGGGCCCCAAGCTATTGCAGCATGTACATCCTTTCTTGCGTTGCAAGCACTCATCTCAGATTATCCTTCCTTCACTTTCTTTCTCATGATACAGCCTTTGATGCTGACTCCGCTACCTCTAGTGTCTGCTTTCCTTTCTCGGCATTTTCGTTCATTTACAATAGCTTTCGTCTGAAGAAAGTTTTGATACCCTCTGAATTTGACCTACATTCTGAATTTTTTTTCATGTGGTGTGGAACGACTGGAGAAGAACGTCTTAAATAGCGCCTACTGCATGCAGTATTAAAGGTCATCTGCTCACAATACATGCGCTTAAAAGCAAACGCGCCCGTCGTGATGGCGTCGTTATGAAACTTCTGGTGCAGCATTCTGACACCACAGGACTCACACTACTGATGCCTGATCTGCTGACTCTTCACGCAAGCCAAGCAATTGATGCCCGCCATCCTAGGGCATCAGGAACCCTGTCAACGGACGTTGTGCCAGATGACTTTTGTTTCGACTGGGTGACCCCGTAGGGTGGACCCTTACCGGAGTAGGAGGTATCAGCGTGGACTTTTCGCACACAAACATATCAAATTCAATAAACCAGCCGTTATGATCCCTCCGTCTCATCAGATAAGTACAGAAATCTCAATGAGAATAGTTATAATGCTTCTTCTTTCCCCATCCTGGCAACCCCATGAGTCGGATGGAGGTACTTCTACTGCTAAAAAACAATTATTTAGCGTGGACCACAGTGAAGATAAATTTGGAGGAGTTGAGTGATTGGAAAAATGCGCCACGTACTATTACTAATTAAAGCCTCCTCTGCTGTACAATCAATAGCTCTTCAGGCATGTGAGTGTCTGGGTGACATACCAGTGACCTTTGCCCCACATGGTCCAAGGAGTCGTCTTCCACAAAAACCTTACACTCAAGATGGATGAGAAGCAACGGTCTAATTCTGAATGACGAGGCGTACATTTTGTCCGGCATATGCTAAAAGGTACTGAGGATGAAGGAACAGACACAGGAGCATTCGTTTTAGTCTTTGAAGGGAATGTTTTCTCAGAAAAAGTAAGTCATGGTGTACATCTGTGACTTGAAACTTTACGTCCCACCAACCATGAGGTGTTTCCAATGCTTACGTTTTAGTAATCTGCCATCCTGCTGCGTGGCGGATCTAAAATACGGAAGCTGTGGACGATCACTGCATGAACGTAGTTCTTGTGAACAACCGCCTTTGTATGTCAATTGTATGGAACACCATCTTCCTCTTTCACCAATTCGCACTGTCTTTAAGAAAGAAAATACAAGAATGTAAGTCAACTGACTGTCACATATCGAGGCGTGAGAGAAATATGAACACGTACATCCTTGGTCAGTAACGATGCGAAGTCACCGCCATCACATCCCCCCCCCCCCCCCCCTACTGCGGTACCGTCTGTGGGAATCACTTCCCACACCTAACTGGAAAAGCAGATCCTTCCTCCTGCGTCTACCCGTTATAGGGCTGCTTCTTGGGGCTCCTCTCCCAAAAATCCGCAGACTAGAAGCCTGATGTCAACTAGTGGCTGACGGAGCTGCGCATATTTCATATCCTCGTGCTCATTGCGGATAGGCCCTCGCAAGAAACTCGGCCAGCAGAGGCTTTTAAGTAGGAGGGGGAAAGAGTAGAGGAGGAGGAAGAGGAGAACTGGGACAGGGCTACTTTGGTGACCCTGGAGATGCCATAGATTATCCCCCCCCCCCCCTCCCACACACACACTTATCAGATTCTGCACCAGTGATCATCGATGTAGTTCCATCCCCAATGGTGACAGGCTGTAATCCTGGGGTGTGACCGGTCCTACTGGCCCCCTCCACGCCTTTCCGGGATATGATTATTCAGTGTGTAACCTCCCTCTTCCTAATCGACCTACTGGATTGCAATATAATTGATCGTAATGGCGTATGCCTAGTGAAATTTTACAGTGAGTAAAGCTATCGTTACCGAAGAAAAGTAATACCGGTTAGTGGGAGGAAAGTGTACAACAGACGCTTCTGAAGGAAAAATCAATTCGAAACACAGATAATTTTGAAATGAGTGGGCGGACGTTAGTGCAATCGCTCACGAACCACACAGGCGGGGAAAAGTGGTACCACGTAATATTTAATACAAAGGAAATACTGATAGTAGAAAAAATACTTATTAGACACGAGGGCAGTGAATCTCCAGAATCTTAAGAAAGGTAATGGCGAAGAAAATTAAGCAGATAATCAATGGCGTGGCAACAGAAGCTTGTCACGCTTTTCTATAACATAACAGTTCACGAAAAAAAATGAATCAGAAAGCACTGTGTTTGCAGTTATTTCTACTAAAATACTAAATTTCGAAAGTAAAGTTAAATGAAGTTACTGGTAATATAAATGAATGGCGTTAACTAAAATTTTGTTGTGTAAAAAATGACTTTCAGTAACCTCAGTGTAATGTGTTGCTAAATTTAGAAAAAGGCAAGCAATTTACTTTTAAAATAAGTTGCTCATTTGCTTAAAGTACATTCACTTCAAACTTTCAATAACCTTATTTTACTTTTGTCCGCGGCTCGTGGTCTCGCGGTAGTGTTCTCGCTTCCCGAGCACGGGGTCCCGGGTTCGATTCCCGGCGGGGTCATGGATTTTTCCTGCCTCGAGATGACTGGGTGTTGTTGTGTCGTCCTCATCATCATCATTCATCCCCATTACGGTCGGAGGAAGGCAATGGCAAACCACCTCCACAAGGACCTTGCCTAGTAAGGCGGCGCTGGTCTCGCGCGTCGCTCCCCTACGCTCTGTAAAGAAGTATGGGACTCGTCATCATCATTTTACTTTTAATATAACAACGATAAAATATGTACCAAGCCAGCAGAAGTCACTCGCTAAGCTAAATACAGAAAAAAATTGAATTGCTCAGTCTTAACTTGTGTTGTATCTTTAGTTATTAGTTGTGCCAGTGAAATTTTACGTTACTACAAGTGAATGAAAATTGCAAATTATTCAAGCCTCTGTTTTGCAATTGAAAAATTAAGTTACTGGGGCAGAAAATTTATACTGAAATCGGTCATTACCAATCAAACAAAACTGGCAATGAATAGTTAATAAATTTTTTTCATATTTTTACGACACTCGGTGATTGCATGGAAAGTAAAGGGACCCTGCTTGATAATAATGCCCGAGGAAAATGACAACACAGGTGCCTTACAAGTTTTAACTGTTTTAACTGTTGCAGGTTATTATTGAGGTTAGTCATACGTTGTCAAAGAGATGCCGCTGGGTAATGCTTCCACAATATTATATTATGTCACTTAACTGTCCTACTATGATGTAGGTGTGCGGATTTTTTTGAAACCCTGCTCATCTTGTAATCGAGGTTTATACCGCTATTTGGGTATTATAAACAGTCAGTGCTACAGGGTGACAACTGAGTTTAAGAAAACTGAGATTCGTCCGTTTTCAAAAGCTATAAGGATAAAAGTATATTATGTAGATACAGGCAACAGATAGCTACTTTCTATTTCTATTGTAAACTATGAATGGATTGTTAAGTTTTAATTTTCTCCTTTTATGATGTCTCAAGTTCGTTGTGGCGCCCCCTATCCTTAATCTTTTAAAGCTAAATAGTAACATGTGCATATTTCTCTCTGCAATGCTATACCAAGTCGTATGCCATGTGTTTTTATTCGGTTGTGTCGGGATTGATATTAAAATAACGCTGATAGCTTTAACCCATTTTCCGTAATAAACAGTATTTAAAAGCATTGGAATTCTTACAAATAATTATTACTCCCTTTTTTTACAAAATGTTTACTAAAAAGCAAAGTATTTTAGCAGTTATTCAGAACTAAAATACCAATATCGGTTTTGACAGGTCGGCTTTCCCATCCCTACTAGACGGACCGACTTCCATGCTTAGTGCTTCGAAGAGCCAACTAACACCTGTATGCCTCTCCTGTTACCTTCGCCCCCCCCCCCCCCCCCCCCCCTGCCTGACAGACTGCATCGACGAGGTTATGCAGTACTTTTCCGACGCGGTCACGTGCGCCGCTGGAACTACTGTTCCCCTTTTCCCAGGTCCCCTCCGTCGCCGGCTATTCAGGCTCGTCTCGGGTGGCATCCTTCGCAGGCCACCCTCCTCACTTTTAAGCGATGCTGCACTAATGTTCGTTATCTACGAGTAATTAAGCGTAGTAAGAAGGAATGCTGCATCTCCTCCTCGCGAACGTATGCCTCTTCTTACCAGGTTTGGTCCAAGCTCCGTAGGCTTTGAGGGACGCCAGAGATCAAGAACTGTTCAGGTTCTTGTCCTTCAGGGTAGTCTTCGTGCCAACGTGTCGTTTCTTGCAGAGCACCTTGAGACTCACTTTGACAGCATTGGCGTCCTCTTTTTATCCGGCTACCTTTCTGCTGCAAAAATGAAAAGTTGAAGACGGCCGCCGGCCACGGTGGCCGAGCCGTTCTAGGCGCTTCAATCAGGAACCGCGCAACTGCTACGGTCGGAGGTTCGAATCCTGCCTCGGGCATGGATGTGTGTGATGTCCTTTGGTTAGTTAGGTTTAAGTAGTTCTAGGGGACTGAAGACATAAGATGTTAAGTCCCATAGTGCTCAGAGCCTCTTTTTTTTTTTTTTTAAAAAAAAAAAAAAAAAAAAAGACGGCCTCTTATGTTTCGCTCCCCACAAAGCCAAATTATATAATGGACCTTTCACTGACTGGGAACTGCTCTGGGCCCCTGACTTGTCCCATGATATGACTCCAGGTTCTGATTCAGTACATAATCAAATGATCCATTCTACATCTACATCTACATCTATACTCCGCGAGCCACCTTACGGTGTGTGGCGGAGGGTACTTATTGTACCACTATCTGATCCCCCCTTCCCTGTTCCATTCACGAATTGTGCGTGGGAAGAACGACTGCTTGTAAGTCTCCGTATTTGCTCTAATTTCTCGGATCTTTTCGTTGTGATCATTACGCGAGATATATGTGGGCGGTAGTAATATGTTGCCCATCTCTTCCCGGAATGTGCTCTCTCGTAATTTCGATAATAAACCTCTCCGTATTGCGTAACGCCTTTCTTGAAGTGTCCGCCACTGGAGCTTGTTCAGCATCTCCGTAACGCTCTCGCGCTGACTAAATGTCCCCATGACGAATCGCGCTGCTTTTCGCTGGATCATGTCTATCTCTTCTATTAATCCAACCTGGTAAGGGTCCCATACTGATGAGCAATACTCAAGAATCGGACGAACAAGCGTTTTGTAAGCTACTTCTTTCGTCGATGAGTCACATTTTCTTAGAATTCTTCCTATGAATCTCAACCTGGCGTCTGCTTTTCCCACTATTTGTTTTATGTGATCATTCCACTTCAGATCGCTCCGGATAGTAACTCCTAAGTATTTTACGGTCGTTACCGCTTCCAATGATTTACCACCTATGGCATAATCGTACTGGAATGGATTTCTGCCCCTATGTATGCGCATTATATTACATTTATCTACGTTTAGGGAAAGCTGCCAGCTGTCGCACCATGCATTAATCCTCTGCAGGTCCTCCTGGAGTACGTACGAGTCTTCTGATGTTGCTACTTTCTTGTAGACAACCGTGTCATCTGCAAATAGCCTCACGGAGCTACCGATGTTGTCAACTAAGTCATTTATGTATATTGTAAACAATAAAGGTCCTATCACGCTTCCCTGCGGTACTCCCGAAATTACCTCTACATCTGTAGATTTTGAACCGTTAAGAATGACATGTTGTGTTCTTTCTTCTAGGAAATCCTGAATCCAATCACAAACCTGGTCCGATATTCCGTAAGCTCGTATTTTTTTCACTAAACGTAAGTGCGGAACCGTATCAAATGCCTTCCTGAAGTCCAGGAATACGGCATCAATCTGCTCGCCAGTGTCTACGGCACTGTGAATTTCTTGGGCAAATAGGGCGAGCTGAGTTTCACATGATCTCTGTTTGCGGAATCCATGTTGGTTATGATGAAGGAGATTTGTATTATCTAAGAACGTCATAATACGAGAACACAAAACATGTTCCATTATTCTACAACAGATTGACGTAAGCGAAATAGGCCTATAATTATTCGCATCTGATTTATGACCCTTCTTGAAAATGGGAACGACCTGCGCTTTCTTCCAGTCGCTAGGTACTTTACGTTCTTCCAGCGATCTACGATAAATTGCTGATAGAAAGGGGGCAAGTTCTTTAGCATAATCCCTGTAGAATCTTAAGGGTATCTCGTCTGGTCCGGATGCTTTTCCGCTACTAAGTGATAGCAGTTGTTTTTCAATTCCGATATCGTTTATTTCAATATTTTCCATTTTGGCGTCCGTGCGACGGCTGAAGTCAGGGACCGTGTTACGATTTTCCGCAGTGAAACAGTTTCGGAACACTGAATTCAGTATTTCTGCCTTTCTTCGGTCGTCCTCTGTTTCGGTGCCATCGTGGTCAACGAGTGACTGAATAGGGGATTTAGATCCGCTTACCGATTTTACATATGACCAAAACTTTTTAGGGTTCTTGTTTAGATTGTTTGCCAATGTTTTATGTTCGAATTCGTTGAATGCTTCTCTCATTGCTCTCTTTACGCTCTTTTTCGCTTCGTTTAGCTTTTCCTTATCAGCTATGATTCGACTACTCTTAAACCTATGATGAAGCTTTCTTTGTTTCCTTAGTACCTTTCGTACATGATTGTTATACCACGGTGGATCTTTCCCCTCGCTTTGGACCTTAGTCGGTACGAACTTATCTAAGGCGTACTGGACGATGTTTCTGAATTTTTTCCATTTTTGTTCCACATCCTCTTCCTCAGAAATGAACGTTTGATGGTGGTCACTCAGATATTCTGCGATTTGTGCCCTATCACTCTTGTTAAGCAAATATATTTTCCTTCCTTTCTTGGCATTTCTTATTACACTTGTAGTCATTGATGCAACCACTGACTTATGATCACTGATACCCTCTTCTACATTCACGGAGTCGAAAAGTTCCGGTCTATTTGTTGCTATGAGGTCTAAAACGTTAGCTTCACGAGTTGGTTCTCTAACTATCTGCTCGAAGTAATTCTCGGACAAGGCAGTCAGGATAATGTCACAAGAGTCTCTGTCCCTGGCTCCAGTTCTGATTGTGTGACTATCCCATTCTATACCTGGTAGATTGAAGTCTCCCCCTATTACAATAGTATGATCACGAAACTTCTTCACGACGTTCTGCAGGTTCTCTCTGAGGCGCTCAACTACTACGGTTGCTGATGCAGGTGGTCTATAGAAGCATCCGACTATCATATCTGACCCACCTTTGATACTTAACCCAGATTATTTCACATTCGCATTCGCTAATAACTTCACTGGATATTATTGAATTCTTTACTGCTATAAATACTCCTCCACCATTGGCGTTTATTCTCTGGATGTTACTCAGAGGCTACGTCTTCTCAGGGTCTTCAGGTATATGTAGCTCGAAGGTGTCTTCCCATCGGTAGTACCGGACGAGAAAAATCTTGACCCATCCTCGTCGGCATTATAACGGTCCTAGCAAGCCTAGATTTATTTCTGGGAGAGGTCGAACAGATACAACACACACATATTAGATCACTGTGCTATTATTTGAACAATACAAAATACTTAAGATGAAAACAGCCCGTGTCCACATGGAAGACAATGTGTATTTGTTACTTTTGCTGAATATTATGACTGTTATCACCTGATACAATGCAAAATGATAGTCTCATCTCAGGCGCAGTTGACACTAAACTTTGATTCACAGTTCTGGCTAATAGTTCTGTTAACTGGCAGCCGGATCTGATGAGCTACAATGCCACCATCGTAGGCGACGATTACTGAGAGGGCTTCATCGGCGCAGCGCTCCGACGTTGGCAGCGTATGGAAACTCTATAGGGCATGTCTAAGCCGTGTCCTTCGTTCGTTGCTGCGTCGGGTAGCGACTTTCCTTGCTTGTGATTCGGTTGTGAGGTACCAACTTTGACACGAGTCCTCGTTCTTCGGACGACACCACACCTTCGCAACAGCGTGATTGTATCATTGTCCCAATGCTGAAGCCAGGCAATAACTTAAGTCTCTCGACAGCTGTTGATCACTTAGCCCCGTCAACGTCCTATGGGCACTGTTTGAAACAATGGGCGCCAGCAAATTACTCTCGGTTGATGAATCTTAGGATCGCTGTATCAGGGTGGCTTCGGGAAGGAATTATCCACAACCTACTATCTATTCAGTTTGGAAACAGCAATTCAACACTCCTTTCCTAAACGCCAACCCAGCAGTCTTGTTTTGACCTACATAAGGCATAAGACAGCGCTTGGTGTCACCGCATGTTACTTACCCTCCGTCGGGTTTCGAGGTTCCCTGCCTGTTTTTATTCGTGGGTTCTCATCCCACCATTTGTGGGTTAGAACTGGTTCTGCACTCAGCTCTCCGCGGGCCTAAGAGAACTGCGTCCCAGGGGGTTCCGTATTAAGTGTCAAACTTTTCCTCGTCGTCACCTCTGGGCTAGTGAGCTCTGTCGGATCGGTGGTCACCCCTGCACTGTATGTCGACATCGACTGCATTTGGTACAGCTCTCATTCAGTAGCCTTGGCTGAACGCCACCTCCAAGATGGCGTCTGAAGGCCCTCAACACTTTTACCATGATTTCCAATTATCTCCTGCGAAAACGCGCGTCATGCATTTCTGTCGTTGTACCACAGGCTATCATACCCCAAAACTCCGCTTGGATACGCAGTGCCTGGACTTCGTGTCACAGTCTCGTTTTCTGGGCCTCATTTTTTATTCAAATCTGACTTGTGTGCCCCATATGCGTCAACTAAAGACTCGTTGCAAGTAGAAGCTTAACCCTCTCTGCTTTCTTACCCACACCTCTTGGAGTGAGGATCGTGACACTCTTCTGTATTTACCAAGTCCTTGGTATCGTCCCGACTGTACTTGCTTGCCAGGTTTATGGCTTGGTGGCACCTTCAGCTTTTAAATTGTTAGGCGCAGTCCATCATCGTGAAGTGCGACTGGTGCCTTCCAGACCAGTCCCTAGACAGTCTCCTAGCCGAAGTGGGGATATTCCCCCTTGAGTTCTGATGGTACCAGTTTTTGGTCCCTTATGGGCCATTCCATGCCAAGTGGCCTAATTTCGGAAAAATTCCCGCATGGCCATCACTGGTTTTGCTGAAGTTTTGTGTGACCATTCGCACATGGTCCCAATGAGCATTGGTAGAGTTTTACTTCCGCCAATTATATACTCGCAGAGAGATTGTCATTTGTTTGACCCCATAGCGCAGCTGTCATCAGTGCACCCGTGAGTTTTCGGCAGTTTTGAGACATATCATCCCTATCAATATTTTTTGGAAAGAAACAAACTAGGCCATCTTGTACAAGTTTTTGCGCTCTCTTAATCGAAATAAAAATAAAGATTACCTGAGCGATTTGCATATGGATAACTTGAAGCACAGTCGGCCGAAAAATAGACATTCGAAAAAAATGTTAAGTTTAGCCATTTATATCTCCGGAAGTAGTTGCGGGTTACAGCTGAAACTTTGCACGTAGCTGCTGTTCCACACCTATCGGGCGTGGCCCCTGTGGCAAAGGTAAAGCTGGTTTTCGCTCTTTAAAAGGAACCGGCAGTGATCAAGCCATAATGCGCATTACGAACACACTTATACAATTTTTCATGCGTACACTAATGTCCCACATTAACTGCAAACTATGCTAACACAGAGTACGCTAGACATTTAAACTAAAATTAAACAAGCACGTCAATAGCATTACACAATAAAAAACATACTAATAATTCTCTATAACATGAATCCATTGCAAAGAAATATGGGGTTGACTGCTGTGAACTTCACCAAAATTTACACACTGTGACAATGGTGTAAAACATTGCAGAACCAAATATAGTTGTAGGTGGTTCAGAGCATGGTTTTTCTAATGAAAATGGTTTAAAATAGTTTGCAGAAGACTCTTTTTTTGTAGGAGTGGGCAACAAAGGCAGTTTTGGCATTTTTAGAAAAATCGTCAGTTTTGCTCTCAATTTGGAAATCAATGAAAAGCAAAAGCCGAATGAAATTTTATATTCCAAGACCTTGTATTGGTAAGTTATTACGTGGAAGATCCAGGCGTATCCTATAATTACTTCCGGAGATATAAATACCTTAACTTCACATTTTTTTCGAGTGTATTTTTCAGACGATTATGCTTCAAATTATCCCTGTGCAAATCGCTCAGGAAATAGTATTTTTAATATTTTGCTTGTTGTTGTGGTCTTCAGTCCTGAGACTGGTTTGATGCAGCTCTCCATGCTACTCTATCCTGCGCAAGCTTCTTCATCTCCCAGTACCTACTGCAACCTACATCCTTCTGAATCTGCTTAGTGTATTGATCTCTTGGTCTCCCTCTACGATTTTTACCCTCCACACTGCCCTCCAATGCTAAAATTGTGATCCCTTGATGCCTCAAAACATGTCCTATCAACCGATCCCTTCTTCTAGTCAAGTTGTGCCACAAACTTCTCTTCTCCCCAATCCTATTCAATACCTCCTCATTAGTTATGTGATCTACCCACCTTATCTTCAGCATTCTTCTGTAGCACCACATTTCGAAAGCTTCTATTCTCTTCTTGTCCAAACTGGTTATCGTCCATGTTTCACTTCCATACATGGCTACACTCCATACAAATACTTTCAGAAACGACTTCCTGACACTTAAATCTATACTCGATGTTAACAAATTTCTCTTCTTCAGAAACGATTTCCTTGCCATTGCCAGTCTACATTTTATATCCTCTCTACTTCGACCATCATCAGTTATTTTACTCCCTAAATAGCAAAACTCCTTTACTACTTTAAGTGTCTCATTTCCTAATCTAATCCCCTCAGCATCACCCGATTTAATTTGACTACATTCCATTATCCTCGTTTTGCTTTTGTTGATGTTCATCTTATATCCTCCTTTCAAGACACTGTCCATTCCGTTCAACTGCTCTTCCAAGTCATTTGCTGTCTCTGACAGAATTACAATGTCATCGGCGAACCTCAAAGTTTTTATTTCTTCTCCATGAATTTTAATACCTACTCCGAATTTTTCTTTTGTTTCCTTTACTGCTTGCTCAATATACAGATTGAATAACATCGGGGAGAGGCTACAACCCTGTCTCACTCCTTTCCCAACCACTGCTTCCCTTTCATGGCCCTCGACTCTTATAACTGCCATCTGGTTTCTGTACAAATTGTTAATAGCCTTTCGCTCCTTGTATTTTACCCCTGCCACCTTCAGAATTTGAAAGAGAGTATTCCAGTTAACGTTGTCAAAAGCTTTCTCTAAGTCTACAAATGCTAGAAACGTAGGTTTGCCTTTTCTTAATCTTTCTTCTAAGATAAGTCGTAAGGTTAGTATTGCCTCACGTGTTCCAACATTTCTACGGAATCCAAACTGATCTTCCCCGAGGTCTGCTTCTACCAGTTTTTCCATTCGCCTGTAAAGAATTCGCGTTAGTATTTTGCAGCTGTGACTTATTAAACTGATAATTCGGTAATTTTCACATCTGTCAACACCTGCTTTCTTTGGGATTGGAATTATTATATTCTTCTTGAAGTCTGAGGGTATTTCGCCTGTCTCATACATCTTGCTCACCAGATGGTAGAGTTTTGTCAGGACTGGCTCTCCCAAGGCCATCAGTAGTTCTAATGGAATGTTGTCTACTCCCGGGGCCTTTTTGCTTAAGAGAGCGAAAAAAGTTGTACATGATGACCTAGTTCTGTTTGTTTCAAGAAAATGTTACCGGAGATATTATATCTCGCAAAGTTGCCGAAAATTCACGGTTGCACTGATAGCTGCGCTATGAGGTCGAATAAATGAGTATATCTCCGGAAGTACTGAATTAATGATCGTGAAACTTTACCAGTGTTCATTGGGAACAAGTGAGAATGCTCATACAAAATCTCATCAAAATCTGTGATGGCCATGCGGGAACCTCTGGATCACTTGGCATGGAATGACCTCTGTGCAATCGCCAGTCGACAATTTCCTGATCATCCAACATATCCCATTCTTTTAACATGTTTGGGTATTGACCCCGTGACATCCGCCCTGAGGTCGAAATATCAGTTGGAATGCGCCTTACAGCCCCCTACCAGGACCTCCACCTCTCCTCCCTACAATCTACTCCCTGTGTTTCCTCGCGCACTCCTCCTTTGGTTGTACTCATATCACGAATTAGAACTGATCCATTTCACGATCCTAAAATCTCAGTCGCTCCCAACGACCCTCCAACGCCTGTTACGTTTAGTTCATGAGTTTCAGGGTACTACTATCTTTCAGACTGACAGCTCTAAAACCGTGGATAAAACGGAATATACATCTCCTGCTGGTCAGCAACAAAATTCGTTGCGGATGCAAATAAGTCATCTGCTGACAGTGGAACGACATTGATGTGCTACTCCCCCCTCTAAGAAATTCAGGATTGTCAAGGAGACTACTGTTGCATGGCGCCCTTCCTGTTCTTCACCATGCTAAGCCGCAGTATTATCTTGTGTAACGGGGCACCACACCATTGTAAAATTGTGCAGCCATACAGACAGTAGATCATATCCTGATAGAATGCCCCCTCCTTCAGGCTCTTTGGCGGACAATTCATGGACGGTTTAACGCGTTCTCCGCTTACTCCGAGAAAGTTGTTTTTATTGGGATGTAGAAGGTTTTAAGCTATCTTCGGTGTGGTTGGAGCGCCTTCCGCTGCAAGCAGTTATCAGCTCACTCTTATCCTTTTTTACTATGTTTTAATTGGTTTTGGATACTGTTTGCGCCCTTTTCTGCCATTCTCTAGTTTCCTTGTTGAATGCAGCCGTGGTGAGTTCCACCTGCTGCCTTACCTGTTTCTCATCTTGTTTTTATTATACAGGGTGATTCACGAAGATATGCAAATATTTTAATATGTTATGCTAAAGGGAAAACTTTACATAAACAACTTCCCTAATACGAAGCCATCGCAAGCTGTACGAGGTTAAAGTAAAGCATGATTTCCATTTATTTTGTTGTTATTGGTCTGGTGAATCTAATAAAACATGTCCCAGACGTGCATCTGCAGTAATTTTTCAGAACACCCAGAGAATCAAAGATTATTAGACAAATGAATTTGTTTACTTTCCATGAAGAATGTATAAACGTTTGTCATTTTTGGCAACCGTTGTTTGAGTTGTTTCCTAACCTTGAAACGGGTTAGTTTTCTGTATTGTTCAGTGAAAGAATGTAATAACTACAGTATGTACATTGTACAACTTCTTTAACACTGAGCTTTGTTTTTTCGGTTTAACGTGAATACACGTGTACTATGGTATTAAAAAAAAGCAGATTATCTGACACATTCATACAGTTTCAGTTAACGTTATTACCATTATATATGTGAGGTGAAGATAATGAACAATTCTATTGTTGTGCACATATACGCTTTCACAAAAATGCCCTGCACCTGCAGTAATAAACCGTATAACTTTTGATACATATATGCAGATTTTGCATGCGGTTCAAGAAGGCGACCATTGACTAAACAAGCACATGCCTTGTACTTTGGGTCTAGAGTTAGAGACCAAGATAATTTATGGGCCCTATAGATGAGTTGTAGCTTTTCGGCTACAATGAATGCTTGGATGCAGGGTAAAAGTGTCTCCACGAAGTTTGGTGTGCGTTCTATTTGGCGTGAACCCACAAATGTTGCGTCGGAGTGTTATTAACGTTCGATACCGAGACGACCCATCTGTCATTCGCCCTGTGACTGATGGCATTTCCTGTTCCCCCAGATGTACTACCATCAAGCAGTGTTAGCGATAGTGCTGAACCGACACATACAACCGTTTAAAAGGTGCAATCATCCGCCATGACACTGACCCTACATTTACATCAACATCGATGTCTTGAGAACATAATCACACATTGAGAACTCAGTGATCTGGTTAGGCATTTAGATCTTCCAAAACGTAAAGCCGAGCTCTTGGCCTTACGACAGCAGCAGTGGAATCTCCTCGCTGACACACCAAACAACCTCTAGTGAATCTGAACAGAATTGTTCTCCCACCGTTGGGATTCATGACAGCATTTAATAAGGCTGTGCACAGAAATGAAGCAGCTTTTCAGTATTTGTGTAAGAAGTTTCCACGACTCAGCACAGATCATTGCAAAGGGAATTGGCCTACAGATACACCAACTGTTGGGGACACACTTGTTCTCTCCAACCCCCTCATCAGCTGCGTGCGTGGCGTTGTTTTCGTAACGTGACAGCATTGTTCTTGGGGAACAGGAGAGCCGATAATTACATGACAACATTGTTCTTGGGGAACAGGAGAGCCGATAATTACAGGGACCTCATTCATGCTATAAGGTCATTGCTGCAACATGACTCAGAAGATGCACTTCCTCTACTGCCACTTCAATGTGTTCCCAGAGAACGATTGTACCGTGACATTCCTCTCGTGGAACAGCGGTGCATAGGACGTTGACTACTGTTCGTTGGCTGATTTCTATTGGCTGCTGCAAAGAGATACTCCAGGCACCACTCACAAGAGGAAGGTAAAGAAACGGCTCGAATAAACTAGCTAAGTTCAGTTAATGTACACTGAAGCGCCAGAGATACTGGTATAGGCATGCGTATTCAAATGCAGGGATATGTAAGCCGGCAGAATACCGCGCTGCGGTCAGCAATGCCTGTATAAGACAAGTGTCTGGCGCAGTTGTTCGATCGGTTACTGCCGCTACAGTGGCAGTTTATCAAGATTTCAGTGAGGATGAACATGGCGTTACAGTCGGCGCACGAGCGATGGGACACAGCATCTCCGAGATAGCGATGAAGTGGGGATTTTCTCGTACGACCATTTCACGAGTGTACCGTGAATATCAGGAGTCCGGTAAACATCAAATCTCCGACATCACTGCGGCCGGAAAAAGATCCTGCAAGAACGGGACCAACGACAACTGAAGAGAATCGTGTAACGTGACAGAAGTGCAACCCTTCCGCAAATTGCTACAGATTTCAATGCTGGGTCATCAACAAGTGTCAGCGTGAACCATTCAACGAAACATCATCGATATGGGCTATCGGTGCCGAAGGCCCACTCGTGTACCCTTGATGACTGCAAGACACAAAGCTTTACGCCTCGCCTGAGCCTGCCAACACCGACGTTGGCTGTTGATGACGGGAAACATGTTGCCTGGTCGGACGAGTCTCATTTCAAATTGTGTCGAGCGGATGGACTTTTTACGGGTATGGAGACAACCTTATGAATCCATGGATCAGCAGGGTACTGTTCAAGCTGGTGGAGGCTCTAATGATGTGGGGTGTGTGCTGTTGGAGTGATATGGGACCCTGATACGTCTAGATACGACTCTTAACAGGTGAGACGCACGTAAGCATTCTGTCTGATCACCTGCATACATTCATGTCCATTGTGCATTCCGGCGGACTTAGGTAATTCCAGCAGGACAGTACGTCACCCCACAGGTCCAGGATTGCTACAGAGTGGCTCCAGGAACACTCTTCCGACTTTAAATACTTTCGCTGGCACCAAACTCCCTAGACATTAACATTATTGAGCTTATCTGGGATGCCTTGCAACGTGCTGTTCAGAAGAGATCTCCAGCCCCTCGTACTCTTACGGATTTATGGACAGCCCTGTAAGATTCGTGGTGTCAATTCCCTCCAGCACTACTTCAGACATCAGTCGAGTCCATACCACGTCGTGCTGCGGCACCTCTGCGTCCTCGCTGGGGCCCTACACGGTATTAGGCAGGTGTACCAGTTTCTTTGGCTCTTCAGTGTATATATCATATTGATTACGGTAGGAACCTTTGTGAAACTTGAAATCCCAACTTATTTGTAACCCTGACGCATGACAATTTTGTGATATTCGCCTTCAGTGCATCGGAATCTATGAAGACTCTTACTTTGGTATCTTAAAAAAATCCACTGTAATTAAATAAAATTTGGCGAATCCTGGAAGAGCTAACCCATTAGATGACGATGTAAATGTTAAGGAAAAGCCAAGCCGGCCTGAGTAGCCGAGCGGTTCTAGACTCTACAGTCTGGAACCGCGCTGCTGCTACGGTTGCAGGTTCGAATCCTGCCTCGGGCATGGATGTGTGTGATGTCCTTAGATTAGGTAGGTTTAAGTAGTTCTAAGTTCTAGGGGACTGATGACCTCAGAAGTTAAGTCCCATAGTGCTCAGAGCCATTTGAACCATTTGAAAAGCAAAGAAGATTGCAGCTCATTATTCCTTAGAAGAAAACTGGCTACTTGACTTAATTCTCCAGAAAAGTAAATAGTATTTGCCATCTTATGTTGTTTTGATATTTATTATCTTTGATAATTTCTATCAAGTTAACTCTCCGTTGAACGAGCGTTAATTGTTAATACACATACCCCATTTTTGCCTTTACCGATATAAATTTCGTGAACATTGACTTTTTAAACAAATCACTGATGTTTGTCAGTAACGCTGTAAATCTTAGTCTCGTTTCGCGTTCCGTGAAATTGGCTATCAGAGTTTTTGGTACCAAATGAAAGTGAAACGAACTGGTGCGGCGCGCATGCGGGGGCGGGCGGCGCTTCTTTCGGCAGAGGGGGCAGCAGCGGCAGTGGCGGCGGCGTATTGAGCCCTGCCGGGCAGGCAGCGATCGTGTCGCTTGCCGGGTCAAGGCCGCAGGGATGATGCTCCAGCTGGTAAGTCGCGCGTCGCGCAAGCCGGCCGACTGCGCCGCTTTTCGTACAGTTGCAGGCACGCCCTGTAGCATTACCAGCCCACGCCCTCTAATGCTGCCATTACTGCACTGCTCTCATCTTGAATGAAAAACGCGCAGTATTGCAACGCTAACGTGGCATATCAGCATTTTTGTTGGCCAGGTAGGATTATCAAGGCTTCCATAAGTGACGTAATGCCAAAGTGATCATACATTACGTGGTGACCCTGCCACAATTTTGCTTTTTTTATTCTGGATGGTATATTCAGGCCCATAGAAAGTCAACAGTGATTAGTTGTTTGTGTTTCATTGGCCCTATCATATTGCCCCTTCTTGAACACCAATTTAGATCCACAGATTAGCCTTAAATAAATCCCCCACCTCATTATATATACTGTCTACTGTATTACCTTGTTTTCCATCTACTCATAATAATCAGGCAATTGTTTGTTTATTTGTCTGTGTCAGAAATTCTGCATTTGCAGTATTTATTAAGGTATAATTAATTATAACATCAGGTAACACATGGAGCACACAGTTCAGACTAATGCTGCAACTGTAAACTGTAGCCCTGCACATTTCACTACTTGGTTTCAAAAATCGAGTATTTCTTCTCCTCACTCATACTTGTATAAAGATGAATGATACATAAAACCTCATTGCTTCTTGTCAAGAATGATAACTAGGAGTTATATTGCAATATATATTGAGTTGAAACAAGACTGGAAATGGGACTAATAGCTTGGAATAGTGTGTTTTAAAGCAGGTGTTAATAATAGTAACACTAAACAACAATAATAATAATAATAATAATAATCTTTATAATTTCACATACAATGTTGCATAATGTGAGAGCTACTGAAAACTAAGACACAATATTTATAGTTTTTGTCTCCACTTGCCATAAATTTCCTGTTTGTCCTTGTTGTTGCAATCACCAACCACCAGCATTCCTGAGCAGTGTGAGAGTTTTGAATCTTACAGTTGAAACAGTTATTGGTATATCAGGCAAACAGTATTGTACCCATGTTGACAGCAGAGGTGCTTTTTTTTTTAAAAAAAAAAGATTTATTTCAGATAAACATTTGCAACATCTTGTAACTGTGTGCTGCAATGGTATTTGTCCCAAATTCCTGTCTCTTTCAAGGAATGTACTACCAGTTGTGCTCTCCATGCAAGCCTCACAGACCAACCGATAGTTTTAAACTGTCACTTACACTGAGGTGACAAAATTCATGGGATACATCCTAATATCATTATGCTCCTCCTTTTGCCAAATGTAGTGCAGCAACTCAATGTGGCACAGACTCAAAAAGTTGCTGGAACTCTCCTGCAGAAATATTGAGACGTGCTGCCTTCATAGTTATCCATAATTGCAAAAGTGTTGTCGGTGCAAGATTGTGTGAATGAAGTGACCTCCCAGTTGTGTCCCATAAATGTTCATTGGTATTCATATCAGGCAATCTTGGTGGCTGAATCATTCACTCAAATTGTCCAGAATGTTCTTCAAACTAATTGGGAACAATTGTGGCCCCTTAATATGACGTCATTGTTTGGAACACGAGGTCCGTGAATGGCTGCAAATGGTCTCCAAGTAGCCGAACATAACCATTTCCAGTCAATAATTGGTTCAGTTAGACAAGAGGACCCATTCCATTCTATGTAAACACAGCTCACACCATTATGGAGCCACCATCAGCTTGCACAGTGCCTTGTTGACAACTTAGGTCCATGACATTGTGGGGTCACACAACACTCGAACCCCACCATCAGCTTTTACCAACTGCAATTGGAACTCATCTGACCAGGCCACAGTTTTCCAGTTGTCTAGGGTCCAACTGATATGGTCATGAGCCCAGGAAAGGTGCTACAGGCTATATCGTGCTTTTAGCGAAGACACTCGCTTTGGTCATCTGCTGCCACAGCCCATTAATGCTAAAATTCACAGACTGTCCTAATGGATATGTTCCCCTTACGTCTCACATTGATTTCTGTGGTTATTTCACACACTTTTTCTTGACTTTCAGCACTCACAGCTCTAAGCAAATGGCAGTGTTCCCGGTCATTAAGTGAAGGCCGTTGCCCCAATAGTGAGAGGTAATACCTGAAATTTGGTATTCTTGATCTACTCTTGATGCTCTGGATCTTAAAATATTGAATTCCCTAACAATTTCCATAATGGAATGCCCCACGCATCTAGCTCCAACTACCATTTAGCGTTCAAAGTCTGTTAATTTCTGCCCTGTGGCCATAATCATGTTGGAAACTTTTTCACGTGAATCACATGAGTACAAATGACCGCTCCACCAGTGCACTGCTCTTTTGTACCATGTGTATGCAATACTACCACCATCTGTATATATGCATATCACTACCCCATGACTTCTGTCACCTAATTGTATTTCCCTTGTGTGACAACATGTGCACTTTTAAAGAATAGAAAATGTTGGTACTTCATATAGTTTCTAGTGACAATCCTTTTTTATCGTGCAA
This sequence comes from Schistocerca serialis cubense, assembly GCF_023864345.2. NCBI lineage: Eukaryota > Metazoa > Arthropoda > Insecta > Orthoptera > Acrididae > Schistocerca > Schistocerca serialis. Next base: position 599,354,826 of record NC_064641.1, on the reverse strand, counting down.
CCTGCTGGCACTCTCAACTAGTAGTACAATGCTTCTGTGCCAATTTCTTCTTCATTGACATCTTTAGGAGTCATCATTGCAAGGCTTTCAGATGGCTGGTCTTCTGGGTAAATGGTTTGAGTTTCTTTCTAGCTGAGGAGCATTGGTGCTGTTTCGGCTGTAGGACACATTGTATAGTGCAGTGGTAATGTACTCATCAGCTATTTCTCATCTAAGAATGATTAATATGTTTAATTTGCTAATTCCAATATAATTTTAGCTTTATTGATCAGCATTATCACCTAAAAACTGATTTAATATTTCCAAGAATTTATGCTACTTACTGAAGCACTCATTTACAACTAAAAAAATAACTTTGTGATTTATTTAGCATACGGAGTGTACCCATTTTACACTTCTTACAAATGATTAAACGAAGATATGCATAAAAACACAATAAAATATGCTATATGAGAAGTATATAACATACAGGTAATGGGCAATACAATTAAATACAAACACAGATTATGTATAAAGTCTTTTGCAGTGTCTTGCCATCAGAAAATCACTGAACTTGCCATTGTATGCTCTTCTGTCTCACTCTTGGACAATGTGGCAGATGGTCTGTCTGGTGCCTCTGCAGTCACAGTTGGGAGTTGGTGTTTTTCCTCATTTGTAAAGAGTATCTGCACATCTTCCTTGATTTGCGCGTATTCTGTTAGGGGTGACCATATTTTACGTGGTGATTGACAGGCTGCAGTGACAAGTGGCCAGTATTGCCAAAGTGCAGCCAGCCACACTTGAAAAAACCCAATGTATCTGCTATAAAACAGGCAACACAGTGAGCATGTGGCACTTGAGGAATAGCTACATTCGGCTGGTAGCTGGCCCCTGCCATATGACGTGCTGAAATCTAAAAACATGTAATTATTTCAACCAAAATATACTAATACTTGTTTGTTTTCAGGCCTAAATACATCTTTGATCTTCTTAGAAATGGTTTAATGGGCACTCTAGTTTCACTTATTTGCCATATGCAGTTTGTTGTCAACTGTATAAGAAAGATGGCTGATAATGTAAAGGTTTTCATTGCCAGATTGCTTGGCAAATCCCATATTAGTTATGGAGGTTGTTTAACAGCAGTTATGTACATAATATTAACCAGAGAAAACATAGTGAATTACTGCACCTCTCTATAGGAATCTCATCAATTTCATTATGTTCCATACTTACATGCAACATGATTGTAAAGTTCCAAAATTAAATAACGTGGTCCACCATGCAGAGTTGGAGAATTTACAGCAGTCACGACACATGCTTTTGTGTAATATATGGTAGCAGTAAACATATTGTGAGGCTCAGTATGTAACTGGGGTGTAAGTACTAGAGCTATTTTCAGAAGGGCCACTTCCTTTGGAACTGTAAATGGGGGGGAGGGGGGGGGGGAATACTGAAAGTTTGGAAAGCTGTTGTTCCTGAGCCAATAAGAAAATAAGATCCTGTAACTTACCACCCTGAGAACTTCTTTGAAGAACATATAAATAACATAACTGAAGATCAGAAAGCAACGCCCATGGCACAATATCTTTTCGCACTTGTTGCAAAATATCGTTACAGAAAATTTTCCCTTTATTTTAACAAAGGATACATAGCAAGTAAAGGCACTGGAAACATGATCATGTGTCAGTGAACTGCTTGTTTGCATGTCAGATAATTAGTGAATTGTGAATTTCCCTAGGAATGGATTCACTGTGTTACCAATAACTCCAAATGTACTAAATATGATGCCATGTATAAAAAAAAATTGGAGTTTTTTCAGTCAAGGTGCAAACATTTGCCTTAAAATATTACACACCACTTTGGATGTAATTCACAAAATTTTAAGCATTTTAGTTAAGGCTGATTTTTTATTTTATAAGCAAAAAGCATTTCTTTCAAATTCCTCTACGGCACTTATATTTATTTACGAATGTTTTATGTGACTAGTCAAATTGAAAAACAATTTTTCAAAGTTTTTGTTCAAAAACTTCCATAGCATTCTGCCTTAGGTTTCCTGAAAGCTCCTTCACACCTTATTTATGTGTCAAATATTGCTTTCCCGTTTCATACTTCCTTCCAGCTTTTTTGATTCTTCTTTAAACACAACAGTCTTCCCAAGATCACTAATTGTTGCAGTTGTCTTAGTAAGTAAGCTACTCTTTTGTTTTCCATGGCCATTTTTATCTCGTGAACCAAGTTGTTGAAATTTCAGTGGTGATATCGTAACAGCTGATAAAGCTGTCTTCAGATCTTGAAAAATATTGATCTCACCAGCTTCATCTGGTTGAGACAATGATGTCTATGGATTTTATTTTGCATTCAGTGTTAGATAAAGGTCACCTCCAGACTTCTCATGCATTATAGACTTCTGCTGTAAACAATTGTGTTGTTTATCACAAGTCCATCATTAGCTACTTACATGAACTACTTAATGTTGGTGTTGTGGTCTTCAGTCAAAAGACTGGTTCAGCGCTATTCCCCATGTCAGTATATCCCGTTTAAGCTTCTTCATTTCTGAATAACTACTGCAACCTACACCCTTCTGAATCTGCATACTGTTTTCACTCTTTGGTCTCCGTCTACAATTTTTCCCCTTCACCCTTCCCTCCAATAATAAATTTGTGATCCCATGATGTCTCAGAATGTTATATCAACTGATTCCTTCTTTTAGTCAAGCTATGCCACATATTTCTTGCCTCCTCAATTCTATTCAGTAACATCTCATTGGTTACATTATCTACCCATCTAATTTTCAGCATTCTTCTCTAGTACCATATTTCAAAAGCTTGTATTCTCATCTTGACTGAGCTGTTTATCACCCACATTCATTCCACACAAGGCTACACTTCCGTTGCTTCCAGAAAATACTTCCTGGTACTTAAATCTTTATTTGATTTGAACAAATTCCTAGTCTTCAGAAATGATTTTCTTGCAATTGCCAGTCTACATTTTGTATCTTCTCTACTTCAGCCATCATCACTTATTTTGCTGCCCGAATATCAGAACTCATCTACTACTTCTAGTGTCTTGATTTCTAATTGAACTCCTCAGCATCATCTGTTTAGTTACACATTTCATTACCATTGTTTTGCTTCTGTTGATTTTCATGTTAGATCCTTTTTCACAGCACTGTCCATTCTGTTCAAGTGCTCTTCCAAGTCCTTTGCTGCCCCAGACAGAATTGCAATATCAGCAGCAAACCTCAGAAGTTTTAATCTTCTCCCTGTAATTTAATTCCTTCTCCAAATTTTTCTTTGGTTTTCATTACTGTTTGCTCAATGTAGAGATTGAATAACACCAGCAATGGCTTACAATCCTGTCTCATTTCCCTCTTAACTACAGCTCCCCTTTCATGCCCCTTGACTCTTACAACTGCTGTCTGTATTTTACCCTGCTACCTTTAGCACTTCATAGGCTGTATTCCAATTGATATTATCAAAAGCTTTCGCCAAATCTACAAAAGGTATAAACTTAGGTTTCCTTTTCCTTTACCTGTTGTCTAATCGTCTAAGATAAGTTGTAGGATCAGTATTGCCTTGTGTGTTCCTACATTTCTCTGGAATCCAAAATGGCCTTTCCCAAGCTCAGCTTCTGCCAGTTTTTCCATTCTCCTGTAAAGAATTTGTAGTTTACAGCGATGATTTAAAATGGTAGGTCAGTTATGTTCACTTGTGTTAGCACCCTGCTTTATTTGGAATTGGAAATATTAAATTCTTCTTGAAGTCTGAGGATATTTTGGCTGTGTCTTACATCTTGCACACCACTTGGAATAGTTTTGTAATAGCTGGCTCTCCCAAGGGTATCAGTAGTTTTGAAGGAATATCATCTACTCCAGGGGCCTTAATTTGACTTAGGTCTTTAAGTGCTCTGTCAAATTCTTCTCACTTTCCCTTCTTTGCTTTGTACTGGTTTTACCTCCGAGCCCTTGATATTCATACAGTTTCTTTTGTTTTCTCCAAACATATCTTTCATTTTCCCCATAAATAATATCTATCCTTTCCCAAGTTATATATGTTACTATATCTTTACATTTGTCCTCTATCCATTCCTGATTAGATATTTTGAACTTCCTGTCAGTCTCATTTTTAGACATTCGTTTTTCCTTTCACATGATTCATTTTTATATTTTCTCCGTTCATCAGTTAAATTCAATATTCCTGTGATAATCTAAACATTTCCATTAGGCCTCGTATTTTTACCTATTTGATCCAATGCTGCTTTCACTATTCATCTCTCAAGGCTATCAATGCATCTTCTACTCTATTCCTTTCCCCTGTTTCATTCAGTTGTTGCCTAATCTCCCTCTGGTTCTTTCAACTTATGCAGAGGACATCTCCTTAATTTCTTACCTTTTTGCAGTTTCTTTAGTTTTAATCTACAGTTCATAACCAATAAATTATGTTCGGAATGCACATCTACCCCTGCAAATACCTTTCAGTTTAAAATCCAGTTCCAAAATCTCCCTCTTACCATTATAAATAATCAATCTGGAATCTTGTGTCGCAAGGTGTCTTTCACGTGTGCAACCTTCTTTAATGATTCTGAAACCAAGTGTTAGCAATGATTAAATAATGCTCTGTCCAAAATTTACCAGGCAGTGTCCTCTCTCATCCCCCCCCCCCCCCCCCTCAGTCCATATTTACCTATTACTTTTCCTTCTCTTCTGCTTCCCATTACTGAATTCCAGTCCTCCATCACAGTTAAATTTTCCTTTCCTTTAACTGTATGAACAATTTCTTTCATCTCATCATACATTTCTTCCATCTCTTCATCACCTGCAGAGCTTGTTTTCATTTGAACTTGTACTGTAGTGATGTGTGTATCATGGCTGTGATAATGTATTAACTATTTTGTTCATAGTAGCTTACCTGCATTTATGATACAGTAGAGTTGAGAAAAATAAATGCTGTAGTATCCCCTTGCTTTCATCTGTCTGCATTACCAGCACAGCTGGACAATATTGGCTTATGTCACAAAGCCAGAGCAGTCAGTCATCTACACCATTTCCCCCTGCAACTACTAACAAGGGTACTACCTCTCTTCAGGAACCACACATTTGTTTGACATCTCAACAGATGTTCGTTCATTTTGGTTGCACCTACAGTATAGGTATCTGTATTGTTGAGGCATGCTAGCCACTCAGCAACAGCCTATGGCTTTGTAATATGTGGGAGGGACAATATTTGTAATATATAAATGAAATAACTGGTACCAGTAGATGTGTAAAGAAATTAACGTAGCTTATCAGTTGTAGTCGTATAAGTTAATTGTTGATTAATATTGTTTGTAAAAAAAAAAATATATACACGCAATATCCATACAAACCAGTTTATGTGTCTTAATTTCCTGAACAGCCGAAACAAAAATATCCCTTCTGTCTAGTGTGCCATTGTTTTCCTTCACTGTGACAGCTGAAAATCGAGTGAGCTGCAGAGCAACTGCAACATATCTGTTTCGCTAATCGATAGCAGAAATGTAGTGTATGTTATCTAATGTTACCTACCCATCTTCAGTGAATCTAGCAAAGAACTTTGTTGGGACATCTATCATCCATCCTTTATCTGCTACATAGTTTCTGCTACTTTTAATTTTTGTAAGTCGTAATTAAAATGTTCCACTCCGATCTGTTCTCTGGATCCATTTGTATACTTTCTTGTATTTCCAGCAGTTCTCAACCTGCATCTCTCTTCACTGAGCAACCTTGCGTTTTTAACAGTTTTCACAATAAAAGTTCATACCTACTACCACAAGTCAAAACTTATAATGGTTGTAAACTTCTGTTTCAGACATATTGGAAACTTAGTATTGAAAACTGTTTATAAAAAAACTACTATTGGCCATTATGTACACTGTGTTTCGACTCAGTATCCTCTATATGGTAGTCCATAAATGTGCTGAGAGTTCATTGCTAATTTGTGCAATGTTCTTTTCTGTGGATTTCTTGCACATTATTTTTTGTATGTCCTGGAATTAAAACAAATAGGTATTATGGCTCTGCATTGCACTAATTCATTTAACAACTCATTCCATTGATGGCCCTGTCAGACTCCACATGGAAAAAATAGTTAAGTGTAAATACTTCGGTGAAAAGAAGCTTATAGGGTGTCTTCACAAGTTACCTAATTTGGCATCATCCAATTGAAAACTTCAGAATTTCTGTTTTGAGAACTGGATAGAGGCTCTAATTTATCGTGCTCCACTGCTAATGTATCTTACTCCTTCGTCTTTAGCACTCAGGATACTGATCGCAGAACACTTGAATTCCAAGTTAACAATGTAATTATTAATTATTTTTGAAGCTAACAATATAGGAAAAGACAGATTGCTACTTATTGTAAAGACGACACCTTAAGTTGCAGATGGGCACAATTAAAATAAACTTATACAAAGCTTTCAGCCACAGCCTTCATCAGCAAAAGAGAAACACACACCAGTCATACACATAAGCAAGCACACATGAGCACTAACTCCGGCAGCTCAGGCCAGAAACAAATCATCGTGGATGAGAGGAAAGAAATAGAAATAAAGTATTATTAATGGTTACCTTCACTTAACCACGAAAAGTTCATCTTTTGTATCTATGAAAACTTCCGAATTTTTGTTTACTTCAAATAATGTTAACATGTTTATAGCTGCACTGCTTTATTCAGATGGTACACTTCAATGTGTGTGATTGTATTGCTTAAATAAGTAAAGGTCATATTATAGTCATTTCCATACCAGATGAAATAAAATAAAATATAGTGGTGATGCTTAATATAATATTTACATTTTTAGATAGACAATACATGATTCAGACATTAGAAAAATTGCCATTTTACAGTAGGCCTAGTCCATCTCTTGTAATGCCTTTCTACATTTCTTCTCCACTGCATTTATAACTGAGAGCCTTTACCAGGAGTCTTTCTCTATTCATGTTCCTTCCATTTCCTGCAGTTTCCTTTTATTTTTTCATTTATGTTGTATATATCGAAATCATTTTTTATATCCCCATTTCCTTTTATATGAGCTGAGCTGTCTTGTACACCATTCCACTCTTTTTAGAAACCCCATTTCTTGAATGTGAATTCTATTTTCTTGTTGTATACTGTTGATAAACATATAATTGATGCGTCTGAGTGTTCTTACAAAGCTGTATTATCTTTTTATGATTAGTGAACACAAGGAAAGTGCGGTTATAGTAGCCCATTGTGGAGAAGTGACAGGGAGTGTGGTATGGAGAGGGGAGATAGAATAGGGATAAGGTGTGATGTAACATGATGGATGAGAGCAAGATACAGCATAAATAAATAAATAAATAAATAATCATATCTTTTTATATATAAAAAACAAAGATGAGGTGACTTACCGAACAAAAGCGCTGGCAGGTCGATAGACACACAAACAAACACAAACACACACACAAAATTCAAGCTTTCGCAACAAACTGTTGCCTCATCAGGAAAGAGGGAAGGAGAGGGGAAGACGAAAGGAAGTGGGTTTTAAGGGAGAGGGTAAGGAGTCATTCCAATCCCGGGAGCGGAAAGACTTACCTTAGGGGGAAAAAAGGACAGGTATACACTCGCACACACGCACATATCCATCCACACATACAGACACAAGCAGACATATTTAAATCTTTAAATATGTCTGCTTGTGTCTGTATGTGTGGATGGATATGTGCGTGATTATTGTCACTGTTCCATTTCGAAATCTTTTCTGTCGTCTTATTTTCCTCTTTTTTTGTGTTTGTTTGTGTGTCTATCGACCTGCCAGCGCTTTTGTTCGGTAGGTCACCTCATCTTTGTTTTTTATATATAATTTTTCCCACGTGGAATGTTTCCTTCCATTATATTGTAATCATATCTTTTCCATCACTTCCTCCCTCTCCTTCAGTCTGCCACTACTTTGATTTATTGAATGTCTTTGGATGTAAATCAAACCACCATTGCCAGTTATAAAAAGAATGCAAAATTGATTTGCTGATAAAATCTGTCTTATAATTAGACTGTTAGTGGCAAACATCTTTGTTGCTTGCTAATAAATCAGTATATAAGACGATGACGATGATGAGGAGGAGCATGCGTGTTTCATATAGTCCAGCAATAAATAAATAAAAGTAAATTCTATTGGGTATTTGAAGTGTACGTGCAAATGAAGGTAACTGTTAATAATGCTTACATTTGTTTTGTTCATTCATACAAGATTTTTTTTGCATAAAACTACGCCATTCATTTATGATTAAGTGATAAACTGATGCAGATGTAATGCTGAAAAACATAACTTCCCCTGAAAGTTGAGTTGCAACTCCCAAATGCATTGGTTTAAAACAGGAAAATAAAATACTGTGACTGAACACTGTATATTACAAACAAAAACAGTCTTAATCTAAAAGTTAATTGCTATTTAAATTATTGCTGTGGTCTGATTCATGTGAGCGGAGAGGGGATTAGTAAGTAACAACAATGAGATGGTCTTGTACCTCCTATCCTTGTCATGCTTAATATCTAATGATCTTAATATACTGTTTCCTGGAATTTTATTATAATGGCTTCTACATTACGTGATTATCTCTGTTCACATGTCTGCACCAACTGATGTCATTCAGAGTATCGTTGGGTCAGGTAAAATGTTGTTACTGCTGTTTGCTTTCATGTGATACGTGAGTAGGTGGGAGATTTATGAGGCATAGGTAGAGAATTTGCACAAATTAAGGACCAGTTAAGCATGATAGAAGACAGTAGTCAAATAATAATATGTTGACTGCTGCGCATGCATATCAATTGATGTTTCATAGCAGGCCAGGCTATGGCATCTGGCATGAGGCTCTACTGTGGCCGCTGGCAGTCATCATGTTAAATATTTCTACACTTATTTCTGGTGATAAATTATTTATAATAACTGCTCACAAAACTAAGACAATAGTGGAGTTGACCAGTATTTTTATTTATTTGAAGTAAATATCTCTTGTTTCTTGTAGAGGAAACATATGAGAATCTGAAATTCAAAACCAGAGAAGAAAATTTATTTGAGGCAGATGGGGGAAGTGGAGTTTCTCTAATTTTGGATCATGAGGCTGACACATTGTGTATCAGTGAAAACGTAAATTGGATTGTGTATCATTACAATAGTTATTGTATAAAAAATGCTATTTGCCTGCCTGTCGCGCACCCCCCTCCCTCTCACACACACACACACACACACACACACACACACACACAACAAATTATTTCCCCTTTCTAAACATGATTAAACAGTTGTCAAATTGTGTTTCCACTATATTAACGTATTTGAAAGGAAGTACATCAATATTAATAACTTCATATCATGCAATTACAATGAAATCCAGACCATTAGCTGCTAACAGGCTTTGATAAATATAAATGGGGACAGTTGGAAATGTGTGCCCCGACTGGGACTCGAACCCGGAATCTCCTGCTTACATGGCAGATGCTCTATCCGGCTGAGCCACCGAGGACACAGAGGATAGTGCAACTGCAGGGACCTATCTCTGGCACGTACCCTGTGAGACCCACATTTCTAACTTACTGTCCACACTCCACATATGTAGTGCTCCATGTCCAAAAGAACAGATACCATCTTCATGTAGGTAGGCTTACTGACCAATGATCATCTTCAGTGCGGATGCACTCACATTGCTCAAACTCATAAGGGAATCGGTACATTGACTACCACAACTAATGAGTATAGTGGGCAGGGGCACTACAAATGTAGTGTGTGGACAGTAAGTTGGAAATGTGGGTCTCACGGGGAGTGTGCCAGAGATAAGTCCCTGCAGTCGCACGATCCTCTTTGTCCTTGATGGCTCAGTCAGAGGAGATCCCGGGTTCGAGTCATGGTCGGAGAACACATTTTCAACTGTCCCCGTTGATATTTATTAACACCTGTAAGCAGCTAATGGTCTGGATTTCACTGTAATTTCATTCTTAGAGAGCTGCAAGAGCTCCATTCCTGTCATATCTTGAACAAGTGGCGCTCTGCAGCTTGCAAATATTGGAAATATTTGGATGTCTTGCCAATGACAATTACGTAATGACTTTTTATCTGTACTGCACTCAGAAACTTCTTTGCATGTTTCTGCACAAGTGGTGAACTGCAAGAAAATTTTACAACAAAATTTTACAACAAAGAAAGCAGAACACTGCAGCACCCACCTCACACATTGAAAACATCATGAATAAATGGCATAAGACATGAACAGCAGATTTGAAAAAGAGGAATCATTTCCTGAAACATGACATGTACATAATATCCAAAAGAAATAAGCTGGTCAAAAAAATCTTTTGCATATGCCAAGTAACCAATCTATAAGATTCTGCTGATGAGTGGTACGCACCCAATACCAGCCTGGCAATAAATAAATTATCGCAACTGTGTTGCTTATATATATTTTCAATTTCAGTTCAGTACATTTTGTGTGCTGGTCACAGTTCACTACGGATATTTTCCATATCTCACGATATACCTTCCACTGACCTAACAGTGAAATTTTTTTTGTTTGGTATTGTTTTCTGGCATTCTTTCCAAAGTACTTTATGAGCAATTGCAAAATTAACTAAACATGGACAAGGCTTTTGCACCTGTAAATTATAAAAAACTGAATGACTTATTACAACAAATGCTTAGCACTGGCATTTATAAGAAGTTTCACATACATGTGAAGAGCTGTTAAATAATATGAAAGAAATATCTAGTAGGAATTCATGGTGTCAGATATTTCTACAGATGGCTGACTTGATTTTTCAAGTGTAGAGGTTCTTGTTAGAGACTCAATAAAGTTCAGGTTTCACTGGAGCCAGAAAAACTTAGAGATTAGTATACACAGAAAATGTAGGTAATGCAACAGTTTTAATTCCATAGTATTTATTTACACAAATTTTATATACAAACAAAATAAATTCATCTGTGCTGAGGTATTTTTTTGTTGATTCTAGTTGATGAATACTGAAAGATCATCACTGTGAAAGAGCATTAGGTTACCCTGTGCAAGTGTTATAAAAAGGAACACTTTTTTTCAACAACAGTATTTTCAGTCTGAATTGAGTAATAAAGCACACCTCATACCATGTTTAATATAAAACGTCTATATACATATATGCTTACAAAATGTAACAACAAGGAATGTATACACAAAAATAGGCAACAGTTAAAGAATACTGCAGTTATAATCTTAGGATCTATTTCATGTTACAACTTGTTGAATTGCTGTTCATAATTTAGAAAAATATAAACCCAGTTGTTATTTATATATTTGCTTTAAAAAAAAAAAAATAAATACATATTTCTACATTTTATCATGACTATTTGGTACACAGAAGGTGCGGATAAAACACCTTCAGTCACATTTTTCTCATGTTTTATTATCAAATTACACAGTGTTTCATGTTCATCCTGACCTCAAAAGGTTAAAAAGGTTCTTCCATGTTTTTTTAATAAAGTTTTTGACCGGTTTTTTTCCCCACTGTTTCCACACTCGGTCCACGAAATACAAGCTTTCTCATAACAGGAAAATGCATTTCACCTCACTCAAGACCAAATGTAGATGATGTGTTAGACAGTTTGCACCTGACGATGGACCCACAGAGTCAGAAATGCATAATGTAGTTTAATAATAATACATAACGAAAAAATTGTGACTGCAGACATTTTTATTAAGACTTTCTGTGAATTTTTGTTTTGTATATGGACTACTACTGAATGAGAAATTGTCATTACTTTAGAATTTACTTAGATTCCCCAAGTAAATGGCTGCAGGTGACAAAATACAAATTATTGACATAACTCGACTGACTTCAGTCTGTGCATATCAGGCAGTTTATAACCACACATTAAAAGCAACAAACTGCAATTTCTACAAGTCATAATAAACAGAAATTAAGTCTTATGTCTTAGTTCATAAAATACTGAATGTTTAAAAACCTTACATACAAAAATAAATAAATAAATAAAATTTGGCAGATATATCACTGATGCAAATGATTGAGACAGTTTGAGATGGTTTCAGTTCTTGATGTATAAAACATTGGCAAGCCTTTTTATCTTAATCTGATGCTACAAAACTTGTTACACCTAACTATTTTATGAGAAACATGATTGTCCTACATAATTGAGCACTGTTAATGCCATGCATCTGATGCTGTTTAATAGCTTGTAGGTTTTCATTTTTAAAGACTGCAGCATCAATGTAAATTTAATAGAGAGCAGTGCATTCCTGTCATGTAACAAAACCAATGAGGCTGCATGCAATCAGGGACATCTAATAAAATCTTTATCAACACATTTCTTTATATGGTGAGAAACATACAGCATTAAAAATCTACTCATACTATAGTTTTACATACCTAATATTGCACAACAACCTGAGACCATAAGTATTTGTACATTCCTTGCAAATTGTGAGCTTTTGAGGAAAATATTGACAGATAATAAAATATCAACCTCATTGTTTTCCTCTTGTAGAATATCAAAATATTTCCAAAAATATAAGTTGTTCTTTGAAAAGTGAAAAAAATATGTTGCTGTCTGGTTCAGGCACAGAATATTTAAATCGCTGTGTTAATATACTCTGGCTTCCACAGCTGATTCATAAAAAAATTATCCACTAGGGCAATATCATGCTCTCTGTCCTTGAGTATTGTCACATCAACTTCTGTTGTGTTACGTGGGATAGTCATATCTACAGGTTCGCCAGCAGACTGCAAAGGCAGCTTATTTGTAGTAAAGACATCATGGGGATGCCTTTTGTGTTGCACATGGGGAATTGCTTTTGTGCCCATAACTTCCACAATCAGCTTCTCACGCTGTAGTCTAACTCGTTTCTCAGTGATGACAAAAATATTCATAAACGCTTTTTGGCAGACTTCTATTAATCTCGCACCAGCTGGACTTGTTCCTGTAACCCAACAGACTTTGGTGGATACAGGTTTAAAAACAAAGTTTAAGATTTATTATTTGTGTAAGTACTTACCAGGCCCAATATGCATATCGCTCTTCGAAAGTAAAGGAACCCGATATTTGCAGCTTACTCTGCGTTTTGCTCTCTTCAATGGTTTATTGTCAGGTGATCGCTTTTGTACAGCCCGTGCTTTAATGTGAGCTCTTAGAAATTCGTTCTGTCTAATTTGGTCTCCAAGTTTGTAAAACTCCGAAAACAGTTTCATTCGGTCTTCAGTCGATATTTTTTCATTGCAGCGCTGAGGGCAGCTGCAAAGCACATCTGTAAAATGTTAAAAGCAAGCACACGTATTGCAGATACGCCAAAATGAGACTTATTTGCTAAAGAATGAAAAATGTTGTATTGTCACGACCTACAGAGAATTGGTAAAATCATGAATTGCGCAAGGTCAACCGTAAATGTCAAATATGTAATCATGTTAAAATCTATTTTAACATCAACTCGTGTGCATTAAAAAGTTAAGCACAATAGATTATGGTGAAGAATATAAAACTCGCAAATAAAACAGAATTAAATTGAGACTGAATATTCCATTCACGGCATTGTGTCAAATAAATAATTACCTGGTTGGATTTTAGCTGGCACGAGTCGACCAGATCGGGATATATATTCTTTACCGAAGTCACGTAGTTTCTTTTGTAGTTCGCGATCTTCTTCTGCAGTTAATTTAGATTCAGCACTGTTTTCCGCAAACATTCCGCCCGTCGCCATCTTTACATTTCCGCTATGACTGTGGGGGAAATGTCCAAAACAATGTCAGCGATATAGAAGTGTGAGCTATCTGACGGGCAATGCGAAAACTTGGAAAGCATCATACGCGATATGGGTAACGGCGTTGGAAGTAGTCTACGAAGTCGCTCAAAGATAGCGCTAGCGGTTCCCACCAACCGAGGAGGTTATTCTAACGCGTCCTTCACACAGTAGGTGGCTCTGGGTTTGCTGCGGTGCAGCAGGCAACTGTTGCTACTGGTCATTGTGATCAGTGGAAGCTTATTATTAAATGCATCTTGATTCTACAAACATTTGGACGATACAGATTTTGTCGTTGTCTTTCTTGTAATGTATTTTGTGAAGGAAAGATACTTTTTTGCCCCTATGAGCAGAATTTTAAACGATAGAACAGAAATACTGCGATAAAAGAAGGCGTATCGATACTACATGTGCACATTTGTTCAGCTCGCGAGTGATGCTAAGTTCAGCGGACTTGGATACGATGTGACGTCTTTATGACGTATACACGCTACATCGAAAACGATAGAAACCGTATATCGACTGTTCGACTTTTTTGAACTTTCGAGAGATTGTGACAGGGTAGCGCTGTGCTCTGCGCCATTCGTTTAAATGTGTTTTGCGTTCCTTGCGTTTAAATCGTGTATTGTACTGTGTTTGTGTCCTGTGCGTTGTTTTTCGTTTGCTTGTCTCTAATTATGTGTTCAGCATTCGAGAGACTAATGAGAGAAAAGCTTACCACCATGGAATGCTTTGACACTGCATTCAATCATTTCATACGTCAATCAGTACTAGACACTAACCTTTGGTTAAGATTACATTGAGAAATCCACTTCCCCTCGTATTTCAACCCCGGTCGACGATTTTTCTTCAACAATGCCTCATATTTTTCTTTTTAAGTTCGAAATTCAATCATTCTACACATCAGTCATTACTGGACACTAAGGTACCTGTCTCTGCGGTCCGAGTGTAAAATTACGTGGAATTATGGTCGATAAAACACTATCTTGGGATGGACATATAAATTACTTACCTAACAAACTTGCACGAGTTCTTTTTCAGCTATATAAATTAAGAAAAAAAAGTCAGCAAGAGTATGCTGCTACAATCTAATATGTACTGACAAGACCAATTGTATGAAACCATGCTAAAATGTTGATAATAAACAAATATTATTTTCGGCGTAAGCATTCAATACAACAATCACACAATCTAATCTGGTCGGGACATAAGAAAACTTCACTTTTTTACGTGGTGTTTTCAAGGCCACGGTCAGGAATATTTCTATTAATATCCAGCTCTTTTATTTTGGCGAAAGACATATACGCTGCCACACTGAGCTGTTTTCAGAATCGCACGTGTCAAAACAAACCACTAGCTGACGACAGTTTAGGATCTCGAACGTTCGTAAAAGTCGATAGGTGCGTTAATCGACTAAAGCGTGTATACGTCATAATGACGTCACATCATATCCAGGTTGGGTGAAATCAGCATCCTCCGTGATAGAGATGTACCAGTACGTCTGTTATCAGTGATGGTTACAAAGAAAAAAAAAACACCTAAATTAATAAAATCTTCTGCATTGCCCATCAGTGGAACGCTGTATTTTAGTACGATTTAACAGCACGCATTACGCAATATAGTATTAGCAGACGTAACAGTTAAATGATGCCATACTTAGGACCCTCTTACGAATTATGTCGTTTTCATAGAACACCTGTTGTTTATAATCAGCCACTAGATATTATAATGCACATTCATTGCGCTCTTCGTTGACTGTAAAATTTTTCGTTGAGAGAAGTTTCTTTTTCTTGTGTGCCCATGAAAGGAATCGAGAATTACAAATTTGTTCTTACCTTACCTTTTGATTACGCTAAAATGAGAGGGATCGTATTTTCCTTCAGCAAGAGAATGAAGAGAGACTTTTTAACGACAGCCCTGCATTGTGATAACTGTGATCCCGTTGTAATGTTTGTAGCGCTAGTCTTGTGGGTGATTTTCAGCTTCCTGTCATAACTATAGTAATCGTGAGATCTTTTATTACTGGTCTATCTTTCGTTAAATGTTCCAGGTGGGTGTGTTCCGCAACACTACATACTTCCTTAAAAAAATCTGAATATGTAGACTAATAAGCCTTACCAGCTTAGAACTTTTAAGTCGGGTCGTCGTCATTGCACATTCCGGAACAAATGGTCGAGGTCAAAATTCAATAGCTCTTGAAGTAGCTGTAAAATTTCATTTTTTAATTGGTAAAAAGTTGTCTCCCAGAATTTTTTCTTAATTCACCCAGTGCTACAAAGATCAATTCAGTGCATCAAAATCACCAATTCCTTTGTTTAAGAAACTTTTGTTCAAGTTTTAATGATGCACATATTTTTCGGAAATCCACGTTTGAAAAATATAGAAACGGCGACAACTTACATTCAATATATATGAGTTTGTTTCATGTTTCGGATATGTAAACGGTTTTAACATTGTGAAATTAATCTTTTCTTTTCAATAAAGGGGTCTTCCCAGTAGAAGCAGTAAGTTTCCTGATTGAACAAAACTGTATTCTTTCGTTCTCCTTTTTCCAGAACGTGGTTTCGCAAGGGAGCTTTGGCATAGTATGTATTTACATTTACTCGAATGCAACGCTCCAAGAATATAGAGTTTGACCGTCGTACTTTCTCCTTTTTTTCTCGATTGTTTCGTGTCGAGATAGTAATAAATTTACTTTCGAGAGCTACATTGCAGATGTAGAAAACAAGAAAAGTAGGATTTCAGGTAAAATGCTAAAATCTGTGAAAATGAGAAAACAAGCGCATAATGGCTCACGTGTTCCAATCAAGAGAATGCCCGCTTATTAGTGGACGGTTTTCATATCTAGGCAAAGGGAAACAGCTAGCTCGTGGGGCGCCATTAGACGTAAACATCAGAAGGAAACAGTTGAAGCAATCAATTGCGATGGATGTGCTGTAGAAGAAGGCTGTACTAGACACTATGGATTGCGTAAGTTCCCCAGTCGAATGTGGCTATCGTAGTTCATAGTATGTCTTGGCTGACGCCAAAAGTTTAAGAAGTTTCGTGCTGATGGTGACTGTCATTCTCGCAAGATATCTTAAGATTTACTCTTCGCCTGCAGAGGTAGGTTTGTTTTTCATTCATGAGACGTCGAAATTTTCCACTATTTCCTTCGTGGCGTCTTAAGTTAAAAAAAAAAAAAGAGGGATCTGAGTCGGTAGATTATTAATTCATTTTGTGTTATTTTAACAGATAGCATGTTGTCGAAGAAACTATTCTGTTGCGCTAGAATTGCAACTTCCTGCAGCGTCTTACCACGTCAGGGAATTGAGAATTACACGGGATAGCCTGTGTTCGACGCCTAACGTAATGCAAGATCACCTATACTGAATTAAGATGATTCTTTCAACACTGGTTCAAATGGCTCTGAGCACTATGGGACTTTACATCTGAGGTCATCAGCCTCAACACTGGTAATGCTTTAGAAAGTTCTACGAAGTACATGTCATATTTAGTGACACTAGAGTTCATTGGTCAACGGATTTTAACGTTTGATACATACTGAAATGGATTACGGTATCACGTATTTATTTTACGGTGGAGGAATCTTTTTGACGCCGGTAATATTCTAGCCAGTGAAATGCTCACGTCACTTGACTGTACAGCTTAATTTTCCCTACCCACAACCTTTGTATTTTACGTTACTTGACAAACTGCACTTTGCGGCGCCAGGTAAATGTGGAGTCTCTTAATATTTTGTTGTTAGTTTTGCCACCTCTGATGATGATGGTTGGAATATTACACTTTCGTAATTTTTATTGCTGTAATATCTCTCTCTCTTTTCCTGTTCATACTAGATCTGAACCTGATCTGCAGCGCAACCAGAAGTCTGTAATAAAGTAAATGGTCCAGACGGTATTTGTTTATTTATTAGTTCTGTAGTTCTGAAATAGTCGTGACGCGAGATAGAAGGCTTAAAATAATATATTTCTTGACTCCTAATTTAGCGCTGTAGTACATTAGCAAGTTGCCTTTGTAGAGCAGGCTAATCTCAAACGAACGTACCTCGGGAACACGTTCTTGTAGCACTGTTAGATGCCAAAGACTGACATTGGGTTGCATTCCATCTCTTCACGTTTAAATATTTTTCTTATAAAGTCATGGACAGCATTTTGCTAAAAAGATGAATTTGTTCATCTTAATTTAACATCAAGTAATAATAAAACTACATTTTTAGAGAGCATTCAGTATACTGAGAAATTCGTAAAACCCATCAGTACTGCTCGACTATTGTTTTCTTAAATTTGTTTTTCAGCATTAAAAGGATCGTCATTTAATCTGAAGCTTTGAGAAATCGCCCTAACCTTTAAGCCTGCCGAATGAAATGGTGCTTGAATTGCATTGGTTATATTCACATGCATCATGGAATTGATTCTATGACACGCAGCTACCGTATTATGTTAAGGTCCTTCTTCAGATAAAGTTTTAATTACTTAACGAAAATGTATCGTCCCCATAAGAACGTACGCAATATAAGCATAACTTTAGAACTGATACGTACAGACTTTGAATACAAATTGGAAGGCGGGAGAACAAACTTTCAGTGCGTCACATCAAATAACATGCGATCAGAGATACCGGACGTCGGCTTAGATCCGTGTTGTAATGATGTGGCGTCATAAAGCACAAACAGAATACTGACATTTATATTCCTTTTATATAATTATTGGAAGGTAATAAGGTGAGAGAAAGCTGTCAACTACGCGTAGCGTGCTCAGACAGTTACCCATCCAAGGACCGGTGCTCTACACCTACAGCAGTACACTGCGAGCCACCCGAAGGTGTGTGGCGGAGTGTATTTCTGGTACTACTGTCTGATTTTCCCCTCCCACTTTCCCTGTTCCATTCGCGAATGCCACGTGGAAAGAATGAATGTCGTTAAACCTCTACTATTTTTTAGTTGTGATTGCTCGAATTTGTTTGACTCTTCCCAAAAAGTACTCTAGAAATTTCAATAATAAACCACTCCGTGATGCGTAACGCTGTCGTGCCGACGAAACGACCCTGTCACGAAACCCAATTTTATATGGATCTTCTCTCTCTGTTCTATAAACGCTGTGTGGTAAGGGTCTCAGATTGATGAAGAGTACTAAAAAAATAATAAAACTGGCTCTGAGCACTGTGGGACTTAACTTCTGAGGTCTTCAGTCACTTAGAACTACTTAAACCTAACTAACCTAAGGACATCACACACATCCATGCCCTAGGCAGCATTCGAACCTGCGACCATAGCGGTCACGCGGTTCCAGACTGTAGCGCCTAGAACCGCTCGGCCACTTCGGCCGACGTACAGTACTAGAGGATCGGTCATATAAGTGCCTTGTAAGCCACTTATTTAGTGGATGAATAATTACATTTCCTTAAGATTCTTCCTATGAATGCCACTCCACCAAATGCTTTTACTACTATTTATTTTATGTGGCCATTCCCCTTGAGGTCGCTCGGAATCGGTACACTCCATTTTGCTGTGATTGAGGTTGCCATCAATTAGTCATTAGTGGTGCAGTTGTACAGTAGTGGATTTCGTATCCTATGTATACGTAATACCTGATGATCAGTGGCCTGTCGGGAACAGGTGCATTCAACGACGCAAGGCCGTTGGCTTTTGGAAATTTCTGTTACGTTGGAATATTACAGTTTCATTGTGAATTTGCAAAGGCAATGAATGTGATGTTAAGAGGACAACCATAGTTATTGTTAAGTGACATATTTTGCGTATATAGGATGTCTGAGTGGTTTCTGTCCGCCATTTCTGTGTCATGACACAAAGCAGACGGGTAGTATCAGTAGTCAACGTATACCGAGCGACGGAATCATGTATATTCGTTCGCGGTCCTCATATTCATTGTTTTATAAAATTTGCAAGTTGGTCACGTTTCTTTACTTGACTCCCTGAACGGTTTTCTCTCATGCAGTTATGCGCACAATAAATACGTTTACAAGAAAGCATTAACCGTATAGTAAGTTGCGAATTAAAAAGTACAAATTATTTTAAATCCAAACCAATTAGAGAATATCCGTAGGTAAATGCAAACACATGTATTGTATATCTTGTTTTTAGACTATCACTTCAGTGCGTCGTGGGCTGCGTGTACTGTGAATGTTTCTGACACTTCAAAGTATCACTTTCATAGAATCTTCAGAGCAGCTGTCTCTCTGATATTTAAAATACTATGGCATCTTCTCAAAGACAACAAAAGCAGATAAGAGGTACATACTTCATTTTCTACCATAACCATAGTTTCAGCCCCGTATCTCACAACCTCTCAATATAAATGATTCATCCTGTAGCTTTATGTACTTCACTAACGATCAGAAATAAGTGAAATACTCCCGATTACGATTACTTACAGAGTAGCTATGTTGTATTCACTTTTTTGGCCGTCGCCTTGGAATTATTTTATTGCCCAAGTAAAGTTCTCACCCTCTTGCCCTTGTACCCAGCTGAATCTGTTTCGTGAGGACGTTATAGAGGAAAGAGATACGATCTACTTGTAACCGTGTGGATGTAATAAGCAGATGAAGCGAGGTGCGTGCTCCTTGGTGCGAGCGAGCACTGTTGCTTGAAGTAATGCGTTGCTACGCCAGAGCGCTCAGCGACGCGACAGTATGTCGGCGTGTGCAGAATCGTTGTTTCCCGTCCTTCGATTTGCACTGTAATGGTCTGTTCAGGTAGTTTGTGATTTGTAAGTGTGCTCCATGTGACGCCGCTTTCTTTGTTCTATGAAGCCCGCTAACTGTTTGCTATATTCAGTGGAAGCACAACTCCACTTGATATACGTTCCATGCAGCCTTCACATTGTTCGTAAGTAATGATTCAAAATATGTAAGCAAATACAGATAACATAGTAGCTGATAAGAGTTCATAACATATCGTGACCACTGACAAAAAATACAATTCTTCTGATCAATACAGAAGTTAGTTAGTACAAGGATGGTTTGATAAGTCTGGTACATTTCCAAGAAAGAATGGAACGTTTTTGTTGTACGAATTGGTCAGTGTATTGATGAAGACTGAAAATGGAGCAAACATAGTTTCGTGAAATTTGAAGGGTTGGTCTGCCGTATTTACCAAACAGATTTGGATGAAGTTCACACGGACCCTGCACAATCATTGAAGGCCATTTCCTTTGGATTAATTAATTTAAACGTGGTCGGACAAGTACCAAAAAGAAGCGCGCCCCGTCCTTCCAACTGAGGTCACCACAAAGGAAACCATTGACAGAATCGATGATACGGCAACGCAAGACCGGCGAACAAAAATTCGTGATATTGCTGAGACTGTAGGCATCTCAACTGAGCGATTGCGTAATAATCTTGCTCGGTGAATTGGCTAGGAAGAAGCCGAGTGAGAGGTGGACGCTGCGATTGCTCACGTGGACCAAAAGCGCAACGAGCACAACATGGCAGCAAAAGTCTGACGATGTTTAATCGCAATCCGCAAGACTTTTGTGCCGATTTATGACAGTTGATGAAACCTGGATCTGTTATCTATTATTTTATTTATTGTACACTAATGGATAAAATAATAGAACAACGCTCTCAAAGAGGATTACTATAATAATACTATCCAATATAATAATATTACCACCCAGCATCTATACACTCACTTATCCACGAAGCCCTCCACAGAGTATTGAAACGAAAACACAAAATCATGTCACCAAAGCTTTCAACCACACGCTAACAGCAATTCAAATCACTCCCCACCCACAAAAAACCTCTTCAGCTCTCTCTCTCTCTCTCTCTCTCTCTCTCACACACACACACACACACACACACATATATATATATATATATATATATATATATATATAAACGTCATGAATAGAAGTTAGTCCTGAACATATACTTCGTTAGGTTGGCAACAAGCATGTAAACAGCCCAAAGAGGAGGAAACACATAATGGAGTTGCAATATTTACGTTTTGAAAAGCAGTGTGCGGCGAAATAGTTATATCGAGTGGCAAAAGAACAATAGTGCACCACAAAAAGAAATAGAAACACGGGGAACAGTGTGAAGGAGGTCAGAACGCAAAGTTGTGCTGATATATCACTAATAAAGTGGCAGTGCGACCTCCAGACCAGATGAGAGGAAACGAAGATCAGCAAATCGTAAGTAATTACTTTTTTACATAAATGACGACGTGACCAGCTAAATATTCCAAAACCAACAAAACTGTATCGGTATAGATCCCACTGATGATGCCTTAGAACAAGAAAAAGGCGAAACGTGTCTGGGATAAATAAAGTGGCAGTAGGAAAACGCGGTTTTGTTAACAAAATATTTCTATATTTGCTGCGGAGGATGCCCACGCAAAGAAACTTGCTAATTTTCGTTTTAGCGGTTCTGTTACACTTCCTTGG
This sequence comes from Schistocerca serialis cubense, assembly GCF_023864345.2. NCBI lineage: Eukaryota > Metazoa > Arthropoda > Insecta > Orthoptera > Acrididae > Schistocerca > Schistocerca serialis. Next base: position 599,332,695 of record NC_064641.1, on the reverse strand, counting down.
CTCACTCCAAAGGTTACTTCGCCTCTGGAAAACACACTCTTTCCTACATAAGTAATAATTATACCCACGAAAAATTTGAGACAGTTCTATGTTTGGTTGGATGGCCGTCTTTCGCTTTAGTTGTTGTACTTTCTATTCAATTATAGTTTTTCGCTTTAGTTGTTGTACTTTCTATTCAATTATAGTTTTTCGTCTTAAGCGTACTGCAGTCTACGAATTTTTTACACCAGACACGTTTCGCCTTTACATACAAAACATCATCAGTGGTTGCTGGTGTTTATTGTTCCTGCTGACAAGTACCGAAGTCGACAGGAATTTCTCTTGTTAGAGGAGATTGAAGTCGAAGAAAATTTGATTGCACTTTTCCCCGTCGTAGGTGTTAGACCTTTTCGAAACTGCATATTCGATCGCGATGTTTGCGATTTTGCGTCGTACTTTTGTAAAATACCGCAGGAGTTGTCATAAAGGTTTTACTGTGGTTGAAACTTTTTTGCTTTCAACCTTTGCTAACAGGAAAAACCTGTCGATTTCTAAACATGTAGAAAGAACAATAAACAGCAACGCATCGGGATGTATTTTGTAAATAAAAGCGAAACGTGTCTGGCATTAAACTTTGTAATTGCAGAACGCTAAAGACGGAAAAAAATAATAGTTTAACGTATTTAAGAAACTAGGCCAGGGTACTGTGTCTTTACCATTCGACTGTAAGAATATCTAGGAAAACGGAATTCATCCGCTCATCTGATTCTACTGTTCGAAAGATATTGTGTCCGAAAATAAGCCATGTTTCATGAGAGCACTGTCTTCTGAGCCCCTGCTGATTCTTTGAAATAAGCTTAATTTCCTAGAGAACTGAGGTACACTTGGTTTATGACTATTTGTGTGTTGGTTGTTCATGGCTATTTGTGTGTACAGCTATTCGAGCGAGCAAGTTGCATTGCACACTTTGAAAGGGATGAAGCGTAGGGTTATAGTTAAATGGTACTTCGTACATGAAGACAAATGTGGGAAGTAGAATAATTGCTGTCCAAATTCGAAACTGCATCCAGGCTTCCTTTCTGAATGCTGGTTGAAAATGCTTTACTCCATGCTATCTTTCATAATACACGAGATCTCAAAGACACGATGTCCTTACTGTGGAACAGTGGTGCGATCGCTGTTTCTGACTAAGGATGATTAATGAGAAAAGATATTCATCGTTGTCGTGTTGCGTGGATGATACACAGCGTAAAGCCATGTTTCGGAAAACGAAGACTTAATTGTGAAAGGCAGTGAAAGGGGAAGTGACCCAAGGTATGATGGGGTTAGTTAAACGTCCATTACCCGTACCTGCAAGACTTAAACTATAATCAAAGACACTTCCTTGTCCTGAAGTCTACGTTGCGGTCTAAGTTTTAGTCAGTTAGGAATGTGTCACAGTGACCGATTTGGCGGGTTCATTGAGTGCTTGGAGTTATTACTTACCGAAATAAAAAATAATAATATTAGCTTTAACAAGCAGTTGATAGCGAGGTCATTAGCGACGAATAAAGAAGTGCAGAACTATTTCGTAGGCAGTACGAATGAAACAGACAAAACACAATTTTCAGGCTTCTGAGGACGCAGTACCAGACATTTATTTTTCCCTCTAAGAGTGCGTACGAAACTTGTTCTTGATGACCGATACTGCAGTTAGCGAATAGAAACAAACGGTAACGTATAGAAGTTGCAAATCCAAGTAGCAGGAAACCTGCAGCTATATTGCTAATATTAAGAGTAAGTCCTCGCATTTGACCCAAATTGTGTGCAACCGAGTCACTCGGAAATGTGTGAAAGAAGCATGCGAAAGAAAAGTAGTAATTAAATTGCAAGTACACCGCGATGTAAAGTCATATGACAAGGAAGTTTCTATAGCGGGCTATCACAGTTAAGGAAAAGTAATTATCTTCAGGAAAGATAAACACTGTTTATAAAACTTGCTATTGGGCATTGAATATATAGGTGCTACAATTCTTATCACAGAGATATGGAGGGAAAACTGAATCTTCGGGAAGCCCTTATCAGCGTCCGCGAAGTATTGTGAAATTCGTTTTATTTAAGAGTGAGGGCGTCATCTACTCAACATCGTTAGGCTGACCTCTGCAAGCTTTAGCGTCATTTTCTATGGATTGATAAAGCAACCGTAGAATGGAATAAAATTAACGTCACTCTAGTTCGTCTAGCCTCGTAAACGCATTATACCTACGGGATTCAATAGAAGTGAAATAACTAGTACAATTTACAAGGACTGCAGTTGCCAATCAAGGATGAAGTAAATCTATTATGCATATTTTAATCAACTGACATCCTACGACCGGGAATAGTTCAAATAAATATGTGAACTGGAGTTTCTGGTTCTCTGACTGAGGACCTCTGCAACCGAAGTAACTAAGCTAATAGTTGTTTGCATGAATAGACTACTTATTCTTATCGCAAATATTGGAAAAGCTAAATTGGTTGTTGTTACTGTTGTCATCCAGAAGATTGTTTCATTTGATTGCACGTCTTCGTGAACATATGCCGGACAATACACCAGATGTCACATAGCGAAGAAAGCTCGGAGCTCGCTCGAAAAAGCTAAAGTCTGGAGCCACGGTTAATTTCCTTCAACCGTCCCAACCTCTAATTTTTGCAGTGAGGCCAAACGTAACGTGGAAGATCTGACATTTCATCACCACATAAAGACGAGGAAAGAGTTTTTGTAAAGTGATTACGTGTTAAGGGAGAAGACTCGTTTGTTTCTAATATTTGCAACCTTTTACCGGTTTTGCAGCTGAATTGTGATGGAACATTATACGTTTTGTTAGCGGCATTACAGAACACCAGTAAATAAAAGTAGAACGATATAACGCTTGTTAAATCATACATTTATATAGTGTCACATAAAACAGCTGAGAAAGGAGCAAAATATTAAGTCATCTTTAGATATCATTAAGATTCAGAGCCATTAACTATTGTTTATAGTAATTCATATGAAACAACGCTGTATTGCTAAACCTTATCCACTTAGCTTAACGCCTTTTGCGAAAAATTTCTTTTCAAATATTGACAAATGCTATGTCACTACTCAGGGATAATTAAATTGTTCAGTTTTTAAAAGTACTTGCTTCACTGTGTCGTTAGATAAATACAGAGCCGGTGCATGATTTTCTGCATGAACTGACCTCTCGATTATGTCTCATAAATGTTCGATGGGATTCATGTCGGGTGATCTGTGTGGCCAAATCATTCGCTCGAATTGCCCAGAATGTTTTTCAAACCGGTGTGATGCATTGTCATCCATAAAAATTCCATTGTTGTTTGGGAAGATGAAGTCCATGAATGGCTGCAAAAGGTCTCCAGGTAGCCGAACATAAATATTTTCAGTCAATGATCGGCTCAGTTGGATCAGAGGACCTATTGAATTCCATGTAGACGTAACCGAAACCAATGTGGAGCCAACACCAGCTTGCTCAGTGCCTTGTTCACAGTTTGGCTCACAGGCTTCGTGGGGACTGCGACGCACTCGAACCCTACCATTAGCTCATATCAACTGACATCTGGACTCATTCGAGCAGGTCGCGGTTTTCAGTCGTCTAGGATCCACCCGATATGGTCACGAGCCCAGGAGAGGCGCTGCACTCGATGTCGTGCCGTTAGCGAAGGCACTCGCATCGGCCGTCTGCTGCCACTGCCCATTAACGCGAAATTTCGCCACACTGCCCCAACGGATGTGATCGTCGTACTACTACATTCATTTCTGGAGTTATTTCACACGCTGTTGCTTGTATGTTAGCACAACTCTACGCATAGTCGCTGCACCCGGTCGCTAAGTGAAGGCTGTCGGCCACTGCTTTGTCCGTGGTGAGAGGTAATGCCTGAAATTTGGTTTGCGTCCACAGTCAGGTCACATGGATCACCTAAATACAAATGACTGCTCCTCCAAAGCATTGCCCTTTTAAACTTCGTCTACGCGATACTACCGCCCTTTGTATATGTGCATATAGTTAAAACTCCAGGCCTCCTGAAATATTATAACGAGCACACTTTAGGTATCAGCTGACACTTTCGAATCCCGAGAATGCTTTTCGTTCTTAGCTACCATACAAATGATGGACATTAAAACTAAGAGGAGTTACGTGGTAAGCTGGAAGTAAAAACATTTCTGCTGTGAATATGAACATGTAGTGGATAATCTTAATGACTTAAAGTAGTTGCTATGTGAATTCACAGAGCAATGCTGAGTCGATCTAATATGCTTTTCTTGAGGTAGCTTCAGTTATGGAAGATTTCAAGAATTTCACTTACACATAATTTTGGAGAACGTAAAAAATTTACTTCTAAAACAAACGTTTAATTTGCGAGAGTAGTGTTTAGTCCAATTTACATATAAATAAGGTCCACGCTTAGTGAAAAAAAAGTGTTTGTGGTCGTTCTGCTGTTTTCTCTGTCTCGCTTGTCGTAGGAGGGATTATTGTGATGATTACCCCCCAGAATAGGGTTAGCAACATTGTGAAGGCTCTGCAGTTGCCTGGTAGTTTCATAACAAGGCTTAGCTAGGGAACTTCCGTCACATAGAGCTTGTCGTGAACTGTTGGCGGCACGTTAAGTCTAATGATGTACATGCAGTACGGGCACCACATCAACACTTACGAGCGTTGCCGTTAGCGAAACTATCTTGCTTGGTCATGTTTTTGTCGCTCGTCCAACTGAATCGATTCAAGTTGAACATGATGCAGACATTCGCAGCACGGCGTAGCGTCTACACCGCGGTTCGCGTCGCAAGAAGTCTGCTCTACCTGTACGCACTGTGCAGACATTGACGTGCTTCGCCTGGGAAAGCACTGATGCCCGGAATTTCTTGCTGCGTCGTGGTAGCGGTTTTAAATATAGAGCGTCCGGTGCCTTAATATAGTCCCCGCCGCAGCGCGAACACAGTCAATTCCGAATACCCGAAGTTCATAACTGCTTCTTTCGAGAAACACGCTTTCAGTGGGCAGCGGTAAATTGTTCCGGTAGCGCAATGTCCTATGTTTAATTTATCATGTTATAGTCTTTATTGGTTCTTCTGAGGTAACGAAAACGAACCATTTCTCTAGAAGTAGATTCGGGGTGAGCAATGTAACTTGACCTCGGCAGTAACCACTTCGTTTTCAGCATACCGGATTTTTCACTACTCACCCATGTCTGCCACCCCATCAAATTTCGAGAGAAAAGTGGAAGTGTAAATTCATCACTCCGGTAATTGGCACGTAACGCAAGTTCCTAGGCATACAATGCTTTGCTGTAAGTCTTGGAGCAACAACCGAAAATAATTCTCGGTGTCGTCGTGTGTCCGAGGGTGTAAAAGAAGAAACCTCGGATAACATGGCAACGCCGGATTCACTGTTGTTTCGCTCATCAGCCCTGTGGTTTGTTCGATGCAGTCCTCCAGCCTTGTGATATGTCAGCTATCTTCCTCATTTCAGCTGCATCTTTATCGTCAACGATCTGCCTCGTGTGCTCATATCTCGACCTCCCCTTGCGGTTCTTTCCTTCCACCTCACTTCATTTACAGTATTCAGCAATAGATGCACACCCATTCCATCTCTTCTATTTTTGTACTAAAAATATTTTTTCCTCGTCACATCGTTGCATAACTCTTCATTCCTTACGCGATCAGCCCATCTTTTCTCGTCTCCTCTAGCAACCCATTGCAAAGGCATATAATTGTTCCAGTTATACTTTGGCCATTGTCCACCTTTCGCACTCATACAGAGATGTCTTCCAAACATAGCTTTCCATTAATATTTTTCTAATCTCATGATTTATATTTTCGGGTGTTAATATCCGTTTGCATCTGTAGAAGATCCTTTTGAGTAGTGCATTCCTCGGTACTATATGTGTCTTGCTTCTCCCTTCTTTTTTTGTTCTTCTTTAGAGACAGCACAATTCAATCACATTTTGTAGTCTAAGATCAAAATTCAACATTAATCCACCGAGCACTCGCTGCGTTTGCTATTACATTGATTATTCATTAAGGTCCCTACTCAATTTCTGTTCACTTTTGGCGATCACTGCAATGTCATCAGATCATCACCACGTACATTTTCTTTCCGTGACAGGCAGTTCTTACATCTAGATAGAGCCTAGTGCTGTACTACTCTCGTTGCTTGTTTGGTTTGGAAATGATCAGAGGCAACACCCTATACCTTTCCTGTGTGGGCTGTGGTACATTCTGTCACTGTTGATTAGTACAGGAAGTCTAGCACAATTAGTTAATACCACGCTGCCAACTAAGTATATCTTTAAGAAGACAATATCTTAGACACACGGAAAAATTAGGCTTCTAGTAGACCAGCACTTACGATAAACGCCCGTTACCACACTCACCAAACAATTAAATATAGAAATAGCGTGACTCGTAGCAAAATAAGTGGTCAAGGCCATAGAGGTTTCCACTTTACCATCTCTCATTTTGTACAAATTTGGGGCGGAAAAAAAAACCAAAGGAAGAGAAGTATGTTTTAATACTTCGTTAGCCTCGTAAGTAAAGAGTGCCAAAATGCTAGTGTATTTCAGAAATTTAGGACATGTTTTATGTGTTGCAATTCAGTAAATAAATGTAGTAAAGTGTCAGAATAACAGAACTGTGCCTTTAGTGCAGGCATACTGTGTGAAATATGTCGTTAGGTGCACTATTTTTGCCCCAATTGGTACTCTGCAATAAATTTTGCCGTGCAACGAAATTTCTCCCGAATGAAATATATTGATATCTTAAAGTAATTGGTTTGTGACACTAGTTCGTAGTAGCTTGTTTATGAAACATGTAGGTTTTATTACTTTTGTTTTTACTTTTTTAATGCGTGACGGTGAAGTTGACGGATTTTTGAGCTCGTCTATTCCAGTAGGTTCACCTGACCCATACTTTTCTTTAGCTACTATTTGAAGTAGCATTTGTTCCTGTACGTTATATCAAATTTTTCACTATTGTTTATGGCAATAAATAACAAGTATTTCTGTGACATGGTGGCTCGTTATTTTTTCCTCAAAATGAACTGGAAGAAATTGATTTTCGATTGTTCAGGCAACTTTTGTAGCCGAAAAAAGCCTTTCTTCCTAGAATAACACAATGGATTTTTGTCTGAATTTTCATAGCCGAACGAAGAGTGGGAAATCGACAAATAGTCTAGTTTTTAAAATAAGACTTGATTGCGCGAAAGTAATCAGGATAATAAAGAATCAAACTTGACGATAAAAATTGAAGGAAAAACGACAAAGTGTTTTAATAAAACAGATTAGAGACATTTGACACATCTTTGAATGACGCTCGTAATGACGTACAGCAAATCAGGTGCCAATGGGAATATAAAGTTCAGTGTTTAACTAAAATTTCTAGTAATACTGGAGGACATTTGTATGTTGACGTACTATTGCTGTACATGAATTTGAGCATCATTTAAAGGCGCATCAAATGTTTCTCAAATCTATTTTACTTCTTACCTTAAGACAAATAATTTCACATAATTTTTGACTGAATTTTTTCCCAAAATTTATTTTCAAGTTACGCTCACAGAATGTGTACCAAAATATCTGAATGGACTATGGTTTAACATTGCAGCCAGGAAAGTATGCTGCATTCATGTGGTACAACAGCTGGTGGATTGGTAATCTTCGAAAAATTGTTATATGATTCCAAAACGTTAAAAAATTGCAGAGTAACCAGTAGGTTTTAAGTTTTCCTCCTATACAAGATTATTTACCTTCACTTACTTAAACTTTCTAATAAATTGTGTGATCTTAGAACATGACATTCCGAAGTAGTGATTTGCTTCAGAAGCTTCATTCCATAATAATGTACCGTCTGAAAAAAGAAAAAAAAAAACAATCGTCGGATTTTGCAGAGGACAAAAGATATTGTTTCAAATGACAGTTGCCGCAAGTACGGATCAAACGTCCTTTTGAGATATAGAGGATCAAAAAATTACCTGCACTATTACGTGTACTTCGTCCTCATCTATTTAAAATACCGTGAAACCAAAAATGACAAATCTTGCCGGTTTTATAAACCTTCTAGTCGAAGAGCACAAACCACTTCGGCTTGGGAAAAATTTTTTCACTACATAATTTATGGAAGACTGTTCTTCTTGGACAAAATGGTGAACAAAATAACGTTAAACTCACACTTTTATGAACATATCGAAATATTGGATGCGATGTGGCGTCAATAAAAGAGCAAAAAATTAATGTAAAAAGTTAGACAAAATATGTTTAATTTTCAGAGTAACCTTTTTTACTTGTCTATCATATAACAATTAAAAATATTACCTAGGAAATGTAGATAAAACTCACAATTATATGAGACATGTTTTTCTGCGAAATATATTGTGTATTTTCTGATCGGACCTTTTGACAGATTCTAACTTTGCGATTAATTATTGCTTTGGCTATCACACTCAAAATGCTGATAAGCGCTACCGCTTCGCTGTCGCAAGCTGCAGCTCTCTGCCGCTGGAGGGCTCAGAATTGTGGCATGCAAATGGCGATATGTAACGCAACAATGTCCAAGTACTGAGAGACCGTTAGAAAACCGAAGACACGCATTCGAAGATTTCGCCCACACATGGAGCAGCCCGGGGCACACTGTTAACTATCATTCTCCTTACCGTCCCGATGCGATTTTCATCACTTTCCAACTCTAATCGCCTTCGAGGACTCACCTTAATAGTGATGAAGCAGCACAAACAGAGGATTTTTTTTATGTCATGTGGCGAGGGCCTCCCGTCGGGTAGACCGCTCGCCTGGTGCAAGTCTTTCGATTTGACGCCACTTCGGCGACTTGCGCGTCGATGGGGATGAAATGATGATGATTATGACAACACACTACCCAGTCCCTAAGCGGAGAAAATCTCCGACCCAGCCAGGAATCGAACCCGGGCCCTTAGGATTGACAGTCTGTCGCGCTGACCACTCAGCTACCGGGGGCGGACACAAACAGTGATGATTTGGTTCAGTCAACGAAGTCAAACATTTTAGTGACCGTATAAACAAACTGGTATCTCGGGAGAAATTTGTACGGCGTCAGGATGACTGCAGTGACAAATGCGTAGACATGAAGAATAAATATGAAGAATATTAATAGAATTTGTTTTATTTGAAAAGCTTTAAGTGTTTTCACATAAATTCGGAGACATTACTTTTCAGCACGCTGTCGTAGATATCGGCGAAGGTAAAAAAGGCGCATTTTGCCAGAAAAAAAGGGAATAATAGTTCCTCAAAACGCTTATTCAGCAGACGGTTATAAACATTTGGCGAGTGTACGTTCGTGAGCAATTAAGGGACACACAGCTACATACTAGCGTGTAGCTCCCCTTTCGCACTGTTGCGAAGAGAAAACATCCAGTGAAGTGCATAGTTCCTAATTGTTCTGAAAATCAAGTAAAGAGCATAAACTTTCCGCGCAGTTCTGTAAGGGTGAAGTTGAAGGAACTTGTATACAGAAAACCGAAAATGGAAAGAAGGGAAAATGCGTGAAGCATTCGTGCCTAAGGTACCACTAAGCCATTCTCCGCAGTGGACGGAAAAGTCACAATATTGCAATATTGCTACGAGGCAATATCTTGCACCATACTTGACTGACCTACTGAATGTGAAGAGATGGAGGGGTCACATTCTGAAGTCGACAGATTATTTGTATATCCGACGCATCAGCCCTGTTAAATTGCTTGCGAAAAGTAGCTGTACAGTTCTCATTACAGAAAGTTCCTCCACAAAACATTCACGTTTTACAAAATGAGTTACTTTCTGAGCTATTTAGAGGGATAAATACAACGGTGCGTTTTTAAGGACATCAACGATGTTTTGGTTCTCTCTCTCTCTCTCTCTCTCTCTCTCTCTCTCTCTCTCTCTGGTGTTTCGTATAGTCGATTCCACAAAATTCCGTAGATTTCGTGAGGGGAAAAAATTTTTCATAAATTTTCGATGCAACAAACATTATGAAGATAAGGGCGAAGTTGAAAATGAGAAGCAGTGGATCCGTTAAGAGAAAGAGGATTCCAATATTAAACGTTGCGCCAGGCTGGAAATCGATGGACTTACGGGGACTGGCAGGCAGCCGTAGGCCCAGTTATCATACCGAAGTGATGCTGCGCTGCGCCAATGGCAGAATTGCTAAATTTACCTCTCCCCCTTTCTCCGTCCACTACGTTCTAAATTTTTCTTTCTTACAATTCTTCCCTCTTCGGAAAACTACCTTCTTCCAAATTTTATAGCTTTGCACCTACGTTGAAAAATGTATCACTGGAGTAAAATACTACTTTGATGAACAGTAGGTATTAAATACGAATTAAAAGTATCACAACGCTGAATAAATTATGGATTATACTTCTTGTGAAAAAAGTAAAAAAATCTTTTTTCGCCGTGCTGTGCTTGCACCCATGGGGGGAACCAATCGCGCCACCTCCTCGTACGACCCTGCGTAGGCGACGTGTCCATATTACTCAAACAAGAAATAAAATCTTTTTTATTGATAGTGGCTCTTTTTACCAAGATGGTAGAGAAATAGAATGGGACTTTTTTGCACTGAATATCGGAAAAGCACAATTCATACGCAATAAACTAATCTTGTCGACAGTGAATTTAGTTTTAACACCTGTCCATGTTTTCGGTGTTTCGAATTTTTTTTAAATGCCCGCGAATAGGTCGTAACATCAAGAGAACCAAATTGCGGAATAGTTTACATAATGCCGTATGGTGTGACAACTCAGCATGACGTCGACTATGGAAAATGATTGAACCGCGTTGTTTACATCGCGGGCCACAATTAACTGGTATTTGTTTGATGCGTTTGCACGCTAGCGGATCCGGAAAATACTGTGTGTTCGTATCTAACAAACGAGGTCCACCAAACATTTTTTAAATTCTGCAGAATAGCAGTGAGACGAGATTATCATATTCCTTAATCTAAGATTTTTATATTTTCTTCTACGTGGATGCACTTCCGGTTTCCGTAAGTGCATGCGAAGTACATAAATTGAAGCTTATTCTCTCCTACGTATATGCTACAAATAAATCTGTGGAGGAAGTTCAGTGGATCTAGTTCATGAATAGAGAATCCATACTTACATATGAAAACATTTATACTCTACACATAGCCTTGATAAAAGTCATTGCACGTGGACTACGCCATACTAAAATATATGGTCGCGAATGCGTGCACTGAAATACCGTGGTTTATCGTCTGTACACCCATACTCCACGGAAACAAGTAATTGACTCATTGCATTATCTGATTGTGTCGCTGCCTCGGCATTCAATTCATTGTCTGTGTGTGTCATTGTGTAGTTTGGATAACTGAAAACTGACCCTGTTAGTCTACATTGCTCATTTATAACTAGACCGGTCCAACAATTTTGGAAGTTCGCACAAAGTTTTGTGGCCGTGGGCCTGGGGACCAGCCGTTTCTAACTGCAGTAAATTTATCCGTGTTGCTAACGGCGAAACTGAAGTTCGGAGTCTTCAACGATAGTAGCTTGTAACTTATACTGAAAATAGTATTGAGCCCAGTGAACCTAATTTTTATTAGCGTGTAGACAGATCAATAAATTTTTAGTGTGCTCTTTCTCAATTCCAGTAAGATATGTTAGTTTATTATTGTTGTCCGCTACGGAATATAGTGCAAAATAAGTTTCCAGGTCATCCGTATAAAGAAACACACACTATAAGTTTCTCGCTAGAGTCTGGGTGGCTTTCTGCAAAAGTAAGAGTTGTCAACTCGTATTGCTGAGTAGTCGAGCCGTGCACGGTGGTTGTACGATGGACGTCCGCTGCCACGCACCGTGCGAATCGAAATCCATAAGCACCATAGTTTTCCTGAGATATTATCACCATTCTTCATTGCTTGCAAACAGATTTTAAGTATAAAAAATGTCGAGCTATTAACGGAGCCGCCCGCAGCTGCATGCGTAATGTTGTAGTTTTGTAATTGCGGAATTCGTGGTTCGATTCTCGCTAGACTAAACGTTTTTATTTTTTAAGTTTGTTCATCATCACATGGAAATGTTAATTACAAATATTTATTGATGATTGTCTACAAAATTAACGTATTTTAAATATTAATTGCATGAAAATGAGAAATATCATTTACACACATCAAAAAAGTTTTGCATCACCACGCTTCCCAGAACTCTTGAAAATAGACGTTGACTGTGTATATTGTATCACACACACAGACCTTTTGACTGTTCAGAGATGTCACTTAACCCTTCCATAGATTGTAAACAACCATGCATGAGCAGCACCTATTAGACCTAGGGGGTCTGACAGCCGATCAGTTCCAGTCCTTCCACCAGGCAGGAGGTATACGGCTCGTGTTGTCTCTAGTGCAACCAGGCCTAGACGATCAATACCGCGGTTCGATCGCGTCCGCATTGTTACTTTGTGCCGGGAAAGGCTCTCAACTAGGGAAGTGTCCAGGCGTCTCGGAGTGAATCAAAGCGATGTTGTTCGGACATTGAGGAGATAGAGAGAGACAGGAACTGTCGATGATATGCCTCGCTCAGGCCACTCAAGGGCTACTACTGCAGTGGATGACCGCTACCTACGGTTTATGGCTCGGAGGAACCCTGACAGCAACGCCACCATGTTGAATAATGCTTTTCGTGCAACCACAGGACGTCGTGTTATGACTCAAACTGTGCACAATACGCTGCATGATGCGCAACTTACTCCCTACGTCCACGGCGAGGTCCATCTTTGCAACCACGACACCATGCAGCAAGGCACAGGTGGGCTCAACAACATGCCAAATGGACCGCTCAGGATTGGCATCACGTTCTCTTCATCAATGAGTGTCGCATATGCCTTCAACCAGACAACCGTCGGACACGTGTTTGGAGGCAACCGGGTTGGGCTGAATGCCTTTGACACACCGTTCAGCTATTGTGGCAAGGTGGAGGTTCCCTGCTGTTTTGTAATGGCGTTATGTGGGGCCGACGTACGCCGCTGGTGGTCTTGGAAGGCGTCGTAATGGCTGTACAATACGTGAATGCCATCCTCCGACCGATAGTGCAACCATATCGGCAGTATGTTGACGAGGCATTCGTCTTCATGGACAACGGCATCGCTCTACTAGAGTGGCCAGTACGTTCTCCAGACATGAACCCTATCGAACATGACTGGATAGATTGAAAAGTGCTGTTTATGGATGATGTGACCCACCAACCACTCTGAGGGATATACGCCGAATCGGCCCTGAGGAGTAGGCGAATCTGGATCAAGAGTGCCTTGATGAACTTGTGGATAGTATGCCACGACAAATACATGCATGCATCAATGCAAGAGGACGTGCTACCGGGTATTAGAGGTACTGCTGTGTACAGCAATCTGGACCACCACCTCTGAAAGTCTCGCTGTATGGTGGTACAAGAAGCAATGTGTGGTCATCATGAGCAGTAAAAAGGGCAGAAATGATGTTTAAGTTGCTCTCTCTTTCAATTTTCTGTACAGGTTCCGGAACTTTCGGAACCAAGGTGATGCAAAACTTTTTTTGATGTGTGTAATTCATTTAAAAATGTCGGTATTACTTCCTTATATCACGATTATATTATTTAAAAATAAATAATTTTCTTTATTATCCATTCGATTTTTGGCATTTTTGTACCAAATTTCAATTTACGAGGGTCGTCCACAAAGTAAGTTCCGTTTCTATTTCCATCCACTGCAGAGCTACGATCGCAGGTCCGAGCTGCGCGGCAGTTACTCTGACTCAAGGAGAAGACATGAACGCCATTTTCAGATCGCTGCTGCCGACGTGTTCTTTGTAGTGCTTCATTATAATGTCAGCCGTATTTGAAAATGCCGCCGCGTGTGAAATCAGATCTGTGATTCGTTTTCTAAATGCAAAGAAAGTTAAACCAAATGAAATTCATCGGCAAATCTGCGAGGTTTACGGTCAAAATGCTATGAGAGATTCAGTGGTTAGAAGATGGGGCAGATCAAGTGCACGATGAAGAACAAAGTGGACCCCCGTCTGTGGTTACTGATGAACTGGTTCACAGAATTAAAGAGAAGATTAAGCACAACCCTAAGTTTACACTTAGTGCCCTTGCTATGGAAGTTCCGCAAATCTCACGATCACTGAAACTTCCTGGCAGATTAAAACTGTGTGCCGGACCGAGACTCGAACTCGCTACCTTTGCCTTTCGCGGGCTGGTGCTCTACCAACTGAGCTACCGAAGCACGACTCACGCCCCGTCCTCACAGCTTTACTTCCGCCAGTACCTCGTCTCCTATCTTCCAAACTTTACAGAAGCTCTCCTGCGAAACTTGCAGGACTAGCACTCCTGAAAGAAAGGATATTGCGGAGACATGGCTTAGCCACAGTCTGCTCACGATCACTAATTCATGAAATTGTTACTGAAAAACTGAAATTTCGGAAACTTTGCTCATGTTGGGTACCCAAAATTCTTACTGAACAACACAAAAAATAACGGATGGGCAGTGCACTTCAGTTTTTGACACGCTACAGTGAAGAAGGCGATGGTTTTCTTTCTGGGATAGTCACGGGGGATGAAACTTGGGTATCGTAAAAGTCCCCTGAAACAAAAAGGCAATCAATGGAATGGAGGCACACCTCATCTGCAACAAAGGTTAAGCCTAAGCAAATCTTGACACCTCGGAAAGTCATGTGCACCGTTTTTTGGGACAGAAAAGGCATTTTGCTGATTGGTTTCTTACCACGAGGCCAAACAATCAATGCACATGGTTACTGCGAGACCATCAAGAAATTGCGACGCGCAATACAGAACAAGCACCGAAGGTTATTGTCAAATGTGGTGGTTTTTTTTTCCCACGATAATGCCCGATCTCACACGGCGAATGTGACCAAACAACTCTTACGGGAATTTCACAGGGACGCGTTTAATCATCCTCCGTAGAGCCCGGACCTCGCTCCTAGCGACTTTCATCTCTTCTTACACCTAAAATCTGTCCTTGGTGGTCAACCCTTCAGCTGAAAGAACATGTTACCACATGGTTGAATACACAGGCGGCAACCTTCTATGAAGAAGGCATACAAAAACTTGTGCCACGCTATGACAAGTGCATGCAAAATTTCAGAAGGTATGTAAAAAAAAGTAGTTTAACTGTTGTCGATTTTTGTACAATAAACATTTTTTCTGTGTCTGTATACGTTTGTTTTAGATAACCAAACGGAACTTACTTTGTGGGCATACCTCGTATTTTGAAAATTCACGTTTTGATGCGATTAGTAATTAAAATAAGTATTTTTTATAGAAAATGCCTATATACAGTAATACAATATTTTTAGTTGATATTTCAATGACTGTATAAGGGATAATCAAAAAGTTTCCGTTCGAAGGCCGTACAGTCCAGCATCGTTATGCAAAACCACCGTGAGGATAGAGGCAATCAAGCCCACCGACACATCAGACTGAAGATACCCGTTTGTGCTGCTGGGTGAAGCAGCCCCTAACTGCCTGCTGCACATCCTCGTCCGACAGGAATCGTCGACTCTTCAAGACCTTTTCTAAGGTACCGAAGGCGTGATACTCGCATGGGGAAGGGTCAGGAATATAGGACGGGTGCTAGAGTTGGTGTAACTTCTGCCGTCCAGATCAGCCGGCGTCTTGGGTCGAATCGCGACCAGCACGGAACTTAGTGCAACATCCCACAGCGATGGTTTTCGATAAACGTGGTGCCCCATACACATTCTTCATTGTGGGATGGATGTCTACTAGTGTTTGTCCTTCGGCAGCCGAGAAAAGAATAACAGCTCGTTGCTCCTGCTTGAGCCCATTTGGTACTAACGAAACCGAAGTTTACGTTTCCATATTTACCGCACACACGTCGGTAAGACATGAATACCACACTAATAACCTTGGCTACATGTCTATGCTTATACACCCGCATCGGAGTCGCGCTGCGTTGTAAATACGCTGCGTCAACGCCTTCAAACGTAAACTTTTTGATCGCATCTGATACACCAGATGTAGAAGTATGAAGTCGGTATTTCCCTATGGATGGTGCTAGCCGTCAGTGTAGGGCCTGTGAGACCGAGTCTACAGCGCCATCTGCTTACTGTAAAGGCTGACGACGAATGTCAACAGACAGTAACCAAAGTTGCATACATCGGTATCTGTTTTAAACCCGTAAACATATCTAGTTTTGCGCCTACGAACTACGATTTGCGGACAGCATGGGTTTTCTGTTATCATTTGAAGAAAACACCTGCATAATCGCATCGAATGCTTGTCGAAGCTTTTGGAGAACTAGCTGTTGGGAAAACGCAGTGTTTCGAGTGATTCAAAAAATTCAAAAGTGGTGATTTTGACGTGAGAAACGACGAGCGCGGGAAACCACCGCAAAAGTTAGAAGACAACGAATTGCATGAATTGCAATTCATGTATGAATTATTGTATGAAGATGATACCCAAACTAAACAGGAATACGCGGAACAATTGAAGGTGACGCAAAAAGCCGTTTCTTTTCGGTTGAAAGCTATGGGAAAGGCCCAGGAAGTGGACAATGAGTTCCGCATGAACTGAATGAAAAACAGCAAGCAAATCAAAAGACCACTTGTGAAATGCTGCTCGGCAGATACAAAAGAAAAGCGTTTCTGCATCAAATAGTGGCAGGTGATGAAAAATGGATATATTTTGAAAATCCTAAGCGTGGTTCAAATGGCTCTGAGCACTATGGGACTTAACATCTGAGGTCGTCAGTCCCCTAGAACTACTTAAACCTAACTAACCTAAGGACATCACACACATCCATGCCGGTGGCAGGATTCGAACCTGCGACCGTAGCAGTCGCGCGGTTGCGGACTGAAGCGCCTAGAACCGCTTGGCCACCGCGGCCGGCCTAAGCGTGGTAAAGCACGGATGAATCTAGGCAAAACATCGACATCCACTGCAAGACCAAATCGCTTTGGAAAGAAGACAGTGCTCTGTGTTTTTGGTGGGATCAGAAGGCCGTAATCTATTTCGAGCTGCTAAAACCAGGTGAAACTGTTGACACCGATCGCTACCAACAGCAAATGATTGATTGAAATCGAGCATTACGTGAAAAGATTATGAAGAAGCCAACACAGTCATATTACTCCATGATAACGCCCCACCACACAAAGCAAAAAGGGTGAGGGAAACGATCGAAGCGTTCAGTTGGGAAATATTAGGGCATGCGGCTTGTTCTTCAGACTTGGCTCCGTCCGATTATCATCGCTGTGCAATGCTTCAATTCGTATGAAAATGTACGCTAGTGGCTCGCAGACTGGTTCGCTGCCGGAGAAGTGGGAGACATGTATAAATAGCAGTGGAGATTATTTTGAATAAAATTTTGTTTATCGGTTTCAAACAACAGACGTGTAATTATTGCAACCAAATTCCGGTTTTATACTTCTGCGCCTGGTAACTGAAATGAAATTTAAAAAAAGAAAAAAAAAGCTTAGCCAGAATAGAATCAGCGACCTCACAGCCGTCCAATCGGCGTTGTTAAATAGCGAGAATTTTTTTATACTTAACAGCGCTCGAAGCTTCAGATTTTTGAAGTAGATTCTCATCCAGTGTTTTTGAGGATTGGAACGTACTCTTCAGGAAACTGATGCCCTGTCACTGACGTTAATATTCTTAAGTATAAACAAAGCCGGCCGGAGTGGCCGTGCGGTTCTAGGCGCTACAGTCTGGAACCGCGTGACCGCTACGGTCGCAGGTTCGAATCCTGCCTCGGGCATGGATGTGTGTGATGTCCTTAGGTTAGTTAGGTTTAAGTCGTTCCAAGTTCTAGGGGACTGGTGACCATAGCAGTTAAGTCCCATAGTGCTCAGAGCCATTTGAACCATTTTTTTTTATAAACAAAGCCGAAGTAGGGCCAGTCCATAAGATCTCCTTGTGAAACAAATCTAGGCGTTTGCTGGCAGTTCTGTTAAATTCAAGTGGAGGTGTCATTTCACTCGACTGTTCCGTAAGTCACTTCAGCGATTCGTTTGGTTCGCGTGGAACAAGGAGACATCAGCCAGTGATGTTTTTTGTCGTATCGTTCACGGAAGAGGCTGCGAGAAAAAGACTGGTGTGTTTATACTGGTTGGCGCCTTCGACTGCGTCCGGCGGCGATCGGCGCATGTCGGGGGGTGCGCGCCGCGACGCCAAGCAGTCGCCGTCCCGCCGTCGTCCGCGCAGCACGACAGAGATGCCCAACAGCCGCGACCAGGTCAGCCGCCACACGTGCAGCCGCCGCGCCCGCGCGCTCGCCCGCTCGCACCGGCTCGCGACAGCGTGTGAATCTTACCCCTAGCATAGCCAAACACTCGGTGCGCTGGCCTGCCCCACTGTATGGAAACTATGTTTCACGCTAGGGTAGATTGGATACCCGTTGCGTTTAATATTAAGGTGGAGAACTCGAGTCGAACTGACAAGTGCGGATGAATGCCTTGGTTCTTGCTGCTTCACTTAGGATATCGGTCACAACTCGAATTTCGGTGTTTCTCAGAGATGGGAACATTTGTTGTGTTTTGTCATTAGTGGACGTGATAATTTCAGAGTTCAACGATGATATTGTATTAATATGACGTTATCCTTTAAATCGTGTAACTAGTTTCTTGTCATATTAGGCACGTAATCGGACTATAGGTGAAGTTTCTGTGACGTTTATGTTTAATGAAATTTGTTTAGTGTTTTTTTAACAGCTTGTCTACTACATTGAGAATCTGTCCCACTTTACCGAGTAAAATGGTTTCGCCAGTAATTATTTCGTGCAAGTGCCAGCCATTCCTTTTCTGAAACAGTTTCGTTCGATCGGTGGTAAGTTGCGATTAAATTTGATTATGTTCTGAGCTAGCGTTTTTTTCTGCAAAGTACCAATCAGTAAGCGCCACTATGCAGTGATAATACAGTTTTGAGATTAACACAGTACTAGAAGATACTCCGATAGCAGGTAATACTCTACGCTTTCCTGATTTGTGTTTAATTGTCCATCTGACTTGTGTTCAGGTCAAACTGTAGTGTTACATTACCTGAAGAGTGCTCTGAATGGGTCCTAATGGTTTACAGTGATCAAATGAATTCATCATTAATCAACTACAAGAACTGCACGCTGTTCATTTAGCTGTACAGAGTTGTAGCCGTTGGTCCTTTAGGAATCATGTGCGTTATGTGAGTCTCTATCACTACTGATAACATCGGCTTCGGTAAGTGTGTCACATGTAACTCCCGATGAGCCTTGATGATGATGATAATGATGACGATGATGATTATGATGACAATGATGATCATGAACGATGATTTCAATTCGACGTCTGGAGAAACATTAAGTAAGCAACTTCTTTAATAAGAAACATACTGACAACACAGCTACGGGCAGCTGTCGGGTATAGTCGTCTGTAGGTGATTGAACACCAAACATTATGATCGTACCGCAAAATAAAATTATGTTTTGTAAAAATTGTGAAATTTCTGTGTTATTTGCAACATGTGCAGCTGCCAGCTCTGGTTGGCACGGAATGCCGGGTCGCCCGTGAGAGGACTCCTTAATAATGTCGAGAAATCGCGACGTTGCCCGGTGCGTGCCTGGACAGTTTCTCCTTCCCGGCAAGGCCGGCGCGCGTCTGCACACAGGACTAGCATTTCAATACCCTCCAGATGACCTGCTCCACGCGCTGTTCGTCACATCCGTGGAAACGCGTTTTCGTCGTAGCAGTGCACAGAGCAGTATGGTCATATACTCGATGTTTGTGATAGCGCTGCCGATATGCCATGTGGGCTGCATTTCGCGTAAACGCAAGAGTAGCGGAAGCGTATTAGTTTGGGTCGCGTACACTTCTCTTGAACGTTATCTTACAGAGTGAGTTAAGGCGCTGAATTCTCTTTACTGTGGGGGAGTGAAGTAATCACGCTGCTCTGCAAAACTTAAGGACGCGATGGGTGAAATAACATACTAACTACTCCGTGGAAAAGGTTGGAAGTGCGGGAGCATGTTGCCAGAAGTCTCGCAGTCGTTCACAAAAAGTTGGACGTCATGTGGCGTGAGGTTAGCGTTTTATAGTGTCAGATGGGGTTGGCTCCGTAACACGGGGCACTTGCAGGAACGGGAAAAGACAGTGTGTGTGTCAATAAGCTAGCAGTTACGGTGCGCTGTAGCGGCGTGCCCCATTACAACACGGCCAGGAGACGATATTTGGGTGATAGCACACGGGGAAGAATCATCGTGAAACTGGAAGAAGGGTGAAGTGTGACGTGTGTAGCCAAGGAGTTAGGTGTTCCTCAAAGCATTGTTTCCCGTCTATAGGGAGCGTTCCGAACCACAGCCACTGCTGCAGAGAGGTGGTGATGGACCGCTGTCAAATTACAGCAGCATATGACCGCTACATTGTGCGACAGTCAAGAAGGGGTATTCAGGTACAGCAGCGGGTGCAGTTGCAACCACGTTTAACTAGACTGCAAGGCACGCAATCACTCGGTCTTCAGTGGCATGTCGACTGCATGGGGATGCTGTCCTTGCCCGACGAGCAGTACGTTGTGTTCCGTTGACACCCGCGCCGTTAACGATGGTGCCAAGAATGGGACTGCACCAACGTCGAGTGGGGTCACATGCTCTTCTCTAGTGCATCCAGAAAGGGTATCGAGCCGGCCGCTGTGTCCTAGCGGTTCTAGGCGCCTCAGTCCGCAACCGCGCTGCTGCAACGGTCGCAGGTTCGAATCCTGCCCCGGGCATGGATGTGTATGATGTCCTTACGTTAGTTAGGTTTAAGTAATTCTAATTTTAGGGGACTGGTGACCTCAGATGTTAAGTCCCTTGGTGCTTAGAGCCATTTGAACTATTTTTTAAGGGTGTCGAACATGATCATTCTGGTGGTTCAGGTGTTAGGTGTGGGGAGGCATAACGTTGCATGGGCGTACTGACTTCTAGATCTCCTAATATAGTACAATCGCAAGTCAACGTTATTGTGACATGTAGTCCTCGTGTCTTTTCAGGCGTCCGTGCGGCCCTGGCTTCATTTTTACGGGTGACTGCGCGAGCGCATCGAACTGCGCGTGTGGGGGAGCTCTTGGAACAATAGGATATTCGGTGAATGGACTGACTTGCCCTTTCCCCCGACTTACATCCCATACATCCCACATAGCGACGCGTTTGGGAGACTTATTGCAGCACGTCCCCATGCACTAGTGACCTTCCAGCAATTGTCAACAGGAAGGATGAATAGAACGCATTACCACAAGAACTCCTCACCAACCTTTGGGCCAGCACATGAGCGCGTTTCAGAGCATCGTTCGTCGTCCATGGTAATCCTACACCCTATGCTTTTTGTGATGCGTAGGTGACCACCATAAATCGCGGTGACTTCAGTGTAACTATTGGTTGCAACAGAATGTCACTTCTGTTCATCTGCTTGCGTATGTCTTTTAGTTCATCTGCATGCGTATTTCTTTTAGTTCAAATGGCTCTGAGCACTATGAGACTTAACATCTGAGGTCATCAGTCCCATAGAACTACTTAAACCTAGCTAATCTAAGGACATCACACGCATCCATGTGCGAGGCAGGATTCGAACCTGCGACCGTAGCGGTCGCGCGGTTCCAGACTGAAGCGCCTAGAACCGCTCGGTCACACGGGCCGGCTTTCTTTTAGTTACCTTCCGTATTATACTGTAGCTGTTCGTTCTATGTATGATCTAGGTGTCATCGAGCTATGTACTTGACAGTGATACATGATCCGAAAGCTACTTTCGTCCTTAAGTTTTGCTCACCAGTATAGTTTCCAATTATCATCGAGGGTACAGGAATTTCAGTTTGTATGACAGACCGAGATGAAATCAGTAGAATGTCGCGGGATGTTTCATTCATCGCTCTTGTGACCGATGACACTGCTCTACCACAATAAATATCGAACTCTTACGGGTTCTTTGACCCCTCATGTCCACCGCCAAATAGCCGTATATTAGAATTAACCATGTTGAGAGCTTTCGTTCATCATTATGGAAGTAACAATACTTTCGCATTCCTGTGTGAAGTCTTCCACATGCCACTTACATCGCGTGTTTCTTGAATACATTGCGGAAGTAGGTCCTGAGGAGCGTCAGTTGGAAAAGTCTTAAGAGCCTTATGGTTTTGGTGTATAATTACTGGCTAAGTAATATTTCGAACGTGTGCACAGCGTGCGTGACTGCGAGCAACCTGTCGCCCGGTTCCATCACGCGAGGTTTTAGGGAGGAGGATGGTGGGGGGGGGGGGGGGGGGCATGCCGCTTCATTCCCTGGGCGCGAACGGAGGAGAGTGTGCGTATATTCAGCGAAGGGGCAGTGGCAGATGAAGCCCCGGAATAGCTACTTCAATTATTCTAGCGCTCTTTTAGTACCCTGGGTAGGTGTGTTAGTAGTGGGGTTTGGTAGCAACTTCCCTGTGAGTCATTATTGGTTGAGATATAAATCAGCATTGGCCTTCATTGGCTTTTCTTTGCGACTCTGTAGCAATGTGTAGCGGAAAACAGGTATATACCCGGTTTTTAAGAACTAAATACGTTTCAGTTCACCAGTATCCAGCGGTCTGCTGGAGTAATCACTATAAACCACTCTCAGCGTAGTGAAGGAATCACCAACGTAAAAGTTAGTTTTGAACATCCTGTTAAAATATGCATCAGTCGTAGATATATTACCTTTCAAATCGAAGGAGTTTCTGTACTTGCTGTGCTAATTAAAATTACTCTGCAGTAGTGATAACATTTCTATGTTGCCATGTTCAACTCATTTTTACGAGAGCATAGTGTGTGACGTATATGAAGGTAACCATCCATAGTGAATGTACCGTATATCGAATATACGATATGTTGGTGTGTTATTTGTCATAAGCTAGTCACCGTAACACTGGAATACACCCTGATGCCGTACCCGCCGCGGAGATCTTTTTCATGGCCATTTGTTGCTAATGATCGACTTCATTCACATTGTCTGGTATCACACAGTTTACGTTAAAAAGTTGCAAATAATAACCACACCATTAAAATACTTATTTTGCTATATATATACGCACGCAGCCATTTGTAAATGTGGGCTGGAGCGCATTGTAATGTGCGGAGCGATGTTAGAAGTGTTGATTGGCGTTTATTACTAGAAATGATCCCAGGGATCACCCGAGGATCGAATCCCGAGCCATACGATTTGTTGTCAAACAGATACCAATGTGCAGTCATGTAGTCGCAGTTTGTTCATATAATTAGGTTACTACACATCACTATTCGCAGACAAGGAGCTGTTTTCACTAGCACAACTCTCCAACCTTTCTTTTTTTTTTTAAAAAAAAAAAAAAAAAAAAAAAAAAGAGCTGGCGCGGAATGGCTACTGCTACAGTTCCTTGCAACTTTTGATGACTCGATAGCGTATCGCATCGTCAATTGCCGGTAAGCTGCCTGACCTGTTAGAGGCTGGTGTAAGCGGGGTAATATTTGTCGCGCGTTAAAACGTTTTTGAGGCGGTCGACGAGCGGATTTACGCTTTACGGGCGCCATTAATAGCTTGTACCTCGCAACGCGAGAGTAGGCGGGCCCATGCATCCTCTTTAAGCGCCAGTCGTGCCTTCTTTCCCGCATCGCGTGTGCTGCTCTCATCGGTTTCTGTCGCCTCGCGTATTTACAGCGTTGCTGCGGCCCGCCGTTCCTTGGGCATTAACAGTTTACAGCATACCTCCATTAGACATTGCAACTTAGGACAGCGAAGGCTGAGGGGGACATGTTTCCTCATTTTATGTTCGCTATCGACGTCGTGTCGTTCAATATCTTGCATTCGTGAGTGTTCGAACTTTATTATACTTCGCAAGCTAGGGTGACCTGCAATTAATTCCTGCATCCAACTGCTATTTGAAATGGTTCTTGACTTACGTAGCAATTTGAATTTATCCAAGCGTATTTCTTGATGCAGTAATCTTGTTCGTTGGTGGCTACCACATTCATTCCATTTATTGGAAAGTGGAGTGCCTTTCCGTCTATGTTTTTTTGCCATGTCGCTTGTGATTTAGGGAAGCCACAAGAGTGCTAAGTCGGAAGCCTGTTCTCCGGGTAGTGGCTGTTGGCAAGCAGTCGGCAGCGACGAATTTTTATTTATAATCTGTTTGGCAGACGTCCGTGCCTGAAACTCGTTATGAAATGTTGCTGGAAGTGGGTGAACGTTATTGATGACCTGCATGCCTGAACTTACATATACACAGTAGTGAAAATTAGTATAAAGGCAGGGTTCCTACGAAAGTTATAGTCGAATTTATTATGAAAGTAGCAGATACCTGTAAGACATAAAAAATCACACCCGAATTACGTAGTTTCTTATATAACACGAATAATAAAATGTGTTTGCATTTCCTGGATGGAAGTTGGTATACAGGCACTCACTGTCTTGGTATTGCACTTATAGTGCAATAGTCCAACCTCCTGTCTTCCTAATTACATCAGTTGATTTTGTTGGGGTTTGTAGTTCTTGTAGTAAAATTGTCGCCCATTCTTCTCGTATCACCCTTTTCAGCTCACATACGGCCACGAATTGCCTTCCGTATGATAAACACTCCGCGCAAGTATTCTCCAGAGGTTTTCCGCGGTGTTCAGATACGGGCTATGTGCAGGCCAAGTCAAGAAATTAATACCTTTATCTTCTAACCACTTTTTGGTTGTAGCAGAAAATGCACAGATGCACAATGTTGTTAAAACATTAGACTTTAGTGACCCAGATCCTCATACATTCTAATGTAGTCTGTCTAGCATTTCAGTGCACATGTTAAGAGTTCATTCTAGTGTTCAGGCAAGCAATTTCCTTAGCGCAGAAGGCTGTCCAAGTTATAACGCTTCCACCATCAAAAATTCTGCTCATTCTTACTTGCTGCTTTGTTCTTATATCATGCCAATAATATTGAAATCCCATCTAAATTAAACTTCATCTCATCGCTGAATATCACATTTATCCTATTCTGAAGTACATGACATACGTCTGTCATGTGACAAAATGTCGTACTCATCGTGCGGTTATTGACGATTGTAAATTAACAAGAAGTTGAGAAGAATAATCGTTTGTGGCCTTTCCTTTGTACAAAAATAACCGTTTCTATGCCTCAGATAATTTTCTACTTTGCCCGTATTTTCCGTCCTTTCCATACCGTGCGCCCAATCCGACAAAATTATCAATCCCTGTACCTGAAAGGGTCAACTTCCTGCCGATTTGATAATTAGCGTGTCCCATATCCTCGTGATGCACCGATTTTTACTTGTGTATCACGTGCTGTCCTCGTGGCATTGTCACAGTTGTTTTTAATGTACACAACAAGTAGTCACAAATGATGCCGTGTTTGCTATATGTAGTAAAGGCTTGTACGCACACACTAACACGGCACAGAGCCGACTGCCTTTATACCGAGCTCCACACTCTACCACCTGAATCGTTGATGTCCTATTATATACTGTATTACTGAAATCACGAGCGATACTATTGCATATACACTGTGCGTAACTATTCCAAACAACATTGTTAATTTTATACGGATCTCCACGACTGTAGTTTCCGTTTAATGTATTTTTTTTTGCACACAATGATTATTACCCTCGTATAACAGTTCATGTGTAGTACGTTTGGTAAAAACTTTCTATTTATTCTTAAACGAAGAACAGTTACTACATCTTTTCGATTCTTTCAGAGATACTAGCAAGGTATATTTTATATCTTTCATTAACTAAAGAAAAAAATACTATGGATAAGAAACCAAGGTTGAAAAAAAATGGTTCAAATGGCTCTAAGCACTATGGGACTTAGCATCTGAGGTCATCAGTCCCCTAGACTTAGGTTACTTAGGTTTAAGTAATTCTAAGGCCATCACACGCATCTATGCCTGAGGCAGGATTCGAACCTGCGACCGTAGCAGCAGCGCGGTACCGGACTGAAGCGCCTAGAACCGCTCGTCCATAGCGGCCGGCAAAATCGCTTCCCCATATGCCGATACATTTCTTAGCACTTAATTTGCATTACTTTCAGTTCTCAAGTGAAGAGACCAAGCACGGTTGCGCAGTGTTAGCACACTGCTGTTTAAACTGCCTTCCGGCAGTCCAGCTTTAAGTTTTACTTGGTTCCCCGAAATCGCTTAAAGCAAATGTCCGAATGATTCATTAGAAAAGGGCACGACCAATTTCCTCTCTCCACATTACTCCTTTTCCGAGCTTGTGCTCCATCACTTAGGACCTCGTCGTCCACGGGACGTTAACCCCGAATCCTCCTTCCTTTTCCATTGCCTTGGCTTACTAACTGAATATTATGCGTTGCGCTCGCAACAAGACCTCTTTAATGTTCGCACGTACAGTGTTTCAGGGCACTTACTATGCGAACTGTACAAGCGCCCAACGTTGTACCTCTTTGTGCACTTGCATATCTATCCCCACCTTGAGGTTCGCGAGTGAGAAAAAGTAAGGAGGATGCTATTATTAAGCTATAAACTGCGTAATTATTAAAGTTTCTTGGGTCTTAGGTGTTGCTGTTCATTCTAGCTGAAAAAGCAGAGACTTAGTTTGGGGTCTTGACGGCGCCAATTAATCCAGCCACAGATGTAATATTACAGCAGCAGTTCTTCGTCGTTCGCACAGCACAATTATGTACTCAAACAATTTGCCAGGTATCTCGAAAAACAGTACGACAGACCGTGCTGACGGACAATCACAATTTCGTATTTGCGGGAGATACTTGTGAAATATCATTCCATATTTAGACCACTTTTAAACCTGCCGATTGCTCCATTGTAGCAAATTTCTGCATATTTTGCAGTTTCGAGTCTCAGTAACAGAATACCATAGAAAGCTCCTACTATATTCATATTGATAGTTCACTAATAAAGGGACTGCCGTAGCTATCGCTTTACGCGAAGTGGGTCCAAACCCAAGTGCCAAGCACACAGCGTTAACCGTTTGAATTTTGTGAAATAGAGCACAAAACAAGAAAACTTGTTTATAGTTTAGGATTGTTGTTTCTTGAAGGACATTATTTCCGCTGCAGAATCTTTTTCAAGTGGGCACGACTGCATAAAAACCATGAAAGCAAGTCATATGACATGTTGCTGTTTAGTTGCGACGTATTTCGCATTCCACTAATTTCCTGTCTCGCTTTTTGTACATGTAGGAAATCAACATCAGAGTGTTTGTGACACCCACCAGATTTTGCATCCTTCGTGATTTATCTAGGTAAAACTGTCATCAACCCGAAGGTTTGTTTGAACACCGCTGTACTTTAGTAAACATGGTTCGATTCCAGGTGGTACACCACTGCTGTCTGCTTGTGACCTTTGAACTGACCTACCTAGCCAGTTATAGAGAGCCTAGAATTTGACGTGGACTCCGAACCGAGGTGTAACTTGACATGTTTCCACGTTAACAGCTATTGCCAGAGGTACGTTTTGCCAAATTACAGATAAAAATTCCCAGTTCGAAAGCCAGAGCTTCTGAATTCGCAGCCACAGTATTCTTCTCTCGTTAGCCGTATGCATTACGTCAGTTTCCATGGATGTCGTTCGGGAGTTGGCCGCCTTAGCGTATCTAGCAACAAGCCACTGTCCCTCATTATCATACAGATAATTTCCATCACACTGCTGTTGCATTTGCCTTTTTCCTGATTAAATTTCAGTTTATTTTAGAGGTGTTTGCACGAATGCAATACCGTTAGAACTTGCTGGTGTATACCCTATATCAGATAGTTTTAGCATATTGTTTATATTCGTCATAAAGCATGCTCAGACAATTTACAGTGTCGTGGATTTTTATTTTCTCATCAGTTCTGAAAGAGTTCATCCAATAAATAAATTGAATTTCTTGTTGAGTTAAGTTCTCTCTGAAAATGTCTCCACTTGCATATGACTTGTATTAAACCAAAACCGATATTCCCAGTTTGCTCAGGAAAGTATCAGCTAGTAGCAGTGTTTCAACAGTGGCGTAACCAATGTCATTTGCCAGATCAGCTTCTGTGCTGCCAGAATTTTGGGTAACATGGATAATATTTAGTACCACTTTAGTCTGTGGTTCGCGAGTTTTGACCCGTCCACACTACTTTGCAGTACAGCTTTTTAGAGGTTCTTCTCGCCGTCGGTGAAGTATTTATTTTCTCTCCCTCCCCCCCTCTCTCTTCCTCCCTCCCCCTCCATCCCCCTCCCTCCCCCCCCCCCCCCCCACACACACACACACACACACACACACACACACACACACACACACACACACACACAGTCACGCGAGAGTAGGTAAAGTTCAGTTTGTGTCTGCTAATGCAGACAATCTTCAGAATTATTGGTGAGAGAGAGCAAAGTAAGACGTTGACCTGAGGGAAATATTTGTAGACCACCGTTTAGTTCCAGAATTTGTTTTATTGAGATAATCAGTACTTGTCACTCAGAATTCTGAAAGACGACATGATACACTGTTCGTGAGGTGTAGATTTCTGTAGTGTGACGTAAGGCTACAGTAAATTGGACGAAAGAAATCTGTCAATCAAAACGGACACAGTTTACTGCTGTCACATTCGCCCCAGCGAGCTCAGTAATGGGGTTATATTTATCCACACTGGTTTGCAAAACTTAAGAACGAAAGTAAATTTCCCTTTGCATGTCACTGCCAAGTAAACTTGGACCGTACAAGGAAAACGGCTGCAGTATAGTACAGAAGGTAATTGAAAGACATGCCCAATGATAAAACAGAAATCACTCTTTTACGAGTGAAAGTAAAAAGCATTGAAATCATCCAAGCATATGCCCCACAGGTGGGGTGTACAAAAAAGGAGGAATTTGAAGATGGCATGCAAAAGCAGCTAAATGGAGGTAATCAGATTATAATAGGGGACCTCAATGCACATGTTGGCACAGACAGGAAAGGATTTGAGGAGATAATGGGACCAGAGGGCTGGGGGAACCGAAATAGAGAAGGAAAATTGTTGCTGGAATTCTGCAAGAGGAATGGGCTGGCGATCGCAAATTCCTGGTACAAGAAGAGAAGTAGCCACAATATAATTTGGTACAGTGGAGACTGGTCCCGAACTTCAGTAGTAGACTATGTACTAGTGGATAGGCAGATGATGAACAGCCTCACAGATGTTAAGGTCATTCCATCTGAGGCCTTAGACAGTGACCATCGGCTGTTGGTAGCCACCCTGAGAGAGAAAAAAGATAGGAGGGCAACAGATATACAGGAGAAAAGGTGGAAGACATGGATGCTGAAAGAGGATGAACGGACGACCCAGTACCAGACACTGATCAGGAAGAAGCTGCCAAAGGAAGATCAGAGAACAGTGGAAGAAGAATGGGGAGATTTTAAGAGGGCTCTAGTTGAGGCAGCTGAGACTGTGTGCGGAAGAACTAGCACAAAGAGGAGAAGTAAGGAAACCCCATGGTGGAACAACATACGTAAAGAGGCAGTACTTCGAAAGAACAAAGCCTTCAGAGAATGGTTCCAGACCCGAACAGAGGGAGCTAGGGTAAAATATAAGGAAAGCAAGAAAGCGGCACAGACCATAGTAAGGGCGGAGAAGAAGAAGAAGTGGATGGAAAAATGGACAAGAATGTTAGAAGAGGACAGTGAAGGGAACAAAAAAGTACTTTACACCATGGTAAGAAATAAGAGGAACGACAGAAGCGAGTGCCTGAGGATCATGGATAATAATGGAAGAGTTGTGGAGGAAATGCATGAGCTCAAAAAGATTTGGAAGGAGTACTTTGAAGATCTGTTGAATGCCGCCAAGCGGGTAACTAACAGCGATGGAGAGCCTAAGGCAGCAGACGATTATAATAGTGGGAAATTGATGGTCTAACTTGGAATGAAGTGGAAGAAGCCATAAAGAGGATGAAAGGGGGCAAGGCACCAGGTTGGGACGAAGTAACAGTGGATATGATACGAGCAGCAGGAGAAGTAGGAACTCAGTGGCTATACAGAGTGCTGAGGGTGGTGTGGAAGGAGAACAGAATTCCTGAGGATTGGAAGAAAGGAATTATAGTCCCGATCTTCAAGAAAGGGGATAAAAGGAGATGCGAGAACTATAGAGGAATCACCCTGCTATGCCACTGTGGAAAAATCTATGAAAAGATCCTGGAGAAGAGAATAAGAAGCAGTATTGAAAGTAGACTGCAAGAGGAGCAGTATGGTTTCAGACCGGGAAGATCACCAACGGACCTCATATTTGCGGTAAGGCAACTGCAGGAAAGGTACTATGAGTACGGGAAGGACTTAATCATGGCCTTTTTAGATATTGAGAAGGCATATGACAGTATCTGTAGGGACAAGCTCTGGGATGTGCTGAACGCAAAAGGGATAGATGAAGAGATAACACGAAAAGTCAGAAAAATGTATGAGGGAAGTGAGAGTTGTGTGAAAGTGGGGAGGGAACGTACTGCATGGTTCAAGCTGGAAAATGGGCTGCGACAGGGAAGTGCACTTTCGCCTTTATTGTTTATTATTGTTATGGATGAAATCCTACAGTAAGTATCAGATGCAATTGGAGATCATAAAATGAAAGCAGTGCTTTTTGCCGATGACCTGATGTTATGGGGAAATTGCGAGAAGGAGGTGCAAGAGCAGTTAGATGTATGGGAGGCAACGGCAGCACAATATGGAATGCATTTCTCTGCAAAGAAAAGTGAAATAATTGTCACAACAAGGAAGAAGAATAGGCCAAATGTGGATATAACTTGTGGAGGGGAAAAACTACAAGTGGTAGAGAACTTCAAGTACCTGGGAAGCATGATTGAAAGTAAGGGGGGAAACGCAATGGAAATAAATGAAAGGTGCAGAAAAGCAGGGCAGTTCTATAAATGCATTAGGGGGCTTATTTGGAGCAAGGAGGTGCCACAGAAATCCAAGGGAATTATATACCGAACCTACTTTGTCCCCATATTGGCATACGGAAGTGAGACATGGGTAATGCACAAAAGCGACAAAAGTAGAATACAGGCTAGTGAAATGAAGTTCCAGAGGAGCAGGTTGAGTGTAACAAGACGAGACAGATTGCGAAATGTGTATGTGAGGGTAAGACTAAAGGAGGAACCAATACAGGACAGGATAGAAAAATCAAGACTGCAGTGGTATGGACACATGAAGAGAATGGATGAGGGAAGAATTCCAAAGAGGATGTTTGATCTGCAACTGGAGGGGAAGAGGCCCAGAGGAAGACCAAGAGATAGATGGGTGAAGGGAGTGAAGGAATGTGTGACGAGAAGAGGAGAGAACTGGACGAAGGTGGAAGAGGGGGAATGGTGGAAAGACAGAACACGATGGAGAGGCTTGTTTTCCCGACAGACCCAGCCAGTGGCTGGAAACTGTCCAAGATGGTGATGATGACTCTTTTATCCAAAGATCTTAATTACAATGAAGTCGTCGGGATTTATTATGGTCCCCAGGACAATACAGATGGCAGGACATGATTCTAAATAGGGTGTGTGATCATCACGTACGCCAGTTCTTGCTCTGCAACGTGCTTCTATGCTAGTCGCAAGGTTGTTAATGATGAGTTCTTGTGGTAGGGCTTTCCATCCATCCACCAGCGAGGTTGACAGCTGCTGGATGGTCGTTGGTGCATGCGTGTGTGTGCTGCAGTACACATCCCCAATGGATCCCACACGTCGCCGTCATCAAGGATTCTCTGGAAAAAAAATGCTTTGACAGGGACGAGAGAGTAGCGTCGTCTGCAGTCATCGGAATTTAAGCCTTCTCGATGCTCTCGTTCATGTTGTAGTTTTTATTTTGTGATTTTGCGGCTTCTTAATCTTCATTTTATTGCTAATTTTTGTCTTTGTGATACATACAAAGGTTTCAGGAGGTTTGTATTTGTTTCCTGTTATTATTCCCTCACAGAAGACCTGTTATCCGAAAGCTTGTACGTTACTTGGACTGAGGAATAGCCTACACAGAGCACAAGTAAGAACTTACGTTTAATGAATATTGCTCCAGTAGGGAAAAGTCTGCTCTATTGAGCAAGGAAAATGTTCAGTTTCTCTGACGTTTGGTAGACGTTAAAAGCAAGAGGCAAAGGATATAATAAATAGGCGCTTTTGCTGCCTTCTGAATGTTTTCTGTGTCTTATGTATAGATTTTCTAGGGGAGGGTCTGACACTTGGCCACCGATTTGGATCAAGTTTTTCACGGATGTTCTATGTTGAAAATTTCGGCGTTTTGCTAGACACTAACTAACTACTGAAAAAAATCGATGTCGGAGTTGATGAAAGTTCATATTTTTAGTGCTCTATATCTAAAGACCGTCTAAGAGCAAATTATTTTTAGTAAGACAGTAAGTTAATAATTTTAAGAGTTATTAGCGTTTTTCGTTTTCATACTGTAGCTTGGGTACCCCTCATAATATGCATGTAAAAGAATAACGTTGGTGGACGAGCGGCCAAGTCCTTATACTACCAAACTCCTGGTCCGTGTTCGTTTCTTGGTCGTGACATTTTTTCTTTCGATTTTTGTTTCGGTGTTTCTGATAATATTCTGATAATCGAAATACTTTCCCTTGCCTTTATTTAAAGTAAAACATCCGGATGTGTGCTTAAGAATGAAATAAGTATGTATAATGTATTGACACCTACTTTCATCGTGATAAATAGAACAAAAATACATCTAAAGTATATTAATGCGTAATCCTAACTGATCGTCAATTCGTGAGCATACTCACAATCAGCGGTGGTGAAAACGTTTCATAGAAACAGGCAAAAACACAGACATTTCTCGCACTGCGTGCAACACACAAACGAAGTCACGCAGCATTCGCTTATTTTCCGGCAATTGTTCATGGAAAACGTATCAGATTCACTTTGCTAAAAACAGATGTGTCATATTATAACAATTTGGATGTGTTCCAAGCGTATAAAGGCATATCTTGGTAGACAGGCGCGGACAATTGCTTATCCACTGTGAAGTCGCATGATTTTGAAGTCGTGTACGATGAAATTCTTTACCTGTCCATAAAAGTAAACGTCATACGGTTCACATAGATAAGCTGCGTTTGGTGGTACCACTTTCAAGGTGCAGTTCGGTTGAGCATCATCGTCTAAGAAAGCCCTGCCGTAGCACGCCATGTACCTCCATGAAAGTAATTATCAATACTTCATGTATACTTGAGTATTAATCACACCTCTCGATGTTTTACTTCAAAAAAAGGGAAGCCACGAGCAAGAATCGAACACAGAACAGCAGTTTGGCCGTCGAATGCCTTGATCACTCGACCGCCGAAGTAACTCTGCTAGACATGTAAAGTGGCAGGACACAAGCTAAAGCATGGAAAACAAAAACGTTAATAACTCGAACATTATAAAAACTCATAAAATATAATAAAAATGATTGTTTTTAGACGATCTTTCGATGTAAAGCATTGAAAATATGATTTGTCGTCAACTTTGACTCCGATTCTTTCAGGAACTATAGTTCAATTCTTTTATCTCGGCGGTTCGCGCATGCCCGCCCAGACGCGGGAGATTGCTGCGTTGCCAGAAGCAGCGCCATAGTATAGTTCGCAAACTTACGTTTAGGGGGGAGCGCGCAGTTTATGAAGTAAAGCCACCACGGCCGCATTAACCCTTTCGCTGCTACAGATACGTGGTCCCCGCATTCCGCTCTGTGCACGATTTTGTCACCACTGCACTGCTCGCCTGTGCTGACACACGGTGTTCCGACTGCTTTGACACACTTATCATTCGATTTCACAAAAACTATTTGGCCCAAAAATTTGATTTTTACACATCTTCTTGACTGATACCTTCCCCCCATAATGACTTAATTTTGTTTCGATGTTCAACGCAGTTATTGTGCAGCATTAAATGTAGTAAACCATTGCACAAAATTTTGAAGAGTTTGTAGAGGTAAATGTCCATAGCGTATACTTTCCGTATGGTCGATTTCAGTTGCCACTAGAAATTTGAAAAAATTACATTCAAACGAATAAAATTCATGAAGTGAAACACTTCGATATTGTTTTGAAATAAATAAAATATTAAGCACAGAGCAAGGTTAGAATTCGGAACCTTTCGCTTAGCAGCCAAACACTTTAACCATTACCCTAACGCAGCTCATCATTCAATATTGTTCCTGGTGGACTTTAAACTAGGACGCAAAATACCGACAAACACTGTTGGTAGGACTATTAATTACTCACGTTTCGTCGAAGTACAATAGGAAATAAACAATTACCGCTGTTCTTTATTGCGAAAAAGCGGTTCGTGAGAATGATATCCGGGTTCCCGGATTCGATTCCCAGCTGTGTCAGGGATTTTCTCTGCCTCGTGATGACTGGGTGTTGTGTGATGTCCTTAGGTTGGTTAGGTTTAAGTAGTTCTAAGTTCTAGAGGAGTGATGACCATAGATTTTAAGTCCCATAGTGCTCAGAGCCATTTGAACCATTGAAGAATGATACAAACACCTTTCCTTGCTATCGCCTGATTAGGAGGCTTATTGCTTGTTTGGTTTAATTAATTAATAGAATATGAAGCAATTGGTATAAAGAATGCTTTTTTCCAAACTTTCTATAAAAGAAATTCTGCTATCAAGACATTGCTTTCGTTCAGTTACTTTATTTATGACTGAACGTTTCTAAAACTGAAGACACTCGTCCGTGATCTGTACTGCAGTCGAGCTCTGGCAACATCGTTCTCTGTTCATTGGCTGACTGCGTTTTATGACGTCAGATGCGCAGAACGAACCTAAACTCGGCCGCCGTCATAAACGACGCGCATTTTAGGAAGTACCCAACAAAAACCCGAAACACGTTTATCTTTATTTTAAATGCAGAACGTCCTTGAAAAACTTCATGAAAATCGTCGACCCACATGTCAGGTCCACCCCTTGTTAATGTTGAACGTAAAAAGTCCAGTATAAACCCACTACCATTTAACGGTTACGTTCCATTGGCGTCCAATGTGAATCAGCCTTTAAGCAATACGTACCAACATAACAAAAATAAATTTTAATATCGTCGCCATCCCCGTGCCGGACCGAAATCTTTGCACCGTCGTTTTACCGTGCGGTGTTCCTTTGATACGATACATGCCAAGGTAAAAACTGGACAACTGATATGCGCAGTGCTGTGCCGTGTACCGTACACGGAATGGTGGAGTGGGGTTTTGGCCGCCGGCAGCCGGGGTTAGTCGTCAGCGGCGCGAACAATGGCGGGCGGGCTTTTTGTGCTGAGCCGCCGCCGCCACCGCCGCCCCCTCGGGCGCGTCGCGCAGCTCGTGCCACCGGCGACGCGCACATTCTCATCTCAAGTTCCACCCGCTCTGACCTAGTTCCCGGCGCTGCACTCATCTGTCGCCCGCTTCCCCGAACACATTCCCTGCTCCACCACAACCAGCCTACTACTCTTCGAACTTTGTTTCTTTTTTTCCTTCCTTTCTGTTGATTACGGCTGTTGCAAATACACACATGGAGTACCGCTTCGTCGGTAGGATGCAGTACGTTTCGATATTTGCAATTGTTTTCGCAATTCGTCGCGATCTGGCCGAGTTGGTAGTTTTCGAAGAGTTTCGGTGCCTCTTTCGTTTGTTCTTACCATGTTCATGCTTGTTCATAGAACTCTGAGAACGCAACACAAGGTAATGTCTGCATTTGTCATGTTATTTTTTTGTATATTGTGAATACTACTTTATCATTACTTCATGGAAGCAATGACAGACGTTACGGCTCAAGAAAAGTTTTTGCTCGGTCCTTACAGTCTCCTTCTTCCTCCTCCTCCTCCTTTTCTTTTCTTATTTTTCTTCTCCTTTTTCTTCTTCTTCCCCCAGACTCTGCCTCTCCCTCTCTCCACTTATTTCTTTTTTTTTAAAAGAAAAACTGAAACCTCTTGCTCAGTAGCCTTCTGATCACGGGGAATAGTTAAGTACAGTTGTCGTTCTAGTCTTCAGTCCGACCGAGCGAGGTGGCGCAGTGGTTAGCACACTGGACTCGCATTCGAGAGGACTACGGTTCAGTCCCGCGTCCGGCCATCCTGATTTAGGTTTTCCGTGATTTCCCTAAATCACTTCCTTCCCCATCCTTCCCTAAATCGATGAGACCGATGTCCTCGCTGTTTGGTCTCTTCCCCCAGACAACCCAACCCTAGTCTTCAGTCCGAAGACTTGTTTAATGCGGCTGTCCATGTTTCTCTAGCCTATGCGAGCCTCTTCGTCTCCGAATAATTAGTGCAACCTACTACTTTCTGAATCTGCCTACTGTATTCATCTCTTGGTCTCCCTCTACGATTTCTGCCCCCCACACTTCCCTCCAATATTGCATTGGTGTTCCCGTGATGCCTCAGAATGTGTCTTATCAACTGACCTCTTCTTTTGGTCAAGTTGGTGCCACAAATATCTTGTCTTCCCAATTCTGTCCAGTACCACGTCATTAGTTACCTGATCTTCTGCAGCCACACATTTCGAAAGCTTCTACTCTCTTTTTGTCTAAACTGTTTATCGTCCATGTTTCACTTCCATATATGGTTACACCCCAGACAGATAGTTTCAGAAAATACTTCCTACAAGTTAAATCTGTATTCGATGTTAACGAATTTCTCTACTTCAGAAATCCGTTTTTTTACCATTGTCAGTCTACGTTTTACATCCTCTCTACTTCGGCCATCATTTGCTATTTTGCTGCCCAAATAGCAAAACTCACTACTTTGTCTCGTTTCCAAATCTGATTCCCAAAGCCTCAACCTGATTTAATTCGACCATGATCCATTGTCCTTTGTTTCCTTTCGATATTGTTTTCAATCGTATATCATCTTTCCAAGACAGCGTCAATACCGATTAGCTGCTCTTCCAGGCCCTTTGCTGTCTCTGACAGAATTCCAATGTCATCGGCAAACCTCAAATTTTTTTTTTCTTCTCCAGGAACTTTAATGCCTTCTCCAAATTTTTCTTAGGTTTCCTTGACAGGTTGAATAACGTCTGGGATAGGCTACACCCTGTCTCATTCCTTATTCAACCCCTGCTCGGGAACCTCCCCATCGCACCCCCTCAGATTTAGTTATAAGTTGGCACAATGGATAGGCCTTGAAAAACTGAACACAGATCAATCGAGAAAGCAGGAAGTTGGGTGGAACTATGAAAAAAATAAGCAAAATACACTAACTGAGTAGTCCACGCGCAAGATAGGCAACATCAAGGTTAGTATAAGCTCAGGAGCGCCGTGGTCCCGTGGTTAGTGTGAGCAGCTGCGGAACGAGAGGTCCTCGGTTCAAGTCTTCCCTCGAGTGAGAAGTTTAATTTTTTTTATTTTCGCAAAGTTATGATCTGTCCGTTCGTTCATTGACGTCCCTGTTCACTGTAATAAGTTTAGTGTCTGTGTTTTGTGACCGCACCGCAAAACCCTGCGAATAGTAAACGAAAGGACGTGCCTCTCCAATGGGAACCGAAAACATTTGATCGCAAGGTCATAGGTCAACCAATTCCTCCACAGGAAAACACGTCTGATATATTCTATACGACACTGGTGACGGCATGTGCGTCACATGACAGGAATATGTTGTCGACCCACCTAACTTGTACACTTGGCGAGTAAGAAAAACATTCTTCTACCTTGCCCGATTTAGGTTTTCTTGTGGATATGATAATCGCTCCCAAAAAAGTGATGAAAACATAAGAATTTGTCACATAAACTGCAACAAATGAATGCAACAGTTTCACAGTCGCACAGTTTTCCCTGTGTTCTGGCAAAACATATGTTTTTAACGTTTTCAAATTTTTCCGTGCGTAGACCGTCAAATCCTGCATATGCCCAAGCAAATCTGAACATGTCCTGAATTTTGGAGAGCGAAGTTGATTATGTGTGAGTGCCTGAACTTTGATAATTGTCTGAAAATAAAAAGTCAAACTTTTCACTCGAAGGTAGACTTGAACCAAGGACCTCTCGTTCTGCAGCTGCTCACACTAACCACGGGACCACGGGGCTCCTGAGCTCACACTGTCCTTGATGTTGCCTATCTTTCACATGGACTACTCAGTTTGTTTATTTTTGGTTTTTTTTTTTTTTTCATAGTTCCACACAACTTCTTCCTGTTTTCTCGATTGATCTGTGCTCAGTTTTTCAAGGCCTATCCACTGTGCCAACTTATAACTAAATCTGAGGGGGGTGCGATGGGGAGGTTCCCTTGTTAGAAACGCAGGAATGTGGAGACCAGTATATTTATCACTATTGTTTCATCATATTCAGCGAAACTTCTGCGGTGTACTCGAAACAGCGTTGACACCATGTGGGCGGGGATTGTCCTGCAAGAGAATGATGCCGTCCGTTTTGACTTGATGTCCTGCTTCAATTTTTACAAGGTTCCCACGTACCGCTGTGCGTTAATGGTGACGGCGTGTTCCAATGAGCAGCGGGCCGTGCAGTTAAAGTGAATGGTCGTCACGACGTTCCCGGAGATGGCGTACCTGTTTCTGCTACGCTGCAGAAGTTCCGGTGGGAAGGCGTTGCACATCCTCCATACAGTTCCGACTCTCCACATGCGATTTCCATATTTTTGGAGCCCTGAAGGAATACGTTCGTGGCTGTTGATTTACAGTGTTACGTGCACGACTGGTGGTACAATCGTGGTTCCGTAAGCAGCTCCAAACATTTTTCCATAAGGGCATTGGCCCTCATGTCTCACAGCGAGATAAATATATTAAAGGTTGTGGCGATTACTTTCTAAATAATAAAACAGTTTACTTACTTTTTTTCACATGTCTCCATTTCATTTGACTGCCTATCCACTTCACCAGTAAGTCTGCAACATACGCGACAATAGGAAGCTCACCAAACATTTGATCGGATATTAGACATAAAATGCAAAATCGAAGAAATACATTAACCCGTTAAGAAACACTGGAAAGTATATATACCATTGGACTTACTATGTTTGACCTAACTATGTATACGACTGGACTTAACTACGTATAATTCTTTTGCTCCTGATTCATAGGTATGAATATTTGCCATACCATACATCGTGGTAGACTTTAAAGTACATAATAAACTGAGCATGTTTATTCATTGCTAACTTCAACTTAAAGTAGAAAATTTGCAAAATATATACTTGGCATGAAAAGCAATCCAATTTTTCAATATGAACAAAGTTTTCATTTCTGTATTAGCCTTAAATTTGTGTATGCATTGGCTTATATTTCCGTTCTTCTCCTTAAAGATATTTAAATAGTCTCTCTATGTATAGGTGGACAACAGCTGTATATTTTTAAGGCAATTCATTTTCCTGCTTACACTGTTGTTTTATTTTTAAATAAACACTTTGTTTCATAATTTAGCGATTACAGTAACTCACAGAAGTATTCGGCCACCAGTGTCATTTTTATTTTTACTTCATTATATACAGGCATCACGTATTGCAGGAGTAGTCTCGGCACAAAATTGTATAGAGGTCTATGTAATAAGCAACAGGACAGCATTTTCTTATTTGCGAACTTAACTCCAACAACGTAAACAATAATACATAAAGAAACATTCTCACTATCACAGTCACAAGCTTGTACATTCTAATACCTTGTATGGAGTCGTTTTTGCTGAATCGCTTGTTCCAAGCGTTTAGGCATGCTGCGAACGAGCTTTCGCGTATAATCTGGACTTATTTGTCGCCATTCTTCCAGTATTCGTTCCTTTAAAGCTTGTTTTGATGTCACTGGCGATTGTCGTACTTTTCGCTTCAATTCACTCCAAAGGTTTTCTATTGGGTTCAAGTCTGGACTCTGAGGAGGAATATCGAAAAACCTTAGGGCAATTATATAGCGTCCATAGTCTCTCAATATCCGCTTTATGCTTCGGATCGTTGTCGTGATACAATTTGAACGTCCTCGACAGCCCGAAACTTGTAGCACTTGGCGGTAAGTTCTATTTTAGGATGTTAAGATACTTCTGCTTGTCAATTGTACCTTCAATGAATGCTAATTCACCTACCCTAAATAACGACATGGAACCCCAAATCGTGACACCTCCACCACCGTGTTTAATTATGGGTTGCAGGTGCTTCGATTGAAATTCTTCACGTGGTTTTCTCCAAGTCATAGGTCTTCCGTTTGAGGAGAACATCTGCATTTGACATTCATCGATAAAAATTACTTCGCCCCACCGACTGACACTTTTATTTACGTACTGCTTCGCGAAGTCCAGTCGTTCCTTCCTATTCCTCTAATTTATCATAGGCTTCTTCCTGCTTACTCGACCATTATACACCTCTCTTCTGATAATTCGTCGGACTGTTTCAGGGCGCACGTCCTTCCCATATTCCTGTTGCACTGCGGCAGCAATTTTCGTTGCCGACAACCATGGATTTGTTTCAGTTTTTCTTATTACTCCGGTTTTCTCTCTTTTACTCCGCCTCTTTGGTCGCCCTGTTTTTGGTTTATCTTCAATTTTATCTTCTCTGTTGAATCTTCGTGTAATGTCACCTACAGTACTCTTACTCATTTGTAACAATGCGGCAATCTGTCTTTCGTAACGTCCTTTAGCTTTATGGAAAATAACAAGTCTCTTTGCAAATGACGTATTGTTTCGTTTCCGCCCCATCGTGCTGTGCACCATGCGTGTTTGCAACACGGAAACGCAGCTCGGATTGAGCCTGCTCGGTCTACAGCTAGCTCCACCGCCGCCTATACGACATGTGACTGAATAATAAAGTGACTGCATGTTGTGGTGTCTTATAATGCAAATATACATTGCACGTAGTTAAATATACAGCGACCTGCTCGTGGAACATTGTCAGCCAATATTCACACTATAGAATGGACCGGCAGTTGCTTCTCGTGGGCCTCAAATGTTCGAAGAGAACTTCACATTTTAAGAACAATGAGGGTGGTCGAATACATTTTTGATGTACTGTAGGTAATCCCCCTCCCCCCCCCCCCCCTGCTGATCATTATCAGGCTACACAGTAAATATTAAATTCATATACGGGGTGGCGCACGGAAAACAGGCCCCGAGTAGCAGACTACTCATTGTCGCCCGCTAATTGTCATCTATTGTATAGAGTCTGTGGGGCCTATGTTTTGTGTTGTAATAATTAGATAATAAAGAAATACTGAGATATTTATCTATTTGTTGTTGTATCTGCTGATGGCAGGCAACAATTCCTGTGTAATTGGCGAGCGCTCTGTAGTCGGGGCCAGTGTGGATTTCGCACAACCAGAGTGGATATGACACAACTGTCTCAGACGTGAAATCTGTATGTAAATGGAAGAAAATGGAACACTTGTGCGGGTTTTGTCACTGTGCCAACATACAACACTTAAAAATCCTTATCCAGAAGTACGCAATGCTGAGATGCGCTCAGAGATGTCTGTTCCAAGTTGCGTGTGGTCATCGACATGTTTCTTCTTACACATCACCTCTGGTCGTCAGTTGATTTTGTGACGTCGTTGCCGAGGGAAGCGTCTGAACTAATAAACATGGAGTGTCATCTATTATCGTGGTTGCTACAAATTTCGTAATCGCTCATCAACATTGTACTTCATAAAGCTTTTGATGTACCAGAAGTGTCAGCGTACTTTGAGCGCCGTCGGTTCAGATAGTACAACGTCCGAATAGGTAGCATAGAAGCCAGGAAACAACCTGCGTGAAGGGAAGATAAAACGTTCATCGGAGTTTATTATTTCCCGCAACACACAAATATCATTGCAACTTGTCAATATTTAAACATTCGTATTCTTTCGCAAATTAAAAAAAAATGTTCAAACAGAAAGATGTGAAATCAAGTAATTAATTGTGCTCGTTAGAATTCGTCACAATTTTTTGTCACACCAGTCGGAAACGCGGCTAGACGTAAGTCGCTTGCAATCACTCAGACAGCATGTTTTGCTTTTCTTCTATTTTTATGTTATTTATGAAACCTCTTACTGGTGAAGCCCTTCGTGTAGACAACTCTGAAAAAAATTCTGCTGTAGTATCTCTTGAGAGATGTATTTGAAAGCTCGTCGCCAGGACAACTCAGTGGCAGACCTTCAAAAACCGGCGAAACCGGTCGTAAATTTAAATCCTTTGCTGTTTGTCTTGTTAAATTTCCAGTTTGTGACCGCTGTTAATCAATCTGTTCGCAGA
The DNA here is from genome assembly GCF_023864345.2 of Schistocerca serialis cubense. Classification (NCBI taxonomy): domain Eukaryota; kingdom Metazoa; phylum Arthropoda; class Insecta; order Orthoptera; family Acrididae; genus Schistocerca; species Schistocerca serialis. The sequence goes on along the minus strand of NC_064641.1, from coordinate 599,290,680 downwards.
AATTTCTCTTCCATGGCAGTTTCTGTACAAAATTGGAGCATACATGCAGTCGAATCCCGGTCGGAGTGCTATAGTCGACCAAGTATCGGGCCACTTCACGTTATAGGGGAAAAATCACTTTATAACTTGTAATATACAAACTGTGGATAGCGAAGGTGTCGTTCTGATCAGCAGGCACCGAAAGAAAACATTTTGAAGAGTCTCTTGTGTAAGATGTCTTATGTGACTGGATGCGCATTAGCGTTGCATTTGTCTTTTACCTTCGTGCCTGAGCTGCTACGGACGTTTTCTGCAGCATCGACAAGGTTTTCGGACTTACCCAATCTCCTTTGGCTTGGCGATCCATCTCAGTAAATTTCAAAGACCCAATTGGATTTATTGCTGTTTCACAGGTACTTCTCATACTGTGGTTCTGGGCACACTTAACTCCCATTAAATTTCTCTGAATTAACGTCCAGAAACGGTGGCACCTTAATCATATCTCGCTGCAAATCACTCATTTCTCTCTGTTGTTTCCAAAACCTTTGATGTTGCTGAGCTATGTATGTAATTACGTACCGTAGGATGCCAAGATTGATATCATTTCAGTTCGAAACTTGTGGATACATGGTGCGTGGCGCTGGTAAACTGTAGCTGCACCACACTACTTCTCAAGGCTTTGGGAGGTGCAACTGTTTCTTTCTGGGAAATCTAGTCCAAACCTCTGCTTATACGTGTGGCTCATTGGCTCATGAATTACAACAATGTATGTAATCCAATCACACATTTCTGCGATTGACTTTACAGAATCTTTGATGAATCGTAATTTTTCTGTGACTGTCCTAAAGGCGTGGTTCATAGACAGTCTTGTATGTGTATTGAAATAATTGAAAGCGTAAGCTCTCTGAAGAGGTTTTCTTGGGGAATCGACATTTATGATACAATTAGCTACTTTCTCCTTTCTGTGTCATTTGCACGCAGTTGTCACCGAAATGATGTCGGGATCCAAGATTGCGGGGGTGACTCATTACATATAGTGCGGTATAATTGTGTGTATAGTAGTGTGTCGTGTATTGTTTGCCTAACAGACATAGAATAAGGCTGCTCCGTAGAGTAACTCTGCTGGATCTGCAGGAAACTGAAATCTTTTAGGTGTGTAATCTGGGTTGTCGCCAGTTAGCTTTGGAAAATACTGTGGGGTTAGCAAGTAGATGGCTGTGCGCCAAAGGCGGTGCGCTAGCTCGCCAACTGGTTGATTTCGTGTTTACTTCAAATACTTCTGCCATGTATGCAGTTTCTTCCCAACCTTCACGGGAAGTTCCCACCCAACTTGCCTTTTCGAACAATTACTGTATTGCATAAGCACGTTAAAATCAGCACATCGGAGGATTGATATGCCTGCGGTGTTTCGAGTCAAGTGTGGCGCAGCGTAAACACCGGTATGATTTTATACACAACTTTGATGCTTTCGTCTAGCATCAGACCTTTGTCCGTAGCGTTATTAGTAGTCGGTTTTGCTTCTTACGTCCGCCAGCCTTGCTGAGTGGTGCTTTCTTTCATAACTTGTGAAGCACACTAGTTATTATAATAATTTTTAGCCACAATTAAAAAATATTGTACACTACCATATCACTTCAGTGCAGATATATATCGTAAGACCCGAATTGAAAGTCTCAGGATTAAACACTTTTATAATTTAAACTTTATCCTTTAAGTTTCTTGACAACTACAGGGATGAAGGAAAACGGTAAATGTGTCAATTTGAGGTAAGGAACCCTAGCCCGGAAACGACTGAGTCGAAAATTATAAGTTAAAATAGTTATGTTACCTTTGACACTGGAATACGTGTATCGCTACTGTTGTTGTTAATATTATAGGGTAGACACCTTTCAGTGGTGGTAGTATGTGCCAAAACAAGAAAAAAGTCTAGTAAACATGAATTCTAAAATACCTACCTTTGGAGCTATGAGCACTTATTAATCTTCGCTATTGTGAAACACCTCTCTTCTACTGAACAGGACCCCGTAGCTCGTAAGGTATGCATTTCAGAGCCCGTATTTACTACGCACCTTACTTATTTGGTCCATACCTCTGTTACTTACCGTACAGTCTTACCATCACCACCACCACCAATGGTACATTTATTCCACTGTCACAGGTATCACAACGATTTTCACTTTTAAATTTCGACTCGTTTATTTCCGGACAATGATCCCTTTCCTCAGATTGATACATTTACCCTTCTCTGTCATTACTGCATATTTGTATCATCACGGAATCAGCGCATATAATCACATGTAGGCAAGTTTTCGTAACCACAATTCAATGATTCACCGAAATAAAGGCATGCCATACAGCCTTTTCCATGGTGCTACGTGTATATTTCAGCCAATGTGAATTATGTACATAAGAAATCTTATGTCACCCACGTGCGTATGTACGAACAGCAACATAACTACTCAGAGAAAGGGACAAATGCATCAGCTACAAACGCAGTTTGAACTGTGCGAGGAAAAAATATTAATTTCGACACAAGATTCCAACATTAAATGAATAGTATTCTTCTGGAATTAATATTGGCGAAAACTGAAATGAACGGTCTTTTTTGAAATCCTTTTTGAGGTACTAAAAAGTGTACAACCGCAAACTGTAAAATGTTCGAAGTACATTAATACAAAATTTCAGTGTTAAGAGTGTTAATATTCATGTACGATGTTTGAGATTAATGAGGTGGCATCCTTGTTTTGACCTATGATTACCATCATGGGACGCCAGTGAGTCATGATGTAGTAGTAACATGTTTATTAATCTGCGGTAGGCTATATATTGCTGTAATTATTAATACTTTTCCTGTTTTGCTTCCGAGTATATCGCGATCACATCTCGCTATCTCAGAATCCTTAAATCATTAAATTCTGAAATTATCGTGCCTTTATTTGGCTAAGACGGGGAGAGAAAGTTTCTACTTCTTTTCAATGCTCCGAGACTAGAAATGATTTTTTAAAATGATTATTGTTACGGAAGATAATATTAATCAAAAAGAGGAAGAAACGTCCTAGAAACATATGCCGGGAAGCATACTCGAGATAATATATGGGCCATTTTACTTCGTTCAGTACTCAGTCGTGTAGGCTGTCTTTCTGTTGACATTCAGTACTCTTTTCGTAATGGTTTTGTACGCAGCTCGTGGTCTAGTGGCTAGCGTTGCTACCTCTGGATCACGAGGTCCCGGTTTCAATTCCCGGCCGGGTTGGGGATTTTATCTGCCCGGAGACTGGGTGTCTGTGTTGTCCTCCTCGTCTCATCACCATCATTCGTGACCGTGGCTAGATTGGATTGTGAAAAAAACTGGACTGTGAAACAATTGGGACTTGGTCCGGGCGCTGATCACCGCGCAGTTGAGCGCTCCACAAACCAATCATCATCATCTTATTGGTTTTGTTAATCCGTTACTGTATCTACTGTATATCATCTGTAGCGCATGCATTTTATCTATATCACTATAGCGTGTGCACGCTGTAGGGCCATAAGACCACGATGTTAAATGCTCTTTCAGTGTGTTCTAGAATGGAGTGCTTAAGATCCACAGTCACAGCTTGCATTTTATTTACGAATGAAGAGGAAATAACACAGAATGGGATAATTAGCAGAATAACGTGTGGGTAGATGCTAGTCCTCGAACTGTCGCGGAAACAAGGCATCTGATACGCTTTAGTACCAATGTATGGGCAAGAATTTCGGGTGACAGATCAGAAGGGCAAACTAACAGGTGCTTTATATGACTGATTTCTGTGCGACAAATTACCTGCGTTGTTGGAGAACGCTACCCTTGCAGAAATACAACGTACATGGTTTATACAGCGGAGCACTACCCCATTTTATACCCCCTTGTACGACAAAATCGAAAAAAAAGGTTAGATGAGGGACTGATTGGTCCAGTAGCATAGTCTCCCCGTTCACTGACCTTATTCCGTTAGATTCCTGACTGGGAGGGGGGGCGGGGTGAGGGAGGGGATTTGCAGCATTGGTATATTTCACACCTATCAATAACATCCAAAGTTATAAATAAAAGGGCGTGTGCCCCGTGGAGATGAGCAAGTCAGAGATCAGTTAGGTGTGTTCGCACGAGTTGTGACTGAGGAGATGGACTGAAAGATACGTAAGAATGTGTGGTAACCACGTTGAACACCTCTCTCTAGCGTCGACAGACAGATGTCTACAATAGGACGGAATTGTCCATATCTAAGAATCTTCTGTTTCTGGACGTATGTTCATAGGGCCTTTTTTCCTGGTTTTGATCTTTACTTTTTCCTGGAGAATGTGGGACACTGGTTTTAAATCTGTTTACTCGAAAATTGTCATAACATACCTTCGAACCCGGCTCTCTGGTCTTAGTGCAGCAATCCGAAGCGATGTTCTTCGTTTCTAACGGAGAGAAGTTACGTTATACTGTTTGCCTGACTGATCAACTCAGTGCAAATTAGTTGTGTGCATTGAAATTATAGCTCACGACACTATCGGTTTAAATCGCCTGTTCCTTCTCATTGCGCTTGTATACGTACATATGCGTACATGTGTAGCCTTGAAGCTTACATTTACTTTCCCTGAAGCTGCGTAACCAGTAAGTTATTGCTTTAGTAACAGCCCGATCATACTGTTAGCTGCAGTGTTGCTTCTTATTGGCTATCAGAAATTGAGGCTGCTGTTGCTACACGTTGCGTTGTAGCACGGAGGTGGCGGAAAGTGATTTATGTCGGTCGAGAAAGTGCAGAAACATGTTCAGGGACAGAAAGACAGACGTCCCGTAAGGCGACATTTATTCTAAAGCAAGCAGGTTGACACGCTGCGGAGGAAATGTAAATACGTGCGAGTTGCCTTCCGATACACACCAAGGATATTTATTTTGCCGTCCAGTTGAGACGTAATGAAACTAAATATGGTTGTTTTCATCCGAAATTTTGTAGCATAAGTTTTCAGTTAATACTCTAATTATACGTTATTAAACCGAGATTACTAAAGCACACTAGTTACAAACTCTTAGACCGTGGGGACATCCTATTGGAACCAGATGGCTGAAGTGTCATCGTCAGTATGCGGTCGGGAAGGAGCAGCAAGGCGGTAGCACAATTGCTGACAACCAGACGCTGCACTAATGTCATGAGTTACACTGTAAACGTCTCCGACGTGTTTTGTAGAACGAGGCTAAAACATGCGGTCGGGCCATTGTCCCTTCGCTTCGTACTGTATCGTTATAATGCACCGGCCCCCGGTGTGTACATGACGAGCTGCGTAAGACTTAACGCCCTTTGTCACAGTTACGCACACTAAACTGATACTACCTGTACAATATACAGCGTGTTACAAAAAGGTACCTCCAAACTTGTAGTAAACATTCCTCACACACAAATAAAGAAAAGATGTTATGTGGACATGTGTCCGGAAATGCTTCATTTCCATGTTATAGCTCATTTTAGTTTCGTCAGTATGTACTGCACTTCCTCGATTCACCGCCAGTTGGCCCAATTGAAGGAAGGTAATGTTGACTTAGGTGCTTGTGTTGACATGCGACTCATTGCTCTACAGTACTAGCATCAAGCACATCAGTACCTAGCATCAACAGGTTAGTGTTCATCACGAACGTGGTTTTGCAGTCAGTGCAATGTTTACAAATGCGGAGTTGGCAGATGCCCATTGGATGTATGGATTAGCACGGGGCAATAGCCGTGGCGCGGTACGTTTGTATCGAGACAGATTTACAGAACGAAGGTGTCCCGACAGGAAGACGTTCGAAGCAATTGATCGGCGTCTTACGGAGCACGGAACATTCCAGCCTATGACTCGCGACTGGGGAAGACCTAGAACGACGAGGACACTTGCAATGGATGATGCAATTCTTCGTGCAGTTGACGATAACCCTAATGTCAGCGTGAGAGAAGTTGCTGCTGTGCAAGGTAACGTTGACCACGTCACTGTATGGAGAGTGCTACGGGAGAACCAGTTGTTTCCGTACCTTGTACAGCGTGTGCAGGCACTATCAGCAGCTGATTGGCCTCCATGGGTACACTTTTGCGAATGGTTCATCCAACAATGTGTCAATCCTCATTTCAGTGCAAATGTTCTCTTTACAGATGAGGCTTCATTCCAACGTGATCAAATTGTAAATTTTCACAATCAACATGTGTGGGCTGACGAGAATCCGCACGCAATTGTGCAATCATGTCATCAACACAGATTTTCTGTGAACGTTTGGGCAGGCATTGTTGGTGATGTCTTGATTGGGCCCCATGTTCTTCCACCTACGCTCAATGGAGCACGTTATCATGATTTCATGCGGGATATTCTACCTGTACTGCTAGAACATGTGCCTTTACAAGTACGATACAACATGTGGTTCATGCACGATGGAGCTCATGCACATTTCAGTCGAAGTGTTCGTACGCTTCTCAACAACAGATTCGGTGACCGATGGATTGGTAGAGGCGGACCAATTCCATGGCTTCCACGCTCTCCTGACCTCAACCCTCTTGACTTTCATTTATGGGGGCATTTGAAAGCTCTTGTCTACGCAACCCTGGTACCAAATGTAGAGACCCTTCGTGCTCGTATTGTGGACGGCTGTGATACAATACGCCATTCTCCAGGGCTGCATCAGAGCATCAGGGATTCCATGCGATGGAGGGTGGATGCATGTATCCTCGCTAACGGAGGACATTTTGAACATTTCCTGTAACAGAGTGTTTGAAGTCATGCTGGTACGTTCTGTTGCTGTGTGTTTCCATTCCATGATTAATGTGATGTGAAGAGAAGTAATAAAATGAGCTCTAACATGGAAAGTAAGCGTTTCCGGACACATGTCCACATAGCATATTTTCTTTCTTTGTGTGTGAGGAATGTTTCCTGAAAGTTTGGCCGTACCTTTTTGTAACACTCTGTATTGTAAATTTGCTACCTCTATGTAGTCTGAAGGAATAAGGGAAAGCCTGCTGACGATGTCAACTAATTCTTAGCGTGTTTCGATAAAAGAAAACATCGAAGGAAGCGGACTCTGTTAAATAATTTTCAGATAGCGCATAAACAGAGTTAATAAGTCTGAAAATTATAAACGGGTGCACTGTACTCAACCTGCGGACGTAGCGTCACGTCGAAATGGTTGCACTAGACCATAAGTCCTATTAGGGAAAAAAAAAAAACCGATCGCTACGACACAAGATGTACACCGTCCAATCACATGTGACAACCGCATTTGATGTCAACGTACAATAACCACTCACAGAGGGCAGGTGGCAGCACTAGCATTGGAAAGTACGTAATGTGTGACACGGTTGGGTGGGGGAGACCTAGGAAAATAGTGCAGTCATTATTGTAATGCGGACTGGAGCAATTTATCCGATGTCCAAAAGGGCATGATCATTGGCAATCGGGCCAAGGATGGAAACATTTCCGAAACGGCTAAGTTTGTAAACTGTTGGCGTGTCGTCGTGGTTAGAGCATATTGTGCATATCAAAATGGCGCTATCCAAAACCGGGGCCGAGGCAACTGTGGTGCACCGCAGGCCACAGATGACAGGGGTGAACGGCGGATGCGGCGATTTGTACAGGCGAATAGACGTGTAACTGTTGAGCAGCTGACCGCCCAGATGAACCAAGGGGCTACCGGCATTGTCTCCTTAATGACCGTTCACCGAACGTTGCTGCGTATGGCGCGTGGCTCGTGCACCCATGCGGACAGCTGTGCTCTTGCGACGAAGACTGGAATTTGCACACCAGCACCGCAGCTGGACGTCCACAGAGTGGCGACAGATGGCATTTTCAGATGAATCAGGTTTTATGTTCCATCGGACAGATGGCTGTTGGCGTGTATGATGGCGTGAAACGTCTGAAAGCTAGACACCCTGGAACAATCGTCGGAAGCGTGCAGACTGGAGCAGGGAGCGTTATGGTCTGCTGAATGTTTTCGCGGCATTCCCTTGGTGATCCCGTCGTTCTGGATGGCGCAGTGGAGCAACCCAAGTATGCATCTATCCTGGGAACAATGTCCACCCCTACATGCAGTTCGTTTTTCCTCGACACGATGGCGTCTACCAACAGGACAGTGCAACGTGTCACACAGCTTGCAGTGTACAGGCGTGGTTCGAAGAGCGCCAGGATGAGTAGTTTACCGTACTCCGCTAGCCACCAACCCCCCCCCCCCCCCCCCTCCTGGATTTAAACCCAGTCGAGAATCTGTAGGACCACCTCAACCGGGCTGTTCGCACCATGGATCCTCATCCGTCAAACCTAGCACAGCTAGCCATGGCACTGGAGTCGGGATGGCTCCAATTCCCTATCGGTACCTTCCAGAACCTCGTTGACTCTCTTCCTGCTCGTCCGTTCTCCAAAAAGGTGGTTTCTCAGATTCTTGCCAGGTGGTCACATGTGACTGGACCGTACAGCTCAACGTGTTACTACGTAGGACCAACTTTTCTGTGAGTGACCTTGTTGTTGTCTTCAGTCCTGAGACTGGTTTGATGCAGCTCTCCATACTACTCTATCCTGTGCAAGCTTCTTCATCTCCCAGTACCTACTGCAGCCTACATCCTTCTGAATCTGCTTAGTGTATTCATCTCTTGGTCTCCCTCTACGATTTTTACCCTCCATGCTGCCCTCCAATACTAAATTTGTGATCCCTTGATGCCTCAGAACATGTCCTACCAACCGATCCTTTCTTCTAGTCAAGTTGTGCCACAAGCTCCTCTTCTCCCCAATCCTATTCAGTACCTCCTCATTAGTTATGTGATCTACCCATTTAATCTTCAGCATTCTTCTGTAGCACCACATTTCGAAAGCTTCTATTCTCTTCTTGTCCAAACTATTTATGTCCATGTTTCACTTCCATACATGGCTACACTCCATACAAATACTTTCAGAAACGACTTCCTGACACTCAAATCTATACTCGATGTTATCAAATTTCTCTTTTTCAGAAACGCTTTCCTTGCCATTGCCAGTCTACATTTTATATCCTGACCTTATTGTAGGCATTTTGTGCTTGTAAGCTTAGTTGTCATGAAGCATTCCTGCATAAATCGCAAATGATAGGCCTCTTAATAGTTAAGTATAACTGAATCATTGAATATGAATGCCTTAGTTTATCTGTTTAAAATTATACTTAGTGGACTTTATTATATTGGTAATTCGTAATTAAATTTTTAAACTAGTTGTTCGGTTATCTTTCACTTAATGTTACTGCGCGGGTCTGCTCTCAGTACCGAATGTGCATGGCGCACGCTGCCAATAAGTCGTGTGTATACTTCATTAAATCTCTAACAGTACTTACGAACACCACCAGAATTTCTTAGGTTGTACAGGGTCATTTTCTGAGTATTCTGGTATGAGAAACCGCGGTCTCCTGTAGCTCATTAGCGAGCAATCATTTAATTATGATTTATCCTAATTTGTTACCCCAGATTACCTCTGTTTCTGTCAATACGTCCTCACCTGTGAAACAGCCCATAATATGCAATCACCAAATGGTACAAGAAAGTCATATAACAACATGTACAATTTCATCACAGTGTGTTGAAGCAGTTCCTTTAGTATACGGTAAAGTACGTAACACTGTTCCTTTACATTTTATTCAAAGTGACCACCGTGATCACGGCACTATGTACAGCTACTGTTCATGTACAACAAACACTGCCGACAAAACAAACCCAGATTAGAACCGAGCCGTACTGAATTCATACTTGAGGGGCCCAAGAGAAAAGTGGGCATTGCGCTTGTCAACCGGAAGTACCGTGAGTGACTGGTGCACGTTTCCAAACGAGACACACAACCACCCATACCGTCGACATTTGCAGCGTTGTGCTGATATTTTCAGTGCAATCCAAATATAAAGATCAAAGAGCGTAACGAAACGCAAATGCCCTATAACGAGCCATCTGAGATCACGGATGGCGAACACCAAAACTCTCAGAAAAAAATTACTGAACAAACTCAGAAATTTTAGCGGCGAAGTTCGGGTTGACCTTGTATACTGGGGTTCAAAAAAAATTGTTCAAATTGCTCTGAGCACTATGAGACTTAACTTCTGAGGTCATCAGTCCCCTAAAAATTTAGAAATACCTAAACCTAACTTACCTAAGGACATCACACACATCCATGCCCGAGACAGGAGTCGAACCTGCGACCATAGTGGTCGCGCGGTTCCAGACTGTAGAGCCTAGAACCGCTCGGCCACCCCGGCCGGCTTACTGGGGTTCCATTTATCTTGAACACACGAAATAACTTTTGTCCAGAAACAAAATTTTAAAAAAATGCATCAAACAAATAAACTTCATATTCCAGGGTGCAATTAACCAACATGATCGCCTTTCTTGCAGTTGCGTTACGAAGATATGAGCAGTTGTACGTCACTTTTGATAAGTGACTTCCTCTTCTCAAGACATATTCAAAAACGCTTGACCGTATACCATTCATGTAAACCTCACGTTATTAAAACCGTAACACAGAGTTGACTTTGAGTGCCCTGTACTGGCGCATGGCGCATATAGTCCGAGTAACTCATCCACTTACTTCTAGGGGTGTTCAACACCTAACATAACGCCGGCCGGTGTGGCCGAGCGGTTCTAGGCGCGTCAGTATGGAACCGCGCGACCGCTACGGTCGCAGGTTCGAATCCTGCCACGGGCGCGGATGTGTGTGATGTTCTTAGGTTAGTTAGGTTTAAGTAGTTTTAAGTTCTAGGGGACTGATGACCTCAGATGTCAAGTCCCATAGTGCTCAGAGCCATTTTTGAACCTAACGTAACACGTTTGTTTTCTCGGCCAATTTATGTTGAAAAAAAAGCGTAATTTGTTGTGGAACATTCCCGCTTCGGTCCCTATAGTTTAATGAGTTAAGATAGGCGGCGGCGCTATACGTAGTCTTCAAAGTGACGTTTGTAAAGGAGGTGCGTTCCAAGCAGAAATCTATTATTTAGCAATAAACCAGAGCATTGCAGATGTTCACAGGCGTATGCGTAAGGTCTGCTGAGACATGGTAGTGGACGAATACATGATGTATCGTTGGGCGAGGCATCTGTCATCAGCGCAAGCAGCTCGCATAAACATGTCCGATCGCCCGCGTGCCGACCGGCCGCACACAGCTGTGTTTCAAACAGTGCAGGAATGTACGACCACACTCATTCGAAGTGCTCGGCGGATCCCAAACAAACACCACCTGTTCAACTGGACGTCTCTGTTGTTAGTGGTGACAGACTCGTCAACCATTTGGGGTTCTCAAAGGTTTGTGCCCGCTGGGTTCTTAGTTGCCTAACGAAGACTTCCATATGTTTGGCCCAATGAAGGATGCACTCCGCAGGAAGCAGTACGTGGATGATTGGGGCGTTACTGATGCAGCGAGACGTTGCCTCCGATGTCGACTAGCAGAGTGGTACCGCGCGGACCCACAGACGCTCCCAATATGGTGGAGTAAGGTAGTCGCATTGAACAGATATTATGTTGAAAAATAGGGTTTTGTAGCCAAAAGAGTTGGATTCCTGAAAGAAACAACATACTTGCAGAAAAAAGTGTCGCGTTACTTATTGAACGTCCCTCGTAAGAGTTGATTGTAATCAAATGAAATCACAAGGAAAATCCACACCAGTCATTCAGTCAGTCGTCTTCAGTTGAAGGTTTGTTTGAGTATAAGGTAGGCCTACGCCAACGAAGAAAAGTTAGAAGTGATACTCATTATTAAACTGAATTTTGTAGTTAGGTGAGTACTTGATACGTATTTGAACAGTTGTTGACGAGAAGTGAATTACCGAATAAAATATGTAGGATGTTACTTAAAGACATATTGCTGTTCATTTTTGGTAACGAACACAGTTACTCGAAAGGCAGTCCTGCTGGTCAATGTCACATGGTAGCTGAACGTTGTTTGCTTGTTACATTTTTTTATGAAATTTATATAAAAAATGAGTGTAGCCATGTATGGAAGTGAAACATGGACGATAAATAGTTTGGACAAGAAGAGAATAGAAGCTTCCGAAATGTGGTGCTACAGAAGAATGCTGAAGATTAAATGGGTAGATCACAAACTAATGAGGAGGTATTGAGTAGAATTGGGGAGAAGAGTAGTTTGTGGCAGAACTTGACTAGAAGAAGGGGTCGGTTGGTAGGACATGTTCTGAGGCATCAAGGTATCACCAATTTAGTATTGGAGGGAAGCATGGAGGGTAAAAATCTTAGAGGGATACCAAGAGATGAATACACTAAGCAGATTCAGAAGAATGTATGTTGCAGTAGGTTGTTGGAGATGAAGAAGCTTGCACAGGATAGAATAGCACGGAGAGCTGCAGCAAAACCAGTCTCAGGACTGAAGACCACCACAACAACAACAATATCAAAAATGTAGGATGCACCGTTAAATAAAATTGGAAATGGCTGGTTCAAAATTTGCGCTGCCTTCCTCTTCCATTTACGTCTGACGCGGCTCTCGAAATGCACAGTCATCTGCGCACAATTTTACGAGAGTATCTGAAATTTTAGGAAAAATATCCCCTTTAACGGGATAGCCGCGTTACCTGCAGTTGGGAGTGTGTAGAGTGCAGAGGGACGGCTCGGCGGCGACCTTCCCCCGTCGCAGCTGGGCGACTCTCAGTCGCCACTTCTCTTGTGCAGCCAAGGCCCCGGCCTTCCGAGCAGGCCTAAAGAAGCTGGCTAATTAAATAATGTTCCCTACATGGCGACCTGCTCGCTGCGACCCACTTATCTGTGTCATTGCAAGTATCTTGTCCAGATGCACGCGGACATTTGTTTTCTCTCGTGCTTGCATGTGTTGCAACGCCATGTCTTCTCGCGATGCGAAATCTCTCTGCTGCAATCAGCGAACGGGCGCGCCGAGGCACTCCGTGCGTAGATGATCATCATGGTGGCGGTGGTGCTGAAAATTCGCGTCTATTGTCGCTTCGGCGATTTTGTTATAAGTCTTTTTTTCTGAAACGCTGAATGTCGTGTCACGAGGTCAGAAAAATCTTGATAACGAACGGAATTATTCATAGTGTAACATTAAGGTGTGAAATTTTCATAATAGAGCATCAGCCTTGGTGCTTTGTTATCCTTCAAAGTAAGCAAACCCTGGTGCTTGCTTACATAATAATGTAGCTTTTAGTTCAAAATGTTCAAATGTTTGTGAATTTCTAGGGTACCACACTGCTGAGGTCATCGGTCCCTAGACTTACACACTAATTTAACTTATGCTAAGAACACACACACACACACACACACACACACACACACACACACACACACACACACACACCGGAGGGAGGACTCGAACCTTGGGTGGGAGGGACCGCGCAACCCGTGGCATGGCACCTCTAACCGCACGGCCAGATTTTAGTGCTTCTTCGTATGCTACTATACTAGAATCGTCCAGACTTGGGAAACCACTTTCCCCAGAGGCTGCGTTTGTGCTACAGCGAGCAATTACTTCTGGATGCCAAACCAGACATGTGAAGAGAATTCGAAGGGGTCGATGGAAGGAAGTGTTAACCCTCGATTTCATTTCGGAGGGATTGTCGTATCAAGATACGTTGTGTTTTCGTATGAACGACATGCCGGTTACTAGTACCTCTATATACTCCACTAGAAAACGCTGTCATTACATTTGTCTTAATCAGTTTATGTTCCTGTGTTTGAATTTAACCACACTTATGATAGACAATAACGTAAAATATGCGCTTGTGGATTAGCGTTTCTTCCGGCGACCGCATCAATTGTTCAGCTACATTTCCCGTTAAGAAGTCGCAATGCATTTTGTACCGAAGCATTTTCAAGACTTAAAAGAATTTATTTAATTCTACTTCTTACCTGAGTTTGTGAACTTTGAAACGGACGAAGTTGCTGAGAAGGGGTAGCAGCGTGTCCTCAGGTTATTGTGTCTGTACACACAGAGTGGAGGACAAAAATATGGGAACACCAAAATCACAACGCATTTCCATACAGAATGCGATGTACGAAAACTGTTAGCGTTCAAAACAGCTTCCTGTCGTCTCGGAGCGGATAAAAGCAGATCCTGTTTGGTTTTCAAGAAAATCTCAATCCGTTCTTCCTGCAAAATACTAGGAAATTGAGGTAACAATGATGGAGATGGGTGGCGATCACGTTCCCAGTGTAGACGACAAAGACTCAATTAATATTGAAGCCTGTGGTGGTGAGGTGAGTGGACACAATTCATCCTCGTGCTCACAAAACCAGCCATGGACGACGCAAGTTGTGTGAACAGCGGCCCTGTCGCCCTGGAACACAGCATCACCATTGGGGAACAAATATTATACCGCGAGATGGGCCTGATCAGCCAAAGTGGTCACATCGTCCTTGGCAGTATTCGACCGTACAGAGTAGCCATGAGAGCCACGCAGAACCACGATATGGCTCCCCAAAATCATCACCGAACACCCGCCAGGTTTTATTCTTGAGACGTAAACTCGAATAGTACTTCGAAACAGTGTGAAACAAGACACATCTGACCAAATTACTTTCTTCCATTGCTCCATATTTTATAGCTTCGACATCACATTTTCCTGTTATGGGTATTTGCATCACTGATGTGTGGTTTGGAATTTCAGCTCGCCCTGCAATTCCCTGCTTCTGTAGCTTCCTTCGTGCTGTTATGTTGCTGGCAGGGTTCGCGAGTGCAACTTTCAGTTCCGCAGTGACTTTTGCAGCTGTCGTTACCTTATTTTTCGCCGCAATTCTCTTCAGTGGCCATCTGTCACGATCATTTCCATCCGCGTTGTGAGTTAGTGGATGCTTTTTTTTTCGTTTTCCCTGTATGCGTTGTAAATATTAGATGCGGTGCCTCTTGAAAAGCTATAAACATTTTTCCCATGGTTACCGAAGTCAACAATTTTCCCACGTTCGCATTCATTTAACTCCGACAGAATACATTCGCAGTCACACAGAACACTGTTGTGACCATAACTGACACTTGCAACGTATTGAGGACATTGCACAAGTGCAATTCGTGGTCAAATTCGACAGCTCAAACTTCAGGCTTGGCTAACATCTGCATTTATGTTCAAGTTTACATTTCTCGCGGTGTTTCCATATTTTTGTCCAAGCACCAAAGGGCAACCGGTAATATAAACCAAGGGCATATTTCGAAAAGGACTTAAACAAAAATTTTGGCCAATAACAGTTTAATTGTCTTAGGAACGGCAGAGGACTTGGAAGGACATTTGAAAGGAGTGGGCCGTGCTTGAAAAAGATGGTGTAAAATGAAAGCAGCGAAAGTAAAACCAAGGTAATGGAATATAGTCAAATTAAATCAGGTGACACTGAGAGAATTAGATCAGGAAATCAGACAATAAAAGTAGCAGAAAAGCTGTGCTGTTTGGGCAGCAAAGAAACTGATGATAGGGGCCCGTAGGGAGGACGTAAAATGCAGATTGGCAATAGCAAAGGCAAAATTTTCTGAAATAAACGTATTATCATCCAGTACAAATTTAAGTCTTCGGAAGTATTTTTTTCTGAAAATAATTGCTGTACTGTAGCGTTGTAAGGAAGTGAAACCAATTCTCCGTTTGAAGACACGAACAACCACCCTTGTTTTCAACGCGCCGCTGCAGTCTAAAGGCAATCAGGTCTTATTCATAACACCACATTTTTATATTTGTCACTTGTTACACCACTAAGGAAATGTTCCGTGTTCATCTCTCTAGTACTAGCTGAGCTAGCAAACGGCAACAAAGTGGTTTAAAGTAAGACGCCTTACTGAGCAAGCAGTGTACGCATAGAGTGCAGGCTTGTGATTTAATCGAATGAAATTGGCAGTTAGTAGGTAGCAAGAAACATAGTGTTGTACGAAACAGATTGGCAATGATACAGTCGATATGGTAATTGTCAATTAAAATGGACAAAAAGTTCTTAGAAATACTGCAGTTTATTAATTTGGAAGCTATGTTTCGGTTGTATTCTATGGCTGTCGCTAATTCCGATCAGTTTTGCATGATCTGTATTTATTCACATGTAAGCCTACTTGCTTTGTTCCACATTTTGTATGGAGGCATTAGCTTACGTAGCTAGTTTCTTCTGTCTCCTCTGGCATAATATACATTGGCGGAAACTCGTTTCGTTAGATACATAATGGAGTTGATTTGAATTTTCTTAACGTTCATTGTAGTAACTTTGCAGTGCATCTACCTTCTTACAGTAAGCCGCTGTGCCTGTATCAGTCAAACGGTTCTCTACAACGCAGCACCTCTCCCAAGGCTGCAGAAAAAAAGTATGTCTTTATTGAACGTCGGGCTTCACGCAACTTTCGTGACCAATTCGAGATTCTACACTGTGACATCCACAAAGTAGAGAAGTGCCGCCACGACAGCATGCAGGCTCGCACGCTAGCCCTGTTGCATAAGTATTACATACTGCGAAGCCACAGAAAGACTTCCAACAAACATACTTCATTTATTTATATTGTACGATTTATGACAAAATACAATACAAATGTGCAAGCATAAAATGAATAAGGAAAAGTCAGATGCAAAAAAGAGAAAATGAAAATTATATGAGGAAAATAGTGTGGAAAAAATTAAATAAACCTTTAAAATATTCATAAGTTGTCTGGCTGGCTATTTCCATTTGCCTTGATACACTCGAATGGAATACTCTCTGGCAACATGGTTGATACTTTGTCGCGCCTTTCCGCACTAGTATGGAGATGGCTGGGAGGAAAAAGCCCCCGTTTATGAACAGAATGCGTGCATTTTCTGTAACAAATTCGTATTCTGTTCAATCCAACGCCAATCCTTGCACGGTAGTTCAGATCCTGCCGAAAATTTTTTCCTGTAAATGCGCCTTATATTATTTGGCGCAGGAGTAGACAAGGGCGAGGGATCCGATTTGTAGACTGTGGTCCGTGGCTCCCCAGATGGAACAGCACACTTGCTGTATAATGGTATTTCGATTTTTTCCAGCGCCACTTGTCAGATGTTTCTTGAAGTAAAGTGTGCCGTCTAGGATAATTCAGAGTCTTGGTGATTGCAGTGGCAGATTTGGAAATGTCTCCTGGAGTTCCTAATCATCCGACCTGTTAAAGTGGAAATAAGAGACGTCAGTTTTTCATGCATGGGACAATCAACGCCATTAAAGGAATACTCGTTTAAAACTGTTAAATCTTTGGCTAAGGACAATACTCACGCTGTTCAATTTTCTTCTTATTGGTCGTAAAGTTACAATAGAACTGGAGAAACGGATGGGCCTGTTGACTCACTGCATACTATCCAAAAATCCCCGTTACTGCTCCGGGATGCATAGAGCTTTTTTCTGGTGGGATGGTTCATGTTTCTCTTTGTGTTATTCGCACTAATGCTAACCGAAACTTCCGTAAAAGCTGTGCAAGAATATCTTCTTGTTTTCACGACAGGGTTGCACAGAACATGGCAGGACGTTCGTCAGCCGAAATGTCAGAAGAAGAGAATAATGATTTAGAACTTCTCTCCGGGGCTTCTGTAAGTCTCGATGTATCCCATTTGCTGCCTTCAATATAATGATTTTATTCTTCGGCATTGAGTTTCCCACATCTTGGTCCCTGTTCTGCGCTCATAGGCAGCACACCGCGCTCGGGGACCATAGCATAGCTACGACATCTGAAGATGGGCTTATAACAGTCCGAAACCAGTCGTGTGAAAATAAAGAAATTTACAAATGAAGTGGTATTTTCAACCTCTGCCTGTGTGTTTTGTTGCCAGTGAGCTGTTACTGAAGGCGTCCTTGGTTAGTCGGTGGTGTTTTCAGAATCTGGTTGCTTAGTGTAATTTATCTGAGGTGGAGAACATTTACTCCGGAAGATATTAAATTTTGTTGTTGTTTCGAAGAGATTAAAAGCTATCATGTGGCTTAGTTGTACTGTACTTCGTGTTCGGTCCGTGGGAATCCACAAAGGCTGATACTGAATTTCCAAAATTATAAGTGGGGTACGAGCTGATATTATTTACCTCGCCGCCCCTTGCGTCTTAGCATTTTAATGAATGCCGCGACTAGTTATTTTGATCTGTATCCGTCTTTGACACCGTTCGAAAACTTCAGCATGGCAGTCTCTACGCTTTCAGGTTGGTTTCAGTAAAGCTGTGATGTCGGAACATTAGTAGGTACATATTGAGTGCCTTTGGCGTAGTCGCCCTTTTTTAAAACAAAGCTTAAAATTTTTGTGTGTAGTGTTCAGCTCCACACCTGCAGTCCGGTGCGGATTTCAGCCTCAAAAATAATAAGGAAGCGACGATGGAATTGGCAAGTAATATTACTGCACAAAGTGTTCTTATGCGGCAGCCGCACCTGTAAAATTCCATTTTGAAAAAATGAAGAAAACCGCAGGAAAGTTGCTTAATCCACAATATTTTATTGGGTACACGACCCGTTTCGGAACACACGTTTCATCACCTGTTGTAAATTGCCATAGTAATAATATTATGTTACACGCGAAAGGGAGAGGCATCAGGTCTGCAATATCAGATAAGGAACTCTCTCTAAAATTACAAAATTAAAACAAATTAAAAGAGAGAGTCAAGGCATTAATTACAAATAAAATCTAAGGTCATCATCACCGCAATGTTGTCAAGGAAACCAAAGGTTCCGTGTCAAAAAGAAGTGATGTAAAACAATCCAAAAAAAGCAGACATCACGACCGGACACTAAAAGTTACCAAAATTGTGAAACATGTAAAACACAATAAAAATGTGGTGGGGGGGGGGGGAGGAATCACATAATTACGTGGAATTACTTACAAAATACCATAACAGCCGTTCTCTCGTGCTGCGAGGCCGCGAACGCCAACAGGAAAACTACGTATCTGTAAATACTATCCGTGAGTACTGAAGCCGCACACGACACATGCGCAGGCGCGGTACGAAACAGTCAGGAGATTGGTGAATTCTTTAAAGAGGAAAAGCGGAAAGTAACAGCAGAAAGGAGACGGAACCATCACAACATTTAACACTATGCCGTCCGGCGACACCACAGTGGTGTCTTGTACGTTGTATCGCGCAGTGGCCGGCAACAGTTCTTCAGTGACTTGCATTCTGTTGGTGTTTCGTTTAGGTAACAATAAGTTACACACGTGAACAAGTTTTTTTGTTTTTAGAAGTACTTGTGCCCTTTCATCATGGCAGACGAAATAGAGGATACGATTATTTACGATGAATACGCGGACGTCTTGTCTGACGTTCCGGACGACTTGGCCGATTGGGAAGAAGACACTGGATATAAAAAAAAAAGGGAGTGAAGCAGAATTGTCGGAAGATAGTGAAATACGTCCAAGAAGAATTTAGCGAACGCTACGGTTGCCAAGTGATTCGGTTGAATCAGACGAAGAAGACAGTGCACAGTGGTCATACGTTGAGTTACCGAGGACCAATAATAAATTTGAAGGATCTCCGGATGCAAACATATTTCCCACAGATACACAGAGCGTCGAGGATATCGTAGAATTATATATTGGAAACGATCTATCGGAATATATTAGCAACGAAACCAACAAGTACTACAGCGAAAATTGCAATAGAAGCACGCTGGATAAAAAAAAAATGCCAAATTTGTCGGCGTTACGGGAGCAGAACTTAGAAAATGGTTTGGGCTTGTTATCCTTATGGGAATTGTAGAAAAAGCAAGGATCAATGATTATTGGTCAACGAATCCGTTGATAGACACACCGATATTTCGCAAAACGATGTCCCGCACCGATTCAGACAAATATTATCATTTTTACATTTTTCCGACAGCAACAATGAACCGGATAACGCCGAACGGCTTTTCAAAGTGCAATTCGTAATAGATTATTTTTCCAAAAAGTTTAAAGAAACTTTTAATCTACGTCAAAATATCTCAGATGATGAAGGAATGACACCGTGGCGTGGACGGTTAAATTTCAAACTTTACAGTACGTCGAAAATTACGAAATATGGCATACTCATTCGGATGCTGTGTAATTAGAGTCCGGGTACATGTCCTCATTCAAGATATATTCCGGAGCTAGACAGCCTTTAGCAAAGACAGTGATGGAACTATTGACACCTTCTTGTGGGAAGTGGCATCACCTCTACAATTTCATGAAAGTAGGGGAACAGGGTTGTGAACTTATGAGAAATAACGATGAGATGAGTAAAACTTAACAATTTATAATCTCCCGATAATGTCAAGAACGGCCAGCGACAAGCCACGTAATCCGAATTAGCACTGCCGGCGCCAAGCGAATCAGTTTGTACGAGACGTGCGGACGGCAAAGTGTTAAGAGAGAAGACCTGTAAATTTAAAAACACAAGAAAAAATATATTACATGGACACCTTAATCTGACTGGATAATGTCGTAATTAAGTAAAATATTTTTATTATATAGGTCTGTTCGTTCATTAATTGTATCGAGAGGATGGGAATGAAGACCTCTAAAAATTACCAATTTCTTCCAGAACAGTCTCTGGTATGGAATCTTGTAACTGCGTTGAAGTAACGCTTCTGAGGCGTAGTTCTAGTAGGATGAGAAACCTGAAACTGGTCGTGTTTAAATCCACGATTCATCATACAAAATGTTAAACATTGTGTTATATGAATGAATATTAAATATTTGTACTACCATATATGTGCAGTAGAACTTTATTGAGGGATAACTTTTGTTCTGGGGGTGTAACTGAGTGGAAAAGCGTAGGTGGGAGGTTAGAAGTGTGAGGCAAGGTAGAGCATCGGATTGTGCTGAGTTCTGGGGGTGTAACGGAGTGGAAAAGTGTAGGTGGGAGGTTAGAAGTGTGAGGCAAGGTAGAGCATCGGATTGTGCTGATGCACTCTATTTAACTCCTTCACAGGTCTGCAAAATGTCGAACGAGCAGGCAATTCCGCATGGGCTCTACCTCATTACCTCACAAAAAGCAGCTATATTGACCCATCCGCAAGTCGCGTTATGAGTCACTGACGACGTAGTGTCCAGACCTGTCTGGGGGTGCTTATTTTCCACAAAATGCGTTAACACTACTTTGAATACAGGTACGAATTACTATTAATACCAACGCAACAAACGCATATGGATAGAATCTATTTAAATCGCTGCGAACTGCTCTATACTGTAAAAGGAGAAACTGATTCTTAGTCATCATGTACGGTAGCTGTAAGGTTCTTCCGGGAAAGGCAACTTCCACGATCACGAGTGCTTCTCGCTTTAAAATTTACAAACTGGCTGTACATCTCCATCATTTCCTGTCCATTCCTGTAGTGTGGGTAGACAAAATAATCACTCATCTCGTGTTGATATACGGAGCTATAGTCAGTGTATTAAGTTTTTTTGTCGTTGTTAAAGGAGCCGTCACGAAAAAAGCTCAACAGCTGGTGCTATCAACTGTCTGCCACACTGAAGAGCCTGCCCCCCCAAGTGCAACATGTTGTCAGTATGTATCCGACAACTTCGATTTATTTGTCTCCGCAATCAGTGGCTGGGATACTTTTCGCAGCTTGAGGGTATCAAATGCATCTCCCCGCCTCAGCTCTTCCAACATCAGAAGAGCCCCAGCGACTTATTAAATTGGCCCAACTATAAAACAAGTAGGTCAGCGAAGTGTTGTGGAGCTTCAGATATTTCAGCACAAGTCACGCAATGTATTACAGCGGATTACTGTTCTAGATTTGTACGTAATCCGTCCGATTACATGGAACATATTGACACCGTGTAAGATTGACTGTGGATGTGTGGTAAGTGGCTCCACTCCCTGCAGCCCATTCCACAGGTGCCAGCAATTCATGAATAGAAGAGAATAGACTCCGCCAGGAACACAGTTAATGGTGATAGAAGTGCAGTAACTTTCTGGCCATTCATTAATCCACCACCAAGTGACTACAACACGGTTACATGGCTTTACAATACCCTGTCAACGATATACAGCTGCAAGCTGCCACATTCACCAATCGAATCTCTTTTTCCGTCAACACTACATAGGTCACACTTAAGCACTTCTCAGCCATTGTTTATAGGAACATATTTTGTATAAAAGGTCACTTACGTGCAGATAAGTACTCATTCAAGAAAATGAAAGTAACTGCTCCGTATAAGCAAGAACTCACTGGCGTTATTTTGTCTACTTATATTAGAGAACTGGACAGGAAATGCTGGGGAGGTATAGTTGGTCAGTATATTTGCAGGCGAGCAGCTGTCGTTAGGAATTTGCCTTTCTCGGAAGAACACTAAAACTACCGCGAAGTATGACAAAGAATTAATTTTCCTGTAGCATTGTAGAACAGTGTGCAGCTATTTACGTAGATTCTGGCCATGTGTGTCCGCCTCCACAGCTGAGCGCGGTTGACTGCCACGGTGAGTACACGGGTTCGATTCCCGGTGCTGCCAGGGATATTTCCCTAATGGAGGGACAGGAATAGGGTGCGCTCAGCCTCGTGAGGCTTACTGAGGAACTACTTGAGTAGCCGTTCCACGGCCAAGAAACCCATCAGAGATCGGGAGAGCGGTGTGGTAACCATGTAACTCTCGATTCAGCATCCAGTGACGCATTTGGCAGAATATGACACTTCGGCCGTTCAGGTCCGATTGGCCCTTGTAGGGCCATAACGTGACTCTTCATAGCGTCTTTACGTAAACTATATCTATGTGTTTCTTGCGATGGTATTATTAGTAACTCGTATCTGTATTCCAATTAGTGTTAACGCACTGTGGAAAATAAAAACCCCTGGGCATATCTGCACACTGCGCCGCCAGTGATTCTTAAGACGAGTTCCGGAAGGGTCGATATAACATTGCGAAATACTCGGTAGTTGCTTTTTGTGACGAAGTGCGGTAAAGTGAATGCGGAATTATCTGCTCGCTATTTATTTTGCAGACCTATGAAGGAGGGGAGTGCATAAGCACAATCTGGCGTCCTACCTTCCCTCGCACCTCCAACCTCCACCCCCACCTTTGCACTCTGTTGCACCCCAGAACACAATTACCACTTGATAGGGTTGTACTGCTCTTAGATGTGGTACAGATATTTAATATTCGTACGTAACCCAAGTTATTGACCAACGTACATCGCTTTCATACCATTAAAACACTATTTTAATGATCTACAACATTTACATCCCTTGCAACGCGGAAAGTATTACTCCTAGAGAAAAAATGAATAGGACTTCTTTGTAGGAAATGTAATACGGATTAATGTTGTGCTTGGAACATCTTAAAGAAAAACCAAAATAGTGGTCTTTAAACTCTCCCCCACGCCACCTAAACGTTCACACCCCACCGGTCAGGATTTTTGAATTTTTGGTACGTATGTCGTTCATGACTTCCCCCTTCCACTACACAGAGTTTGCAACTTCATAAATCATTTTCCCCCCGCCGAGAAGTTTTCGTTTTCATTGACTGGGCTATTTGTTAGACATTCTAGCTCATAGAAGTGTAGCTGGTGCGGTGCTTAATGCTTCGTTGGTTGTCTAAAACAATGAGAGATCGCCAACACCTTTATCTTCCTTTGTCATTTCTAGTAGTCCTTGTTCTAGTGTTCAGGAAACCACCCTCATCTTTTCTGTAATAACATTCTTATGCCACAACGATAGATGCAAAAGGATAAAAGACTGCGACACGATTTACAAAAAAAAAAAAAGCACCAACATCCGTGTGCAGTCACTTGGGGATATTACGTAAAGCTTAAAAGTCCAATATGTCATGGAAAACGTTCTTGGTTATAGCTCAACATGTGGTTTTCCATAATTTCCCTACATTGTTCCAGGCAAATGCCAGGATGGTTCCTTTGAAAATGGCACTTCCGATTTCCTTCCTCATCCTTCCGTAATCCGAGCTTGTGCTTCGTCGCTAGTGGCCCGCTGTCGACTGGATGCCAAAAGAAAGGGGGAAAAAGAAGAGACTTCGAAGTAACTGAGAGATATACTTCTAGAGAACTGCCTGCTGCGACCGTGCCTAATTAGACATATGGAGGACAGTCGGACACTTTCTAGTAGTCCAGGACAATGTCAGGTTCTTCACTGGCTACGAAGATCGCCACTTTGAGATCTCTACTGCAGTGTCATAAACGGAGCTGTGAACGTGTATCCGCGGGTCTTGCGGCTGGTCTCCTCTATATGTAGTTAAATGTTGTTATTGCATGACGTTAAGAAATATGCCTGTATTAAATTATATTACATCACCCGAATCTGGTTTTTTGGCATCAGTATTGTGTTTCTGTGTCGTTTTTCAATGCTGACTACTTTTCTCTGGCAATCTTGTCTGTGGACGAGACGTGGCTACATAACATAGTTTGGAATGAGAAACCGCATCTGTTTGTAATCTCGTCAAGTATTCAAAAACTAGATAGCGTTTTTATCCGCAGGAATCTTTGAGTACGTATACTTTTCCTTGCCCTGAGAAAACGTAGCAAGATCTACTTATTAGTAGCTCACACCCAAGACCAATACCACCGTACTATGAATCACATGGTGATTAAGAGGGTAGGACAGACATATCTAACAAGAATGCGTCAGGTGTAGCTGAGGCGCGAAGTCTTTCTGCGTACATCTGTTTCTATATCTCTACTCTGCAAAACAGTGAAAAGTTACTTCGAGATTTTTCCCTTTCCGTTCATGTATGGAACGCAGGAAGTAGCTCTGTCATGGGCTGCAACCGGTTTGCCTCCTAAATTCCATGTTCTCTGAAGCTCCGGCTTGCTTTCTTTTCAGTCAGCTTCGGTTTCTGCTGACCGAACAGCGCTAACTCCTGTAGCAGCACGCAAAATATGAGGGCAAGATGACAGTTCTTGGGTAGACATGTAGACTGCTTTTGACATCAATTTAAAAAATATATATACGTTGTTTCTACATGTTGCGCAGTAACGTAAGTGAGGTGTCAGCTAGATCTCTAAAGAAGTATTGTTTATGTGACTTCTTAAAGTAGTATTATATTGTATATTACCTTAAAGCGGGTAAAATGAAATTCCGCGCCTTCGTGTCATTATTAGTTTGTTCTGAACGTTTTGTCGGCAACGAAAATGCATCCAAAATTAGCGAGATTCAGAAATGGTCGGCAGAATCAGCTGGCCGTATGCCTTTTGAATACGATTCACGTGAATGACGCCACAAAACCAGAAACACAGACGAAAACGCGCGGAAGATGCACGAGATCGCATTGGGTGATTGCAATTTCATGTGCGTGACATGAGTGATGCCATTTGAATTTCAGAGGATGCGCTATTGAGAATTGGTGCTACGTCTGTGAATGTTGGTTGACACCAAATCCCCTTTTGGAGGGTAAAAAAGTTACTGGATGTAATTTTAGAAGACTTCTGGATCAACTAGACGAAATGTGGAAGAGGGCATGTTGTAAAGATGCTTAGACAGTGGAAAAAAGGATGTAAAGTACCAATTGTTGGAACGTCCATCCCATTCCCAAAATTATTATTCTCCAGCTTTTACATTGGCACATAAAAAAATTACTGGAAAACGACATTAAGCCCATTAAAGAAACTATGACGTAGATGATTATTTTTCAGACCACCTGGATTCGCTCTTTTAGATGCGATGTCGAATCTAACTGATTGCGACGAAGGATTAGTGAACTTGTTTTCGGCTTTTTATCGTCACCAGTGGATAATGTGTGTTTGCTTTCCTCTACTTTTTCATTCTACTTTTTACATGAAATAAAGTTGTCGAATTCTGTATTGTCACTTCGGAATCTCAAATTAGTACCACTGCCCAGTGGCGAAGATCACGAAAGGTGCTGCTTGGGGGGCCTCGCGTAGGCGTTGGTCCTAATTTTCTCTGCTCGATAACTTCCAAGGAAGGGGTTTCCACAAATGGTTTCCTATTTTCAGTTTCTTTCTCAAGGCACGCTCTGCAATTTGTTTTTTTAAGATGCCTTTTAAAACACACGGTAAGCCAATACATAAACAGATAGGAATCTTCAGTTAGGGCTACAGCATGTGACCTTTTCGGTAGCCATTGGGCTGTCATTCCAAGACTTCAGTATTTTATACTCACTGCCCTGAGATTTTTCAGTCACTTAACATGACTCTCACGTCGAGAATGCTTTTTATCATGGTATGTGAAAAATCCCCCCCATGAACCATGGACCTTGCCGTTGGTGGGGAGGCTTGCGTGCCTCAGCGATACAGATAGCCGTACCGTAGGTGCAACCACAACGGAGGGGTATCTGTTGAGAGGCCAGACAAACGTGTGGTTCCTGAAGAGGGGCAGCAGCCTTTTCAGTAGTTGCAAGGGCAACAGTCTGGATGATTGACTGATCTGGCCTTGTAACAATAACCAAAACGGCCTTGCTGTGCTGGTACTGCGAACGGCTGAAAGCAAGGGGAAACTACAGCCGTAATTTTTCCCGAGGGCATGCAGCTTTACTGTATGATTACATGATGATGGCGTCCTCTTGGGTAAAATATTCCGGAGGTAAAATAGTCCCCCATTCGGATCTCCGGGCGGGGACTACTCAAGAGGATGTCGTTATCAGGAGAAAGAAAACTGGTGTTCTACGGATCGGAGCGTGGAATGTCAGATCCCTTAATCGGGCAGGTAGGTTAGAAAATTTAAAAAGGGAAATGGATAGGTTGAAGTTAGATATAGTGGGAATTAGTGAAGTGACTTATCTTAGAAGAAAGATTAAGGAAAGGCAAACCTACGTTTCTAGCATTTGTAGACTTAGAGAAAGCTTTTGACAATGTTGACTGGAATACTCTCTTTCAAATTCTAAAGGTGGCAGGGGTAAAATACAGGGAGCGAAAGGCTATTTACAATTTGTACAGAAACCAGATGGCAGTTATAAGAGTTGAGGGACATGAAAGGGAAGCAGTGGTTGGGAAGGGAGTAAGACAGGGTTGTAGCCTCTCCCCGATGTTGTTCAATCTGTATATTGAGCAAGCAGTAAAGGAAACAAAAGAAAAATTCGGAGTAGGTATTAAAATTCATGGAGAAGAAATAAAAACTTTGAGGTTCGCCGATGACATTGTAATTCTGTCAGAGACAGCAAAGGACTTGGAAGAGCAGTTGAATGGAATGGACAGTGTCTTGAAAGGAGGATATAAGATGAACATCAACAAAAGCAAAACAAGGATAATGGAATGTAGTCTAATTAAGTCGGGTGATGCTGAGGGAATTAGATTAGGAAATGAGGCACTTAAAGTAGTAAAGGAGTTTTGCTATTTGGGGAGCAAAATAACTGATGATGGTCGAAGTAGAGAGGATATAAAATGTAGACTGGCAATGGCAAGGAAAGCGTTTCTGAAGGAGAGAAATTTGTTAACATCCAGTATTGATTTAAGTGTCAGGAAGTCATTTCTGAAAGTATTCGTATGGAGTGTAGCCATGTATGGAAGTGAAACATGGACGATAAATAGTTTAGACAAGAAGAGAATAGAAGCTTTCGAAATGTGGTGCTACAGAAGAATGCTGAAGATTAGATGGGTAGATCATGTAACTAATGAGGAAGTATTGAATAGGATTGGGGAGAAGAGAAGTTTGTGGCACAACTTGACCAGAAGAAGGGATCGGTTGGTAGGGCATGTTCTGAGGCATCAAGGGATCACCAATTTAGTATTGGAGGGCAGCGTGGAGGGTAAAAATCGTAGAGGGAGACCACGAGATGAATACACTAAGCAGATTCAGAAGGATGTAGGTTGCAGTAGGTACTGGGAGATGAAAAAGCTTGCACAGGATAGAGTAGCATGGAGAGCTGCATCAAACCAGTCTCAGGACTGAAGACCACAACAACAACAATGTGAAAAATGCCAACATGAATAGTGTGGATTTTATCTAATGTGAAAAATTCCACTTGTAACTGGCCGAGTCTCCACATTATCACGTCGATTTTTTTTTATATATATGGAAGCGAGCAAATTAATAGATTAGCCCGGGGTACAGATAACTAACTTTTTTTTTTTTTTTGAGGCGGTGTCTGTAAACTCCAGGACCGCACTCGAGAACGCTGCATTGAATGTAGTCGTGGTGTAACAACAAACAAACTCTTTATTTTGTCAGGAAAATGATGAATATACTGTACGAAAGAAAATTTTTTTATACCGAAAGCCAACTTTGTCAAAGAATGCCTCGTTACCTAGAAGACCATCTATCGATATTGAGGATTGCTGGATTAAATTTCTATCGTGTCATCTCGCCAACAATCAAAGTAAGTAGGGTAATACGCAAGTCGGCACGAATAGATAACAAACTGTCTCCGCAGATGACTAGGGATACCATAACGCTATCTTCACCACCATTGCGAGCTTCGCAATTAGTGCATGGGCACTACTTCTGCGTGTGGTGTGGGGAAACTGCAACGTGCGCAGAGAAGTGTGTTCCTTGGACTAACAGGAGCTTTGTGTACCACACCAGTTGATTCGCAAATATGTAGTCAGTCTAGAAAAGAAACCTGAGATAAGTCATGTATGTAGCTGCCTCGTACTGAGAAAAAGGGTGGTCCATAAAGAGACATAAGAATAATTAGTTGGAGCCTTGGAGACAAAATCCAGCTATTTTACTGGGGAGTGGGGCTTGGTAGTTGGTAAGATGTCGCACCCATTTTCCGAAGTGTGTTTGTGTAGTGACTAATAAAAGTAATGACCGTAGAGAGAAGCAAAACGTGTATGCTAAACAAAAGGCTAAAATGTGACTCAATGACCACTTCAAAAACATGTTTCCTAAACAGGAAGCAATTTAGCTCAGTGGCCATTTCAAATGGTTTTTGTATTCATTGCTGTCACTAAACACATACAGGGGTTAGCATAAGTTCACAGTTCCGTAAATTCATCTAAATACAATAGTAGTGAAATCGTAACATGAATTAATGTAATAAAGATCAAATAGATGTCAGAGAACGAGATGGCAAGGAATAGTGGAGCAGTAGTGACAGACTGACAAAGGAAACTTTTTTTACGCTACTTGTTTATTCTTAATTCTCGGATAGTGACAGCACAGAACAACTACTGAACTTTCTGGAGAAAGCTTAAATGGCTATTGCAGATTTCGTATTCATTATAAAGAAGAAATCGTGAGTAACTTGAATCATACAGTACCAAAAGTTAGAGCTGGATTTCAGGCTCCTCTAATGGGTCACTAGTGAATAACGAGACAGTATAATCCGCACCCGATTACAATATTGTTACCTGTCTCATTCTGCTACACAGAATGATCAACTCCTTCGGCACTAGTAGAGATTTTCTGTTCCTCCCTAGCCCCACACGATGAGGGAGCCGCCGCCCCACCCCCCTCCCCCCCACTTTGAGGACAGCTGCTGTTGAGGGCATCCCTATCACTCTTACAGCATTTTGCGCACATGAAGTACACCAAATCGCATCATGTTAGGGTTTCTCTTCCTCTTCCATGCTATCCCTTATGAATGAATAGATATGTTGATGATTAGATTGGAGAAGTGAAGGGAGTCACACTGGTGGAGGCATTTAAGTAACTAGGGGACTCAAAAGATAACAGAATGGTGTGCTACTTTTAAATTAGAAACGTGCAAAGCGTGAGAGCGCTCTTGCTAGAGGTGCTAGTTGAACATAATTCTTTTAGTGAGAACAGTAGACGTTTATCCTGTCGTATCTCTACACTTGCGATAGAAGAAAATTAGTTCGTCCTATGTAATAATTATTTTTTATATAACGTTAACATCTGAGATAGACAACAGCATTAAAGACGCTGATTATTTACCTTTATCAGTGTTCCCCAAGGCACACGAAATTTTCGTAATTCATTGGTATGATTCAGATCATACAACTAATATGTATCCAAAGTGAAGAGGTTGTTGTTGGAGAGTATAATAAGTGATTGAAACGTATCGTCATTACAAAACCAGTAGTTTAATGGCTTAGCTCTTCTTCTGATACCAATCTTGGTTATCTCATCGTCACAGTCACAGCACCGTAATGTCGTTAGGAGTTACAAAGTTCTGTCGTATTTGCGCTGTGTATTGGTCCTGAAGAACTCGTGCCTTTCAGCTTTATACTATTTTCAAACTGAAAGTTCTCTCTGCTGCAGAAGTTTTAACGACATCTCAGTTCTGAGAGATAACGATGAGGAACAAAAATCTGATGATGTAGCACGTTGAGGGAACTATGAAATTGGAATTTTCTGGTGTTTTTTGTTTAACGGGATTTTTTAATGAATAAGGAATTTTCTGTTGAAGATGGATTTCTTTTTCTAGTATATAGTTCATCAATTAATCGTTTTCTATAGATATAATGTTTGTGTCTCCTTACCCTCGCCACACATTCTGGTAGCGTAAGAACTGTTGACGAGTAGACACCCTGTATTTAATAACATTTTGTGTATTTCTGCTATAGCAGAAATTTGCCTATAGCTGATTGAAGACACTGCAACTGCGGATTTACTTAGAAACCAATTGCAGCTATTGACGGCTTTGGCTGTATGTCGTGAGTATCTGTTGAAGAAGCTGATAAGAGTTCACATTTTCTTTGTAAAAGACATTAAAAAGCGTGGACATAAACGCAAAATAGTTTCCCTTGTACAGATCTTATTTTGATGGTTGTTTTGTCGTATTAAAGTTTGAAAAAAAAAAAAGCTTAGTCCATATTGAGAGTACAGCGATCACTGAGAGTAATACTATATTATGCGCCTTGCTTGTAACGATGTGTAAAATAATTAACGGTGATTAAGTAAACTTCTAATAAATTTAAAAAAATATTACTTACTTGAAGTGTGTCTGCTGATGCTATTGATTGTAATATAAATACAAGGAGTACAGAAAGAGGGCATTCTATTGTGGTTACCGTTTTGAGTGAATGCTGTAACACTTGACAGTAACTGAAAAGTGGAAGTGGAAAACGTTCCAAGTGCCTTTTTTCCTTCAAAAACGCATTTTCAGTGCTGTTGTGTTCTCGTTACTCTGGTCCCTAACTCGCTCTAAGTGTCAAATAATAGAGAAGATTTTCAAACATTTACTACTACAAGGTGCATCGGCTTTATACCAAGCAGTGGTTCCCGCAGGAGTTCCAAATGCCATCCCAATGCATACAACTGACTTCTGTTTTAAAGATTCGGAAACATTGTTCTCAATACGGGCGTGTAAGAGCTCCAAATGCTGTATGATCAAAATGCCTCATACTCATCCATCTCGGATAGCTATACAAATTCTTAGTCCGAAATAGAAGAACTGAAAAATGACGATTTATTCAAAAGAGGAACGATCATGGCAGTTGTATGCCATGCTATATTTCATCTGAAAGATTGGTCATGTCTGTCAGTTACAAAACAGGAAGACCTGTTGACGATGTTGCCATTTCTTCCTCAACGACACACGTAGTTTGCTGTAAAACTTTCCATCATCTGATCCCAAGAATGGAGTTGTATAAGAAACAGAAGTCAGTACTAAGAGATCTTTTCATGAATTTGTTTTATGTATCGTCTTGTAAAAAAGTGAAAGAAATTAGAAATGGGTTTCTACTACTAAAAATAATTCTGCTGTATAACTGCACTTGTATTATCACGAATAAGACGTAGTGCCTCTGTCTGTGACAGTAGGAACAACAAATTTTCTAATTTGCCACTATTTTTGCTGCAGTGAAGTGGCCAGCATAATTCTGTGGTGTCAGAGTAGCGTGTCAGTTTTTGGATGGAAATAGGCTACGTACAAAAGGAGAACATTTTTGATTTTCTTGACGAGTGTGAGATTTGGCACTTAGAACATTTTTCGCATCCACTCTTAATTTGATGACGCAAACATGGATGCCACTTTTCGGTGTAAATTTGTTGCATTAGCATTATGCTGATGATTTGGCACATGCTGAGCATAGTTGTAACCTTTCCATATTTTTAAACTGTTTCCATACGTAAATACATGTTTTCGTTCCCATTAAAACTACTACACAGCTTCTTTTAGCGCCTATATTTCCTGTAACATAACACACTTAAAGGATTTTCTGTCATTAGTTGTTGCTTTGCTGCCTTAAGATTTATGCTTCATTACATTACGAACACGAAATGTTATATTTCATCTAGATAGCTATAAATCATATTTAGTTGATGTTCCTTGTAGTACTCAAATTTTTTACAATAACATCTCTTCGAGAAAGAGGCTTATAAAATATGAGTTCAAACACAGAAAAGAAGGGGTATTGGTGCCAAAACGGAAAGCAGGATGACTGAACTAGTGTAACTGAATGATAAGTTGTGGCTGGTTACGCCCCTAGCGTTGGTGACGGCGTTGGCAAACTAATCTTCTAAGTGCTCCGCGTTTGTTCTCGCGTCGATCGGTAAACCTGAAACATCCCCGCCATCTGCAAATCAGATCCCATGAGACCAAACGCGAACGTCATCATTGGACCGTCTGGACTGAATTAACTCCGTGCTCTCTGATGTTAAGCTTTTCTTAACGCACTGATACCTCACACCGTTAATAACGTGTCACCATTTAAAAGTGGCTACCCCAAATACTTCGTAAACGACACAAGATGTCGAAACCAAGTTCGCGACATTTTATAGTACGCAAAACCATTGTATCGCAAATACTTTCTTCTTTATCCGTCACGATATTGAGACAACTTTCTTTTTTCAGTAAAAGGTACTTTTTAACAGTCCTTGTTCAGCGATATAACGATTGTAAGTGTTAGTAGAGAAACGTTTCGGAAAAGTTGTCGTAAATTGTGATGCGACGTCAAATCCTGCTGCTACTGCCCTGTTTGTACTCAATTTTCAAGTAAAGATTTAATGGTGCGCTTCATTTGAAGGGGTTAGAAGAAATTATTCCAATTACAAAAACTGATCTGCTTCGTAATCTCACCGTAGGAAAAAGTTGCTGTAGTTGAACACACACAGCTTTGCGTGCCACCACTTGATGGACCCTCGTGTCGATTATCTTGAGCAATGTGTATATTACTTATGAACAATAACATTATAGAAACCTACTCAGTTGGGCTGTGTTTGCTATGTCGCCACAACGAATGGAATAGTTCGGGGTTCCACATGCCTTTGATGTCGGCAGACAAACCCGCTGGCCATCAGCACAATGAGCTAGAAGTGCTGTAGCTTTTCACATGATCGCGGACAGATCGTCGGTACCCGGGCGTTTCGGGCACTTTTTCTCACGTGCCACCTCGTCGTGGGTGTATTCGATTAGGCAATTAGCTGTCATGGGCAAAAACGTGTTGATGGTATGGACAGTCATAGATTATCGGGGACTGTAAAAGCAGTTAAGTAGATTATAATATTAATAATAATAATAATAATAATAATAATGTTGTTGTTGACGAAGGCCTCCCGTCGGGTAGACCGCTCGCCTGGTGCAAGTCTTTCGATTTGACGCCACTTCGGTGACTTGCGCGTCGTCGGCCGGCCGCTGGTGGCCGAGGGGTTCTGGCGCTACAGTCTGGAACCGCGCGACCGCTACGGTCGCAGGTTCGAATCCTGCCTCGGGCATGGATGTGTGTGTTGTCCTTAGGTTAGTTAGGTTTAAGTAGTTCTAAGTTCTAGGGGACTTATGACCTCAGCAGTTGAGTCCCATAGTGCTCAGAGCCATTTGAACCATTTGAACTTGCGCGTCGAAGTTAAGTTATTTAGTTAAGTAGATTATTCAAAAGAAGTGATAGCCATTCCATCTAGCTCCACCTTTCTATGGGGTACAGGAGGCCATTATCGTACAAATGTTCCTCTGCTGACTGCAAGTCACAGGACAAAAAAGTATAGTCATTCGAAAACCCTCGTCGGTTGCTCCAGACACAGAAATATATCGCATGAAGTGATGAGTGGCGGCACAAGTTTCCACACGCCATTGACAGGGTACGAGAATGTCGAAAACTGCTCGTAGCGATACATCCCACTTACCAGTAGGGCGCCATTCATGCAGTCACTTGTGGCCTTTTCATGTTGTTGCGCAAAGTATAGGATGAAATGGACTCTTGAGGAGTCTGTCGGCAAAGGAAATGAGAAACTCCTGCCCCATGGTGCGTATCCTTATATTCGCTTACTTTGTTCCGCAAGTGTCATGTATCTTTAGCAAGACAGTGCGCCAGCACATCGCTCTCGAAGTGTCATCTGACTGGGTGCTTGGGTGGCGTTCAGGTCATGTGACTTACTCATTGGGACGCCATCGAATGAAATGGCGTGCCTTGCACACTGCTGCGACCATGGTCCAAACATCGAGAAGCCGCGTACTCGGTATTATTTTTAACTGAACATTTTACCCTAAAAGCTGGACTACGTATTTAACATTTAAACAGTGAGCTGGGTATTTTCAGTTGTGCGTTAATCAGTTACAGTCTTTTCTTTTTTTTCTTTTTGCAAAATCAGCCTCAAACGTGCTTCAACAAAAAAAGGAAAAGAGCCTTATAATAAGACAGTTATGAAAGCAACTAGGTACTCGGCTTTCTTAATTTCTCTGTCTTCTTCCCAAGATAATTTTGTGCCAGAGCAAACGAAAAGTTCCTCATTAAAGTTTTGCCGTCTGCAAGCATTTTATCCTACACTGAACAGGTCCGCAGTGGGTTCTAGATCACTTGCTCCTTTCTTCTGCGTTCTTCTGAACTGAAACATTTATGTACTGGAACCGCCCATTGACTCTTGGAACATCGATCCACTTTTCCCGTATCCGCGTCGCTGTTTTGTGAGCCAATAGAGGTCAATTCGTAACGCCGCGTGAACGACTTGAGCGCGTGATGCGGGAACTGGGCCGAGGACTTCCTGGCTGCCGAAGCCAGTACCATGCGTCACACGCGCTGTCTTAGCCTCTACGTCACAGCGTCCACTTATTTCCACTACTGCCTGAACGATTCTGTCGCTATCAGACACTAGTCACGCAGGATGAACACACGTAAGACGTCTTTCATGATAACAAACCGTCGTTGGACTGTAATCGGGCTACATTTGCGAGGGGGTGTTCAATAAGTAATGCATCACTCTTTTTATAGACAAGTTTCAGCTGAAAAAAAATCCGGAATTTTTTGTGGGACATCGTTAAATATTTCCACTTCAGCCCTTATAGTTTCTTCAAGTTCCGATTGGTGACAGCGTAATAGGTAGCCTTCAAAATGGCGTCTGGAACGGAGATGCGTTCCGAACAGTTTCTTTTGGCAGAAAACCAGGGCATCACTGATATTCATAGGCTTTTGCTGAAGCGTTACGGAGACCTGACAGGAAACAAAAGCACGGTGAATCGGTGGGCGAGGCGTCTGACATAGTCGCAACAAGGTCGGCAGACCTGTCGTGTCTCCCGCGTGCCCGCCGGCCGCACACAGCTGTGACTCCCGCATATTGGAACTTGTGTACTATCTCATCCGAGGTGATCGACGGACCGCGATTAAACACCCCGCTGCTCAACTGCACGTCTGTTAGTAGTGTTGCCACACTCGTTCACCAGTCGGGGTACTACAAGGCGTGCGCTTTCTGGGTTCCTCGCCACCTAACAGAAGACCATAAATAGCAACAACGATAGACCATGTGTGAGGAATTGCTTGTGCTTTGCGAGGCTGGTCGTGACAACTTTTTGTCGAACATCGGCACAGGCGGTGAAACATGGGTTCATCACTCCGAACCGGAAACAAAACGGCAATCTACACGGTGGCGCACGAAATGCGTTACCATTTGGTTTTTGAATATAAACTTTATTGTCAATACAATCTGAAAGGAACATATACTACAATGAAGAGCCGTCCATGGAGATTTGTTCTAACTCAGCACATGCTCAATATGTCCACCATTTCGTTTCCTAACTTCCTTCAAACGAACACTGAAAATAGTAATTACCCTACGGCACATGTCTTCCGTAATTTCACTGCAAGCTTGAAGAGTAAGTCTTCTGAGCTCCATTAAATTTCACAGCTTCT
Organism: Schistocerca serialis cubense; assembly: GCF_023864345.2. Classification (NCBI taxonomy): domain Eukaryota; kingdom Metazoa; phylum Arthropoda; class Insecta; order Orthoptera; family Acrididae; genus Schistocerca; species Schistocerca serialis. The sequence continues at coordinate 599,254,946 of NC_064641.1, read as the reverse complement.
TGCTACTGCCTTGCCCTTCAACACACAGTGGTTCATGCAAGATGGATCTAGGCCACATACTGCAAACACTGTGATGGAGTTTTTACACGAGCATTTCGACATGCGGATCATTTCACTCAGGTTTCCAGGTCGCTCCAATGACGGACAAAATTGGCCCCCCAATAGTCCAGACCTCAATCCATGTGACTTTTTTCTTTGGGGGTACCTAAAGGAAAAAATTTTCCCGAAACGTCAACGTGATTTAATGGAGCTCAGAAGACTTATTTTTCAAGCTTGCAGTGAAATTACGGAAGACATGTGCCGTAGGGTAATCACTAACTTCAGTGTTCGTTTGAAGGAAGTTAGGAAACGAAATGGTGAACATATTGAGCATGTGCTGAGTTAGAACAAATCTCCATGGACGGCTCTTCATTTTAGTATATGTTCCTTTCAGATTGTATGAACAATAAAGTTTATATTCAAAAACAAAATGGTAACACATTTCGTGCGCCACCCTGTATGAAGTGGTGCCACACCGTCTCTCCTCCAAAGGAAAATTTCAAACACGCACTCCCAACCAGTAAAGTCATGGCGACAGTCTTCTGGGACTCTGAAGGGGTTACTCTGTTTTATATCCTTCCTCCTGGTGCAACGATCAGCTCAAAAGTGTATTGTGCTACCCACAGGAAACTGAAATGACTAGAGCGTGTTTGTCGCCACAAAAATGCAAACAAACTTCTCCATGACAACGCGAGGCTTCGCACAAGTCTGCACACCCTAGAGGAGCTCACAGAATGCATTGGAATTTTCTTCTTCATCCACCCTACTGCTGGATCTCGCACTTTGCAAGTCTTTGACCAATGAAGATCCACTCAGCGGGAGACGTTACGTCGATGATGGGTGGTGTGGTTATTGATGCAGCGAGATGTTGGCTCCCTCGTCGACAAGTAGAGTGGTACCTTGCGGGCATACAGCGTTGCCAGTAACGTGGCATAAGGCTATCGCAATGAACGGAGATTTTGTTGAAAAATAGGGTTTTGTAGCCAAAAGAATGGGGAATATTATGATGTAGTGGAATCCTGAATAAAACCAATATGCTCCAGAAAAAAGTGTTACATTACTTAGTGAACACCCCTCATCCCTTAACGCAGCGTACCAGCTGATGCTGCAGAATATGTTTTATACTACGTCTAAAAGAGCTTGCATCGAGCTGAACTAAACATGCACAACCGATAGTTTGTGAAACTTAGAATGTGTTCTACTTGTATATCTCGTCTACTTTCTGTTTATTAATAGTAATCCGTATTAAATACCTGAGTTTACACTATGACATAAGAGATCAAAGATGACAGTTTCGATATGACAGTGGAGAACTGTTTACGTTAAAAATGTTTATTTTTCTATGTAGTCAGTGTTTTGATTACCACATTTTGTCAAAGCTTTATTTAGATAATAGATACCATCCCTGAAATTCGGTTCTGGAAGTTTTACAAACTATTCGTCTTCAGCTACCAGTACTTCTACATTTGACTCAAAATATGTTCTCGCTACAAATTTCTCCAGATGGAATGCGAGTCAAGTCAAAGGATGTACGATTCAACGATAAGCCCTTCAGATTTCCCATTACCAGAGCACCTTTATGTGTAGCTGCTTGCCCTGGTGCAATACGATTTTATCCTTTCATTTTTAGTCGGGTCTCTCTTATGTAGTTCATCATCCAGTTTGTCCAGAAAACTTTCGTACTAATCGCCAGTTAATTATTGTTTCACCATTTCCAAGGTAATCGGTGATAACAATCCAATTTGCTTCCTAGATATCACATTAGTTCACGGGCACATTCAACAAAAACCGAACTCACATTACAAAAAGCATTATGATGGTTTAATTCCTCACATAAAATGCACCTTGATGTTTCTTCTGGTATGCTTATGGTATCAGATATTTCATATTCTTGTAATCGTCGAATCAAGTATAGTACTATGCATTTTCACTCTCATTATTCACAGGGGACTGATGACCTCAGAAGTTAAGTCCCATAGTGCTCAGGCCATTCTTCACGTGAATCTCACTCGAGTGAAGTAAACTACGCTTGAATTCAGCCACGTATTTTTTCTCGTCGTGTAGACAATCACTAACTTTGCACAATATATGATCGGTCACTGGAACCTCTTCCAAAGGATGTAATTTTATGATGACATGGTAGTCTAATTTAATATTTTTACACACACACACAAAAGCGCGCGCGCCCTTTACTATGATTTTTCAGAGTGTAGATGTAGATTAGAATTGAATGTGTGACGAAAATGGAAGCAGAGAGTGACGTAGGCAGCCAGAAGGGTTTTTAAATCTATTGGAGAAGCCGCGCACGGCTGCGAGGTCTGCCTACGGCTTCTCTAGTAGTCTCGCGGCTGGCACCCAATTCAGCACACGGCTCGTCGACTCGTACATACACACAAGCACGACTACAAGCCTTTAACACGCCCCGTCTGACATCGCTGTCGTTAGCGTACTGAGCGAGGTGAGAGTAATGCCAAGCATTCACATTTCCCAGACGTTTTCGTTATTGAGCGTCGGATGTCACAGGGGCTTTCTCTCTCTCTCTCTCTCTCTCTCTCTCTCTCTCTCTCTTTAACCTCTATACAGAGCAGTATTCATTCATCCCGGGAGAGTTTGCTGTTTGTGTAGCAGAGATATACACGATTAACATACTTCACGTTTCTAGCGCGTCAAAAGTACGAAATACAGTACATTTTGTGTAATTAAGGATGGCATATTCTTTTTAACGTGTTCTCGGCAGTAAAATGTAAATACACAGAGATTCTCATTAACATTCGTTCATTGCATCTGTTGTAGAAGTGTTACAGTATATACTCTTATATTTGAATGCAGACAAAATCAATCTTCAAAATTACATGCAAGGAACCTAGAGCCGTTCACTGATTGCCGGTAAAGTCAGCACTTTGTTAAGCAACCAAAAAAGCACAACAGAAATAAGGAAAGAAATTTAAAGAATACAATAGGAATGAGGAGACCAGAGAGTGTTTCGAAGTGGCAAGGATATTCCCTGGTTGACCAGAAGGCACCTGCCAACCAACGAGAACAAAGAACGCAAGTAACAAATGAGCTTTAATTGCCTGTTAAGTTTAGCGTTGTTAGGGAACATATGCAAGCTACTGTGTCCCTTGTATCGCAGGCCTATTGCTATGACGAAGGCCGTGATAGAATAAGATTTAGTCTCAGAAAAAGGTACAGTCAGTATGACAAATGTATCAGAGATATGCAGTTGTGAGGCATATTCAGGATTCAGTGAACTAGAAACCGATAAAGAACACACATCATATCAAAATAATCCGGCTCATCGGGTCACAATCACCCGGTACATTGTGGGAATACCATGATCAAATAGTTTGTGAATTGCGTATAGCTAAGATAGAGATTTCCTGCATCTTTTGACCAACCATCATTGTTGCTGTTTCATCGGCATAATGATTTAGGGACATCAGTTAGACTCTAGATCCTACGAGCTAGTTTCAGTAATCCTTCAGTGACTTGAAATGTTTTCAGGAGAAAGAGAGGTGTGTGGGTAAAGCGATGAGGCGGCGGTCTCTATAATAACTGTCAAATTAAATTATAGGTCGTTTCACGTTTCTGTTATACTTAAAAGTTTTAATAAGGACCCTGGACTAGTGGCTTGAAAGAGCAGCGTGAGTGACATTTTGTAATTCCAATTCACTTTCAGAAACCTTTCCTTTAGTACGATGCAGTATCAGAACAAACTAGATGACTGCTGAAAAGTAGTCAAACATTCTCCTTCATCTGTTGAGTTCCTAGCGAAATTAATTTGACTACAGGATTCGAAGATTGCCCAGGTCTCTCACTGTATCTGATTCCAACAATAGAAAGCACAGGATTTCGAGATCGAGTGCTGGTACTCAATTCTTCGTTATATTCCAAACAACGGACTGAGAATGAGTTAGCTTCTGAATGTCAGAGCACGAATCACAAATCTGCGGTTGCACCTCAAGTTGTTAATAATCCCGTGGTATGTAATAATATGGCTTACATCTCTGAGAACAACGTGTGTTTTTCGTAGCCACGTCATTCGTAAATTCCAGCCATACTAATATCCCTCGCGTCAGAGGTCAGTTATGGATGGGAAAAATCGACCGGTTGAAACTGATAGCGGTAAAAGAAATATCAATCAGCCATAGCAGCAGTGCTAAAAGTTTTCGTTTTTAAATCAGTTTTTTTTTACAAATAGTAATTTTTATTCGTAAAACAGTTAACAGTAAATGGTAAAAGGACAAAGACGACAGAAACGACCACCAAACACATTGCATAAGAATAGGTAAAGTATTGCTGAGATGATGATGTCTCTGTTGGGTGTGTCTGGGCTTGAGGTACGAATGTACGTGCAGTGTACAAGACTTAAGACTTGCCCCTACCTGATCTATACGTCATTTGCTCGCTATCGTCACCGGACGTCAATTATATTGCAGAATGGCACCAATGCTAGATCAGAAATATTTTTACGAAGTGACATAGCAATAAAATACTTCTTTTGCTTTAAAAGATTAAAGATTTGTCTACCAATTCTGTGAAATAAGAGGCAGAAATTATGGTAACAGTGATAAATTAAAAACTTAACAATTCATACGTGGTATACAGTAAAATTAGAAAGTAACTGATATCTTGCCTTTGTGTACATAATATGGTTCAAAATGGTTCAAATGGCTGTGAGCACTATGGGACTCAACTTCTGAGGTAATTAGTCCCCTAGAACTTAGAACTACTTAAACCTAACTAACCTAAGGACATCACACACATCCATGCCCGAGGCAGGATTCGAACCTGCGACCGTAGCGGTCTCGCGGTTCCAAACTGCAGCGCCCAGAACCGCCATAATATGCCTTTATCTGCTTGTAGCCCCTGAAAACGGACAAATAAATACGATAGAGTCCTTCAACCTCAGTTTTCACCCTTTAGCACTGACGATTCGAAATCCATAAACAGTGCTATCAATCCCAATGACATGATTTTTTAGCAGAGTTTCAAAACATTTGAATCAATAGAATACTGACGATTTTTTGCCTATTCAACCAATTATCGCTTCTCCAGAAAATCAGCGAACGATGGACGGAGTAAGTTTTCTTTCGTTTGCCTACTTAATGTAATATTTTTATTTCTGTGTGTCTTAAAACTGAGAGAATCGAAATATTTCAATCTTTGTTCGATTTCTACTTCTTTTTAAAGGAAATGATAGAAATAAAAGGCAGAAAGTCGATTATTTCAGAAGCGGTTTCTTTGAGGGGTTTTAAATCAGGTTAAACTAGTGTGAAAAAAAAGACGATATACCCGAAAACGGGTTGTTTCAGGGATAACCGCCACCCAAGTGACAGCAGCTTGTAGGCAGGCTAGTTGGCGCCGACGCTGCAGCCCAACAATTCCCAGCCCACTCACCATGAGACGGCTGAGGTTTGCTGAAATAATTTCACCAGTCGTGTTTAGCATGAGCACAGGGCACTGTCTTTCTGCCGTTCACCTCTCGTCCCTCCGATCAGGGGCGGCTGCTGTGTAAGCGCACAATAGCATGTGAACACCCAAACTTTCGACACCTTGCAGATTTGTTGGTTATTTTCCTCTCGTTGCTGTTAAATGTAACATAGATGCTGCAATCTGAAAGATATGACATTTAAGTCTACCGCGCTACTGCTCCTCTAGGCTCCGTTAAACTTGCATCAGGGTCGTGAGGGCAGCTCCAGCTGTGCACGTTTTAAGGTTCGCGTGACATAATTGCCTTACGGGCCAGATAGATACGGATTTGATAAACAAAGTGCACGGTTCGCGATGTACACAGTTGCCCTTGCCACTCAACTATAAGTTGACGTCAGTGCAACCAGGCGGTAGCGCACTGCGGCAGACGTTTATCCCATTTGCTCGGCATAAATCCTGCTAGATGATAGAACACTTCTTGCTAATTCACTCACTATAAACTGTAGTGCAATTAGATCGGACATTAGTATATGTTAAAATTGTATTGGCAGTAAACCTATTTTGTGTTTTTTTTAATGAGTTGTAGTATATTAAGTTATGAATTTAATCATACGGTAATCCATTTGGGGCGCTGACGGGGGTACTCCCCACCCCACCCTCCTCAGATTTAGTGGTAAGATGTCCCAGTGGATAGCCGTCAGAAACTGAACATAAATCAAGCATGAAAACAGGAAGAAGATGGTGTATTGAACTGAGGGAAAATAAAGCAAAATAGAAACAGTGAACCTCCAACCTTGACAAGTGCAACACAGCAAGTCAGGCCAACGACTGCGTCGTGGGTAAGTGGTAATGGTGTTAGACTGCCATGTGGACCAGCTGGGTTCAAAACTTCCTCGTGCTATTTATTTATTTTTCACAGCATTACGAACTGTCCGTCTAGTTATTGAAGTGTTTGTTCTCTTTCTGTAGTCTTGACAGTTGTCATACCTGGCATTGGTTATAGAAGTCATGCGGTCGCACGTAAATGTGATGAATAGTGAGCGCAGGCGAGATACCATATAGACGTCTCTCACACAAATGAAAACATCAGATAAACGGATGTGAACTATGCTGCAACAAAGGAATTCAAGAGTCAAAGCTTCCAAAACGGAATGCAATTTCAAAAACAGCCGGAGGGAAAACTGTGTGATTGTGAAACTGTTGCGTTCATTTGTTGCAGCTTATGTGACAAACTATTAAGTTTTCATCATGCCTTGGGAGTGATAAAATTCACGTTCATACGAACACCTAAACCAGGCAAGGAGGCATATCTCACTCACTTACCAGGCGTACAAATTCGGTGCGTCGATAAGAGATTCCTATCATATGACACACGTACTAATGCTGTGTATGACACATCAGACGTGTTTCCATCTACATACATACTCCGCAATCCACCATACGGTGCGTGTCGGAGGGTACCTCGTACCACATCTAGCATCTTCTCTCCCTGTTCCACTCCCAAACACAACGAGGGAAAAATGACTGCCTATATGCCTCTGTACGAGCCCTAATCTCTCTTATATTATCTTTGTGGTCTTTCCGCGAAATATAAGTTGGCGGCAGTAAAATTGTACTGCAGTCAGCCTCAAATGCTGGTTCTCTAAATTTCCTCAGTAGCGATTCACGAAAAAAAACGCCTCCTTTCCTCCAGAGACTCCCACCCGAGTTCCTGAAGCATTTCCGTAACACTCGCGTTATGATGAAACCTACCAGTAACAAATCTAGCAGCCCGCCTCCGAATTGCTTCTATGTCCTCCCTCAATCCGACCTGATGGGGATCCCAAACGCTCGAGCAGTACTCAAGGATAGGTTGTATTAGTGTTTTATAAGCGGTCTCCTTTACAGATGAACCACATCATCCCAAAATTTTACCAATGAACCGGAGACGACTATCCACCTTCCCCACAACTGTCATTACAAGCCTGTCCCACTTCATATCGCTCTGCAGTGTTACGCCCAAATATTTAATCGACGTGACTGTGTCAAGCGCTACACTACTAATGGAGTATTCAAACATTACGGAATTCTTTTTCCTATTCATCTGCATTAATTTCTCTCTCTCTCTCTCTCTCTCTCTCTCTCTCTCTCTCTCTCTCTCTCTCTCTATTCGTTTAGTCGGTTCCGACTCTTCGTGACCCCATGAACCAAATCACGCCACTTTTTCCTGTCTTGCACTTTCTCCCGTAGACCTTCCAGGTTGGAACACATTGCTTCTGTGATGCCATCGATCCATCTCATCCTCTGACGTCCTCTTCTTCTAGTTCCTTCAGTCTTCCCCAGCATTAATGTTTTTTCCAGCGAGGCATGCCTTCGCATTGTGTGTCCAAAGTAGGTCAGCTTTTGTTTTAAGATTAGACCTTCCAGGGAGAAATCTGGTTTAATTTGCTCCAATATTGATCTGTTGGTTCTCTTTGCAGTCCATGGAACTCTAAGAAGTTTCCTCCAACACCACAATTCGAAGGAGTCAATTCTTCGCCGTTCAGCCTTTCTAATGGTCCAGGTCTCACATCCATACATCACAACTGGAAAGACCATAGCCCTCACAATACGGATCTTTGTTGCGTGTTATATCTCTGGACCTTATAACCTTGTCAAGGTTTGACATCGCCTGTCTACCGAGCAACAGGCGTCTCCGGGTTTCATGGCTGCAGTCACCATCAGCAGAGATCTGGGAACCGAGATAACTGAATGTGGTCACTACCTCCATGGTTTCTCCTGCTATATCCCACGAATTGGTAGGTGTAGTTGTCATAATTTTCGTTTTCTTCACATTCAGCATAAGACCAGCCTTTTCACTTTCGTCTTTCACCTTCAGTAAGAGTGTTCTCAATTCTTCTTCACTTTCTGCCAACACGATCGTATCATCCGCGTACCTGAGGTGGTTTACATTTATTCCAGCTATTTTAATTCCTGTTTCCCCTTCATCTAGCCTCGCATTCCTCATGACATGTTCTGCATACAGATTGAATAAGTACGGTGACAGTATGCAGCCTTGCCGGACCCCTTTCTGAATCGGGTACACCCATGTTTTTCAGTACGTTCCATAATTTGTTGTGATCGAGCAGTCAAAGGCTTTGGCGTAGTCAATAAAGCAGAGGTACACATCTTTATGGAATTCTCTCGCTTTTTCCATAATCCACCGGATGTTAGCAATTTGATCTCTAGTTCCTCTTCCTTTCCTAAATCCAGCTTGTTCTTCTGGCAGCTCTCGATCTAGATATTGGCGAAGTCTATTTTGTAAGATTTTCAACATAACTTTGCTAGCATGTGAAATAAGTGCGATTGTTCGATAATCTGAGCATTCTTTAGAACTTTTCTGCTTTGGAATGGGGATGAACACTGATCTTTTCCAGTCTTCTGGCCACTGCTGCGTGATCCATATTTTTTGACATATTGAGTGCAGCACTTTCACTGCATCCTTTCCAGTGACTTTAAACAATTCTGCTGGTATTTCATCATGTCCACTAGTTTTGTTATCAGCCATATTTTCAATGTCCCACTGCATTTCGCTCTCCAAAATCTCATTAATTTACATTTATCTATATTTAGAGTTAGCTGCCATTCTTTATCCCAGTCACAAATCCTGTCCAAATCATCTTGTATCCTCCTACAGTCACTCAAGTACGACACCTTCCCGTACACCACAGCTTCATCAGCAAACAGCCGCACATTGCTATCCACCCTATCCAAAAGATCATTTATGTAGATAGAAAACAACAGCGGACCTACCACACTTCCCTGGGGCACTCCAGATGATACCCTCATCTCCGATGAACACTCACCATCGAGGACAACGTACTGGGTTGCAGGTGGAGAATTCGATTAACTTGTCGCCTTGTCAGCAAACTGTTGCGGTTCCCAATCGAAAGCCACTTCCTTTCAGCTGCTAATCAACGTTGATTGTGCGATTGTAGCATTTATTCATGCTTCTAAAAATCTGTTGATTTTATGGTGAGTCAGGTTTATCTGTGCTGTATAGACCCACATTTTATATGTGAAAATTCACAAAAAACTATATCACTGGGTTCTCTGATCTTCACTTAAATGCGGGATCGACGGCGGTGTGCTTAGGCTTTTATGGATCTCAGCTCCTCATTTGTATTCTTGTCAAGTAACAGTGTTGGTAGACATTATTACTATGGTTTAATCATTTCCACAAAAGGCACTTTGTGTTTGGAGTTTGTTATTTACTGGGCGGGAAGCGGCTTCCGTGTGCAGTGTAAACATGAACTGTGCACAATCTATTTTAAATGCTAACAACATTCAAATGGCTCTGAGCACTATGGGACTTTATTTCTGAGGTCATCAGTCCCCTAGAACTTGGAACTACTTGAACCTAACTAACATAAGGACATCACACACATCCATGCCCGAGGCAGGATTCGAACCTGCGACCGTGAGGACGGGTCGTGAGTCGTTTTGGGGAACTCAGTCGGTAGAGCACTTGCCTGCGAAAAGCAAAGGTCCCGAATTCGAGTCTCGGGTCGCCACGCAACTTTAATCTGTCAGGAAGTTTTATATCAGTGCACACTCCGCTGCAGAGTGAAAATCTCACTGTGGGAACAGAAAAGTAAATTACCAGGAAAGCCGCAAAGGAACTAGGGCTTCCGAGAACCCATCTTTTGATTAACGAATGAAATATGCATGACTACAACGAACATGTAACAAGGAAGTGTATTTCAGTTCGCACATGTTGTTCTGCGGGTGCAGCGTAAGGATATCTGATTTTCAGCCCGGAAGTAATTTCGTGAACTAATACATCTGTTAGGGATCTTTTACACCTGTCCAAAAAATGGGAAAGCACGAAAACTCCCACTTACACAAAAATGCGAAGTGAAGACTTGCGAAAGCTTACACATTCGTTATTGCGCTGAACTTACTCAATTATGCACGAAACAACAAAATTCCATAAACAAATTTTTGTTTTGTTAGGTAAGTGATATTATTATTACTACTATTATTATTACTGTTGGCAGTGACTGAAATTGTATAAACTTGTTGATAAGCATAACTGCTATACAGCAGATGGTATTAATTTCGCACTCTCCGATCTTTCTGAATCTAAAAATTTGTGAACTCGCAGAATGTATATTCACGAGCCGCCATTGCCCCTGACACCAGCATTACTGTATCGCAACGATGGTAGTTGCTGTGCTTGTACTCACTTGGACCATGCCTAGTAAAGCACTGTGCGAAACAGCGAATCTTCAGGGTAATGAATGCTGTACACATATTTGAAACAAACCACCTTTTTTCCTTTGCCTTGGAAGGTATCCGTAGTTGGAAGTGAATTTTTGTAAATAACACGGGTGATGACACCTGTACAACCTGTGTCAATGTATTGTGGCTGCCATAGTAGTTATGACTGTTGTTGCTTGAATAAATTGAAAGCTACATTGTCTTTACAAGCTTACACGTTCGAGGCGAATTGTACCCGAAAAACATTTCTCGATACAAGACATCGCTGAATAAGGGTAATTTACGGCTACTCCTGGGCAGTATAGCTTCTTTCTTTTTCACGAATTGCGTCAAGGATGGTAAGGCGTCTGTGAGTGCAGCGGCGCAGTTGCAGGCTGTAGCAACTGGAATACTCTTGGACAACGTCTTCCCAAGACTCCAGCGGGCAGCTAATGGAAGCTGCGGCCGGCGGTGAGTCACGGACCCGCTTCGCCATGAATGGCGGTTGCTGTCCTCGCCATTGTCTCCGCCTGTCGCCAGAGCCAGCGAGGATGAGAGCCAGCTCTCGCGCACTAACGTCGCTTTCCTCGTCAGTTCGAGACTAGGCTTTGTTTTCCAAAAATGCTTCTGTTCAGCAAGTCCGTCAGGTGTTCATAAATTACGGACATTCACAGCTACCATTTACGTTTATTGGAATGGTTCTTACTGAACAGCAGACAGTTTGTCTCATTATGAAAATTAATTCCGACTTCACAGTGAAGCTGTCAGCTGGGGTCCACGATAATGCCACGCGAGAGGAGCTGTGGTATGACTCGTCATAAAAATTCATACAAATTTAAATTTCTCATTATTTGACTAAATCCATTTAGACAAGTTTTTCAGAGATCCCTAGGATTGGCACCGCCAATTTCATGCCCTGACCTTGTCTTATCGTAGTGTGGCTCTAAACTAGGCACACCACTGTCGCAGACCACACAGCGTTTGGAAAACAAGACCAACTGTATGTTGATAGCTAGAAACCAGCAGAGTGCGAACGCTAAGACTAAAAGTAACTTTAACCCGAATAGAACTGATGAACGAAAGCCAAAATATTCTTACACAACATACAGTCTTGCTGAATTACAATCAGAGCCCAGGAAGTGAAGTATAGTGCACGCAAAATACCGTGGTCGCTAGATGCGCAGTCGGGGGGGGGGGGGGGGGGGGGGTGGGGGGGAGGGCAGTGGCAGTGGTGGGGGTGGCTCAGAACCCTGTAGGGGAAATTCCAAGCGCTGGAGGGGAAGTGCCGTTCCATACTGAAGCCTACACTCACATTTTTGGTAAATATTAAGCGGAGCCCCTACACGTCCACACTTGCGTGGTGACAATTCAAAAAGATTTGTAGTCTCTTCTTTAGTTAGTGTGTAAAAAGAATTCCGCCAGAAATGTCGCAATTTATTTTCGCCTTGTTTGTTAGCCATTTGTAGCTTTCGAGAGTCACGAGTGGGGAATGTTTAATAAATCCTACATATTTCTCTTGTTGCCATGTTAAAATTTGCTTCTTGCAAACGCAGTTACGAGAGAATTCGGAAACAGTGGTTTATTAAGTGAGGAAAAGTGAGGTCAGAATTTTATGAAAAAGCGTCGGTACAAAATAAACGTGTAATGACTTCACTTACATTGTTCCAAAACCCATAGCATTTCGCATTTCACCAGCTACCAATGGCTCTTAAAAATTGCATCCTTTTGTCGGAAAAGTCTTTAGTTAGTGGAATAACGTGGTAAGTAATGAAGTGTTGCATAGTAACCATATAAAAAAATACCCTCCTCTTTGCCAAAATCTCATTCCGATATCTCAAACTGTTTATGAAATATGAGGAATGTTGTGGATATTTCATTCTGGCATTATCGTTGGAGTGGTGCGATCGCAAATGAGTGCGCCATGTCAGATCACTTTTCTTGAGATTCGTGATAAATAGAGAACTCCAAACAAATCTAAAGAACAATATGTTAGCTAAATTTCATACACAGCAACATGTTATGTAATATGCACCAGACGCGAAATCATAGTGACTCCTACTTTTCATTGCAAACTTTATCGAATTTAGCGCAGTGTCTTACTTCCACGTAAATATCACAATAACTATGATCATTAAAGAAATGATAGTCATATTGAAGAATCTATCACAAAGGAAATCTCACTTTACAAGTTTTCACTATACCAAAACCAGCAGAAGTATCTTTCATATTAAACGGTTTTTTTTAAAAAAAACCTTCGATCTTGGTTGAAGCACAGTTTCAGATAATTTTGCAGGGGCTAATTTGTAAATATTCAGTCAGTATTTTTATAGTATTATATCAAATGGTTCAAATGGCTCTGAACACTATGAGACTTAACATCTGACGTCACCAGTCCCCTAGAACTTAGAACTACTTAAACCTAACTAACCTAAGGACATCACACACATCCATGCCCGAGGCAGTATTCGAACCTGCTACCGTAGCGGTCGCGTGGTTCCAGACTGAAGCGCCTAGAACCGCTCGGCCACACCGGCCGGCAGTATTATATCACTTCGCTCATCCTTTACATCAGAATACACGAGACAGTTTGAAGTAAAACTTACCACAGATCATCTGTGTCGCTAAACTCCTTTAGTAATTTAATCGATTAGTTTTTAAGCTTCCCGTCCAGTCAGTAGCGCACGGCTGTACGGAATAGACAAGTTGTTATCAAATTCCTCCTACCACATCCATCAGAAGCACCAGCACGGTCGACGAAATTTGAGTTTAAGTTCCATCTGCACTGAAACCAATACTCCACATTGCATGCAGGAAAATGTATATCGTTGTGTTCCCCAATCCTAGTTTCCAGAGTACTTCATTAGCTCTTGAATGAGGCCAGTGTCGATGATATTCCCTATTTTCAAGAATTCACGAACTTCCGTGATCACTAAGTCATCCCTTTTTATCACACATTCAAACTCCTCTCTCACCTGTCTTTACCGTACGATTTAACGCACATGTTGCGGATTCGGCGTCTTATACAGTCCAGGTGCACAGTATTCACCCAACCGGCTGCAAAGAGGAAGAGACAGCAAAAGCGTTGTCCATATTTCTTCTTGAATGTGGGACTTTTTCAAACAAGCTGTGCCTTAAGTCTCGGAGTCTGTCTGGCAAGTCCACATGTTGTTGAACGTCACACTGCTCTGTAAATCTACCACGCCTACAGTAAAATGCCAAGCAAGCAGGTCACGTTGCCGTAGATAAGGCATCTTTTGTGAACATTGATTTTGGAACTAGCCCGCAACGCTTCATCCTCTTAACAATTTCCTGCCGTACAACATGTTTAATTGGGACTCTCAAATGAGCGCCAGTTGAGCATCAAAGCCTTGCGCGTCGTTCCGATCGCCATCTGACGTATACTAAATGTAAGTAAAGCTGTCATCAATCCGAAGGTTACTTTGAACACCACAGTGCTTCTCTAGGCAGGGTGTTGTTGGAAGAGTTGAACTGACTTGGCCAACAATTTACAGGGGGACGGACAGTTTACCGTGGACTCCAAACCATGGTACAGCTCGACATCTTTTACTTTAAAAAACATTGCCAAAGGCGATTAGCGAAAAAATGCGTCAAATGACATCCTTGCGATGTTAATTTATTTTCATTGAACTCATTAGTCGTAAGTCGTTCTAAGCCCCATTATTTTTGTACCGTAGTAGCTCAGTTTTGTTACACTTATCGTGTAAAAATGTTTCCGGACAAAGCAGTGATATTCTCCAACAGCGGAAGAATTTGGTAGAAGAAGAAAAGGAAAAAAGAAAAAAAGTAGGTCACGGTTTGGCGACGCGATCATTATTGACAGAGGGCCAGGACATGGTAGGAAGTCAGCCATGCCGTTTTCAGAGGAACCATCCAGGTATTCACGCTTAATCTATCTATTGAAACCAGAGGAAATCAAACTTTGATGACCGGAGGGGGATTTTAACCTCGCACCTTGCAAATGAGTCAAATGCTTTACCACTGTCACATGTCACTTGATTTTTCATCTGTTGGATTGCATTAACGGCACTTACACTGTCCAGTCCAGATGTTTGTTTATATCATTCCAACGATATGGCTTATGTGAGTCTCAGGGTAGTTTCACTTTTATTTCAAGACTGGAAGAGACAGACTGCTCGTACTTACGATTTACAAGTGAATGCGTCAGGTTCTCTGCTAAATTTGGATGCACTTGTGAAGACGGGAAAGGCACATCTGCAAGAGCACTGATAGCGGAAAAAGATGAGTGAATGCCCGTTGCTTAAGGGTTTCTATCTCCATGCATGATAATTGCTGAAGAACAGACTACTTGTATTGGTAGGGTACCAGTTAGCCTCACTTATTCCTGCTTGTGTCTGCGGAACTGTAGGACACGGAGTTCATTCTGTGAAGCTAGAGAACGGAATATAAATTACTTTCTTCCTCTGACAGGCACTGCTGTACTGCTAATGGTGAGATACATAATCGGCAGTGCTGTAGCAACGTATACATGACCCAAATCCGTCATGAAACATGCCTGTCGAAAGGAATTTTGCTGCAGAGAAAATGTGGGCGCCGCCTTGCCGCGAATGCCAGTCAGTGCCTACATGGTTGCAGTAACCGGCACGACGCACTTCCCGAGCTTCGTGTCCACATTCAGAGATGGACTCGGGGCAGAGATATTCGTGTCATGTGTCGTTACATTCATGTGCACACAAAAAAATCACAGCATCTAGATATTCTGCGCTTTCGCATTCCTGCCTCCGAATTCGCCCTTGGCACAGAAATTGTATCTTTCTTGGGGTTTACAGCTCCTGCGCAACTACTGATTTATTGTGTTTTGAAAGTTCATTCACTTGTACTATGGTAAAGTATACTAAGGAAATTTGTTATAGTGCTCGAAAATCGCGGCACCGAACTCTGCGAGTGGACCGAGGGGAACTTGCTATGCTAACCAACCGCTGTGTTACCCTGGTCATTTGGACGCATTTGATCGAGTCAGGTCTCTTCGTCGTTTTTGTCACGTTTGCAAATAGCCTATACTTTTCGGTCAAGTAGCACCACATTTCCCCTCAAGACGCAGAGCGCATTCAGTTTCAGATTTTCCACCAACCCGAAATCACCATAAAACGCACCAAGGTACTTCGTATGGCAGCGTTTTGGAAGTGCTCACACACGCCCGTAGCATTACTTTTTAACACTTTTTTCTCTTTCCGTATTGCATGACTTTCAGCATAACTCTAGGTCGCAGATCTTTTCTCGCATTTCGACAGCTAACTTTCATACAGACACGAAACAACAATGCAACTATGGAAATAACCAGCACTAACATCCATCTTTAAGGAACTTATTACGAATTCGATGTTCCCGAGCATTATAATTAAAATGTCAGTGTTGAATATTGAGTTGATACACATTAACTAATTTGACAAATACGATGAACAGTCTTAGTATCTGCCTCCTCAAGTACTTGACAAGTTAGATCTTGATTAATTGTTTAAGAGTACCATGTTCAACCCAGTATTCGTAGCACATGTCGTGATTAATGTAGATAGTTTCGTCCGTGATAATAGGCGAGATGGATTTTTGTAGAACTTTCAAGGCTAACCCACCGCAGGCTTTTCGGCCCTGTGACAAGCTCGGGCATACACTAATTACCTTATCACATGTAGCAAACTCAGCAGGATTCAAGGAGTCGTTTCCCATTGGGGCTTAACGCTGTAAACAGGCTAAGAACAGCGTGCTACTTTACAGCGACGTGGAGCACATTCTGTTCGTCACATTCAGAGAAGACCTGAGGATAATAGGATTGACACTGGAACTTTCATCCTAGCCTCTGATGGAATTGTTTTACCTGAGCAATTTAAGGTCGTGGTTCATAGGCGTCATGTCAAATCCTGTTGTCTTTCCTGTATGAGATATTTTAGATATGAGAGTTTTGGACACACATCCTCCCTCTGTAATAATGAAGCTACTTGCAGGACGTATGGAAGGACACTACATGAGAGCAATCCTTGTGAACAACCCCCTCCATGTGTGAACTGTCCATACAGCCATCACCTTTTCGCCGACTTGTTGTTTTCAAAGAAAATCCAGTATCATAAAATTATTTGACCTCCTGGCTTATCAAAACGCTAAGAAAAAGTTTGAATCCCTACGCCTAATCGATATAACGTCAAACTTTGCAAACGTTATGTTAAAGACCACACCTAGCGCAATAAAACGGTCTCAAACAGCAAATCCTGGCCATAGCCACATGTCAAAGCCTGTTTTTTAATTGGGGAGGCGACGTCCGCTCCATCCACCACCAAACCCACAGCATTGGTGGTAACCACCCCATCGGTGCAGCCTGAAATGCCTCGTCCTCCTCTGGTATCACCAAGGAAAGAGGACACCTGCTAAGGCGCCTCTCAGGACGGAACATACAAGAAGTCTACCACCAATCAGTGGCTGAAAGTCACAGGCGGGCCACTTCTGTTCCAGAACTCAAGACTGGAGAATCAACCCCCACAGCGACAAGAAGGAAAAATCCAAAGTTAAACCGAATCCTGAAAGTTTCGGGGTACACTTCGTCGAAGTGCCCACATGCAGCAACTATCACCGTAATTTCCTGATCCGGAAGCGCCTGGCAGAGCGAAACTACTTTCCTTTTCATACACAAGAAGTTGAATCATACGGTGTTCTGTTTAGTGAATGAGAGCTCCCCAGCGCTTTGGCAATGTATCGAGACACTGTCCCTAAACCCGGTAGAATCAAGAATCAAATACTTAAACACCTTAGCCATGACAGCACAAAACACATACTCTGGTTTTTTCAGTCATATTTCGCGGGGAGTTTCTCTCCCAATGGGAGAAGTATATTATTATTTCTATCCTGAAACCGGGAAAAAATCTTCAAATTTTGGCTAATTATCGACCAGTATCTCTAATGAATAGGCTGTGCAATTTATTTGAAAGAATGACAATTTTGAGACCGTGTCTGTGCACACAATACAAGTTGATTCGTGAAAAGAAGAAAACCGCAACCAACCACTGTTAATAATGCTGTTTATTTACACATACAGCTCCGTACCGATTTCAAACCAATAAGTTTTCACAGTTTCCACGAACGGCACTTGTCACATTTTTTGCGGTGACGCGGTATAATTCTTGGTCTAAAAATACCATCTCAATTTTTTGGGCCCAAATAAATTGTGTACAAATGGAGATACATTGTTTTTCATTCTCCTGACAAATGTCATATTTTGGCACTTAAAACGTTTTCCATTTCCACTTTTCATCTATCGCAATTTCAAAGTGTCTTTACGACACTCCGGTCCACACTAGACCAACTTACACGTCTCGAATTCTCAGCGCAGCGCCAGCTCGTGTTCTCTGAACACCAGAAGGTGAACGATACCACCTGACGCCTTCACCTCCTGCATGAATGGTACTTCGGGGCCTTATAACCGATTTTTTCCAGAATTTCCTTTCCATTCATTAGGATATCAACGCCAGTTACATCCGGTTTAATCCACTGATATGGGGGTATCATGTAAAACCCCGAGGCCAAGGGACTAGTTATGTTCAGCGTCACCGCCCCAACTCCCCTTCCCCCGGGAATCACAGCAGTTGACCAAGGTCACCCCTTCCCCTCTCGTCCTAGACCAGTAAGTTTCCAACACCCCTGCCTGTCCTAATTCTATAACTGGAGTACTTGAGTGGATGAGCTCATTTTTGAGCTGTGCTCCCCTAGGAACTGGTCAGTATGTGGCTGTTTGTTAATAACAGATTAATGTTGTTGTAATTTCGTTAGGTCACATGACTCGAGGTCAAGGGTGTTGGTATTTGTTAATAACAAATTAAATTTAATATTATGCTGTTGTCATTCGAGGCACCAGCGGAGACCACACACAAGCTGATATGCAAGTATTCTCGTTTTTGGTATTTTCTATATTTTCTCCAGTTTCGCTTATTTTTATATTTTTACGTCTTTTTCAAAGTTTTTCCATATATTCCACAAATTTACATATTGTCTCTGTCTGTCCATTATGGCCACAGGACACCGGCTGGTACGTACTTCTCAGTTCAATAAACTTTACCAACAGCCGTATACTTTAGGTTATTTTATTTCGAACACGACCAGTATCGATAATTTGAATTGCAGAAACTGGTTGCGTTCGAAATAAAATAAAATAACCTAAGTATACGGCTGTTGGTAAAGTTTATTGAATTGAGAAAAATGTACATATTTTCCACAAATTTACAGTTTTCCGTTATTTTCCACAATTTAATCATTTTTACGTACTTTTTCACATTATTGCCATTTTATATATTTTAATCCAACGTAACGTTATGTGGTGTCATTATGTTCTCCGCGGAATGGCGGTGAATAAATGTAGGGTGACATATGACGCCAAACACAGAGTACTTAGAAATTTAAAAAAAGCGTTATACAGATGAAGTAATTGGTATAGAGGGGTTGAGAGATACAAGATACGAGAGAAAGATATGGAAAGACGTTGCATTCTAGAGAGACATGGTAACAGTACGAAATTCTCAGGCTCCTACTAGATCTGTGTGCGTAAGGCAATGTGATGTTATTTTACTCTCAATCTGGTGTTCTGTCCCAATACATCGCATCGCTAGTCACGTGTATTTGGAATGATTCCTAAACCGAATAGCGATACACACGGATCGCAATTTGACGTTGCAATCGGTGAAATCAAGAGAAGTTTGCTGATAATTATGAATCACAACATGGATAGCATACATTTTATGTATATAACTTAGATTAGTAGCTAATGCTACAGCTCAGCGTTTGTAGGATTTTTTTAACACTAGGAGGACCGCAAACAGGCTACTACCTACAAGGACCGATAGGGCCAAATTGGCCCCATGTTTATTTTTGTTTATTTGATCAGATTGTTATAGGTCATTACCTGTATGAATGTAACACACATATATAGCTTTTGTTGATTTTTATTAATAAAATAAATACATCACACACACACACACACACACACACACACACACACACACACACACACTCACTCACTCCACCGTAGTTCACTGCTGTTTACTGCTGCATTTGTCGCACCACACTCGTCTTCTCTCTTCACATTTGCCACATACTGCTTTCTCACAACCTGAACAACAGTAGCAGTATGGTTTCCTTTACATGACGTACGAATTTTACACTTCTCTCTCTTAGTCGCCCTCTGTGGTCCGTCTTTAGTGTCTGCACGATTCTGGCCTGGCTCTTTATTTCTTGATGATACATACTGCGCTCGAAGCTCTTCACACAAATCAAAAATATACTTCCGCCACTTCCATATACAGCACCCAGATATTTATGGCAGCTAAATCAAGAATGTTGTAAAATACATGATTCGGCCAACGTCTTGTACCGACTTTTCTGGAGTACAACCTTGTCATGTGATAGACAACGTCGACCCCAAATTTTGTTTCATTGTAGAATTGCACTGTTTCAGGAGCCTTCTTCTGACTATCGGACAGGGATACATGAGAGTGAAGTGAACTCAGTGACAATACATTCTTACATGTTTTCTCTTGATAAACTGTTAGTGTTGTTCCATTATCATTTTTATACACAATAGTCGAATGGAGTGGTTGTTTTCTGGTCTTTGCATCAGGAGGCACCTCCCTTCGATTACGGTTCAAAGTACCTACTAAAGTTGTGGATGCTGCCCTCAGACGGTTTGCAAGGCTTAGCGAAGTAAAGTAACTGTCAGTAGTGACATTTAAACTTTTGCCTAAGTATGGCCCCATAAGCCTAAGGACAACATTTTCACCTACGCCTTGGTCAGTTGGTCGAAGGGGATCAGCACCAGTGCATGGGAATCCATTCAGTATGTATTTACTAGAAACACCTACAAGTAACCAGAATTTTATGCCAAACTTATCTGGCTTGTTTGCAATATATTGTGTAAATGGGCATCTTGTTTTAGACGGCAAAAGTTGTTCATCAGCTGTAGGATAAGGTTCTCCTCTGTAGCATGACGCAGTGTTTTCTATGAAAGCATTCCAAGTATCTGAGACAAGAGCAAATTTGTCGGCCTTGAAGCGTTCAGATCTAGTGGACTTGATGTCAAACCTCATATACTTCATTATTTCGATAACTCTGTTTCGTCCCATAGTTTGTCTGAAACACGGAGGACCCCGTACTGTTGACCATAGGCTTTTGAGAGGAAAATTCTTTGCCCCATACACTCCTTTTGCATACATTATGGCGACAAAAGCATCCAGTTCTTCAAAGTGTGCTGTCCAGGAATCGTCATGTGTTCGACGACGAGCCTCAGCTTCAGTACAGTGCTTGGTGTCGTGCATCATGGAAGCACTGGAAGTTAACCGCCAAGCACCAAGAAGTTTCCCAGTTTGAATTTTCCTTTTAGCCTCGGGAAGTTATTCTAGTTGTTAACGTGCGTTTTCTCATATTTATTACGTAAGAGTATGCCAGGTTACGTAATTTGCTTGCCAGCCTGAGACCCATCTTAGGTTGCATTAATATATGGGTATATAATTATTTTAAAACATAAGTTCCCTAAACAACGTACCTAGAAGATGAGGAAATCATCACATGCAAGGATTACGGGCATTTTTCAAACGAGTTGTTGCGTTTACCACTTGAGAAGAGAAAGTAAGATTCAGTAATACTCTATCCACAGACTTCTACCCTCGCAGCATCAGACCCTGAGCTTGACTCAGATATTACCCGATTTGTGCTTTGCCTATAATGACATTGCCATCGTAGGGACGTTGTCGGAGCTCTAACGATATATGAGAACCAGGAGAGAGGAGTATAAGTGGTAAAATCTTAATGTCCAATGCTTGACATCTGATGTTATTTTATTGAGTACATGCAGGAATGTATTTCTTACTAAATAATATATTTTGTTTAATGCAGGATATCGACATATTTTTGTTAATAAGATTGTATGGGTAAATCCAGCAGCTCACAGACATGCTCAGCGACAGACATGAGCCGTGTAGTAAGAACGATAATTTTAGAACATTTTTAAGGTCGCCCTCATACAGCGTTCGGTGACAGATTCGGGGAGCACGCATCCGTCTCTACCTCAGTGCGTGGACCCCTCTATCAGGCGGTCGTCTTAAGGGGCAGGGTGAGTACCCTAGCTAATGCTGATTTACGCTTCACTCTGACGAATGGGTGTAAATACGCTTGACGTGCCAGGCAGTTGTAGCTGAGGCGGGGAGCGCAGTTAAGCGGCTGCTGGGGCCGGCACCGGCACTCAGTAAGTGGGATGTGTTGTATTTGTCATAAAGTGCGTTAATTATTAACCCAAGTATTTACGTACATCTTCTTTTAAAAGCGTAAGATAATAGAAGAACGTAAATAGCTACAGATATTTGTGTATGGAGTTGGTTCAAGTGGCTCTGAGCACTAGGGGACTTAACAGCTGAGGAGGTAACATCTGAGGTGGTCATCAGTCCCCTAGAACTGATAACTACTTAAACCTAACTAACCTAAGGACATCACACACATCCATGACCGACGCAGGATTCGAACCTGCGACTTGGCATATTAGGGGAGCTGTTCAATAGAGAATGATTATAATTTTGTTATGGTCATAATTTCTCGCGCTAAAATTTAGTCTTATGATATTCTGTTAGCATGATGTGCAACAAACACGCCGTAGTATTTTCATTGTTGGGACTCCTGGTTCCCGTGTGTGAGAGGCAGGCAAGATCAGAACAATATGTGGCTTTGAAATCCTGATTTCGTCTCAACAAATGTTCAGCTGAGGCCTACGCAATGTTACGGGAGGCCTATGGAGAGTCTGTTCTTCCCTACAGCACAGCTCTAAGGTGGTTTAAAACGTTTAAAGAGGAGAGACAATTTCAAAGAAAGGTGAACCCAGTGCTCCAGTTACTGCTCTTACGGAAGAAAACATCAACGCTGCTGCTGTTATTGTGAGAGAGGATCGACGAATTACCGTAGATCACTTTCTGAAATACTGAACGTCGCATTGGGTGCCACCCATACGTTGGTGACAAAAAATTACACATGACACCTGTTTGTGCGCTATGGGTTCCAAGACTGTTGATTCCTGAACAAAAGGACATTCGTGTGCAGGTCTGCATGCAGTTAAAGTTGATGTTCCCCCCAGGGGGTCCACAACTCTTTTGTGGACACGTGCGTAGCGAGCACGGGACCCCGAGCTAATGTGGCCCTCCTTCCTTTTCCGGGCTGCATACCTTCCCTTCCCTTTCCGCATCCCTCCCCGTCCCCCATCTTCGCCCCCCCCCCCTCACCTCTGTCTCTTTCCTTCCTTTCTCCCCCTCTGGGAGTATGGTTTGTGCCTACGTCCGGAGACGGACGCTCGAAACTGTTCCAAATTCCTTGCTCTTACACTTGCCAGTCCTCGTCCTTCCTCTGTCCTTCTCTTTTCCTTCCCTCTTCTCCTTGCCCTTTTCTCCGCTACGGCGTTTGAGACCCCCTCTTCTTTCCTTTCCCTTTCTCTTCTTTCCTCCCTGTGCGTGTCTGAAGGCCGACCCACGCACTTCCATGCGTAGCCGGTGACGGGGTAACGCGTAATTCCCCGCCCCGGGTAGACAGGTAGGACACGTACGTACCCCCTGGTAACGGCCAGGCCCAGGGAGGGGTGATTACCCGAGCTGATACCTTCCGAAAGTGCCGATTGGTCCCTCCGTCCGTTTGTCGGGAGGTGTGACCTGAGGTGTGAACAATCACCTAAGGCGGGTGTGCCCTCGGCGAGGGCCCCCACAAGGGAGGAGCGCGCCATCGGAGACGCCGGTAATCATGGGGGATTCTTCCGCAATGGTTTCCTCACCTTCCACTATGTCTGCTCACAAACGTAAGTTCACTGAGTCTCAGCCACAGACTGTTCTTCCATCGTTGCCACAGTTCCTTGTTGTTTCTCGGTCTGACGAAGGTCACGACTTTTCCACGGTCAACCCTTTCATTATACAGAAAGGTGTCGACGCAATTGCGGGTCCTGTAAAGTCTTGTTCCAGATTACGGAACGGCACCCTGTTGCTAGAAACACACAGTGCCCTCCAGGCTCAAAAATTGCTGCGTACTTCTCTGCTCCACACCTTCCCTGTCCGGGTGGAACCGCACCGTACCTTAAATTCCTCGCGTGGAGTCGTTTATACGCGCTCCCTCGATGGATTGTCTGACGAAGAAATTCAGCATTACCTGTCTGACCAGGGCGTCACAGCTGTTCATCGGGTTATGAAAAGGGTTGATTCGAACATCATTCCAACCCGCACTGTCTTCTTGACATTTGACAAAGTTCAACTCCCATCAAAAATCAAAGCAGGCTATGAGATAATTTCCGTTCGCCCTTATGTCCCACACCCTACGCGTTGCTATCGATGTCAGCGGTTCAATCATACCAGCCAGTCCTGTTCCAATCCGGCCAAATGTGTTACTTGTGGCAGGGATGCCCATGAGGGTGCTTGTCCACCTCCATCCCCTCGCTGCATCAACTGTATGGGTGACCACGCTGCCTCCTCTCGAGATTGCCCCGTTTTTAAGGATGAAAAGCTCATCCAGGAAATAAGAGTGAAGGAAAAGGTGTCGACCTTTGCTGCTCGAAAGTTACTCGCCAGTCGACAGCCCACCGTGCCTCAGAAAGGTAAATACAGCGCTGTCCTTGCTTCTCCTCGACCAACAAAGGAGGCGGCCACGCAGACTTGCGACTTCACCTTTAGTACCACGGTCGTCAGATCGGCCAGCGCAAAGATCGCCCGTTCAACCTCACCCCTTTCGCCTGCCCACTCTATGGCTCACCCTTCATCGGGTTCTGTTAAATCTCGAGCCCAAAAGTCAGACGCCAAGTCTTCGAAAAAAGAGCATTCTCGTGAAGAGTTTTTACGTACCGCAACTTCACAACCATCGGTTCCTCCTTCATCTAAACATCATACTTCTAAGAAGGCTACGAAGAAACACAGTTCCTCTCCTTCTCCGCCAAGGCGTGTCCCATCTACAGCACCACCTGGCGGAAATCGCCCTCGGCCATCTTCTGTGTCGCCGAGGCGCACTGCTGGTGGCCGGTCAACTGGCCGATCGTTGGTGGCAGGAGCTGCTCCTGACCAACCTATGGATCAGGATCTTCTGCCTTCGACTGAATGCCATTCCATGCTGTCGGTCGCAAGCTCTGAGCAGTCGTTGAGTTGACAGCACCCTTGGACACGTTCCTCCATTTTCTGTTCACCCTATGTCCATTATCCACTGGAATATCCGCGGCATTCGCGCCAATCGGGAGGAATTGTCGATCCTTTTACGATCCTACTCGCCGGTCATCTTCTGTCTTCAGGAAACAAAGCTGCGTCCCCATGACCGCTTTGTTCTCCCTCATTTTCAGTCCGTCCGATATGACCTCCCCTCTGTTGAAGGCACTCCAGCCCATGGAGGACTCATGATTCTGCTCCATGATACTCTCCATTATCACCCAATCCCCTTAAACACTTCCTTCCAAGCTGTCGCCGTCCGTCTTTCCCTTTCTGGATACACGTTCTCTCTTTGTACGGTATACATTCCATCGTCTACACCAATGGCACGAGCTGATCTCCTTCATCTTCTTGATCAGCTTCCACCCCCCTATTTGCTGGTTGGGGACTTCAATGCCCACCACCCGCTTTGGGGATCTCCACATCCTTGTCCACGTGGCTCACTATTGCTAGACGTCTTCCACCAAGCGGATCTAGTCTGCCTCAACACTGGGGTCCCCACATTTTTGTCTGCCTCCACGGCAAATTTATCTCATTTGGACCTTGCGGTCGGTACTGTTCCGCTAGCTCGGCGCTTCGAATGGTTCGCCCTTGATGATACACACTCGAGTGACCACTTTCCAAGTGTTCTTCGACTGCAGCCTCAACTGCCATATATGCGCTCGCGTCGCTGGAAGTTTGCCCAAGCCGATTGGACACTTTTTTCGTCTCTAGCGACATTCGATGACCGTCGCTTTCCCAGCGTCGACGATGAGGTCACACATTTTACCGACGTTATTCTCACAGCTGCGGAACGTTCAATACCACGCACCTCCGAATTGCCCCGGCGCCCTCCAGTTCCTTGGTGGAACGAGGCATGCCATGACGCAATACGTGAGCGGCGACGTGCTCTTCGCATTTTCCGTCACCATCCAACTTTGTCCAACTGTATCCGATATAAGCAGCTCCGTGCGCGATGCCGTCGCGTCATCCGCGATAGCAAGAAGGCAAGCTGGAAATACTTTATTAGCTCATTTAACACCTTCACTCCCTCCTCGGAAGTTTGGAGTCGGCTTCGACGGTTCTCAGGCGCGCCTAGTTTCTCCCCGGTCTCTGGGCTCACTGTCGCGCATGATACCTTAGTGGACCCCGTCGCAATTTCTAACTCATTGGGTCAGCACTTTGCTGAGATTTCGAGCTCTTCAAATTACCCGCCAGCGTTTCTCCCGAAGAAACGTGCAGCGGAAGTGCGACATCTTGCTTTCTCCTCTCACAATCGCGAAAGCTACAATACTGTTTTCTCCATGCGCGAACTCCAACATGCCCTCTCTTCTTCTCGCTCCTCCGCCCCAGGACCCGATGGTATCCATGTCCAAATGTTGCTGCATTTATCAACCCATAGCCTGCGTTACCTCCTTCGCCTTTATAATCGAATTTGGACCGACAGTACCTTTCCCAGGCGATGGCGGGAAGCTATTGTCGTTCCCGTTCCGAAACCTGGAAAGGACAAACATCTCCCCTCTAGCTATCGCCCCATTTCTCTCACGAGTAGTGTCTGTAAGGTTTTGGAGCGTATGGTGAATTACCGTTTAGCTTGGTGGCTGGAGTCCCGCAGTCTTTTAACACCAGCCCAATGCGGATTCCGAAAGCATCGTTCTGCCGTTGACCATCTTGTTGCTCTCTCCACTTATATCATGAACAATTTTCTCCGGAAACGCCAAACGGTAGCAATATTTTTTGATCTGGAGAGAGCATACGATACCTGTTGGAGGACAGGCATTCTCCGCACACTGTTCTCTTGGGGCTTTCGAGGCCGGCTGCCCCTTTTTCTTCGCGAATTTATGGCAGAGCGCACATTTAGGGTGCGGGTGAACACTACTCTCTCCCGTACTTTCTCCCAAGAAAACGGGGTACCCCAGGGCTCCGTGCTGAGTGTTGTACTGTTTGCCATCGCCATTAATCCAATTATGGATTGTCTCCTTCCTGATGTCTCGGGCTCCCTCTTTGTGGACGATTTTGCGATCTACTACAGCTCTCAACGGACCAGCCTTCTTGAAAGACGTCTTCAAGGATGTCTCGATCGCCTCCACTCGTGGAGCATCGAAACCGGCTTCCGTTTCTCACCCAGTAAGACCGTTTGTGTAAATTTTTGGCGACGTAAGGAGTTTCTTCCGCCCTCCTTACATCTAGGTCCTGTCAACCTTCCGTTTTCCGACGTCGCTAAATTCTTGGGTCTTATGTTTGACAGAAAACTGTGCTGGTCCTCCCACGTTTCCTATCTTTCGGCTCGCTGTCTGCGTTCGCTTAACGCCCTCCGTGTCCTGAATGGTACCTCTTGGGGAGCGGACCGAGTGGTCCTTCTCCGCCTCTATCGCGCCTTAGTGCGCTCGAAATTGGATTATGGAAGCATAGTCTACTCCTCTGCTCGGCCGTCTATTCTTCGGCGTCTCGACTCTATCCACCACCGTGGATTACGTTTAGTATCTGGAGCTTTTTACACCAGCCCTGTGGAAAGCCTTTATGCTGAGACTGCTGAACCTCCGCTGTCCAATCGGCGGGCAGTCCTTCTGAGTCGTTATGCTAGCCATCTGTCTTCCATGCCTGCTAATCCAGCGCATGACCTTTTTTTCGACGCCTCCTTTGATGTCGGGTATGCAGGCCGCTCCTCCTCCCTACTACCCCCGGGAGTCCGCTTCCGTCAACTGCTCCATTCTCTTTCCTTCCGCTTTCCTAAAACCTTCTTGACAACTTGGGGTACAGCACCGCCTTGGCTCCGTCCCCGGATCAACTTGCTCAGAGAACTATGTCAATTTCCCAAGGATGGTACCCCTACACTTGTTTACCGTCGGGCATTTGCTGCTATATGTGCACAAATGACGGATGCCACATTTATTTACACCGATGGCTCGAAAACATCGTTAGGTGTAGGGAGTGCCTATATTGTTGGCGACACCCCAAATAACTTTCGGCTTCCCGACCAGTGTTCGGTTTATACTGCGGAGCTTTACGCTGTTCTCCAGGCTGTCCACTACATCCGCCGCCATCAGCGGATACAGTACGTAATCTGCTCAGATTCTCTCAGCTCTCTCCTAAGTCTCCAAGCTCTTTACCCTGTGCACCCTCTGGTCCACCGGATTCAGGACTGTCTGCGCTTGCTCCACCTGGGGGGCGTCTCAGTGGCGTTCCTCTGGCTCCCGGGACACGCTGGTATCTGTGGAAATGAGGCGGCCGATATAGCGGCCAAGGCTGCAGTCTCTCTTCCTCGGCCAGCTATTCAGTCTCTTCCGTTTACCGATCTACGGAGCGTTTTATGCCGCCAAGCTGCTCATTTATGGCATGCGCATTGGTCAACACTTCCCCACAATAAATTGCGGGAAGTGAAAGCCCTTCCTTGCGCTTGGACCTCTTCCTCCCGAACGCGTCGTCGGGAGGAGGTAATTTTAGCTCGACTCCGGATAGGGCACTGTCTTTTTAGTCATCGACATCTTTTAAGCGGTGATCCTCCCCCACTCTGTCCCCACTGCTCTCAGCTGTGGACGGTCAGACACCTTTTAATTGAATGCCCCTATTTTAATCCGTTACGCTCCCGTCTACAGCTATCGCCTGATCTATCGTCGATTTTAGCAGATGACACGCGCTCAGCTGACCGCGTTCTACAGTTTATTAGTGACAGTGAAATGACGTCAGTCATTTGAAGCTTTTTTTTGGGGGACAACCAACCCCTTTCTATAGTGGATTTTTAAGCATTCCTTGTGCCTTTAGTTACTCAAATTTTATGATTTTGTTCCCATTGCTGCTGATTTTAAATTTCGTTTTTTTCCTGTTTTCTATGTCACGGGCTGGGCGCTAATGACCATAGAAGTTTTGCGCCCAAAAAACCACAAACAAAAAAAAAAAAAAAAAAAAAAAAGTTGATGATAGAGGACGATCCGGAGTTTCTTCCAAATGTAATCATTGCTGATGAAACTTGGCTACATCATTTTGATCCTAAGAGCAAATAACAAAGCTCAGTGTGGAAATCTCCTTCATCACCAACCCCCAAAAAAGCAAAAATGGTTGCTTCTGCTTGGAAAGTTATGGTCATCTCATTCTTTCATATTCATGGAATGGTTTATCAGCACACACGTCAGTAACTGGACAGTGCTACAGGGATATCATGAAAACATTGCGAGTCCATATCAGGCGCAAAAGACGACATTTCCGTGAAGCAGGCTGGATGCTGCACCACGATAATGCGCGGCCGCATATTGCCAATGTTGTTGCTGAATACCTTGCAAAAATCAACGTGAAGTGCATCCCCCACCCTCCCTATAGTCCGTATTTAGCACCATGTTACTTTTTTCTATTCGCTAACATGAAGAAACGCCTTCGTGGGAGGCATTATCAGTCACCGGAATCAGTGGTGAAGGCTCCGGAGGCGATTTTGTAGGACCTCTCAAAAAATGGTTTCCAGCATATATTTGAAGACTGGCAGAAGCCTTGGGACAAGTGTGTCGCATTCATAGGAGACTACTTTGAGAAAGACCATCAAAATTATGTACGTTCTCAAAAAAATTATGATCATTCTTTATTGAACAGCCCTCGTAGTATTGCTGTGATAATGTAGACTTGGAACTTAGCAAGTGGGTATTTGTTGTTAGATAATGCATTACATAATTTATTAAAGTCTTGGATGTGGTTGGCGTCATGCTTTGTAGTGCATACAGAAAACGTCGTGACATCCTCAAACTCTAGTGCCCCCCCTTTTTTTTAACACGTACTAAGACGTCACAAGGCAATAATAATAATAATAATAATAATAATAATAATATGGATGTGATGTAGCGAGACATTGTTTGAATATCATATTGTGGCGGATCAATTGTAATAAAGTGTCTTTTTGTGATTTTGTCTCGGAGTTCTGACCCCTGCTGCCGATGGTAAAGAGAAAAAGAAAGATACCATGCACGCATAGACTCTAGAATAACGTAATGGCTGGGGGGGGGGGGGGGGTGGAGGGGGGGAGAACTTGTTTCTCATTGGTCCAGAGAGAAAAGCGGGCGGGAATACTTGCCGATTAGATCGTTAGCAACGCTTATCTGCAGAGTCGGCCACATATTTCCGGTATTGACCACGTAGACGTTGGCAAATTACACTATGTGGTCAAAAGTATCCGGACACCTTGTTGAAAATGACTTAAAAGTTCGTGGCACCCTCCATCGGTAATGCTGGAATTCATAGCCTTCATGACAGCTACACTCTCGCAGGCATACCTTCAATCAGGTGCTGGAAGGTTTCTTGGGGAATGGCAGCCCATTCTTCACGGAGTGCTGCACTGAGGAGAGGCATCAGTGTCGGTACGTGTGGCCGGTCACGAAGTCAGAGTTCCAAAATATCCCAGAGGTGTTCTATACAATTCAGGTCAGGACTCTGTGAAGTCCAGTCCATTACAGGGATTTTATTGTCGTGTAACCACTCCGCCATAGGCCGTGCATTATGAACAGATGCCTGCCCGTGTTGAAAAAAATGGTTCAAATGGCTCTGAGCACTATGGGACTTAACATCTGTGGTCATCAGTCCCCTAGAACTTAGAACTACTTAAGCCTAACGAACCTAAGGACATCATACACATTCATGCCCGAGGCAGGATTCGAACCTGCGACCGTAGCAGTCGCGCGGTTCCGGACTGCGCGCCTAGAACCGCTAGACCACCGCGGCCGGCCCGTGTTGAAAGATGCAATCGCCATCTCATAATTGCTCTTCAACAGTGGGAAGCAAGAAGGTGCTTAAAACATCAAGGTAGGCCTGCGCTGTGATAGTGCCATGCAAAACCACAAGGGGTGCAATCTCTCTCCATGAAAAACGGGACCACATTATAACACCACCGCCTCAGAATTTTACTGTTGGCACTGCACACGCTGGCAGATGACGTTCACCAGGCGTTCGCCATATCTACACCCTGCCATCGGATCGCCACATTGTGTACCGTGATTCGTCACTCCACACAACGTTTTTCCACTGTTTAATCGTCCAGTGTTTACGCCCCTTACACCAAGTGAGGTTTGGCATTAACCAGCGTGATGTGTGGCTTATGAGCAGCCGCTCAACCATGAAATCCAAGTTTTCTCACCTCCTGCCTAACTGTCATAGTACTTGTAGTGAATCCTGATGCAGTTTGGAATTCCTGTGTGATGGTTTGGATAGATGTCTGCCTATTACACATCACGGCCCTCTTCAGCTGCCTGCGGTCTCTGTCAGTCAACAGACGAGGTCGGTCTGCACGCTTTTGTACTGTACGTGTCCCCTCACTTTTCCAGTTCATTATCGCATCGGAAACAGTGGGCCTAGGGAAGTTTAGGAGTATGGATATCTTGCATACAGACGTATGACGCACGTGACAGCCAATCACTTGACCACGTACGAAGTCCGTGAGTTCCGCGGAGCGCCCCATTCTGCTCTCTCACGGTTTCTAATGACTACTGAGGTCGCTAATATGGAGTACATGGCAGTAGGTGGCAGCACAATGCACCTAATATGAAAAAGTATGTTTTTGGGGGTGTCCGGATACTTATGATCACATAGTATAAACTGGTTTGCTGTGGCATGATGACCCCTCCTAGAATGTTTGATGTAGCAAGCCTTTTGTGCTAGCCACGGGTTCGGAAAGTACACAATTTTTTTTTTTGATTAATACAAGTTTCTGTACCATTCTTTGGGAGATGGTCAGGCGCAGTTTGAGCTGCTGAGGTGGAGCTCTCTCGTTGTCTGCCAAGAGTTCGGTGGCGGGCACGGCCGCTCGTAGAGTTGCATTTCGTGCAGGCATTCTCCCGTATGTGTTCGACCCGCATTATCCAGCGAATGCAAAGGTGCGAATTTCTCATAATCTGCTTGTTTTTTGTAGCAGTGTGCTAATTGTTACACGTACCGTATATGTGCACGTGTTTGGTTGACAGTCTTGGAAATCGTTAAATCGCACAATTTTCCTATTACGTCACACACTGGTGTCATACATGTGGAAAGACCTCCATCTGCACCTTCTTGTATTTGTACATAGTGTTCCCTGTTAACCTCAGTGCTAAGATTCGGATGGACCTCATCCACGGCCTTAAAAAAGTACTGATTCCACCTGTCTCTGACTTTATTCCGTTAGGTTCGCCATAACCACGCCAACTGGACACGCCTCTGCGTAGATTGAAGGGAAGTCAACGGCAGGGTTGGTTATGCTTCTGAACACACGTGCGGGCACGAGTAGTAGTGCCTTCAGTGTGTACACTGAAATGTTGGTCACAATATCATGAGTTCTAAACTTCATAAAAATTCTTGCCAGAAAGGACTTCCTAGTTTATAGCGACTCCATGAGCTGCCTACAAGGCGTATCTCAGTGGTGTCCCAGAAACTTTCGCTGACATCCTAGACTTATTGGTTGACTTCCAGAGCTCCGGAAGCACTGTAACATTCATCTAAACACCGAACGACGGGGGTAATCCGGGAAATCAACTCGCTAACAAATTAGCTAAACAAGTAACCGCAGAAAACAAACTTGAATTCGGAGTACTGGGCAAAGACGTAAGACTGCAACCGCGACGTCAAAATTTGAAAACGGGGGATAGATAATGAGAGGCTACCACAGGCGTTAACTAGTTAAAGGCAGTCGAAGGGACCACCAAGGCTCTGGGAAAGAAGCCGTCGAACTATAATCGACGATTTCCTTTTATTTCATGAACACTCCTCTCTCCCAGTATAGCTGCGGTATTCATCTTCACGTTTGCCCATATTCTCGCAGTGTGTGCTCTGCTGGGTGATACGGGGCGAGCCATAATCATGTCTTATTTCCGTACCGCAAAAACAACGGGATAGCAACTAACAGTCATTGGCTTCCCGAGGGAAATCGGATTTTTTTCAATAAAATTTAATGCTTCCCAACGTTTGGTGTCGATGGTGGATGTGGAAGGAGTAAATCTCGCTGCTGCGTTTGCCGTGTGTGAGATCAACCTATTTTCTCCCTCTCATCCAATTTTAGTCGCACTATGATGATACTTGTTGGTGTATCCTGCGATGACCGGCTACAGTTTTAGCTGCCTGGGTTTTGTCTCGCTTTTAGCCATTTGGTTTAAGTTACACCACGGCGACAAAATAACAGGCTCCAGAGCTGACAGTTATCCGTTTCTCGTTTTACGTAAGTTTCCTTTGTAACAAGGGACCTTATAACTAAGACGTTTAGTTCCTTTAAACCCGTAGTAATCATCAATATCGACGGTGAAAGGCAGGTGTCTTGTTCTCATATATTAGATCTGGCTTCATCAGTCATTTTTGAAAGACCATACCATTCCCATTACTACTACTACTACTACTACAACAACAACTCATCGTACCATACCATCCTGACACCTCTTCACAACACCGTCTCGGCGACAGTGTGACACTGGCCAATTATTGTCATATACTGTGCAAATTTCAAACTTTAGGTCAGTTTTTGGGGTGCCAGACAGATTTTTCAGTCCATTTTCCACATGTTACGCGCCGGGAGAAGTTAGTCAGCTCCGATAAAACCTCTTGAACTACCATAAGCGATAACAAGCACTCCAAACTTTATCCTTTACTGAAATACACAAGCCAGTAAGTAGTTGGTAGCCTCGTCTGACAGATAATGAGTGGACAAATAGCTAATAATAAAAATTGAAGCTCCCTCCTAGAAATGCGAAATGTTACACGTCCCATTGTGGAAAGATTCACACACCCTTCATCCCCTCCACCCGCCTCTTCATCTTCTCTCGTTAGATAAGTGTTCCTCGTTAATTATTCGGCGCGGGGCCCTCCGTGAACACTCCCTCGTCGGATACGCTACATCACGCGGTTTACTCTGCCACGAGCGGACGTCTAGCAGGCCCAGAATAGGAGCCACTGGAATAGCTTGAAGCCAGCAGGCGTTAGTTAGCATTTGCCAGCATACATATTTCGGCTGTGTATCTTTGGTCTGTTCCACCGATGTGCAGCTGTCTCGGAGTTCTAAACGTGTCTTTGAACCTATTTCAACTTTTACATAAATTTGACACAGAGCCTTCCTGAATAGTAAAAAATATGGAGAAGCGTAGTACCAGTTTGAATGCATCCCATTTAATTTTACATTCTTTCACGAGGTTAAAGAAGTATTGTTACTGTAGTAGAACGGCTACAGGAATTCCAACTGAAATTGTCTTTTGAACGTAAATCTGTCTTTCGGAAGATATGTGGACTGCAGGCTAACCCACCTATGGTGGCCTTAAGACATACAGTGGTTTTCGTAAATCTCTAGACTGGATTAAAACATGTCAGTTAAAATTAAACTTCAAATAACATTCGAATGTATGTGAAGTTTATTCCTTCTCTTGTTGTTGTTGTGGTCTTCAGTCCTGAGACTGGTTTGATGCAGCTCTCCATGCTGCTCTACCCTGTGCAAGCTTCTTCATCTCCCAGTACCTACTGCAGCCTACATCCTTCTGAATCTGCTTAGTCTATTCATCTCTTGGTCTCCCTCTTCGATTTTTACCCTCCACGCTGCCGTCCAATACTAAATTGGCGATCCCTCGATGTCTCAGAACATGTCCTACCAACCGATCCCTTCTTCTAGTCAAGTTGTGCCACAAGCTCCTCTTCTCCCCAACTCTATTCAATACCTCCTCATTAGTTATGTGATTTACCCATCTAATCTTCAGCATTCTTCTCTTAAACGAAACATTTCGGGTGTTTGTGCTTAGAGAGTCGTGAATTTTGCTCAAGATACATTTCTTCTACAAGGGCGATTGTGCCTGTTGCTCATTACTACTATAAAAATCTAGGAAAGTACATGCAGTAACTGACATGATATTTAGTTAAGAGGATTTTAAAAAGTCTCTTCTGTAGTTCTGATATTCTAGTAATTGAAGGTAAATCCCTGTCAATCGCGGTCTCATTCGCATGCTTTCGTCAAGTCCAATTTGATGTGTTTCAAAATTGAATGTTAGTGAGATCGATTTGTTCTGTTAAAGATTCGTATCTAACCCGAACGTTTTCTTTGAGGTGCCAGTTGGACAGAGTGACTCTTTTTTGTACTATGAATGAAAAAAATCCTCGGTCATGGAGGGTATATACTTTCTTTAGGCACTTGCAAACCTTGGTAACCACAGCGTAAGGTGGGGCTTTCTGAAGCATGGGGCATATGGATAGAAATAAGAAAAATATTTTAACTAAACAAACACTATTTTTCGCCTTGTTTCACAAATTTTGTTATTAATGTTAACTGTACAAGCCCGTTTTCAAGAAATGTGTTTGAAAATGGGCTTATAACCCGAAACTCGGGTCGTGCAGTAACATTAATAATAAAATTTGTGAAACAAGACAAAAAACAGTGTTTGTTAATTTACAATGTTTCACCCAGAACCCACATTTGACTCAATTAAAAAATATTTTACTGCGCAGCCTGTGTGCGCATTTCGGACGTCGTTATGTTGCAGAAACTTAGACAAGTCGTTCACAGGGTCCAGAACAGTTTTCCAAATATATTTAACACAGGCAGCAATCATCCAGAAAGAAGTAGAAGAGGTAAGACAATACTGCGTACAAAAATCCACCGTACAACATTAAGTCTGAAATAAGACCTAGTGTTGGAATACATGAATGCTAGTTATAAATCAGTTGTATAGGTACCATCAGATCGGGTACCCGAACAACTAGCGACGTCTGTTGCAAATTTGAGCAACTGCGTAAATTTTAGAAATAATAAGGCAATGGGGCTGTGAATCAGTCTCCGTGGGGTTTTCTGAATCGGAATATAACATGTATAATTTTTTCTTTATTGAAGTATTCACGGAGCCTAATTATTATAGCTTACAACAATAACTTAATTATATTCTAATTTAGACTATAGTAATTAGCAGGAGATACCAATTTAGTAATTATGAATTTTTTATTTTCCTCTTATTCTTTCAAATGGTAAGAGCATGCCATTCATGTTTACAATGGTCAGAAGAATCAATGACAAGCGCTACAACCTGTGTTTCACAAGGACATAAAAGCATGCGCACTACAGCTGGGCTTTATAATGTGTCATTTACGACGCTGTATAGACGGGTTCAAGAAACTTGTTTTCTTCGAGGAACGGAACAGTATCAAATGCATCAAGTGATCATTCAGAGAAGAAGAAAATTCGGCCGTGCAACTGTGTTATCAGCAGAACAAGGAAAGGATTTGGTCGAAAGATTGAAAAGTTTATCAGACCGTGATTTTGGACATACTTCACTCAGCATTAGAAGAGCAGTGTACCAGTACACAAAAAAATGGCATTGTGGTTCCATGGGGAGAAGATCCGAAAGTGGCTGTTAACGATTGGTTCCTTTCTTTCATGAAGCGACATACAGAAGATAATTCATTAAGGAAGTCCGAGGCACTTTCTAAAGCTCGAGCCATGGGATTAAATGAGAAAGCAGTTTAAAGAATTTACAATGTTTTGAAATCAGTCTCACATTTGCAAAATGAACCACAGAACATATGTAATGTGGATGAAAACGGGTTTCCCATGAACAATAGGCCTTAAAAACGTTGTGGGGGAAAACTGATTATGGAAATTTCTAGGACACTACAACCCGACTGAAAAAAGATTGTAATAAATAACAACAGTTGCTGATCTCGATCGGGGACATCCAATGACACTACAATCGAACCCCTGCCCCATCCCCAGGGGTGGGAGGGGGTCAACTATGAAATTTTCATTAGGAACTTTTTATTGCGGATTCGGATTCTTCGGAAGTATGGAACAGTTTTATTGTTGCGTGATGCTTGGCGCAGTAATCGACACAAACCATAACTGCTTACAAGCTGTTGAAAAGCGAATGCGGAATGTTCGGCATGTCAGCCACTGTGTGCGATACATTTTGTATCATTTAAATAACCGTCTGTGATGCACAGACGGTGAACATGCGTCGGAATCCGTGGTCAGACTCGTTATAGGTGCACGGATGTAGTTCCATTGTGTCGAGCGTGACTGCCGTACCGCGAACGACTGACAAGGAAATGGCGGTGTGAAGCGGTTGCGGTTCATTTTACTGCAAACATTCGAATCGCAAACATCGTCTCCTACGTGCGCAAGGATGTTAACAATTGCAGAGTGTGTAGATATCATTGCTTCGTAGTTTGCGCTAAATAGGCATGTAGGAGAATCTCGTCGACGGTATGCGAACCTGAACTTGAGAGGAATGTTACCTCTGCAACGACATTTCGCAGTTTATCCAACTGTTTACTGCAACTGGATGTGTTCCAATCCACACGAACAATCCGACCACGGCCTGCGACGAACGGAAATGCCGCAGTGAATGTTTCAGCTGTAACTGCTGCTTATCCTCACATTAGTTCACGCCATATCGCACGAGGTGCAGGAATTCCGCGACGAAGTGTTTGCGCATGCTGCTTGAACACAAATACCACCCTTATTACCTGTCGTTGCATCGAGCCCTACATGGGGGCGACTTTGCAAGTCACTTGGACTTTTGCAAGTCACTTGGACTTTTGCAAGTCACTTGGACTTTTGCAAGTCACTTGGACTTTTGCAAGTCACTTGGACTTTTGCAAGTCACTTGGACTTTTGCAAGTCACTTGGACTTTTGCAAGTCACTTGGACTTTTGCAAGTCACTTGGACTTTTGCAAGTCACTTGGACTTTTGCAAGTCACTTGGACTTTTGCAATTGGATATAGCAACAGCTAGCAGCCAATGATGATTTACATTCACAGGTGCTTTTCTCTGATGAAGCAACGTTTACTAATCGTGGTCACGTGATTCGATATAATATGCATTATTGGGCAGTGGAGAATCCCCACTGGTTAAGGGGGCATTGTATGTCCTTTGCCGCCAATGTTAAATTATCGAATTTTGTTACCCATTAACTTGCAAACTTTTGAAGACACCAACTTACAATTTTCCATAATTATTGAATGCACTTTTCTCGATACACTGGACTAGAATTATTACTATATTTGTATTTTGGGGCATGGTATCTTTTTTCCAAACACTCAATTTTTTGACAGAATTTTGTAAAGAAATGAACATAAAAACAAAACAACTTAGGATATTTTAATTATTCTAGCTCCATATGTGTTGAATCTCACACATGGCATGCTATGAAAATTTCATGTCCCTTCCATCGGTACATTTTTAGAAAACGGGTCATTTATTGCAAAAAAAAAAAAAAATGTAGTTCAGAGAGGTTTAAAACTTTCTGTATTACAAATTCTTATACAGACTTACATTTCTGCGTCTTTTATGCGCTAGAATTGCCCTGGCCCATAGTCTGTGTCCTCTTCAGTGTGAAAACAGCCCAGTGCTTACCTCCTCCTTTTCTTTCTTTCTTGCTTCTTTTGTCATTTGCTGAGCAGTTAACTCTGTGTCACATACACGAAGCTCATCCAGTTCCCGCAGTCCGTTAGCTGTGTTCTGTCCAAATCTTACCCCTAACTTCTCCAGGACCTGAAGTCTTTCATAGTTCCCACCATTAAAAGTTATTACAGCATGAAACACTACTAACTTTAGAGTCATAAGGCCAACAAATACATTTTTAGACACACGGCGCCACACAACATTATTGAAGGACTCATTCACATTCTGGGTCTTCCCATGTAAATACTTCTTTAGTAGCTCAGTATTTGCCAAATCTCTGTAAATAGGTTTGATTGCCACAATATCATTACTTTTACCACTGTTACCTGTTTCTAAAGTTACTTTCCTTTTCGATGCACTAGTGGTCGTGGTCACTTCAGAAACATTATCGTGGCTTCCTTCACTGCTAGCACACTTGTTTGCAAGAACTTAAGAAGAAAATTCAGGTCTCACGTATGTTATCCGCAAATTTGCGTTTCTTGAAGTTACTTTTACGCTTAGCTATTCACGTATAAAAAGCAGGAGAAGTTAGATTACTACAAAAATAGCCGATAATCACTCTACTTTCAACGAAAAGTAGTATCAGAAACAAAGGATTGATTTGTTTATTCGCAATGCCAACTTCCGAGACGTAGGAGTAGTCACAAAGCAAAGTAATACACAGCCTTCTAGACTCTGCAGTTCCCAAGACATGACTGCTCAACTGTGCCAGTATACACGTAACCGCGAAATTTGACAGTCACACGTCAACATTCAAAATATTATTTGAAGATCTCAAAATTGTCTGGATTTTACTGAACATTTCTGTATATAATACATTAAAATCAAAGTACATTACGGAGTAGAAATCAGAAAATGTCAAATTTCAACGAATTTCACGTACAATGCCCCATAAAAGCAAGTCGAGCTTCAACGCTCCTGCACTCTCAAAGATCCGTGCGGTCTGTTAGGTACCCGGATGTTGTTGTTGTGGTTGTTGTGGTCTTCAGTCCTGAGTTTGGTTTGATGCAGCTCTCCATGCTACCGTATCCTGTGCAAGCTTCTTCATCTCCCAGTACTTACTGCAACCTACATCCTTCTGAATCTGCTTAGTGTATTCATCTCTTGGTCTCCCTCTACGATTTTTACCCTCCACGCTGCCCTCCGATGCTAAATTTGTGATCCCTTGATGCTCTAGAACATGTCCTACCAACCGGTCCCTTCTTTTTGTCAAGTTGTGCCACAAACTCCTCCACAATTCTATGCAATACCTCCTCATTAGTTATGTGATCTACCCATCTAATCTTCAGCATTCTTCTGTAGCACCACATTTCGAAAGCTTCTATTTTCTTCTTGTCCAAACTATTTATCG
Source organism: Schistocerca serialis cubense (assembly GCF_023864345.2). NCBI lineage: Eukaryota > Metazoa > Arthropoda > Insecta > Orthoptera > Acrididae > Schistocerca > Schistocerca serialis. The sequence continues at coordinate 599,215,347 of NC_064641.1, read as the reverse complement.
TCCATGTTTCACCTCCGTACATGGCTACACTCCATACAAATAGTTTCAGAAACGTTTTCCTTGCCATTGCCAGTCTACATTTTATATCCTCTCTACTTCGACCATCATCAGTTATTTTGCTCCCCAAATAGCAAAACTCCTTTACTACTTTAAGTGCCTCATTTCCTAATCTAATTCCCTCAGCATCACCCGACTTAATTCGAGTACATTCCATTATCCACGTTTTGCTTTTGTTGATGTTTATCTTATATCCTCCTTTCAAGACACTGTCCATTCCGTTCAAGTGCTCTTCAAATTCCTTTGCTGTCTGACAGAATTACAATGTCATCGGCGAACCTCAACGTTTTTATTTCTTCTCCATGGACTTTAATGCCTACTCCGAACTTTATTTTTGTTTCCTTTACTGCTTGCTCAATATACAGGTTGAATAACATCGGTGACAGGCTACAACCCTGTCTCACTCCCTTCCCAACCACTGCTTCCCTTTCATGCCCCTCAATTCTTATAACTGCCATCTGATTTCTGTACAAATTGTAAATAGCCTTTCGCTCCCTGTATTTTACCCCTGCCACATTTAGAATTTGAAAGAGGGTATTCCAGTCAACATTGTCAAAAGCTTTCTCTAAGACTACAAATGCTAGAAACGTAGGTTTGCCTTTCCTTAATCTTTCTTCTAAGATAAGTCGTATGGTCAGTATTGTCTCACATGTTCCAACATTTCTACGGAATCCAAACTGATCTTCCCCTAGATCGGCTTCTACCCGTTTTTTCATTCGTCTGTAAAGAATTCGTGTTCGTGTTTTGCAGCTGTGACTTATTAAACTGATAGTTCGGTAATTTTCACATGTCAACACCTGCTTTCTTTGGGATTGGAATTATTATATTCCTCTTGAAGTCTGGGGGTATTTCGCCTGTATCATACATCTTGCTCACCGGATAATAGGCTCATATTTCATATACGGTAATGTGGAGGATCGAATGTATGGAGACTTTTTAGATAATGTTTTGCCAGTACTACTGGACGACGACCCACTTCAAACAAGAATGGATATGTGGTTTCAACTCGATGGCTGTACAGCCCATTATTCATGGATATCTCAGGTTCTGAATCGACGCTATTTTGGTCAATGAATTGGAGGTGGTGGTCCTCGAGAGTGGAATGCGCGGTCGCCCGATTTGCCGCCTCCCGATTTTTTCCTAAAAGAAAAATGCTACATGGACGAACCAACAACCCCTGCAAATTTGCGACAGCGAATTATCACAGAATATTGTAATTCTGTCAGAGAGAGCAAAGGACTTACAAGAGCAGTTGAACGGAATGGACAGTGTCTTGTTAGGAGGATATAAGATGAACATCAACAAAAGCAAAATGAGGATAATGGAATGTAGTCGAATTAATTTGGGTCATGCTGAGGGAATTAGATTAGGAAATGGGGCACTTAAAGTAGTAAAGGAGTTTTGCTATTTGGGGAGCAAAATAACTGATGATGGTCGAAGTAGAGAGGATATAAAATGTAGACTGGCAATGGCAAGGAAAACGTTTCTGAAGAAGAGAAATTGGATAACATCGAGTATAGATTTAACTGTCAGGAAGTCGTTACCGAAAGTATTTGTATGGAGTGTAGCCATGTATGGAAGTGAAACATGGACGATAAATAGTTTAGACAAGAAGAGAATAGAAGCTTTCAATATGTGGTGCTACAGAAGAATGCTGAAGATTAGATGGGTAGATCACATGAGTAATGAGGAGGTATTGAATAGAATTGGGGAGAAGAGGAGTTTGTGGCACAACGCGACGACAAGAAGGGACCGGTTGGTAGGACATGTTCTGTGGCATCAAGGGATCACCAATTTAGTACTGGAGGGCAGCGTGGAGGGTAAAAATCGTAGAGGGAGACCAAGAGATGAATACACCTAGCAGATTCAGAAGGATGTAGGCTGCAGTAGGTACTGGGAGATGAAGCAGTTTGCACAGGATGGAGGAGCATGGAGAGCTGCTTCAAACCAGTCTCAGGACTGAAGACAACAATAACAAGAGAGTCTTTCAGAAATAATTTTGCAGTGGGTATTGCAGCAAACGAGCACCGTTTCGAACATTTGCTTCAGTAAAACATGAAGATTTGAGAGAGGCCAGGGGGGCGCACCTCGATGAGAACAAAACACTACTACGTCTGCGTCGTTGTTCCTGGGTAATGCTAAATATAGTTGTTACTGCATTGATAAACAAAGCAATGTCCTGTTCCAATCGTTTTCCGCTTCAGCCCCATATGTGTAAATAATTACACTAATAATGTACGTGGAGAATCACGTCGGTTTGCTATAAAATACCAGTGTCGCACTACAGAATGTAAGAATAACGCCCTTCCATCCTCCTGGGATCCAAATCTGTTCGGTAATTTCCTGAGACACTATCATGTTTCAACGGATTGTAACCCATTTTGATTTGTTTCTATTTCAGCGCCATCTATCACGCAACGATAAAACTGTTCCATATAAAAGTTACGTATTTTTCGCGGAGACTCTGAATCCGCAATAAAAACTGGGGATTCCTATAAAGATTTCAAAGTTGGCCCCCCTTCCGACCCTGGGGGGGGGGGGGGGGGGGATTCGAGTGTAGTGTCATTGGATGTCCCCGTTCGAGATGAACAACTGTTATTACAAACCTTTATGTAGTCTGATGTGTAAGTTCCCATACACTTCCCAAAACAGTCTTAAACACACCACCCTGTATAATTGTAGATAACAGTTGCCTCCACAACCATGCTGTATTTTGTTTCCTTCTTCGTTGTCATTTTACAGAAGACCAGAACGTTGTATTTATGGCTTATCAGCTTACGATTAGAATACCATTACTACCCGCGGGGAGGGAGGGGGGAGGTTGGGCTAGGAGAGGTTGAAATTTAGACTTCATAAAAAGCGGTTTTAACCCCTTTTCTGAAGATTTTAAAAGTGTGAATATATCAGTTTTGAGTCAGCCGCAGCAATCGTTCTATCGTACCAGGTCTCAAAACCTGGCGGTTCTGATGTTTTTAGTCAGAGGTACCAGCACAGGGTAGCGGTGCGTACCGTCACAAATCAAGCACTCCTCTTACCCATTGACAGATGTCTCTCTCATACCCTGTATACCAATGATCCCAATTCATTTACGCTTTTATTTTAAGCGACTTCAATTCCCAAACAAGATTTCTTTTGGTGTAGCAATAAACGAGGCTGAAGCTGAGAGAGAAGGGAGAAGAGGAGATGTAGAGGGGTGGGAGAAAGGGGGGAATCGACAGAGACCGTGGGGGGTGGGGAGGTGATGGAAAGGGGGGGGGGGGGTTATTTAGGATGTATATCCAATTCTTGCACACATTTAGCAGTAGCGAACTATTTCTGATTTCGGTAGTAAGAATGTAATTACCAACCGACCGGCAATTCGTTGTCTTTTTCATGTCAGCCAAGTCTGCATGTTCCTGGGCAGAGTCTCTCTGATCAAGGTTCTACAAGTAGATCGTTTGAGAATCGTAGCCTGTTTTCTTCTTACCTACCTTTCATTTAGTCCATGTTCTTCGTGTCATTGTGGTAGTCCACTTTACGTTCGCTTGCTCTTTATTTGTGAACAAAAAGTAACGCATTACAATACGCTCACTCTAAAGATGGCTGTCTACGAGGTAGCTGATGGAAGGTACAGTTTCGAAAGAATCCTATGGTAGTTATCAGTATTGACTTTTCCTTGTCTCTGCTAACTTCTGCTACCGGATAACACTGTATTTAATGCATCTACACTACGAATTGAGAAGCGACACGCCGAGTTTACGATCGATGAGATATTATGAGTAATTGCGTATCGATTCATTGCATTTATAGACACATTAGATGCGTTAAATACAGTGGTCTAGGCGCTTCAGTCTGGAACCGCGCGATCGCTACGGTCGCAGGTTCGAATCCTGCCTCGGGCATGGATGTGTGTGCTGTCCTTAGGTTAGTTAAGTTTAAGTAGTTCTAAGTTCTAGGGGACTGATGACCTCAGATGTTAAGTCCCATAGTGCTCAGAGCCATTTGAACCATTTTCAAATACAGTGTTGTCTGTTAACTAGCATTGATAGTGAGTGGAAAGGGACCAACGTCATTCGATCTCTTATCTATTCGGCTTCTCCCATCAAGTTGTCTCCTTGGAGTACCCATGTAGTATATCTGATGTGGACGTCTTTGCAGCGTTGTCATAAATGCTACGCTCTAAGTATTTGTGAATCCAGGGCACCTGTGAGGCAGAAGGAATGGAAAGAAATACCGTTGGAAAGGTTAAATAATTTCCATTAGGCCAATTTCTTTGCTGCTAATGTACGTGGAGCAGACCCAGATTAAATTTTACGTCTCCTTATATACGGCGAACTGTGATCGTGGGGGTGAACACCGGTCACGAGCGTGCTGGACGTAGTTTGATAGCATTGGTGGGAGGCGACGCGTCCAGCGGCAGTAATTACCGCGGCGTGTTGCGGGGTCAGAGTGAGCGTCAGCTGTGCGGCGTAGCGTCGCAAGGAGCGCCGTGCCCCACTCCGCCCCTTCACCCTCCCGTATCGATCAACGAGCGCCTTTTGTGCTGTGCACCGAGGGACAAAGAGCGGTCTCTCTCGGCACCTGCGCAGCTGAAATATCCTGTCCCGCCAGTTTCTGAACCTGTTTGCTCTCGCTTTTGTGCTTGCTTTCGCACCATGTCCCCTTGGCAGCTCCCGTTACCAACATACGCGACACAAGGCAGTTTACCACAAGATCTTTAACGATTATTTCCCCAGTTGGAGGTTGCTTTCGCACTCGTTCTGATCTAAAACTCTTTCTCATTCTCATTCAGAGGAATTCTGACACATCACGTCACAGTGTTCCGAAGGAAATTTGTTGACCAGGGCAAAACTGTCATTATCCCTAGTACCGGGTAGTTCAGCAGAGAATGTGGATTAATGGATGAAAATAACAAGAAACCTAATCAACTAACGGCGTATAACATAATAACCTACAGAAATTCCACAACGATGCTACATTTACATCTACCTCTGCATAGCTACTCTGGCACAGGATTCATCGAACCACTTTCACACTGTTATTCCACTCTCGAATAGCGCGGGAAAAAGAAAAACACATATATATTTCCGCGCGAACTCTTATTTCCCTTGTTTTATTATGATGATGTTTCTCCCTATGTAAGTCGGCGTCAACAGAATATTTTCGCATTCGGAGAAGTGAGTTGGTGATTGGAATTTCGTGAGAAGATCCCACCGCAACGAAAAACGCCTTTGTTTTAATCATTTCCACTCCAAATCCTGCATCGTGCCTGTGATACTCTCTCTGTTTCTCGGTAATACTTAACGTGCTACCTTTCTTTGAACTTTCTCGGTGTACTCTGTTAATTCTATCTGCTAAGATTCCCACACCAAGCAGCAGTACTCCAAAAGAGGACGGATAAGCCTAGTGTAGGCAGCTTGTTTGGTATATCTGTTGCATCTTCTAAGTGTTCCGCCAGTAAAACGCATTCTTTGGTTCGCCTGCGGTAAATTACTCCCGTGTAGCGCAAAAATAAGGCGTGCACAGTCGTCACAAGAACAAGAAATCGCCCGATGGTCGCATGCTGATGAGTTTCAACATGAAAATAACTCTCACTGTTTATTTACGAGATTAAACTCTGCCGCAAGAAAAATAAACATAGAAAATGTGGGATGGCAACAGCGAATGATGTACTGCACCACGACAAGGGTATAAAACAACAAAATTGCACGGTAACGAAATCAGATAAGATGTTGTTTTTGTGCTAGTTTCGAAGCATAATTAAAGTACTTGTCTTCAACACGAGCTTGCCAAGTTTTACATTGAGCGACGTTGTTATGGTAATCTGAGAGGGAGCAGTGTTATTTCTAAGCGAGGTCACACGCTCAATAACACGACTGTAGACTTTCACTACCTCAACACTTCTTAATGACGTCAAGCCAGACGTTGTAAACGAATCTTACCTAAAGAAAATGAATGAAGATAGAGGTTACTTGTTATAAAAGTAAAAAGCAGCACACCGCCACTGTTAATCATGCTGTTTATTAAAAATAGATAGCGCCATTACTGGTTGCGGAGCGACATGTTCACCACGATGCTGCTGTTCAAGTTTATTTGTATTCGTTTATTTTTTATTTAAACTATTAGTCGATTTTTTTGGCTGTGATGATAGTTTCTTGTGGGAGGTGGTACGCTATACCCCCAAAAATCTGTTGCCGCAGCCAGAAACGGACACCTTATTGTTTGAAGCAAAATTTAAACGAAAGATAAACTTGCAGAGCTGTCGGTCATAAACCGCTAATAGCGCTATTTGTTTTTAAAAAGTAGCATTATTGACAGTAGTTGGTTGCTACTTTTTATTGTAAATAAGAATTAACATTTATCTATAAACAGTTTGTGAATCTCCGACAAAATGCCTTAAGCTGTTTCCACCCATGTCTTAAGTCATCTACCCAAGTCCCATTCGTCTTCGTCTCGATCGTTTGTGATATCTTCGAAAATGGCGGACGGCGACACCCTTGGTCATCTATTATCCATTCGTCCGGGTGTGTTCCCCACCCATCTCTATTTCATGTAATTGCAGTCACTTTAGTTTGTATTTCTTGCTGCCTGCCTTAGTAAATCCGAACATGTCTCCACATTGCTTGCTGAGCGACCCTTAATATTTGATCAGTTTTTACATAAAATTCCATTCCTTAGAATTAGAAGTCTAAACTGTTCACTCGCTGGTTATAAAGTTACCTTTCTTTTCACACACATAGAAGTCTATCGAAAGCATTTCAGCCCATTTTTTAGTAGTGTTTCTTTCATTTCGTTGTCTTCACCTGTCTTAAATATAAAAAAATTGATTGAGTCTAATCGTCGTTGTTAATTTGTTTCCTTTTCACTATGTATATGAAACATTATTTTAATCTAGTCATAATAGATCTTCAAGCCTACTTCCAAACTTGATGTATCAAATTATTCCTTTCGTTGTTGAAATTTATATGCTCTAGAGGCAATCAGTACATTGGCAACAGCAAAACAAAAGGTGATTCACGTGTGTGTTTCTTATCTTTTCATTTTCTCAGTTTAAAGATATAAGAGCATCCTCTAGGAATGTTGAAAATAGTTTTGGTGATATGGGAGCGCTTTGTCTCACTACCTTTCGGTCCTAAATTTCTCACGATCCTTACGTATTGTATTTATTCTCTGGCAAACTAACACAGCCGGCCGTGGTGGCCGTGCGGTTCTAGGCGCTACTGTCTGGAACCGCAGGACCGCTACGGTCGCAGGTTCGAATCCTGTCTCGGGCTTGGATGTGTGATGTCCTTAGGTTAGTTAGGTTTAAGTAGTTCTAAGTTCTAGGGGACTGATGACCTCAGAAGTTAAGTCCCATAGTGCTCAGAGCCATTTTGAAACTAACACAGGTGGGATCAATAAATTGTCCCTCAGTGCCCGTAACGAAAGATTTTTTTTTGAAAATAAGTCGAAGCTTTCTTAAGATCTTTGACACCTATATGTATATTAGAGCAACGCGATTTACTTGCATGTGTGTTTCATTTCGAGTTCCTGAAGATCAAACCGTAGAAAGGCTTCGAAATCGACTACAAATAAACAACAAATATAGCTGAGTTGAAAATTAGTAAGAAAACCGCCCCTGTGTTCTAAAACATGAGAAATACACTGATAAGGCAAAACCTTATTACCACTTGCTTAATAGCTTGTTTGTCCGTCTTTAGAATGATATACATCACTAATTCTGCGTATCAGGGATCAGTTTGTTGGTAGGTTTGTTGGCGGTATGTGGCTTTAGATGCTTACGCATAGATTATGTAATTCACGTAAATTACGGGCTGCTGATTAGCGGAAGCGGTGACCGCACACCATGGCGACACACATAGGTTCCATAGGATTTACATCAGGAGAATTTGGTTGCCGATATATCAACGTGAGTTCACTATAATGCTCCTCAAACCACTGTAGCACGGTTCTGGCTCCGAGACATAGACAATTATACTGCTGAAAGATGACATCGCCGTCGGGGAAGTTAGCAACCGTAAAGGGATGCAGGTGGTTTGCAAGTGTAAGCTTGTCTTGGATTACTACCACAGATCCCAGACAAGCGCAGGAAAATGTCTCCCGTAGCATTATACTGCTCCCACCAACCTACGCCCGTGGCGCGCTGCACGTTTCGAGTCGCCGTTCACCTGGATGATTGCGTTTGTGGAGAGGACCATCGACCTAGTGTAGCAAAAATGTGATTCATCTGAAGAGCTGACACGTTTCCATTGATTGACGGTCGAATCCCGATGGTCCCGTGCCCACTGCAATCGTAATGGACGATGTCGTCGGGTCAACATGTGAACACACAGGGGTGGTCTGCTGCGGAGATTCATGTTCAACAACATGCGATGAACAACGTGCTCCAAAACACTTAAACGTGCACCAGCATTGTGCTCTTTCGACAGAGATGCCACAGATCACCATCTATCCAATTTACAGAGCAGACAAGCCTCGAAACCCCACGTTCTGTGAAGAGTCTTGGACGTCCAACCATTTAGCGCCTAGTGGTAGTTTCACTGCCCTCCTACCTCTTTCGGTAGATGGTCACGACAATAGCACGTGAACATTCGACAAGCTTCGCCGTTTTCGAGATACTCGTTCACCGGCTCTGCGTAATAATAATCTGCCCTTTGTCAAAGTGGCGTATCTCAGTGGCTTTTCCCATTTGCGGCCCAATCTTGGCTAGGTTGATCCCGCGACCGTGGCTGTTCCACCACATACATACTTTTCTTACAGCGTCACGTGCCCGCTACGCCACCAGGCGGCATCCAACGTAACGGTGGGCAGTGGTCATAATGGTTCGGCTTATCAGTGTAAAAGTTTGGTCGGTTTAGGTCCGAAGAATGTTGAGACTAACGAATTGGGCCGCCTTTTCCTGTCCGTTCGTCACGGAATCTGTGATTTAGAAGCAGATGGCCTTTTAACTGTGAAGTGTGGAGTTCCATCGCGGTAGATTTGCGTGTTCTATTGCGTTGATAGAGGCTTCTTCTAGCAAATCAGTTAGCGTATTCTCTGAGAAAGCATTATAAGTTTGTGCATTCAGCACACGAGACACTACAGGTCTACTGGTCCAAACAGTGACAAAAAAATCTTCGTCGTTAATGTGCTGCCAAAAACCGCGTGAGGATTCTTGTTAATCCCATACGTTCTGATTGTTAAAAGACACAATTTGATGATACTGAAACGACGCCACATCCCTGTACAGCGCAGTTTAACCCTTTTAGGAAAATCAATTGCTGAATCTGCCTTCACACACTGTAAATAATAATACGGATACAGGAATAAGACGGTGAAGTAAGTCTCATGACTACACTATCTTTTGTGAAACGGAGCACAAAACACTAGCGATGAATCTAAGAATTTTGACGTGACCAAGAGGGAGTTTTGAACTTTTTACGTAAGACAGTGTTGACAGATGTGAAAATTACCGAACTATCAGTTTAATAAGTCACGGCTGCAAAATACTAACGCGAATTCTTTACAGACGAATGGAGAAACTAGTAGAAGCCGATCTAGGGGAAGATCAGTTTGGATTCCGTAGAAATACTGGAACACGTGGGGCAATACTGACCCTACGACTTACCTTAGAAGCTAGATTAAGGAAAGGCAAACCTACGCTTCTAGCATTTGTAGACTTAGAGAAAGCTTTTGACAATGTTGACTGGAATACTCTCTTTCAAATTCTAAATGTGGCAGGGGTAAAATACAGGGAGCGAAAGGCTATTTACAATTTGTACAGAAATCAGATGGCAGTTATAAGAATTGAGGGGCATGAAAGGGAAGCAGTGGTTGGGAAGGGAGTGAGACAGGGTTGTAGCCTCTCCCCAATGTTATTCAATCTGTATATTGAGCAAGCAGTAAAGGAAACAAAAGAAAAGTTCGGAGTAGGTATTAAAGTCCATGGAGAAGAAATAAAAACGTTGAGGTTCGCCGATGACATTGTAATTCGGTCAGACAGCAAAGGAATTTGAAGAGCACTTGAACGGAATGGGCAGTGTCTTGAAAGGAGGATATAAGATAAACATCAACAAAAGCAAAACGTGGATAATGGAATGTACTCGAATTAAGTCGGGTGATGCTGAGGGAATTAGATTAGGAAATGAGGCACTTAAAGTAGTAAAGGAGTTTTGCTATTTGGGGAGCAAAATAACTGATGATGGTCGAAGTAGAGAGGATATAAAATGCAGACTGGCAATGGGAAGGAAAGCATTTCTGAAGAAGAGAAATTTGTTAACATCGAGTATAGGTTTAAATGTCAGGAAGTCGTTTCTGAAAGTATTTGCATGCAGTGTAGCCATGTATGGAAGTGAAACATGGACGATAAATAGTTTAGACAAGAAGAGAATAGAAGCTTTCAAAATGTGGTGCTACAGAAGAATGCTGAAGATTAGATGGATAGATCACATAACTAATGAGGTGTTAAAGAGGATTGGGGAGAAGAGAAGTTCGTGGCACAACTTGATGAGAAGAAGGGATCGGTTGGTAGGACATGTTCTGAGGCATCAAGGGATCACCAATTTAGTATTGGAGGGCAGCGTGGAGGGTAAAAATCGTAGAGGGAGACCAAGAGATGAATACACCAAGCAGATTCAGAAGGATGTAGGTTGCAGTAGGTACTGGCAGATAAAGAAGCTTGCACAGGATAGAGTAGCATGGAGAGCAGCATCAAACCAGTCTCAGGACTGAAGACCACAACAACAACAACAACAACACGTAAGACAGTGTTAATTGTGGTATTCTTCCTTGTTCTATGTTCGTAGGTTTCGCGTGATGTATATACTTCGAAAAGTTGTAGAAATACGTGGAAATAAAATGTTCCCGCGTTTATGTTCATGTAACATTTTCTTCCTCTTGTGTCGAGAATGTTTCCTGTTAACACCTAGCGTAATATCGTTGACGACTGCAAATGGTCCTTTGTGCTACATCCTCCTTTATAGCCGGCTGGTTCGTTTGCTGGTTTATAACATTAATGCGAAACATATTTTAATGTTGTATCAAGTTAGATAAAAATGATCTCTCGGTATGAGTCCTCCAACTACACTCCTGGAAATTGAAATAAGAACACCGTGAATTCATTGTCCCACGAAGGGGAAACTTTATTGACACATTCCTGGGGTCAGGTACATCACATGATCACACTGACAGAACCACAGGCACATAGACACAGGCAACAGAGCATGCACAATGTCGGCACTAGTACAGTGTATATCCACCTTTCGCAGCAATGCAGGCTGCTATTCTCCCATGGAGACGATCGTAGAGATGCTGGATGTAGTCCTGTGGAACGGCTTGCCATGCCATTTCCACCTGGCGCCTCAGTTGGACCAGCGTTCGTGCTGGACGTGCAGACCGCGTGAGACGACGCTTCATCCAGTCCCAAACATGCTCTATGGGGGACAGATCGGGAGATCTTGCTGGCCAGGGTAGTTGACTTACACCTTCTAGAGCACGTTGGGTGGCACGGGATACATGCGGACGTGCATTGTCCTGTTGGAACAGCAAGTTCCCTTGCCGGTCTAGGAATGGTAGAACGATGGGTTCGATGACGGTTTGGATGTACCGTGCACTATTCAGTGTCCCCTCGACGATCATCAGTGGTGTACGGCCAGTGTAGGAGATCGCTCCCCACACCATGATGCCGGCTGTTGGCCCTGTGTGCCTCGGTCGTATGCAGTCCTGATTGTGGCGCTCACCTGCACGGCGCCAAACACGCATACGGCCATCATTGGCACCAAGGCAGAAGCGACTCTCATCGCTGAAGACGACACGTCTCCATTCGTCCCTCCATTCACGCCTGTCGCGACACCACTGGAGGCGGGCTGCACGATGTTGGGGCGTGAGCGGAAGACGGCCTAACGGTGTGCGGGACCGTAGCCCAGCTTCATGGAGACGGTTGCGAATGGTCCTCGCCGATACCCCAGGAGCAACAGTGTCCCTAATTTGCTGGGAAGTGGCGGTGCGGCCCCCTACGGCACTGCGTAGGATCCTACGGTCTTGGCGTGCATCCGTGCGTCGCTGCGGTCCGGTCCCAGGTCGACGGGCACGTGCACCTTCCGCCGACCACTGGCGACAACATCGATGTACTGTGGAGACCTCACGCCCCACGTGTTGAGCAATTCGGCGGTACGTCCACCCGGCCTCCCGCATGCCCACTATACGCCCTCGCTCAAAGTCCGTCAACTGCACATACGGTTCACGTCCACGCTGTCGCGGCATGCTACCAGTGTTAAAGACTGCGATGGAGTTCCGTATGCCACGGCAAACTGGCTGACACTGACGGCGGCGGTGCACAAATGCTGCGCAGCTAGCGCCATTCGACGGCCAACACCGCGGTTCCTGGTGTGTCCGCTGTGCCGTGCGTGTGATCATTGCTTGTACAGCCCTCTCGCAGTGTCCGGAGCAAGTATGGTGGGTCTGACACACCGGTGTCAATGTGTTCTTTTTTCCATTTCCAGGAGTGTAGATGTCGTGACCACACCTTAATATCATCGATCACTACGCGATGGCAACAGGGGGTGTCTATTACTACACTGTTTCATAGCGTTTGCTAGATATTTGGCAAACAAACATGCTGAGTGAATGGGTTCTTCATGATCTCACAGAAGGCCTTTAAATGACACTCTTGCTTCTTCCTCGAGCCGTAGTCATTCAGTATTTTCCCGGAGGCAGAATGAATAGTAAGAATTACCTACCATTTCTGGCGTAAATTGCTCGCGTATTGAGATTCGTAGTTTGGACTAAACAACAGTACTAATTTACGACTGTGCGAAGCATTACACGGCAACCGAAATAAAAACACAAAACTTACACAGATTCTTCTGACTTCGCAACATACCCACATCTATCGCTACCCAAGTACTATGATGTTTGAAAATTAAGAACTTTTCTGATAACGGATAATTTCACCTTCTAAATCAATCGCCACTAACTGATTTATCCTCTGCAGAACGTGGAAGTGATAAGGAAATGACTTAAATGTACAAATAATTCGCTAGAAGTTCTCTCTCTCTGTTTTATAATAATAGGTTATGTCCAAGGACTTGGTGCTGTTTTTGCATCCGTAGCAGACACTAATTCTTTGGTAAATAAATATTACTGGTTTAAAGTGAAACTAGAAAAAAAAAGAAAAAGCAATTAAAGTACGGCAGCATTACTAGAGTATGCATCATAGCTGAACGAGGAATGTAGTAAAGGAACAAAAGACAGATAGAGGATGTCTTCTCACCATTCGCAACCCATCATAAGGTTCATGACGTTTGAGGCTAGGTTTAGACGTTACTTTCAGTATCGTCATTACCTATGCAGTCTTAAACTGAGAGTCGGAAGACACTTTACAGACATAACTCTGTCAACTTCATTTTTTTTTTAAATCTTCGTTAGAACTACTTTACTTGTAACTTGTATACGTTACACTCCACGACCACAAATACCGTACTGTTTGTGACGACATGCCGTTGGAATACGCAGCAAACAGTTGTAATATATTGAGACAGGTTCATATGGCTCAGTAACTCCACTGGCGTCCCAGCCAGAATTCCTTGATCTACATCATTCTAATTTATTGCCTTCTGTAAATGAATAACCATTTACTTCTCTAGCGTATATTTATTTTTATTTCCTTTTTACATTTATAGCAAGTGAACGCTCATTTTGAGGTCTTTGAAAAAAAGTTATCTTAAAATGACCCCTTGATACTTGGCTGTTTCTTTACATAATTTATTACATGTGCGCGGAAGGTTTTCCTGTCTAGTAGTATAAATCCGAAACCGAGGGACAGCTCAGATTTCACAAACTGAAATGCTTAAGGCACTTGTCGGCCTGTTTTCCCAGTTACATTTATGTTTAGTAATGATTTGTTCGTAGGTGAATTGCGAACTATAAAGACGGAAGTCACATTTCGGACGAACGACAAACCACAGTCGGCCGACCCTCGTAAATCTTAGTAGACCGAAGTGAAGTGGTTTGTCCAACTGAAATACCGGTTCCATCCTCTTTTTATCCCTGAGCGGTTAAATAATCTCTCCGTAGCTCTATATCCCTACATCTCTCTTCTGCGCTTTCTCCTGAGCTTATTAGTTACCACGCATGGAGTTTTGATTCGATGGATGTCACAAATTTCAGCAGAACACCTTAAGCAGTTGTTTCAAAAACCGGGTTTTTAGATAAACGGTTCGTTTTATACTAAGTGCTGCGAAAGCCAGCACTTAAATGACCACAACCCATCGCAAAACTGTTTACCGCGTCACAGCCCATCGCAAAACTGTTTACCGCGTGATGGCTTTCGGGAATGTGACGCCTCAAGGAAAATATGTAGTGTGTTTTAAAAGATATGGTACGAATTTAATGTGTTATAGCATCCAAACTAATTAAGATATTCGCCCTATATTTGGCTCTTGTGACAAACTATCTCTCAAAATTTTGATGTCATTCAATCCATTTCACCATGTGCGCCCCTGCTGGCATGTGCGACGTCCAGCCTGTACTCAAGCCTTATCCACACGTGGCGCAACATAATTGCATCAACAGTGGCAATGGCAGCAACAATTTGCTTCTTTAAATCATTGATGTGGATGACAGGCATTTGGTAGAACATATCCCCATAGAAAGAAGTCCATAGATGTAATGTAGGCGGCCTGGGAGTCCAGGGAATTGGACCACTGCTGCCAATCCCGCGATGCAGAAACATCTGGTCTGAACACATCCCGCAGACTTAGTCCAGTGTGGCGGTGCACAATCCTGTGGAAAACGGTCGTCTTGGCGGTCAGCAAGATTTGGTAACGCAAACAGCTCCCGCACATCAAGGTAATTGAACCTGCGCGTCCGATTCGGTCTAATTAAACCATCCCACATATGGGTCCTTTTTTTTGAACCGTCGAGAAAATGATGCTTCACGTACGACAAACTGGAACACACACAAACAAAACTTTGTGAGTTAAGTGCGTTACATAAGCCAAGCATGGTGTGAGTATCTTAATTAGTGTGGGTACTATAACACATTGGATTTATAGTGTACCTTTTGAGAGACTCCGTACATAAGCGGAGCAGAGACGAATGGAGAATCACCGAAGTGGCGTTACGGACCGCAAATGGAAAAATCCACTTACTAGCGACATCGACAAAGGGCAGGGTGTTATGTCTTATGGGTCTTATGGGTCGACGTCGAGGAACGAGCTATCTCGGAAACGATAAAGCTGGTCGATTGTACGCATGCCACAATCGTAACCATTTGTGGAAAGTGGTTGTAAGGCGGCGAAATCATGAGAGTAGGCAATGTGTTCGGACGTCCACGCGCCATCACAGAACATGGTCAGAGGCTTGCCCACTCGATGAAGTAGGGGACAATCTGTGGCACATCTCATGACAAAGTGCAAAAAGTAATCCCTTGGTACTGCAGAGAATCGAACCCCCATGTATACGTCTAGCGTCGGTTCACTTCACATATGACTTAATGTTCTAAAAATTTGACGTTAAGCGTGTAAGAAAGAGTGAACTCAGAAAAGGTTCGAAAATTTTATTTAAGGCTTGTGGGAAGTCGTAAGTGCTCTCATTACGAAACGCTGGATGACTATAGTTTAGGTAGTCCTTTTTGATCAAAATTTAGTTTTTCACGCGACTCGACGTTTATGAACTTCTGAACTGTGTGTCATACAATGATATAATTTTGCAGGTACCTTCAGTGGTGTATATACAGGGTGTTTCCGTAAGAGGTGCAAAAAATGTAACAGAACATAGAGAATACTCCACTGAACAATTTGAGGTAGGAAACCTGGAGCCGGAGAAGCCACCTTAAGGAGATTTGGAAGTAAAGTTTTCTACCGTTATGTCTAGCGTTACTGTTTTCCAGGTTATTTACAACTAACGTGCGTACAAGTTTACACGTACTGTGCTATTTATTTACATGTACATTCTTTATTGCCTGCAAGGAAGCGAGGAGGATGAGCCTTATTACTAGGAAGTCGTGATGCAGGTGTTTTTTTACATTTCCATAAGGTGGGTCTTACGTATCATATTGACATTGTCCCATGACAGAATTTGCTGTGAATCAACAGTATGACGGTGCACCACCTCACTTCAGTGTGGATGTCCGTGACCATCTCAGTGCTGTATTTCCTGCGCACTGGATTGGAAGGGGAGATCCTATTCCATTGCCTACGAGGTCACCTGACCTGAATCGCCTTCATTATTTGCATTGGGGATATCTAAAGTCACTTGTTTATGAGACCCCAGTGGATATGGAGAGGGAATTAGTTGCCAGAATTGTACCTACCTGTTATGTGATTCGAAACACATGTTCGCCGATGTCATGCTTGCATTGAGGTTGATGGCCGTCAGTTTCAGCGCATTTTGTAAGATACAGTACAAATGGTACGTTCATTGTGTCAGTGATGTTATTTGCGATGTAAATAAAAAAGTAGGCAGTAATGTGATTTTACTCCTATTATCTCCTTAAGCTGACTTTCCGACCCCAGGTTCCCTACCTCAAGATGTTCAGTGGAGCATCCTCTGTGTCCTGTTAAATTTTTGCACGCTCTTACGGAAACACCCTGTAGATAATATATGCAAAGTGTGTTCCGAATGGACTTAGTAGTAACTAAGTAAGAAATTAAAACGTTATGCCTGATGCTGAACTTTTTGCTGCGAGAACAGCGAAAACACAGTAAGTGTGTACAGGGTGTTACAAAAAGGTACGGCCAGACTTTCAGGAAACATTCCTCACACACAAAGAAAGAAAATATGTTATGTGGACATGTGTCCGGAACACGCTTACTTTCCATGTTAGAGCTCATTTTATTACTTCTCTTCACATCACATTAATCATGGAATGGAAACACACAGAACAGAACGTACCAGCGTGACTTCAAACACTTCGTTACAGAAAATGTTCAAAATGTCCTCCGTTAGCGAGGATACATGCATCCACCCTCCGTCGCATGGAATCCCTGATGCGCTGATGCAGCCCGGGAGAATGGCGTATTGTATCACAGCCGTCCACTATACGAGAGCGAAGAGTCTCTACATTTGGTACCGGGGTTGCGTAGACAAGAGCTTTCAAATGCCCCCATATATGAAAGTCAAGAGGGTTGAGATCAGGAGAGCGCGGAGGCCATAGAATTGGTCCGCCTCTACCAATCCATCGGTCACCGAATCTGTTGTTGAGAAGCGTACGAACACTCCGACAGAAATGTGCAGGAGCTCCATCGTGCATGAACCACATGTTGTGTCGTACTTGTAAAGGCACATGTTCTAGCAGCACAGGTAGAGTATCCCGTATGAAATCACGATAACGTGCTCCATTGAGCGTAGGTGGAAGAACATGGGGCCCAACCAAGACATCACCAACAATGTCTGCCCAAACGTTCACAGAAAATCTGTGTTGATGACGTGATTCCACCAAAGTCAACATTACCTTCCGTCAATTGGGCCAACTGGCGGTGAATCGAGGAAGTACAGTACATACTGACGAAACTAAAATGAGCTCTAACATCGAAATTAAGCGTTTCCGGACACATGTCCACATAACATCTTTTCTTTGTGTGTGAGGAATGTTTCCTAAAAGTGTGGCCGTACCTTACTGTAACACTGTGGGACTGTCGGCGAGAAAAAGTTCGTTTGAAATTGTGTTTAAAGTTCGTTCGAAGTCGCCAACACCGGATGGGTACAGTCGTCGAAGTCGCCACCACCGGATGGGTACAGTCGGGGTAATTTAAGCTTAGTGAGTTACGCGACTTTGAGGTATACACAGTTTCTGGCTGTTACATTTGTCTTATTGTGTTAAACCTTCAACGGAATTACATAGATCTTAATGAGTAGGTCGCCGGCCGGAGTCGCCGTGCGGTTCTAGGCGCTACAGTCTGGAGCCGAGCGACCGCTCCGGTCGCAGGTTCGAATCCTGCCTTGGGCATGGATGTGTGTGATGTCCTTAGATTAGTTAGGTTTAATTAGTTCTAAGTTCTAGGCGACTGATGACCTCAGAAGTTTAGTCGCATAGTGCTCAGAGCCATTTGAACCACCCAATGAGTAGGTCATGTCAGCATATTTAAATTTTTGAATTCGGTCAGTGTTTATATGAAGTATTGAAAATCAAATATTTATTGCCTCTGGAATCCGTTAGATAGGCAACGTGTTACTGGGACCGCGGACCGTGAATATGGTTTGTCGGTTAGTGATGTACCGTAAGCACAAGTGTTTTGGAGCACACCGTTCAAAGCACGCTGTTAAACGCGGGAGATCGCAGCAGACGACCGCTACGTGTTCTCATGTTGACCAACGATATTGTCAGTTAAGATTGCATTGGGTACAGGATCATAGAGTTTGGACCTCGGATCAGTGGCAACGTGTCTTCTGGTCGGATGGACTCAAAGTTCTTGTTACACTAGATCGATGATGTTGTCCATATATGCCGTCATCCAGGCGAACCGCTGCTTAAAACATGCACCGCGCTATAGACACAGGTCGATAAAGGCAGTATTATGCTATAGAGGACATTCACCAGGGCTTCCATTAGACCTGTGGGAGTAATCGAAGGCACCAGGACAGCTGCGGAAGACAATTGCGGAACTCCCTTATCCCTTCGTGACTGTGGCGGCATCTTTCAGCAGGATAACTGTCAATGTGACAAAGCAAAACTTTGGTGGTCTGAGGAACTTGATTTGAAATCACGTTGATGTCTTGGTCGCGAAACTCGCCTTATCTGAAATCGATAGAACATGGGCGGCAGCTCCGCGCCAAAAAAATTGCCGGTCCTTAATTTACGGGAATTGGGTGACCTGTGCCTAGACATTTTGTGTCACATACCTGCGGAATCCTCCCAACCCATGTGAAGCAGAATAGCTGATGTGCTGGGTCCCAAAGGTAGAATAACAATCTGTCAGGCAAGTTGTCATGGCTTCTACTCATCAGTAATCGAAATCAGCGGCTTTGGCAAATGTTGTCAGAGGCATTTGTGGAAATCGCCCTCAGAAGGAAAAAAATCTGGTATTTCGACATTTGCTGCAGGTGACTTGGAAGTATTTTCAGTTTGCGATGTAATAATTGTTTTCGCAAAATTGTGGATTCGGGTTATAATGTCCTTACACTTCCTCCGACCTTCGTTTCCATGATACTTTTCCCGTGTTACAACCTTTCCGCTACCCTATTAAGATCCCGCATTAGTAAAATATCTTAGAGAAATTTAGATTTTTTGGTATTGATGTCACCCCAGAGCTCATCACGAATGGTTACGTTAAGTCATTTGTTTACATACTGCAAATTCTATACTTATGAATCAGTCCCAAAACGCTGTATCCCTTCTATGTTTGAACAACTTGTTTATTCTAAAAAGATAAATTAGAAAAAGTAAAACCGGTACTCTATGGGGTCAGAGCGTTGAATGTTAGATCCCTTAATCGGTTAAGCATGTTAGAGAACTGAGAAAGGGAAATGGATAGGTTGAAGTTAATTGAGAATTACTAAAGAACGATGGCAGAAAGGACAGGACTTCTGGTCAGGTGAGTACAGGACACGAAGCCCGCAACCGCCACAGCAGTAAAAGTTTATATGCCAACTTGCCCGACGGATTATGAGGTAAAGGAAGTTATTCAGGTAGTTAAAGCATATGAATTTCAGCCCTCCGTCACAATTAAATTTTTGATAGTGGGAAAAGGAGGAGAAAGAAAAATAGGAGAACGTAGACTGAAGGAAAGGAATGAAAGAGGAACCCTTCTGGTAGAATTTTGCTCATAGCATAATTGAATCATTGCGTGGACAACGAAAATCCATTTTGCCGACGATATAGCCCGACAATCCCGGAAATGTTGTCAGCCACATTTTCGGCAAAATTGGCGGCCATTGTTCCCCGACAACGTTAACAGCAATAGATTTACTCGCAGTAATTCTTAGACGGGCGTGTTAGCGGCAGATTTCTGGGGCAGAAATATTTAGACGGGCGCACTACAGCCGCGAAATGGACGAAAGCTACGTAATGAATATGCATTTCGCAAAGAAAAAAGTTAGCAAGGAAAAAATACAGTGTTCTTCTTTATGTAAGCGAACTGCTTCACGAAGTATAACCCGTAAACTGATACTTCAAACAAAAGTTTCCAGAAGTCTATAACACGATTTTGACTATATTGTTTAAAAGCTGTTCGTCCTA